>NC_090989.1:201221342-201846342 GCF_041146395.1 Eulemur rufifrons | reverse complement strand
GGTCACTTACTTGTTGACTGTCTCTGCCTTAAAGGCAGACATTGTTGTCTGTGTTCTCTGTTGTATCGCCAGCTTCTACAACAGTTCTTGGCACACAGTAGGTCCTTTACAAACATATTTTAAATGAATGGTAAACAAATGACCAGGGAAAGATGAAGATTCCAAAGACACCAAGATTAGAACTTAGGGAATATTGACTTTTAAATATAAAGGTAAAGGAGGGTAAGGGACTTTAAGAAGGAAAAATTAGAAAAGCATGGAAATAAGGCCAAAGTGAGATTACGGAATTAGAAAAAGGTTCTGTGAAGGGCATAGAGTTAAGTAAAATGGCATAAAATGCTGTAAAAGGAGCAAAAATGATGAGGAGTGACAAGCAGAGTGTAGCTTTTGCCACTGAATAGCCATTGGAACTTCCGTGAGAAGAATTTTGGTTGAATGATGGGGACAGAGGTGACACTTCCAAGTCTCTTTCACAATCATTGCCCTCAAAACAGGAGGCTCCATGGTCCAGCTGAAATTTTAAGCTGATACATAGGGGACTTCATGCCTTTTGCTGTACATGCTAGTCCAGTTTCCAACCTGGCAAGATAATTTTGAATTTTTCTCCTGTGACCTATTAAATTAATGATCTTGCTAGGTTTGTTTTTTCTGCTAGTAAATATGCTTTACATATTTTATATGTCTGGGATTGAAATCATTGATAGAAATGTTGAACACAACAAGACCAAGGTGAGGAAATCCAGTGTGACCACTATGGACATCACCCTGGTCAGCTGTTTCATTTGTTCATTTGCTCATTCATTCATTTATTCAACTAAGATTCATTAAGCACCTACTGTATGGCAGAAATCGAATCACTATTGTATGCTATATAAATATGATCAGCCAATGGAGAATTCTTTGAGTTGCACAATGATCTACCTACAGATGCTTATCCTAGTCACATAGCTATCAACGATTTTGTCAAATGCCTATTTCTTCCAAATTTCTGGAATTCTATTTTAGGTTTCTTCTGGCCTCAGAATGCTCAGTGGGGAGTCATTAATCACCAAGAAAGGATGTTTCTATTGATACCATGGAAACAGAGAGTAGAATGATGGTTACTAGAGGCTAGGAAGGGTATAGGGAAGAGGGAATAAAGGGATGGTTAATTGGTACAAAAATATAGTCAGAATGAATAATATTTGATAGCACAACAAAGTGACTATAATCAACAATAAGTTAGGATATACTCTAAAATAACTAAAATAATAATATTTGATATTCCTGACTCAGTGATGTAAGGAGAAAAAAAAGAACATTGGAATGTTCCTAATACAAAGAAATGATAAATGCCTGAGGTGATGGATACCCCAATTACTGTGATTTGATTAATTCACATTGTGTGCCTGCGTTGAAACATCACGTGTACCCTATAAAGATATACAACTATTATGTACCCATAATTAAAAATTAAAAAAATCTAAAAAATGAGAACAAAGAGGATGTTTCTAAATTCCTTTTCCTAATTCCTCTACCATTTTCATGGGGTTTTTTTGTGGTTGTTGGTATTTCTTTTTGAGACACCATCATCATAGCTCACTGCAACCTCTAACTCCTGGCCGCAAGCGATCCTCCTGCCTCAGCCTCCCGAGTAGCTGGGACTACAGGCACATGCCACCAGGCCCAGCTAATTTTTCTAGTTTTAGTAGAGATGGAGTCTCGCTGTGTTGTCAGGCTGGTCTCAACAATCCTGCCGCCTCAGCCTTCCAAAGTGCTGGTATTATAGGCGTGAGCCACTGCACCCAGCGCAATGTTTCATGGAACATTTACGGTACACAAGACACACCCCTTCCTGACTGCCACTCGAAGGAAATCAATACCCAGAGCAACAACCCCAGAACCAAGGAACCTCACTTCACATTCTCGTATAAAAATTCCTCACACCTGCTTGAATGGATTTTTAAATAAATTGTGTTTGAAAAGAAATTTTTGTTAAGTGACTCCTATTTTCACATTACTCCCCATGATAAAAATCAAAGATGTGTTCTAGTGGCAAATATCTGGGCCTTCTCTGTACTTGGAGAGAATAGAATTATAAATACAGCAAGAATTCTTACATAGTACATTTCAGGCAGAAAAGATACTTTTATATGAAGTAGCAATAATATTTAAAATATTGATAATTCTGTGCTGTGTTTAAAGTGCTGCATAAATTAAAAACCACAGAAGCTAGACATGTCATATAGAGCCAGAGATTTAGAATACGATCGTCTAGATTTGAGTCCTTTCTATAATTAGACTTTTGCAAAGCTGTATCAGTTTGGCAAGGCCTCTGTCCTCCATTACCAGGATTAAATTTCTAATTTTTCATCCAATGTGCGTTTTAAAAAAATGGCTTTTGATTCCTTACTCTTATTATTCTCTTTTCTCATGTGTTTCTTCAGTACGTCCTATATATTTGCTATACTTTCCTTTGTAGGAAATGACACTGCATAAAGCTAAGAGCTGAAATGACACATCAAACGGGATGATGTATGTGAAGACGCTTATAAATTGTACAGCTCCGTAAGTACAAGCCATCATGGGCAGGGCTTCTCTTTAACAGCAGAGGTGGTGCCCAGACAGGCCACCATCAGAAAACTAATGCTGATGGCAACTAGCACACCAGGAGCCTCTGTGAGCCAATCTCTTCTCAACCTAATCAGGTGTTTATTTAACGACAGGCAGTGCCCTCATTAAGATCTTCAGGAGCCACCGAAACAGTGATTGTTATGTTTGGCAAAAGCCAACTTGGGGCGTAATGAGCCTCTCTCTCCTGGAGAAAAAATTCCACTGAGCATCATTTTTAAAAGATGAGCAAGAGATGAGTTTGGCAGCAGCAGGCTGGGCCTTCACATGAAGGAAACAGGCATGGCGTGAAAGGTCTCAACATAGCGGACTGCCGAATGGGCACAGCACAGGCAGTACCGCGGCACCAGGCGGTGCGTGCATTCTCCTCTCTGGTGTCCACTGCATCTGTCTGTCTCAGAGTCAAGGTCCGCACTGCTGCTTCTCTCCTGTCTCTTAAATCAGGGTTGCTTCACCTGAGCATGAGTGACAATTGGGACAGGATCATTCTTTGCCTTGGGACCTGCCCAGGGTATTGTGGATGCGGAGCAGCATCCTTGGTCTCTACCCACTAGATGCCAGTGTCACCACCCCGGCTTTCGTGACCAAAAACGTTTCTGAACACTGCCAAATGTCTCCCCCAGTGGAGAACCACCGCCTTAGATCTATCTTCTCTCCCCTGAGTGTCCTCTGGCTATTGTGATATTCTATCAGCAAATGGTTCTCAGGCTTGGCTGAATCCTGGCATCATCGGGAAGTTTCGAAAATACTGATGCCAAGTGCCACCCCCAGATTCTGATTTGACAGTCGGGGCTGTGTGGTGGGCACGAGAGCTTTCAAATCTGCCCAGGGAATTCCAATACGCAGCCAACTGCTGGAGGCAGGCGGGACACACACAGTGTGTGCTACCGTGACACAGTCGGAGCTGGGTTAGGAAAATTAGCCAGAGGGCGGTTTGATGGATGGCTAGGAGTCCGGAGAATGCAGAGTCAGGGCGACTGCACTTGCCGGGGAGGAGGTGGAGACTGTGCACTCAGCTGAGGCACAAATGAGAAAGTGGCCATCAAGGTGGGGGGGACACTGGGGGCTGATCCCGAGACTCCCAGCTGAGATCCCTAAACGGATGGCGAGTGCCGTAGGGAACTGAGATCAGGTGATGTATCGGTTTCTTGGGGCTGCTGTAACAGAACCACAAACTGGGTGGCTTTAAACAACAGAACTTATTCTCCCACCGTTCTGGAGGCCAGAAGTCTGAAATCAAAGTGTGGGCAGGGACACGTTTTCTCTGAAGGGTCCAGGGGAGGATCCTTCTTTACCTCTTCCAGCTTCTGGTGGTGGCCGGCAATCCTTGACATTTCTCGGCCCGTAACTGCACCAGCCAATCTCTGCCTCTGTCAGCACGTAGTGCTCTCTGTGTCTCTGTGTCTCTTCCTGTAAGGACTAGGAACCATCCTAATCAACTGTGACCTTATCTTAGCTTGATTATCTCTATAAAGACCCTATTTCCAAACAAGGTCACATCCCCAGGTACAGGGGTTGGGATTGCAACATATTTGGTGGTGGTGGTGGGGGACACAGTTCTACCCACAGCGGGTGAGGAAAGTAAGAGACTATCAGGTTTGGAAGCCACGTGGGTGGTGTCTGAGCAGCTGCTCAGTGTGAGCAGCGTTTGGAAGTGAAGACTTGGGCGTCATCAGCAGAGAGGAACCGATTATCATCCCGGGGGTGGGTGAGATGCCAAGGAGGAAGGTACAGTGGAGAAAGCCTTGCAGGTGCCACCGAATTCAGGGGGTCTCTAGCGGGAGAGCCACCCTCAAAGGATGCAGAGGACATTGGAGAAGATCCAGGACAGGGCCCTGTCACAGAGGAGGAGGGAATTTTAAGAAGGAGGGGGTGTTCCACAGCCAAGGCAGCCAGAAGGTGAAAACTTGGCAAAGGCCGATGAAATGGAAAATTCCAATTTCCTCACCAGTGTCAGCACAAAGACTAGACTGGAAATCAATTTATAGAGGGGCTACAGGAGGACTGGGAAGTGAAGAGGTGGTGGCAGGGGCAGCCTGCTTTCTAAAGAAATTTGGTAGTGAGGAAGCCGGGCATGGTGGCGAGCACCTGCAGTCCCAGCTACTCAGGAGGCTGAGGTGGGAGGATCACTTGAGCCCAGGACTTCAAGGCTGCAGTGAGGTATGATCACGCCTATGAATAGCCACTGCACTCCAGCCTGGGCAACACAGTGAGATCCCATCTCTAAATGTAAAACAAAACAAAAAACAAATTTGGTGGTGCAGGGAAGGCCAGAGGATGCAGGAAGCTTAAGGAAAACAACAGGAAGAGTCCCCAAAACGTCTTATGCTGAAAAGGTAACAGTAGCGACTAAAAGAGAGAGATGTAAAAGATGCAGGTGAAGGTGGACAAATGATGACTGGTGATCACAGGAGGGGCAGAGGTCCAGCTGTAGGTGGCCAGATGGGACACTTCTCCCTCTGAAATGGGAGGAAAGATGAAATAGAGGGAAAGAGAAGAGTCTACCAAACTCCAAGATTTAGGGAATTTCATCTCAGAAGAGGTGGTGGTGACAGGGAGGTTAAAAGGGCAACCTGTCCAGCACTGAGCAGGGCACATTTGTGTCTTGATTTAGTCCATGTCACAGCCCTCAGGTCACCAGCCCCACTGGACGGGTGACAGAGCGGAAGGTGTGATGGTCTTGGTCTCAGCCAGGGAGGCAGATCTCCTGGAGTCTGGGACTGCTCGGGGACCTGAGTGGGGCTGAACTTTCAGTGGTTCGGGGACCCCGGGCAGGTGGAGTGAAGACGACAAACGCTACCTTTACCGTATGTCTCATCGCATGGGGGTGGACCCCAACGTGACGGGGCCGCACTGAACAAAGTCAGAAAGAGAAACAAGGACCAGGCAATGGGTTTCTGAAGTGGTTTTGGTTAAGAAAGAAAAGTTTCCACTTCTTCCTGTGTACACAGGGCATACATCAGGGGACAGCTGATCTACTGACAACAGCTTCCTGAGTCCTTATCACGTCCCGTCCCGTGGGGAGCTGCGATCCTCCCACTAAGAGTGGCACATCATCAATGAGTTCTCCCTGTGAGGTCTGCCCAGCATGTACCAGCCACGCCAACAAGGGCCGGCCTTGCGAACCCCTCTTTGTTAGCTGCTAAACGGCAGCTATTTGGATCCTGGTCATGTCTCCAGAGCAGTTCACCAGAAATCACGGAGGCTGGAGTATTTTCTTACCCTCGCTTCCCCAGCTACCGAAAGGACTCGGGAGCGAGTGTCCCTCATCACGCTGCGTCAGGTCGTGCAATACTGCACACACAGCTGGGCACAAGGCCTCCCGCACGGCGCTGACAAAACGCTCTCTCTATTCTGGAAGCTCTGCATGTGCCCACCACCCTCGTGTAGGCCTGAGGGAGAGGGAGAGAGAGGAAGGACTAGCTGGTGATTTCACGTCCTTCCAGATCTTTCCCTGTCCCTGAGAGGTTCACTTCTGTGCCCTCACCTGGCCTGACTGGATTTCTAAGGGCACTCCCCGCTCCGACCCCGCCCCAAACTTCCCTGTGTTCTGTCCTCAAATTGTCCCAGAGCCCTCCCTGAGGCTGTCTGGCTTGGAAGTGATGTCTGAGATTCACTGAGTCACGACAAATAAATGGAACTGAGCCGAGTAAGGCAGTGGGACGAAGACAGACGTACCTCCAAGGCTGCCCTTTCACGAGTGGACACAATTGGTTTCTAGACTCTGGAGGATATTGCTAAAACCTGGGTATTCAAGACCAAATCAGATTTGCCTCTGATTTTTATTTTTTTAAAAAAAGCAAATGGGATTTCTTTCTTCATGTCAGAGAATTGAGCAAGCAGAGCCAGCGTCACGGGCATGAGATGTACACAGAGCCCTGCCCTCAGAGGGGCTTCAGCTTGGTTGGATACTCTGATGCCACTGTCTTGAAATTCTTAATAATTTTATCTTTGATCCTGTGTTTTGCAAGTGAAGGCCAATGGGCCAGTGCTGTACGCATGTGAGCAAAGGAGCTACGCGCTCCTTGCCGCTTCACTCACACACTGCGAGCGCACTGCCCCACGAGCCCAGGATTCCGTGCACTCCCGACGCATGGGGAGGTCAGTAAGGCTCCACGTCAGTACAAGGTAAGCATGCTCCATCTATGACCGAGTAAGCACTGGCAGGCCTAAAGGTCACGCTTTCTGTTCCAACCACAACTTGCTTCAAATGCAGAAAGAAGGCGATGGAATTCTCACTCATCAGTAAGCCAAATGGAGGGAATGATGGTAGAAGGTGCACATATCGAGAATGAAAACCAAAACACTTGAGTTAGTTTGGTGCAGCATTTCCACTGTTCTGGTTAGAATAAAATACATATGCATGTACCAGCTACAAAATATGAAACACACACACACACACACACACACACACACAGAGGAAGAGAGAGAGAGAAATGGCTTAAGCAGCAGTCCCCAACCTTTTTGGCACCAGGGACCGGTTTAATGTCTTTCCACGGTCGGGGGGAAGGGTGTGCTGGTGGGGCGGGGGACAGAGCTCAGCAGCCTAGTCCCTAACAGGCCGGGGACCCGAGGACCAGGGCTTGGGGACGGCCGTGTTTCTGAAACGGCTGTAAATGAAGCTGGGATACATTGCTCCGGGCTCCTGGCATTCTTTGGCCCAAGATGCCAGAAATTCTTTCTTTGGAGGTGTGTGGTACAATTAAGTTTTTCTCAGGTTTGACCTCAGTAACTTGTGCCTTTTAATCTCTCAAAGCAGTTACATTGCAGTTACGTTTAGATTGCTAAGAGCAAAAAAGAACATAAAGAGATTTTATAGTCAAACTTAGGCCCCGCTACCTGCTTGGAAATGTATTTTAGAAAAAAAATGGATAAAATTTAGTGCTATCCAATAGAATATATAAAAATTAAACTCTACATTCTAATGTGTCCCCTCTCCCCTGAACCAAAATCTGTTAGAGTTTTAGTTTAAGATTGGATAAGATCTTTTCACGGACTGGAAATTATAATTTTAGATACAATTGAAACAATATATCTATGTACTTCTTATAATTAAAGCAAAATAGGATATTGATAGGCTAAGAAGACTACGGTATTTGCCAGCCCTCTAACTGCCAGGGTGGATTCAGGTGGCCTGAGTGAGCATGTAGCTGTCACCTTCCTCTCTGCCTCCACTCCGAGTGCGACCTTCCTGAAGCTACCTACTCAGATGAAGGAAGATGAACATCCCAGACCAAGCGGTCTCACACCAAGTGATTCCAAAACACACCAAAGCCTGAAAACCATTGATTCACAGAAGAATGTGATTATCCAACATGCAGTTAGACAGAATACTTGTAATTTACCAATATGTAGCTTGATGAAGCATTTGAAATTTACTTTTTAACGTTAGAATGCTTGCTTTTGCTCGTGCAGGAAAGCACCCAGGATTTGTAGATACATAATTCAACAGCCCTCAGATGAAAGTCTACAGAAAACCAGGGCCTTATTGGGTCAGCCACTGGGTGGTCCAGGGTTGGTATAAAACACAAATTGCACAAAACCGTGAGCTATTTCATTCGGTCCATTGCTGATGAGAATCCACACTAAAAAAGATACAACCACACATTTTTAAATATATTCATGTCATTCAAATACAATCTTTTGTTAAATTGTCTCATCTGTTTGTCTTCTGGGATGGAAATTAGGAGAAGAGGATGAGGGTATTTAGGTCCTTTATTCCACTGAAGTAGTCAGTGGGCTTTAAAAACTGGAAACGTTGGGACAACTTGAAAAACTAATCCCTGCCAAGTCAGACATAAAACATCCTATTGGGTAGAAAGGGCAACCAATGAAGAGTAAATCTTAGTGATCTCACTGGAGGGAGTCATTAAGTCGCACACAATGTCTTCCTGTGGGAGAATCTGCAGATTCAGTGCATCTCACAGGAAAGGTCAAAATCTGAGGAATGATCTCGGTAGAGTCTGCAACCTCAGGAATGAATGTGGGAAATGAGGCCAACCACCTACTGGGTGCACACAGCTGTGTCTGTGACTGTAGTTATGTAAGCCATGGCTAAATGTGAAAGTTTATGATTTTGCTGGAAAACAACATATAGCAGGATCCTGAAAGAACTTTTAGCTGTGACTGCACAGCCGTTACAATCACTGTGAGGCAAGAGAGATGCTGGAAACTGAGACAAAAAGAAAAAAAAGTCCTAAATTTCTAACTCTGATCACTGAAAAACTCCAGGAGAGATTTTTTCCAACAGACAACTTCCTGAACACTTAGAGCTAGAAGCCAGCATAGGTTCTTTAGTAATAAGTAACACCAAACTAACCTGCATTCCTTTTCTATTTAAATACTTAATTTGTAAACTTAACATATTTAAATAACAGTAAATTAGAAAAATTGCTTTCTCTCTGTGAGCATTTACAGATCAATTTTATTCAAATGCTTCTTGTGCATCTTTGACATTGTTCATTTAACTAATCAGAATCTTTGTCATCTCTAGAGCACCATTTTGAGTCATCTAACAGTTTCCCAGAGCCCGTTATCTTTGCTTCTTTCTAAGCTGACATTCAGCATTTCCTAAAAACCTGTGTACGATGCTGGGATTCGTACAGTAGATGACAAGTACCCACTCAAATAACTCAATAACTTAAGATAGATAGGCTGGTAGTTTTATTAATAGTTTCTCCTGTAATCGTACATTCATAATCTCTACATCAATGATTAGCTAAAACAAATCTATTTTTTTTTGGGGGGGGGTGGGATTACTAGATCAGGTGAATGCTATTATCTACATTGGCCTCACAAACCATTTGATAAAATCCCTTTCCATATATTTGGGGATAAGATAGAGAGGTGTTGGCAACATACCAGTATACTTTAAAAATTGTATTCATTCTGTGCTTTAAATCAACAGACAACTTGAGGTCACTTAGTCATGCACTCCAGTGCAGTCGGAATGGGCTAATGTGCTTTCAAAGTGGCTACTAAATGATGGCTGTCAATTCAAAGAAGGAGGTTTCTAGTACTCTGCCATTGGGCTTTATCCTTGATTCATGCCATGAAGATGGCAATGTCACCCAGGTCCCTGAGAGGGCAGGCTAGGTACCTTCATTATACCACCTAAGCATTTAAGATGAAGGTACTGGAATCAAAAAACCTAGGATTTCTTCACAGAAACTACAATGAGAAGAATTTTGTTTAATTCTTCTGATTTTCTGGTCTTGTTTAAAATAAATGTTATGTGCACAGAATTAAAACAGAAGGGAAATTTTAAAACCATCTAGCTCTTCTCTCCTTTTCCAAGCTGTAACTGGGAAAGACAGGACTAAAGAAGTCAAGTCTCTTGACTCACAGCCAAACGTGCTCTTGTTTTCCCTGATGCATCGTTAGCAAAGCAAATATTGTTAGGATAAGGCCCAGATGCCAAATCTACAATGTATACACTAGGCAGGGATAAATGCTCCTAAAAATATACACTATATCTTTGGAAAAACATGTTCACGTATTTTTACAAAATATCTTTTAAAAGTAAAATCTTATTGGGCCAAGACAAAGCACAATAGAGAAGACAACATAAATCTTTGGAAATCAATGCTTGTTAACGTCAATTTATCTTTCTAATTAAAAGTCACTTATAAGCCACACCGTAGGATTAGGCGAGCTAATGCATGCCATGGTCTTTGCATAAGACCTAGGAACACTCAATAAAAAGTAGTTGTGATGATTAATAGGCGAGGCCAGAGTGGGGTTTGAAGGGTTTTTTCACGAAGGCAATGAAGCTCTGGGATGGAGCTTGTCAACCTGCCCGGCCAGAGTATAATGGATGGATAATGGTCACCTGCTCCACCCACTCTCAGCAGAGAACCTCAGATTAGGGGCAATTCCCAGCTCCCAGGATGAGATCCCACTCATTCTTGCCCACTCAGAAATGCATATCAAAGTGCAAGGCACTGACAGAGGTGTACGATGGGAATAAACACATACTTGTCATCCTGGTAAGACGTACCATTCCTAAACATTTCAACTATTAATAACTAATCTGTTTATTTAATGCATATTTATCAAGTACCAGCCATGTGCTGGTACTGTGGATATAAAAAGAGTGGAGATTATTTCTCATTGGCGGAGCTAACGGGCTCATGGGAGCAGAAGGACACAAACATTTAGTTATTATTCGGCAGATATTTACCTATTTCCTTGTTGGGGGGTGGGGGCACTGGCATGGCAGCTGGGATCACAGAGGATCTCAGCAGATCAGACAGTCCCTGAGTCCTGGGTCCATGCATCTAGCCCAGGGCAACTGGAATTGGTGTTGCTGAATGGCCAGGAGGAGCCGTCTGGTCCTCAGCCTCCCAGGACTCACACAGAACTCTCATAATGTCGCCTTCTCCTCTCTTTATCATCATTCGTATCTCAGCTATGACCAGCCTAAAAAAGACTCTGATGGGAAATGTGCTGCAAATTAGCACATTTCTCTCCTCCGCACAATAGAGGCTTTTAAGCTTCTGCTTTTTAAAAGCAAGGTGGAGGGGTGCGGCGCAAGCAAGGCTGCTCTTAGCAACAGTGTCTGAAATTCAAGGATTTGCCTCCCTCAAAGCCGCTTGTCTGTTTTTCAATTTTCTTAAAGCAAGCCTCCTCTCAAATGGCCTTAAAAACTTATTAGAAAGTATTCATTGGACCACTGTGTAATGAATATCCTCCCTCTTGTCATTAAGTTGCAATTAAATTCTTTGATTAAAAAAAAAATTACAAACCTAAATGCTTCCTCCAATGCTGCTATGGAGCATGACATCTCCCTTCCTCCTGGAGAAACTGACAAAATGAGGAAATCTAGTTATTGTAAATCCTTATTAAGTGGCAATCCTCAGGGGACACCCCTGCCATGCTTATTTATGTTTCCCATCTCCACTAATAAAAAGGGGGAATAAAAGAGTGAAAAGCAACATGGACGCTTTGATAATCCTGAGACTATGGACTGCGGGCAATGACTTCGTGCTCACCTTTCTCAACGGCTGTGCCTGTCACACCTTTGTCTTTGCTAAAGGAGAGTCCCAAAACTGCAACAAGCTTGGGCTAGCAAACCACACTGGAACATCTGAAAGGTCATAAAAACAACATCAATCTAGTAAATCTCTAGTAGGCTGGCAAAAGAAATGATTTGTGTTCCATGCCACTAAATATTAATTCTCCAAAGGATTGCACCTCAATTCAAGGGGGGAGAAATTAAGATTTACCTGGCTCATAATGAATTCTTTGAAAGGGCTCTGAGCCCTTTAATGGCAACTCAAAACCATCAAGGACACTCAAAATGGCACCTTCCCTTCACACAAGCTCCAGTTCCTTAATTATCACCCAGGCTCAATGGTTTGCAAGGCTCCTGAGACAAGGCCAGGGAGATTCAGTGTCAGAGCTCTCCTAAGGGCCAAGATGGAGCCAGGCACCAGCTGGGGCTAAGCTTGGCTCTGGAAGGCCCACGCATTTCTGCCTTCCCGCTGCCGTAAGAGAGGAGGAGGAGGAGGAGACTGACTTGACAGTGAAGAGTCATGCGCTTTGCATCCTACCCATGCCCCAGCAGAGCTGTCGTAGCCTCCTGCCTTTACTGGAGGCCTAGACGTTGTCTCCCTTCCCCAGGCCAGGTGCTCAGCTCTGCCCGGCCACCACACTGGGACCAACATCCATCTCTGTAGAATGGAGTCTCCAGTTACTGATCCTGGCTCAGTCACTATCTTTCTGTTTTCTCTAATTTACCCCCAAACCCTAGGTTCCAACCTCCACCTTGCTTTCTCATCTACAGCACACACCCAGCCCCTCTTTCCCTGTTAATTGATGTTTCATTGGCCTGACCATCTCTCAGTTTGGGCCTCTCCTAATTCCAGGTCTTCTAGGTATTAAAACCCAACTTAAAAACTGCTGTTCAAAACAATGATTTCATTCTCCCTAATTTCATCTAGATTCAATGCAATGAAGTCAAAATCCTGGCAAATCTTTTTGTAGATATTGACAAGCCGATTCTAAAGTTCTTATAGAAAGGCAAAAGAAGTAGGATAGCCACAATTATTCTGAAAGAGCAGCAGCTGGAAGACTCACATTACCAGATTTCAAGATTCACTATAAAGCTGTGTTAGTCAAGGCAGCGCAGTATTGACGGAAGGACACATGTGGATTTATAGAACAGAAGAGAGCCCTGAAATAGACCCACATAAATAAAGCTAACTTTTGACAGAGGTGATTTGATGGAGAAAGGTTAGTCTTTCTGACAAATGATGCTAGAATTGCATGTCCATATGCAAAACAGGAACTTAGGCACAAACCTCACACAAACATCAACAAGATGGACCATAGATCAAAATATAAAATGCAAAACTATAAAACTCCTAGAGGAAAATGAGGTAGAAAATCTGAGAGACCTTGGGTTTGGTGATGAGTGTTTAGATACAACACCAAAAGCACAACCATGCTTGTTAAGGTGGATCTTATCAAAATGATAGCTTACGAAGGCACATAATATTTGGTTTAAAAGTTTTAAAGACATCTGTTTCATTTAGCTAAGGAATTTATGTGAAATACCACATTTGGGACAAGGCCACAGAAGGGCTGGAGTACTGACTTCTGTGAGGAATACCTGGTTTAGCACTGTGCCACCCAACCCTCTGCTCAGTGCTGACGCCCCCTCTGCCAGCTGGCCACCCACGGTCACCTGAGCAGCCCTGCACTGGATGGCCATAGCACTTCCTCACCCCCTCAGCTCAGTGTGTTATGCTAGTGGTTTAGACATGATCTCCCCACCTGCCTGAGGGCTCTGGGAGGCCTGGCACCATGCCCGGGATTTCCTGCTGTCCCCACGCCCTCACTGGTTGCCTGGTGCATAGTATTAATATTAAACAACAACAACAACAACAACAAAAAACACTGACAAATGTTGAGGTGACATTTGTTGGGCTTCTACTTGGAGTCAAGCACTGCTTAGAGCAATTGCCCAAGTAAGAAGGAATTCCACCTCCTGGGCAGTCTTCCACACCTCCTAGTCTCCCTGCCATCCAGCTGGGAATGGTTAAAAGAAAGGCTGGTCTCTCAGGAAGTCACCCTTTCTAATACATGTGCATGATTCCTCCTGGTCCAAACCCCTCAATTCTAAATTTAAGGCCATGATTTCTTTTCTAAGCTCCAGAGGCTCATTTCCATATGTGTCTGTGTGCATGTATATATATGTACATAGACATTCATACATATGTACATATACACATATGGAGGGAAGGATGAAGGAGATATCTGATGTGGACAGGGATGATGAATTCAGCTTAGAGTATTTTGAATTTAAGAAGAAGTAAAATATTTAAGTGAAAGTATGCAGCTGTTTATATGCATGCATGAGTGTACGTGCATGTCTCATACATATGCACATATAAACATACTTAATATATATGGTCATATATTCATATACAGATAAACATACACACACATACACGAGCACACATACACATGTGCCCACACCTGCACAAGTATGTACACATACAGGGGTGCATGCATGTATATATGTATACACACACATACACACGTATCCATACAGATACATATTCATACGTACACATACTTTCACTTAAGTATCTCAAGTCTTTCTAAACTCAATCTGCTAAATTGAATTCATCTTCCTGGTCTCCACGAGATGTCTCCCTCATCCTTCCCAAGGCTGCCCCTCCTGTCAAAGGCATTACTACCCTTCCAACTTCTTCGTTTCTGGACTTTGGAATTCCAGCCTCGCCATTGGCCAGCTATGTCACTATAGGAAGTGATCTAAGTTCTACCCCTCTGGACATCTGTATAATGGTCACAATAATATGTCCCCACATCACCATATAGTCCGGAACAGGCATTCAGTGTACAAAACCCCTTTCTACACACTGCACACATGCTCTCTCGCTATAAAATACATACTACTTAGCTATGACTGCCCCGCATTTTGTTAGTCACCAGATATTAACATATGTATGTGTGGTGGGGGGTTATCAGTAGGTTGAATCCATCCTTGCCCCTTTCCTCAACCTCACCTGGCCTCAGGCTTGGGTGGCACCTATTTTCCTACCTCCACGTTCTCCCGCCTCCAATCTCAGGCCAAGGCTCATGTGTCCAAAACTAGCACTTTCATAGAGTTGTTCCTCAGCCTACCATGGAACCCCTGCCTACTAGGTCACCCTGCTCTCCGCCAAGCCAAGGGCCATCTCACCCACAACTCTCCTCTCAGCTACCCCCTTGTACCACCCTTGCCTCTGCTTCTTCAACCAGTTTCCTTCTCACTCTTCCTTCCTTCCCACTTGTCCTCATTCTATTCATTTTCAAGGCACAACTCAAGGGCTACAGCTTGTGGGAAACTCTCCCAGTGATTTGATTCTCACGTCTCTCAGGTCTAGGTCCCCCCAATTTACCACATTTTGACAGTCTACCTTTTTCTGCAAAATGTCCATGGGTCTAAGTCTTCCATTCCAAAAAGACTTTGATCTGTGATAAGACAGGAACCATGTATGTTACTTCTCTGGTGCCATGCCATAGCCACCAGCCTAGGTCAAGAAAAATGTGGTCACATTCAGTGAAAACTCACTGACTTTTCAAATAATAATTACTAGAATATCTGCAATGCTTATGCCCTTTGGCTTCTAAAATAAGGGTATAATTTTTCTATCATAAATAAAAATGGATCATATAGTACAATCTCTTTGAAGAAATTGTTAAGGAAACAGCACTTCATTACTGGGGAGGGAAAATTTGGCAAAGTATGTTATGAAATGCAAATTTACACATCTAATACACTACATATTGGTAGGGCCCAATGCATACAAACACTAAGCAGTTTTAATTTTCTACCTATGGCTTGTGAAGCCCACAGGCCCAAAATGACCTCGATGTTGAACAGGAGGCACATTCATCTGCCAGCAGGAATTGTTTTATTGACCTGATTAAAGAACAACTATTTCCATGGGCAAAAAGATCTACCCGAACACATCAGCCTTAGGCACACAACGGCAGTAACTGGAGGTGCATAATTCCCAGACTAAAATATGACTCAATGGGCACAGCATAAAATAATGTATTATTAACATTTATTCAACATATTTCTTTCACTGGTTATGAAATATGATAAAGCCAAACACATTTTTTTTAAAAAAAGCTTTGAGATATCATTGACATATCATATAATTTACTCATTTAAAGTAGACAATTCAATTTTTTTTTAGTATATCCCCACCCTTCCACTTGTCCAAATTATGTGGTTGCAACTGTTAACACAATTTAATTTTGAACATTTTGGTCCCCCTATAAGAAAGTAGTCCACCCCCATTCCTCCCTACCCTACCTCACCGCCCAACTCTGGTCGTAAGCAACCCCTAAACTACTTTCTCTATAATAACAACATGTAGTCCTTTGTGACTGGAATCTTTTTACTTAGAATAATGTTTTCAAGGGCCATCCATGCTGTAGCGCCTTTCCTTTCCTTTTACTGCTGAATCACATTACATCATAGGATACGACACAGTTTTTCATCCACTCGTCAGTAGATGGCCATTTGGGTTGCTTCCAGCTTTTGGCTACTATGAATACTACTACTATGAACATTCATGTACAAGTTTTTGTGTGGACATAAGTTTTCATTTCTCTTATATACCTAAGTGTAGATTTGCTGGGTCATATGGTAATCCTATGTTTAACCATTTGAGGAACTGCCATTCTGTTTTCCAAAGCAGCTATATTATTTTACATTCCCACCAGTAGCATGTGAGGGTTTTGATTTTTCCATATCCTCACCAACATTTATCTTCTGTCTTTGCGATTCTAGTCACCCTAGGGGTATGAAGTGGTACCTCACTGTGGTTTTGATTTGCATTCTCTTAATGACCAATGATGTTAAACATCTTTTCATGTGCTTATTGGACATTTGTATATCTTTCTTGGAGAAATGCCTATTAAATCCTTTATCTTTTTATTTTTGGTTGTCTTTTTATTATTGAGTTGTAAGAATTTTTTAAAAATATATCTTAGATGCAAGTCCCTTAGACATGATTTTTAAATATTTTCTTCCATTCTATGGGTTTTCCATTCACTTTCTTGATGGTGTCCTTTGTATCACAGTTCAAAAGTTTTTAATTTTCATAAAGTCCAATTTACCTATTTTTTTCCTTTGCTGCTTGTACTTTTGGTGTTGCATCTAAGAAACGATTTTCTAAACCAAGGTCATGAAGATTTATTCCCATGTTTTCTTCTAACAGTTTTACACAGTTTTAGCTTTTACATTAAGGTCTATGATCCATTTTGAGTTAATTTTTGTGTATGGTATGAGGTAGGGGTCCCAACTTTATTCTTTTGCATGTGATAACCAGTTGTCCCAGCATCATTTGTTGAAAAGAATATTCTTTCCCCATTTAATTGTTTTGATACCTTTATTCAAAATCAATCGACCGTAAACATAAGGATTATTTCTGGACTCTCACTGCTATTCTATTGATCTATATGTCTATTCTTATGCCAGTATCACACCATAGCTTTGTAGTTTCAGCTATGTTTGCATCCTCAAATTCCGTTTTGATAGAACTCTATTTTAATACAAATGCTGGTTCTATGACAAGTGACTGGAAAAACTGGAAAAACTTATTTTCACATCTGACTGATGCTCATTAGATGGCAAAAACTTTTAGTGCCTTAGTCTTCTATTAAAATGTGCTTTAATCAGTCACACATACATCCTATGACAGTCAAAGTCCCATTTAACTATTTCATCAATTTACTAAATTCAGAATTATTTGAACAAATAGTTCAAAATCATTATTCCAGCTGGATACAATGAGGTGATTGTCAAGTCCTGGATGTAAAGAGACTTGGAGCCCAAGTAACTGGAGAATATTCCCAGGTCAATGCCGGAATCAAGATAGATCTTCGGGCCAGGCGCGGTGGCTCACGCCTGTAATCCTAGCACTCTGGGAGGCCGAGGTGGGCGGATCGTTTGAGCTCAGGAGTTCAAGACCAGCCTGAGCAAGAGCGAGACCCCATCTCTACTAAAAATAGAAAGAAATTATATGGACAGCTAGAGATATATATGGAAAAAATTAGCCGGGCATGGTGGTGCATGCCTGTAGTCCCAGCTACTCAGGAGGCTGAGACAGGAGGATCCCTTGAGCTCAGGAGTTTGAGGTTGCTGTGAGCTAGGCTGACGCCACGGCACTCACTCTAGCCTGGGCAACAGAGTGAGACTCTGTCTCAAAAAAAAAAAAAAAAAAAAAAGATAGATCTTCAAACTTAAGTCACAGGATTTCATGATATGGCCCACAGCATTTTCCAGTTGTCTACAGTGGCTCCATCTCAAAACCTGCCAACATATTTCCTAGTGTCTGAGCTATATCTGGCTTAGAGTTCTTGAACCATTGTTTATCGCTGACTATACTCTGAACAAAAATAAGAAAACAAAAAAGATAATTCATTGTTTTTCATATGCAACCAAATCAAGAAAGCTAGGATTTATCTTGCCTTACTTACTTCTAATATGTCTCAGAATATTTTCTTTCCTACAGTGGAAATTTGAGCATCTGAAAGTCTTCCAGCTCTTTAAGTATTTACTTAGGATAACTGCCAATTTCCATCTCACAGAATTGTTTCTTTGAATGAACTGGCTTTCCATTTAACCTATTCCAGCAACCTATTCCAAAAACAAAATGCTTCTACACTATACATAGAAGAGAGATTTTATTTTTCCATGCAAGAGGAAGTTGAGAGTGAAAATTCTCTCTCCTCAAATATTTTCTGTATTTATATTCAACTAAAAGTTATTTAGATTTCAGCTTACCACTAGTTATATATTTATAAATCAGTTTTCAGTGTTTTGTTTAAATCTTGAGCATTCCACCACTTCCATGGGATGCTTTAGTCTCAAGACTAAGGCCAAGAACTTTGCAAGGAAACTTTCCATTAGCAGGCATCGAATTTTTGGCTGCACATTCTGCAAGAGCTGTACGCCTAACATGGAACCTGGTGCAACCTCCAAATCAATGATTTTCATCATGTGTTTTCTCTGAAGCACCCTCTCCCTAACATGTAGGAGACTGTGTCCTTCAGAGGATTCCTGCCAAGCCATGAAGGGGCACTGTGCCCAAAGTGGCGGGTTCTCTGTTTTGGGAAGAATGGGTGGGGAGTCCTGTCCCACAGAGAAGAATGCCAAAACCTGCGCTCACCCTCCATTCCTTTCTCATTTTCCATCTTTCCCTTCCTCTGCTATCTGGAGGCCTTTGTGTAACATCTGAACCTTTGTGTTTTCCACCTGAGTGCCGTCCCTTTGCCTTACTTCCATCTCCCATCCACCTATCCCTCCCACCTCCCAATCAACCTACAGCAAATATGGATTCCCCCCACACTTTAGGGAAAAAGAAAACACTAATATTTTCTTCTTTGCCTAATTATCTTTCCTATTACTGACTCACATATTTACATATTTACATATTTTAGGCAAACATCAATACCATGGTGGGCTGCCAACTTCCACAAGCAGCACTCATTTCTTGGCCTTGTCTGCTGCATGTATGATAAAGGTGGGCACTTTCCATGAACTACACTCATGAGACTGCTACTAATGGGCAAAGACAGGAAGATGGTTTGGCTGTTCAGTCAACG
Source organism: Eulemur rufifrons (assembly GCF_041146395.1). Taxonomy (NCBI): domain Eukaryota; kingdom Metazoa; phylum Chordata; class Mammalia; order Primates; family Lemuridae; genus Eulemur; species Eulemur rufifrons. The sequence continues at coordinate 201,827,094 of NC_090989.1, read as the reverse complement.
TGCCCATTTGTATTGAGCTTTACTCCCCAGCATTTGTCATGTTTCCATGTGTTAAATATATAAACATGGTATTATAAACCCAAGACCCAAACGTGAGGAATAATATAGAAATGAGACCTTTAAGTTAAAGGAAAATACCAGTTTATATGTCTGCAAACGTCCCTATACACCAACTGCTGCCAAAGTTCTGAGTACTGACAGAAAAACTTGGTAGAAAATCAGTTAAGATAGGAATAGGCAATTTTTAAAAACTCCAAGCAATTTTTACTAAGTATTTAGAGACCAAATTTCAATATTTACCAACGAGTTCATCTCTCAAAGTCTACTTTAAACAAATACTCTTGTTCTTTATGGATTTCAGTATATTATTTCTAAATGCAATGCTTAACATTCCCATCTAAACTTTAACACATTAATCCTACTGATACTTTTCATAGTTTGAATATAAGAATTATGATTCCAATCCCTCAGTCACTCTGGCCTTCACAATATCCATTTCTTTATAGAAAATGGAAGTGTTTGCTAATCCATTAGCCACTCAGCTATAAGTGGATTAATGCTGGTGCATTAGAAAATGGCTCCTATATATCATGTCAAATGAGTAATTCCCAATATTGGAATTTATAATGAAGCTAAAAAGGCCCTCCAAATTACAGCTTTAACACTAGCTTAATAGCCATGTTATTTTTCAAGCAACTTTACAAATATAGTGATTTAAATATTCAGTGATTTTTAAAATTCTCTGTAACTTTTTAATATTTGTTTCAAGCTATAAAAGGTAAAATAGGGAATAAACACCTACATTTTCTTTCTAGAGTCTAAGCCTGGAACTACGTGAATATTCAATGACCATTATAAAGATCTTAAAAGAGCTGGCAAAAAAGTCAACTAAGAACTTCATTTTTTTCCTGTTACTCCACATCATGAATGTTCCTCAATTGATTGCTCTGTGTCCCCAAACATGCTCGTACACACTTTCTCCTTGGCACTTCATCTTTGCCATCATGGAGGCTACCCTGCACAGAGAGTGTGTGGGAAAATACATTCCAAGTTCCAAACAACTGGTATACAATAGACTGCACCACTAACACTCATTCATGTGTGGAAAATGGCTTGTAAGAGAAGGGAAAGACTAACAACCTAACAGAAATGCTCAAATAAAGAGATAATAAAAAGTTGTAAAAAAAAAAAAAAAACAGAAAAATAGAAGAAATTTCAAGCCTACCACTGCTACCAATATTTTGGGTTGATTCCTTTGCGTTATTTTTCTACTTATATACTCATCTACACAGCTATTTACACACATTGATTTCTGTTTTTTCACTGGCTATTATTTTATGAACAAAACTTCCTATCAATGAAAATTTTGTTGTGAACATCAAATATACTTTTTGGTTTTGGGGGAACATAATTCTGACAACACTGTGGAGACGAATTAGAAGGACTAGGGAAGATTGGGGACAAATAGGGGATACACCAAAGGTATTAAAATTGTCTGATAAAGAGATAACTGCTAATTAAAATCTGTCCATGCCTCAGGCTACTCAAGTCATTCATTCATTCAACAAGTATTTACTGAATACTCACTGTACACTGGGCATTGTTTTAGGGACACTGGGGATAGAGAGGTAACAGGCAGACAAAGGCTTATCTCATGGAGTTCATGGTCCACTGAGAAAGAGTAATGTCAAACAAGTACGGTAATTCCAAGTGCAATGATACTTGCAAAAGATAAGCACAGCCTACCCTGGGCACACACACAGGATCAACTTGGACCACGTCAGAGAAGACTTCTTGGAAGAAATCATACTTATGCTGAGGCTTAAAGGACGCCTAAGAGTTGATGACCCAGGGGTTCAGGAGGGGTAGATAGGATGGAGAAAGTTTCCTCTCAATAGGAATAGTATATATTAATATAAAGGTCCTGTGGTTAGAAGGAACTTGAGAACCTAAAAGAACTTAAAGCAGCGAGGCTAGAGCCCAGAGAACAAGAGGGGAAGTGTTGAGAGATTCATAGAGAAAGTTAGAACATGATAGCTCTCAGGCCAGGTGTAGTAGATACTGGAATATGTCACCCAGATTCCCCTTCTTCGGAACTGATATACCCCTAGCTGCTGGCAGAGTTGACCAATGACGGCTTATAACTGAGGACTTCCTCCTAGCGATTCTCCCTTGCTGAAGAAAGCCCCCTTGCCCATGCGCATGTCACCTTCTCAGGGGCATCTTGTACTCAATAACTGATCAACTTCGGGGTACAAAGACCCAAACCCCTTGTCCCATCTCTGGCCAACTCTGCAGAGCCTTCCCAGCTCCAGAGGTCCCAGTGGGATCAGCTGAGACATCACAGCCCAACTTTTCCCTCTGTCCAATCCTGCTTCCGTCACACTCCTACAGGTGTTCACCCCGAGAACAATACCCCACAAACTTCTCTATCTCAGAGTCTACTTCCTAGGGAACCCAACCTGTGGCAACAGTTCAAAGAGTTTATCTAGGCTTCATTTTACATGTGATGGGAACCATTAATGGGATTCGGTCAGGGTGTAAGATAGCAGATATGCATTTGTAAAAAAAAAAAAAAAAAATCTGCTGGTTGTTTAGAGACTAAACAAAGGAATGAGATACTACTTCACACAAACTACAATGGCCATAATCAAAAAGACAAGTATTAGTGAGGATATGGAGAACCTGGAACCCTCATACACTGCTGGTAGGAATATATATGATGCAACTACCACTTTGGGAAACAATATAGAAGTTTCTTGAAAAGTTACACAAAAAGTTATCACATGACAATTCCACTTGCAGGTATATACCCAAGAGCAATGAAAACATATGTCCACACAAAAATTTGTACATGAATGCTCATAACAGCATTATTTATCACAACCAAAAAATGCAAACAATCCAAGTGTCCATCAGCTGGTACATGGATTTAAAAAAATGTGGTCTATCTATACTTTAGAATGTCATTTGTCAATAAAAACAAAGTACTGATACATGGTATAATATGGATGAACTTCAAAAACATTATACTCAACAAAACAAGCCAGATGCAAAAGAATACATATTATATAAGCCTATTTATATAAAATGCCCAGAAAAGGCAAATGATAGAGATGGAAAGTTGATTTGTGGTTCCCCAGGGAACCAGGGGAATAGGAACAGGGATTAACTGTAAATAAGCTCAAGGGATCTTACTGGGTGATGGAAATGTTCTAAAACTGGATTGTGGTAATGCTGCACAACTCGGTAAAATCACTGAATTGTACATTAAAACTGGTGAATTGAGGCTGGGTGTGGTGGCTCATGCCTGTAATCCTAGAACTCCGGGAGGCTGAGGTGGGAGGATTGCTTGAGGCCAGGAGTTTGAGACCAGCCTGAGCAAGAGTAAGACCTCATCTCTACTAAGAACAGAAAAATTAGCTGGGTATGGTGGTGTGTACCTATAGTCCCAGCTACTCAGGAGACTGAGGCAGGAGGATTGCTTGAGCGCAGAGGTATGAGGTTGCAGTGAGCTATGATGATACCACTGCACTCTAGCCTGGAAGACAGAGAGAGACCCTGTCTCAAAAAGAACAAAAACAAATAAAACTGGTGAATTTTATGAGATGTAACTTATACCTCAATATAAGTGTTTAGGAAAATAAAAGTGGGAGAAATAGCTAGGGATTCAGTGTACTAATCCAGGTCAGAGATGGTGGTGGCTTGGATCAGGTAGGAACAGAATTAGAGAAAGGTGGGCTGATTTAAAAGACTTCAAGGAGACAGAACTGCCAGGATTTCCACAAGGCCTTTCCTTTCCACTATAGCATTCTGTGAACACTTACCGCACCAACACTCTGTCTCATTCATTCTGACATAATCACACACTGCCTTACATTATCAGTAGATTGTTTTATGCACACTGTCATTGCCTGGAGGCCGGATGTGTACATGAATGCACCACAAATACTAACAAATGAATGGTGCAACAATTGAACATAATCAGTCCTGAGCTGAACATCATTGATTATCCTGGATTATACTAACAGTTATCATAATGTTAAGACAATAAAACTAGCAATTACCTTTACATAGGAGTTGCTAAAGTCATCAACACAATAGCAGAAGAAAAATCAATTTGTTAGAACATAACTACCATAATTGATAGCAAAAAGGGAATGGAAAACAGAATCAGAGGGCCAGCGAAAAGCAACATTTCAATATATGTCATATTTGGGGTTGGGAGAATAAAAATAAAACCTAGGAACACTTTGAACAACATGCTTGTCTTCCTGATAGAGAGTCTGCCCAGTTACTAATTTAAGACTTAAGCCCATGTGGCAGACAGGACAGAACACAGGCCAAGGGATGGCAGCCTGGACCATGGCTGAACCACGCATGTGAGCCTGGACACAATACTTAAGCTCTTTAACATCCCGCTGCTTTGAAAAAATGAGAACACTAAACACCTTTCATAAAGCCAATGGAAGACATCAATGAAACTACACGTAGCCTTTAGGAAATGCCATGAATAAAAGTATTATTGCTTTGATTGCAATCATTATTTTAAATATTTGTAGTGATCCATTTTACCAGTAAATTAGAGCCATGTTGAACTCACTTTGAAAAAAGTTAATTTGAACAGGGTTCTACCTAATAATTAATTCCTGTTCTAACTCATTTAAGTACAGGGAACAGAATACAGATTTTGAGCAGAGCTGGGTTCTAATTTCAGCCATGTCACTTACCAGCAGGATCACCTTGGGCAATAACTCTAAGTCTTGGTTTCCTTACCTGTAAAGTGAGAATGATAATATCAACCCGTGAAGGTTGAGGGGAGGAGTCAATAGACACAATACACACAAAGCACCTTATACACTGCCTGAGACACAGCAGACCTCAGGAACAGCAGCTACCATTATTCTTCATATAAAATCATGGTTATTGAAGACATGCCTTGCTTATGGTTCTACACCAGGTTTTTGCTAATACATATCTCAAAGAATCATGTATTTTGTTCTAGAAGGATGGAGGAAGTTACCTCAGACAGGCAATGAAAGAAACGGCGAAATAGAGGGAAAATTATCGCACCCTTAGTTTTAGTGTGGACCTCAGTTTTCCTTGGAGAGGTCCAGTTTCCACAATTCTGATGACATAAATTTTCAAAGACAATATTTAGCTAGTGTATCATCGCCAGGAAGGTAGATTCTTATTTGTCTCAGAGGCATACATAGTTTTAGAAAAGAGATCAGGCATTGTTTCTTAAAATTTCTCTTGGCAGGTTTTACCAACGGATGAATATGTCTTTGTAAGAGGAACCTCCTCCCCTGACCCCCAGCGATCACAAGCCCACATGATCCATACCAAATTCCACGGAAATTTACTCAAAGTTTATTAAAAATTGTGTCTTTGAAACGACTGCCATTGGCCTTAACTATTACAGAGGAATGACCAAATCAAATTAAAATGCAACCTGATGTCCTTAGGCAGGGCATCAACTTTGATCAAGAAATGGAAACCGCTTATAAAGTTATCATGAACAGAACCTATGATATATTCAATGAGAATGGGAAGGGAATTCCCTTCATACAGCCTCACGTATTTTCATCTACAAACAGTCAATTTCTTAGAATGATAACCAAATACCTAGAAAACTCCTGATCTATCACACTCATTAATGAAACATAGAAAGAATAGGGTCCTCTAAATATTTCACCTATGAGCCTAAAGATAACAAGTATTTACTTGATAAAAAGTAAGTTAATTATGATATAAGCCATAACTAAACACTATGGGTGCAGGGTCACCCTTTTTTGTAAAGGGCCAAATGGTAAATATTTTAGGTTATGGGGGCCACACGGTCTCTGGTGCAACTACTCCATTCTGCCATTATAGCACAAAAGCAGCCAAGGACAATACGTAAAGAGTAGGCATGACTATGTTCCAAGATATTTTTATTTATGAAAACAAGTGGCTGACCCATGGGCCATAGTCAGTGTAAGCGAAGAGAAAAGTTCAGAGAATGTAAAATTTTTCTCATTTTCACTTATAATAGCTCAATTTTGATACACCTCACCTACACTGCCCCTCTTAGGCCTTTTCAATTTTAATTAATTTTTTAAAAGTTTTCAATAGGTAATACATTGACATGACTGAAAGATCAAAACAATATAAGGAAGTCTACACTGAGAGTTGTCACTTCTCCTGCCTCCATTCGCTGTTTCACTCGCCCCCTACGATCACCACTTCTAATAGTTACTTACAGCATTACACATGCTTCCCACCCTCTGCATGCAAAAGGTAGCATATAGTACTAGATTTATCATGCTGTACCTTGCTTATTTAATACACAGGAGAAATCTTTCTGTATATCATGCACAACTTCCTCATTCTTTTTTCCCAGCTGTATAGTAATTCCTAGTGTGAAGAACATACCCTCGGAGACTCAGCTAGGCCCTCTACAGACAGACACTAATTTCTGGTCTTTTGCTATTACAAAGAAGGGCTGGGGGAAGAATGCAGCAAAAAAAAAAAACAAAAAAAAAACCCCAAAACTTTTACATGCATCATTTTGTACAGGTATAGTTATAGCTATAGGATAAATTTCCAGAAGTGGGACCCCTGGATCAAAGGGTCAATGAACTTATGATTTTGATGGAAACTGACACGTCCTGGACAAGGGTTGTCCCATGTTTGCACTCCCACCAGCAACACACAGGAGCATCTTCTAACCTTATTTCATCCTAAAAGCTGAAAAACTACTTTAAATATTCACTTAGGTACCTGCATCTCCTAAGACCATCCCATGTTCAGAAATTCAACAGAATGACTCATGGGACTCAGCAATATATTAATAGTCGTAATTACAGCTGACACTTACTACAGCAACTTAATAAGGATACACAGATAAGGGAAAAAGGCAAACGTGGAGTCTGGAAGAATCCATGTGCCGACTTCCTTCTGTCCTTTCCCTCTCATGAGGGCGCTCTCTGCCCCCAGCAACAAAGACACAACACGTGTGCACCGGTTCTGCCCAGGAAAGCCCGTTGGAGAGGCTGGCTGGTCACATAGGCACCGCTTGCCTCGACAGCTCAAAATTCCAGACTCCAGGAAGGAAAGCAGGGATTCGGCATAAACCAGAGCGTGTGCACAGTCTAGGCACCCTGACCCCGCCTTAACTGTTCGGGAAAGTTTCACATCACTGTGGGGAACTGTTTACCACCAAAGTCCGCAGATGCCAGCCAAGGCCCAACCTTGCAGGGAGGCCTCAGGTCTGCTGTGTCTACATTTTCTGCACAAACTCACAAGAGGAAATGATCTCAGGTAAGCTAACCAGCTAGTTTGAAACTATACCACCAGTGGCGGGAAATGGATGTGGCTTTTGGTGAACTCCAGCTCAGGGTGACAAGCTCTGGTTGGTCAGCTGCCCGCCTAGAGCCGCTTCACACCATTTGAACCCAACTGTGGTGCTCCCGGTCCGGCCAGGGAAGTGTGCCCGGCCTGACAAGATTGTCTCCCAACAAAATTCCTATTTATCTCAAGCTGCTCCCTTTAAAAAATGACTTCATTCTTTCATTCTGTAGAACTATGAAGGGCCAAAAAGAAACTGAAGATGGTGCTGGCTTCATAGATTTTCATGAAAGAAAAAGATTGTCCTAGCTCAGTGAGAAAACGGTCTATAGCATAGATGGGTTTTGGTTTACAACTGGAATTTAAATATTCAAACTCCTTAACAGGAGATTTCTCTCTGTAGCAACTATTTTCCAGTGATTATAAGAAATTTGCATTTTCTAATGAAATTACTTCTACCTGTGCTTTTAAAACATAAATCATAAAACCAAAAATTACAACTAGAGAGGAGGAATAATGTGTTCCATAGCACTGTCAGATGACTATAGCTAACAATAATATATAGTTTCAAATAGCTAGAAGGAAAATATTGAATTTCCCAACACAAATGGTGTTTGAGGTAATGGACATGCTAATTACCCTGATATGATCACTATACATTATATGTATAATATCAAAACATCACCCACGAATATGTACAATTGTTATGTGTCAATTTAAAAAACAAAGTAAAAAAGCCAAATTCTTCAAAGCTTACTAGTAGACAGGCTTGTGAGAAGTTCCTCTCCCAAATTCTTCCAACCAATTTTAAAGTTAACTTTTAGTTAAAATGTACATAAAGAAAATGCACAAATGAGAAAATGCACCTTGCTTCATTTTCACAAAGTGGATATACCCACATAACCAGATAGAAGCCCCCCTGTGCCCCAGCACCCCACTCAAAGCCAGCCACTACCCTAATATAACGCCACTGATAAATTTTGCTCAGTTTTGACTTCTATATAAATAGAATCCTATGGAATGCTCTCGTCTTCTGTGTCTGGCTTTTGTTCAACAGCGTGCCCGAGAGGTTCATCTATGTCTCGGTGTGGTACAGTAGTTTGTTTACTCTCACTGTTGTACAGAAATCCATTCTATGAGTATGCCACAGTGTGTGTATCCAGTCTACTCTGAAGGGCATTTGGACTGTTTCCAGTTTTTGGCTCTAACAAAGAATTTAGCATGTTCATTTTCCTGAATGCAAGCAAAAGTTTCCTAAATTGTTGAATAATAGGCAGAGTCAAGTACACAACTTGATGAGTTGCACACACCTGTGTAACCAAACCCAGGCGGAAGATATAGAATACTTCTGCTCCCCAGAAAGCTCCCTGAGATAGCCTCAATTTTATTATTTTTTTATTTCAAAATATTAAGGAGTCACACATATTTTTGTTACATGGATACCATGGAGTACTGTAGCCCCAATTTTAAATCACTTCCAAGAGATGAGCAACTCCCCAATCTTTAACCCCCACAGCAAAGCCACCATTGCAGTTATACAGCGAACATGGTCAAGCCACAAGTTCTAGTCCAGGTTCTGTCATTTGATGTGACCTTCCAAAAGTCACCCTCAGCCTCAGTTTTCATCATCTAGAAAATGAGAGAGTGGATGGTGGAGCTACATGGATCCCAGGGCCCTTTGCCCCTGCAAAATTCTAACAAAGAAAACCACCACCTCCCCTGCCAGCCCCCAAATGCTTCTTGTTGCTGTTTTATCCTATAGCTGGCTCAGTAAAGCTGAGGCACAGTTAATCACCATTTCCCACTTACTCTCTGGTTTCTTACATCTCATTATTAAATCGTCCTTCTGTCTTCTTTTCTTCAGGTTGAATAATTGAAGCTTTTTTATTCTTCCCTTTTTTATTTTTGGCTCTATTCCAAATCTTTGCGGCTCGCCTTGGAATGTTTTCTAACTCTCTTTATGCTTCTAGAAACCAAGGAGCCCCAACAGGATATAATATTTCAGTAATGTTGACCAAAGGCAATTGAGGAGAGAGAAGCCCAGACAATGAACAGCTGCTCCAGAGCCCTCCTATTCCCAGTGTGGGCTAAAAGCAGCAGCAGCGGCAGCACCTGGGGTCGCTACGCAATTGCAAATCTCCGCTCCTCTCCCCAGACCAGCTGAAGCAGAGTCCACATTTAACAAACTCCCCGTGATCCCTATGCACATTGAAATTGGGAAAGCTAAGCATGCCTTACTGAAATCTCCAGAAGAGATGGTGTACTTGTTTCCTATGGCTGCTGGAACAAACGAGCACAGATTTAATGGCTAATACAACACAACTTTATTTTCTTAAAGTTCTGGAGGCCAGAAGTCTGCAGTCAGTTTTGCCGGGCTGGAGTCTAGGTGTCGGCAGGACTCAGTCCTTCTGGAGGCTCTAAAGGAGGATCCATTTTCTGCCCTTTCCAGCTTCTAGTGGCCACCCGTATCCTTCGGCCCCTTCCTCCATCTTCAAAGTCAGCAACATAACATCTTTCTGATCTGCCCCCTCTGCTTCCATTGATAAGGAAAACCCCCATCTATTACTTGGCACAGCAGCCACCTGAGACCCCACCCCTCATGGAAGACCCGCGTCAGCGTAATACTAACCTATCACCTGGCCCATCAACTAATCTATTACCTTAGCCACCTGAGACCCCCCACCCCTCGGACCACCCCAACTTAATAAAAGTGGGAAAAATTGGGTAGACGGGGTTTAGAGTTGGTGGCGAGACCCCTCTGAGCCCACCGGCGAATAAACCTTGATTCTCCGACTCTCCGTGTGCCGCTCGGTTTGTCCTCAGGACCACCCGCTGTAACACTTGCTGTAACACCACCGAGCTGCCTGGCCTTCCCAGTTTGCCCAGCTCTGTACCACACGTGCTTCTTGTTCCACTGTCATAAGCTTAACAAACCCCTATTTGATCTTGGATGTGAGAAGATTTGGCCTGAGCCAGTTATATCTTCCATTCATGAAACAATGGGATAAAAAAAAAAAAAGAACAAAAAACAACCCCCCCAAACACCCTCAGAATCCATTTTGATGTCAAATATTAAACAGTTCAGAATTTTAAAATGTGCAAGGGCTATATTGATTCAAGAGTCACTGATCTCTTAAATCCATTTCATTTGTGCATGAATCCACCAGCTTTATACACCTACTTCATTTCATACTTCACACTTTATTTCTTGCCAAATAAAGAACATCTCGAAACCTTCGGAACTTCAGGGCGATCCAACACGTAAAGCAAGGACTTCTTTTGAGAATCAGAACAGCTGCTGTGGCAGAATTGTTTTTCTTCAGCCCCTTTCGCTGGGTTTTCTCTCCAGCAGCTGCTTTTGTTTTGGTTCATGCACCTACCCCCACTTCCCCTCCCCTAACCCGTTACAAAGTCGTTACAAAGTCGGGGGCTAGGGAGCATGCAGAAATACAAAGCAGTGCTTGTTAAAAACTAGAGTAAATCTGGGCTAATAGCCAAATTTAATTCTAAAGTCCCATTTTGGAGGCTCCGCACTAAAATGGAATCTAGTATAGGGCTGTTTCTAGGACATCGTGTCCCTATTGCGGGAGAGGGATAGGGAGGAGAGCTGAATTTGAATCTATTGGCCACTATGTTTTGAAGGTTTGATACATATTAAAAATAAACAGTTTCCCATAGAGCTAGGCTATAAAGAGATCAGTTTGAAATAATTTATGACTATGTGAAATTTTAAACTCCACAGATGGACTCTAGGTCAATCATGTTGTAATTCTTTTATCTTTCAGACCACAACCTAAGTAGACCTTATGTTTCTAGACATAGAGTGAATCTAGCATTTTTATGGGTTTCTAAAAGAAATGTCCAGCCTAACGATCTTCATATTTTAGGATTAAATCCATTAGAAAGATCTAGTACTTCAAAGAATAATTATTGGGAAAGAAAAATCACCCCAGTTCATAAGCTCTTCTTAATGATCATTTCCAAAACTACCTCCAAAAAACAATTTTAGTAAGTTAACCTCAATATATCACTCTTTTACTAGTAAATTATGGGGTAGTTATGGGAAAAAATGCTCTTTTGTGTTCTATTGTCATCCCCAGAAAGATTCAGGAATGATGGTCACAAAAGCAAGACCACTAACTCGAGAATGATCTAACTGTACTTAAACGTGTGGGAATAAACGTTCGAGAGTCTGTATGCTTTTACTGCTTCTGTGTCTCCTGTTGGCTCTGTAGCCCAACTGCAGATTAATTAGGATGTAAAGCTAATTATCTTTTTGTGCTCTGTCAACTCTTAAGCGGCCCAAGAGCCCTATGTGGCATAATATCAAAGACAGCGATTGGACACTTCCCATGTACTGACACAGTTGCCCGGTGCGTTCCTTACATCTCATTTACTCTTCATGACAACTCGAGAGATGGTTTTCTGGGTATGGAGACCGTGGCTGGGAAAAGCTAAATGAGTTGCGAGTGAGAGGTGATACCAGGATTTAAATCCAGGTTCCACTGACTTTACAAATGACTCTTAACTATTTAAACTTAAAGTTAGATGTAAATCCAGATCTGTCTAACTTTGAAATGGAATATTAAATATTGCACTTCATTTTTAAACTTAGCAGGAAAAAATGCCTCAAAGAACGCCTATTAATGTACTTCACTTCCAGAGGACTCTCTCAAGTCTTGATTGACAGCCTATTCATTTTTACTTGACACACAATTATAACAGCTTAATTCTCTGCTTTATCAACCCCTATCAGTGGCAGAACTCTGAAAATAGTGAGAAGTCATCACCGAGAACACAAATGAGATGGAAGAAAGAAAATTATGAAAATTACACATAAAAAGCCCAAAGCACAGCTATTTGAAACCACTTAAGGCATGGGCATAATTCCTCCCATCTCATTCTTATATTGTAACATGGCCTGTGAGTGGTGTCTATCACCAAAGACAAAACTCAGGAGGGGCAATGCACGTGTGGCAGCAGGGCGCACAGGAAATCTCTGTGCTTGCCTCTTAATTTTGCTGTGAACCTGAAACTGTTCTGAAAAAATAAAGTCTTAAAAACATTGGTCAAAACCCACAGATAGTGCCTTAACCACATGATCAGGGTTAATATCACCAGTAATGAGATACATGGACACCGTATATCCCCTGATATGATGCACTACAAAGGGCACAACGTCCCACCTGTGGCATTCTTGTACAAGCTCCATCTAATCATGAGACAATGTCACACCAATCAAAATTGAGGGCCATACTACAAAATACCTGACCAGTACTCTTTAAAAGACAAGGAAAAAGTGAGGAACCATCACAGGTTGGCAGAGACTAAAGAGACGCGACAAATAAATGCCATGTGAGATCCTGAATTGGATCTGGGCACAGAAAAGGGACATTAGAGGGAAAACTGGCAAAATCCAAGTAACTGCTGTAGTTTAGTTAATGGCACTGTGTCAATGTCAATTTCCTGGTTTTGATCACTGTGCTCTGGTTACGTAAGTTGTTAAGGTTGGGGGAAGCCTGGTGAAGGGTATAAGGGAACTCTATACTGTTTTTACAACTTTTCTCTATCTAAAATTATTTCAAAATAAAGAAATTTTAAATGAGTCAAATTTGGTTTAACATACACATAGAAATATATTACCTTAGGAATATCTGCCTTAGAAATATTTGAAACAAAAACATTCTGGTTCTTTATGAGAGGGGTAAACTTCAGATTTATTGAACGCACAGCTGGCACACAAATATTTGTTGAAAAATCAACAAATAAATATCTAATTCCCATTTAACAAGGCAGTACTACCCAGGCAATAATAACATTTTTAACGTTTTATTTTAGACGTACAGAATTATCACAAAGATAGTACGGAGAGTTCCCATATACCTCACATCCAGTTTACCCTGTTGTTAATATCATACATTAGCACGGTGTATCTGCCACGGTGAACAAGCCCCATGCTAGACACTTCTATTTAAGCAGTGGCTGATGCTGCTGACTCTTTGGGTAGGCTTATCACATGGATGATGATGATGAAGATCAGGTTGATACTAATCACGTCTTTATTGTTTATAACCATAATACTGACTATGGGCCAGGCACTGTAGTCACAGTTTTTATAGATCATCTCATTTAGTTATCACAGTAATAGAATTAGGTGGGTGCCTTTTCTTTTCTTATTCCCACTATATGGAGGGAAAGGCCAAAGTCAGAGAGGTTAAGGAACATGCTCCAGCTCACCCAGGAGGAAATAGTAAAGTCAGCTTCGAACATAGGACTGGTTACTACACTCTCAACCACTGCAGCTGTCAGTCAGCCAAAACCTCCAGCAGCTGTTTAGCTTAGCTTCCCATATCCTATACACGCTCAGTTGGTTTTATATAAAGTAACTAAAAGGTTTTCTATTTCTTCCTCTTTGCCTTCCCCTCAGGTTCACTCATCTTTCCCTCTAACCTGCCAATAATGCCTTTGGCGCCTGTAACCTAATGTCTACTCTCCTTCCTGCTGAACCTCATCCTCCATGGGTCTGACCAGCATGCTTTATACTGATTCATATCACTGATAAAGGTGATATGGACAAGACTCTCAAAATCCACCAGCTCCCTCCATCGAGGGTGGTGTGGCTCCTTTAATCAGCAATGTGTGGGCCACACTTCAAAAAGGGTCCATTCCATATCACTAGGTGCAGGCTAGCCCAGTTGGTCTCAACCCTGGCTGCACAACAATCACCTGGGGAGCTTAGAAGTCCCCCATGCCCAGGCAGCAGCCCAGATGATTACATCAGAGTCTCTGGGGGTGGGACCAGGTAGCAACATTTTTAAAGCTCCCCAGGTGGTTCTGCTGTGCCTCTGGGGTTGAGACCCTCCGGGCGGGAGCACATATCCTGTTAGCCAAAAGCAGCCCACTGATGACTACACCCAATACAGGGTGGACTCCGAGGACTGTATCTGGGCATTTAAATCACTCCACTGAAAAAGGACGCTAGCCAACTGTGAGGTATGCCAAAACCTTTCCAAACAGAACACTGGCCCTTGCTATTCACTTCACTCCATGATCTAATGAATTGGAGAGATGGGAACAGAAATATCAGTGAAGGAGAAGCTTCTCTCAAACTTCTCAGCCTTGACATCAAGCTCATTAATTTCTTTAGGGAAGAACCAATTATACAGCTGAAGCATCAAAGAACAAACCTTGAGTATACTATTCTAAGTTGTAAGTAATTTATTCTCCAAAGGGGCTTAATTTATGCAGGACAACATAAGGTTTAAGAAGCCACAATGTGGCCCATTCATATTCACATGTAATGTGTTACAGGGAGGTTAAAAGACACCAGCAAACTGAAAACAGTATTTGTAACAAAAGCCTTTGATAGCACCTTATAGTCTTCAACAGATGAAATACATAGCGGAAACACTGAGTGTGTTCCATGGGCCAGGCAGCGTGCTATGTACTTTACACACATGAAACCATTTACCACTCAATCAATCATGCAAAGTAGACACTTTATTGTCCTGGGTTTTCGGATTAGAAAATCAAGGCCCAGAGAAGTTAATTTGGAAGTAACTTGTATTTAAATCCAGCAGTCTGACTCCAAAGCCCACTCTCTAAACCAGCGGTCCCCAACCTTTTTGGCACCCGGGACTAGTTTCATGGAAGACAATTTTTCCACGGACTGGGGGATGGGGGGAAATTTCAGGATGATTCAAGCGCGTTCCATTTATTGTGCAGTCAAACCTCTCTGCTAAGGATAATCCGTATTTGCAGCCACTCCCCAGCACTAGCATCACCACCTCAGCTCCACTTGAGATCATCAGGCATCAGATTCTCATAAGGAGTGTGCAACCGAGATCCCTCGCATGCACAGTTTACAGTAGGGTTTGCGCTCCTATGAGAATCTAATGACCCCGCTGATCTGACAGGAGGTGGAGCTCAGGCGGTGATGCCCACTGGGGAGCAGCTGCAAATACAGATGAAGCTTCGCTCAGTTGCCCGCCGCTCACCTGCCCGCCGCTCACCTGCTGCTGTGCGGCCCGGTTCCTACCAGGCTACTGGTCTGCGGCCTGGAGGTTGGGGACCACAGCTCTAAACCATAAAATGACACCATTATATCCAATCCTCACCTTAGCTTTATGATATAAATATACGTAAGTATACAGAAGTAGTGATTGCAGTACGCATGTGTTGAGTGGTTCAGAGATAAGGTCACAGAGTTTTAAGGCCCCAAATTAGAACAGATTCATCTCTCAACTTCCATCCCAAGCCGCCTCCTTGCTACACCATAATTCTTTCCTAGGTGGCTACAGACAAGTGCTGTCCAATGGAAATTTTGGCAATGATGGAAATTTACTATATTTGGTTGTCCAATGTAGTAGGCTCTAGCTGCATGTCTCTCCTGAACATTTTAAATGTGGTTAATGTGGCTAAAGAGCTGAGTTTAATTTAAATTGTAACTAATTTCAATTTAAATGGCAAGTGACTACTGTACTGGAAAGGCAGCTATTGAGGCCGTGAATCATTTTCACCTTTACAATTACTTTTCAAACCAAACTCACTTCCAAAACCAGGCTCTGTTTCCCTGATCATTTAACAGCTCATCAGCCCATCACAAGCTCTACTGAAATAAAATACCACCAACGGGTTTACACAAGCTTGAGCTCCATGATCTTACTGAGTATTTGCCGGGCACAGTCACCACAGCAGGCTCTACTATAAGTTGGAAATATGTGACTCATGAAATGGAGCCAAGTCAATGAAAATATTTCCCGAAGAAAAACCGCTGCACAGTTCCCTGCCCACTGAGGATGTATTAATAGTTTGTTTCCAAAGTGCTGGTAAAAGGTTCCAAGACAAGATAAATGTGAACACCACTCACCAGTAGCCAATCACCTGGCTGCCTTGAAATACTGCCACAGATTATGACACTTAAGACATTACCAACCCCAAGCCCTTCCCAGGTGCCAAGGCAAAGGTGAACAAACTTACCAAATAAGGTAAGGGCTTAATCTATAGTAAATCCAAGAATAAAATTCAAAATATTGGCCTCCTACTTCCAAGATTCAATTCTGAAAACATAAAGTATGAACAATTTTTCTGCAGTTTCTCTACTGATGTATGTTCTACTGAAAAATATCTCTATAGTTCAAGACAGCAAAGTCGTGCTGAACCAATAAAAGATTTAATTGTTTGTTGCCACTGTTGAAAGCAGTTATTGCACAGAATGCTTTATTCATTAGCATCTAAAACTCAACTGTGGAAACTCACTTTAGCCCCCCAAATCAGCTGACCTCTTCCATGACTTTGTTTCTGATTATTTTGACGTTTATATGAGGTTTGTGCCTAGAACAAGCCATGAAAGACTATGGAACAAGATGCTTTTAAGGCAATCGTCTTTATAGATGCAACTGGGAGAAGGTATTTTTTCAGATTTGAAAAAAATCTAACTAAAATGATCATCTAAAGAGGAGAGCCAATAATGCAAAGGCAAAAGAGAGAACTGAAGTCTGGCCATGAAAGAAATAGTTGGGGTACTTCGCTTAGGGAAGGACGTTGTAAGAAATGCTCACTTCATTTCACGAGTGCCACTAGGATAATTGTTGCTTTCTGCACTTGATACCATCTTGGCTATTTAAAAATGACTCTCCATATGGTTACTGTAAGAGGAAGATTAAAATTTTCTAGTGTAATCTGTTTATTTTGTTTCCATCTTTTGGCCTGAAGAAAACTTCACATGAGATCTGCAAAAGTGCTGAATCCATCTTATATCAGTGTGAGGAAAATATATCTTTTAGTTACTTTTTAGATGAAAAGTATTGAATATTTGTAATCAAAAGTTTATATGGCCAAGAACCATAAGCTTATAATTATTACATGGGGAGCTGTTAAATATTAATGTTACCTTAAATAAAAAGTATGAGACAATCATAGCACATCCCAGTGGTCTCATCCTGTTTGGATCACTATACTACATCGGATCTCGAGGTAGGGTTCCGGCCTCAGTGTTGACTAGTGTAACTTTACATTGTAAAATTCATCCTTCCTCAACCTACGCTGGCCAAAACGTGAATCAAAAGTAGTGGGTGAGCCAGCTTCAGACGTTAACCATAAGTGCCTCCGTTATCATCTTGTTCTATCTTGTTCAGTCTTAATTTTGAAGCATTTTACAAAGGGAATTTATACTCAAAATGCTTTAATATTCTCAACTACCTGCAAAACTCTCCTGTTTTTTCTCCATCATGGATTTCTTTATGGTTATAACAAAAGCTACATGGATTTTTTTAAGTTTTACATTTGCAATGTTAATGTGGAGCATGGATTGCCAGTGTATTATTCTGAAAGAAAAATCAAATTATTCTAACATCTGAGATTTTTAAAAATCTGAAAGGTTACATGCTATGTTTTTATCAGTTTTACTTGTTTTCCTTTAAACATAAGTGTGGCAGACACTGCTCACTATTTTCCAATATCTATTCCTCCCCTCTTTGAAAGCAATATTTTTAGCTGGCTGCCCAGCTAAAGATTACATTTTCCAGAGTCCTTTGGTATGATCATATAACCAGGTTCTGGCCACTGGCAATGAGAAGTGGTACGTGCAACTTCCACAGAACAGTCTTAGAGAGCAGAGCCTGCACTCTCTTTCCTTCCTATTAGCAGGAACATGAGGGCAAAGGAGCAGCTGTCTTGGACCATGAAATGGAAGCCAAGTGTTGAGTATGGCAGAACAAGACAGAACCTAGGTCCCTGACCCCTTTGTGGAAGAGCACCACTGTGCCTGCTTGGACTCCCACATTACAGGAGTGAAAACTCCTGGCATGTTGAAGCTATTAATAACATTCTGGGGGAGTCTATTATAGTAAACAAACCTATGTCCTAGCTAATATAGCATCACAACATAATGAATTTGCTTATATGTGTTTTGTTCTATCAAAAATAATTACAAAAGCAGCTGGGCGAGGTGGCTCACACCTGTAACCCTAGCACTCTGGGAGGCCGAGACGGGAGGATCCTTCGAGCTCAGGAGTTCAAGACCAGCCTGAGCAAGAGCGAGACCCCCGTCTCTACTAAAAAAAAAAATAGAAAGAAATTAGCTGGGCAACTAAAAATATATAGGAAAAATTAGCCAGGCATGGTGGTGTGTGCCTGTAGTCCCAGCTACTCAGGAGGCTGAGGCAGGAGGACTGCTTAAGCCCAGGAGTTTGAGGTTGCTGTGAGCTAGGCTGACATCACGGGACTCTAGCCCGGGCAACAGAGTGAGACTCTGCCTCAAAAAATAAAAAAAAAAAATTACAAAAGCATCCATACAAAGAACTATTCTTTCAAGCCACCTGGCATCCAATGGTGCTGACCCTCTTCTTTTGGAAGTGCCTCCAGAGAGGATAGACAATTTATATTATTTTACCAAGTCCTAAAATGACAACCCTCAGGTTGGTTACCCACCTTACAGATCTGGCCCAATTGATTGTGACCACTTTACAAAAATCAATCCCAACATCAAAAGTGTGCCACTGTTGATACCATTTTATTGTGAAAATGAGCCACGGGCTCCCCCATCCTGCACTGGCAGGAGAAGACAGGTAGGAGAAATGGCATTCTTTACACTTGCATGTGCTTCCTCTCTTTAGCAGAAGGTCCCCTTGTGAGTACCAACACCTAACAAACCAAATCAACCACGGCAATGGATGACACTGGCTGCACCACCTCCATCAAGAATAGATGAGGAACACAGAACTGGAGACGTGTCACTTCCTAGCTGTGTGACCTCAGCTGTCACATCTGTGATATGGTGAGGATTACATTGGTGGATTCAGGTAAAGCACTTAGGACAGTGCCTGTACACAGTAAGAACTCAGTAAACGTTTTTAATATTATATGTATATTGTGTGCATATAACATGTATATGTGCACAATGGGTATGTATTTGTCATACACACATACACGTGGTTGCATGTGTAATATGCCTGTTTGATAATTGTGTGTGTATGCATATATGTATTATGTATATATCTCTCTCCATTTCTTCACTGATAAACATATATTCTGATTTCTGTGAAATTCAAGTTGATTCATAAAAACAGCATCCTTTTGTCCCAAATTCCCAACTTTGTCAAATCTTATTCTCCTGCATTTGTAACAGACCTAATAATTAAGTGCATCTGCCCCTTAAACATCCCCCAGGCGGCCCTGCAAGGCCCAGCAGGGTTTTCAGCTGCTCTGGCCCAGGCTCAGGAGGGCACGTGGCACGTGGGTGTGGTGCAGCCCTCTCTGCGCCTGCCTCACAAGGCCTGAACTATCATTTTATTTCCTCAGTGGCCAAGGGAGCTCATCTGAGCCACCAAAAAAAAAAAAAAAATACAAACACACTCTGCCAACAATTTCCAAGACTCACGCACTCCCTAGTCCTGGAGAAAATATAAGGCAAGCAAAAATAATTTTGGCATATTACCCACCTGTTTTGCCCTCCACTGGCAAATAGATTGTCTTCTTGATTTAATAGAAGAGCAGATTTGGCTTCTCATTCTGCATCAATGACAAGGAAATCAACGTCTTTCGCGAAAATAACATTAGTTGGGAAATACAACACAAATAAGCAACTAAAAAAATCACAACTAAAGCTCTGTTTAGAAACTGGATTTTTTCTCAGTGATGGTAGATTCCGTCCCGAAATCCTGTTCAAGCGTGCACAGGCAATAATGTGTCCTACATGTTTGCCACTCTGCAGGGTCCGGGCTGTTGTCACAGAGCTGCCATACGCAGCTCTTATGACCAGGCTGGTACGTGATGACTCAGAATCAGCTCCCCCCACAGCTTCCATCTTCATCTGAACCAGTCTGCCCACCCAGCTGGACTTTCAGAAGTCACAGCTCTGTGGCAGGGAACCACGAAGTTCCATGGAATTAGATTTGACCTTAATTGGTTTACCTTTTAAAAAAGCCACAAAAAGTATGAGGGATTGTGAAATAAGTTTTTAAAAGGTGTGCAAAAACATTATTGGGGGATACAAAAGGGCAGCTAAGTGTATGAAGAGACATGCCATGTACACAAATGGAACAGTCAACATAGTAAACACATTAACGTCAAGAAATTATTCTATAAATTCACAGCAATCCCTCTCAAAATCCTAACAGGGAAGTTTGTGGAACATGAAAAGCTGATTCCAAAAGCAAAGGATCCAGAATAGCTCAGACACGTTTAAAGGAAAGCAAAGGAGGAAACTTCTCCTGAGAGATAGCCTAGCTTATTCTCAATCTCTAGCAATTATGGCAGTGTAACATTAGCGCAGGGATGGCAAAATAGACCAAGGGAACAGGGTGGAGTCCAGAGTGCGCACGTATATAGGAGGGAAGTGTGGGATATAGACATAATCGGTGGGGAAAGGATGAATTATTAAGTACATGGTGGTTTCTGTACAGGAAATAAAAAATTAAAACAATAGATTTCTACCTCACGTTATTCCAGAAAATAAGATTCCAATGGAATAAAGACTGAAAAATGAAAAGTATAACTTAAAACCTTTCTTTTAGAAAATACTGAAAAATAGAAAATCTTCATGACCTTGGGGATAGAAACAATTTTAAAACAAGGCAAAAATAAATAGTGTGATTCACAAAGGAATAAAGGGAAACATTGATAATTAGGACTTTATTATTATAATAACATATTCAGTACAACAAAAGATGCATTCAACAAAGTTAAAAGATAAGCCATTAGAGAAGATGGTGTGGACAACACATTTAACTAGAGATTAGTAACCAGAACATATAAAGAACTGCTACAAATCAATAAGACAAAGACAAATAAAGATATAAATGGGAAAACCCAAATGGCCAATAATCTACCCAAAATGTTCAACCTCTAGAGAAATTCAACATAAAACACAATGAAACACCACTTCCTACCTATCAGATTTTTGGAAAATTAAACAATGTGACAATATCAAATGCTGGTGAGGACGTGGAGAAGCTAGAACGTTCATACACTACTGGAGGGAGTATAAATTGATACTACCACTCTGGAAGTGATGTAACATGATACAATTTCAAGCCAGCTCCACGTGATGACAAAGCATTCATTTTGCTAACTGCATCATTACTCTGGTTAACAAGACAACAAAATTCCAAACTGAAGGAACATAGGGAAATTATTATTGTCTACGTCCAAACAATATGAGAAGAAAAGTTAATCTGGCAAATGCAGTTTTCTCTCTAGTTCCATTTTCAGGATAAAACCCAAAAATCATCCCAGGCCTTTGAGACTTTTTCCACACCTGCACTCCACTTGGAATATCCACCGATCAACACTTCAGCAACTACTGTTAATTCAAACAATTCCTAAAACTCCATTTTCTGCAGGAAACTAACTGGGAGGAGGCAGGCTTCCACATCTATATAGCCTTATATCCTGAAGCCAGAAAACGTTCGCACTGACCATATCCTGAGTGAATACGCAACACCTACAATTTCGTCTTTATTCACAACTCAAAGTGCACTTTCCATTTCTGAGGTAGATGATGGGGACACTGATCTTTGTAATCTCTCCGGCTGGATGCATGTTTTTCACGTATCTATCCCATCTCTCCTCAAGTGTTTCCAAGTCCTTCTCACAGCTGCTATGTCAATGTTTTCCACTTAAAATAGAGGGTAGGAGCCCGTGGTCTAGGCACTCCCTAGTATGGTTCTAGCTATGAAAGCCTTTAATAAATGCCTTTAACCATAATGATTTAGAAGCAGGTCTATTTTCCAGATAGAAAACCTGCTCATGTTTTAAAATAATGTTATTAATGTTGAGCAAAAGCTGCCAGACACAAGAGTTCATACTGTATAATTCCATTTACATAAAGTGTAAAACCAGGCAAAACATGCTGACAGAAACTAGGGGTGATTATCCTTGGTGGGGGGCGGGTGCCTGAAAGGCAGCTTGTGGCAATTTTCTAAGGGGCTGGTAATGTTCTGCTTCCTAATCTAATTGCTGGTTATGCTTGTAAAGACTTAAAGCTATATGCTTATGATTTGCCCACTTTGTGTGTATATATCAGAGGTCAATTAAATTCCTAAATGGTTTTATAATATTTGTGCCTCTTATAAAACATCTGAAAATATTTGTATAAGAAGATATCATCACCTAATGTAGCTCAAAACAGTTTTTGGTAATCTAGTACACTGGCTTTGCAAAATAGTAATAATTCATGGAATGGAAATTCATCCCTTTAATGTTCCGAATTCTGTTTTACTTACCATGGAAACTGTGAGAATATGCCAAATGAGAAAACTAAAAGAAAAATATAAAATAAAGTGCTGCATCAAATAAAGTTAAGAGCTTGAATTTCATTGCTAATTACATCTCCATTCTTTGCTCATTGTGTGAAGAAACGGGGGGGGGGTTTGGCCTCATTATTGAGATGGTTTGGTACCATTTTACTCCAAAAAAAAAAAAAAATGAATGAATTAGGGGTCTACAAGTCTCTCCATTATACCTCCACATTTTCTGATGATGTTGGAAAAAGATAAAAAGCAATAGAAAACTTCCTTCAGTCGGAAAAAAAAAATCAAGCACCCCTTTTGGGAGGAAAAACCTTTTTACCCAGAGATCTTCCCATTCCACAGATGTGCTCACCCAAGTCCTCAACGATACCACTACTCAGATTTTATGACATTGTGAAACACAAAAGGTTTTCAGTCCCTCTTACTCTTAAGCAGTGGTTCTCGATGTGGTGCAGTTTTGCTTCTCCCCATTGCCCAGGTTATTTGGCAATTCCTGGGGACATTTATGGTTGTTACAATCAGGGTACTGTTACAGTATGTACTGGGTACAGGACAATGAGCCTGCAAAACACCCCACAACGCACAGAATCATCCCCTCATGATAAAGAATCATCCAGCCCAAAATGTCAAAAGTGCTGAGGTTGAGACCGCTGCCCTAAAAAGTCTACTTAAACAGGAAGAAAAACGGACTTCTTTCATTTCAGTATCTATCTTCAGTTGCTCCAAAAAAGAAAGTAGAATTTAGCAGTCTTACAGATACCAAACAAATAAATACACAAGCAAATACTAAGCTCAAATCAAGATCTACTGAAGTTCATTTACAATAGATCTTGTTATACCAAGTTCAAACATACTGACATATACAGCCATTAAGAGTAAAATGCAAAAGATCAGGTTTATATATTTTTTCTCTTGGTAGATTTTATTTTTTTCTAATCATGTAAGCAATTTTTACTTTTAGACATTAAAATCCTATTTTCTGGTTACTAGAAAATGTACTCTTTTTTCATTAAGTGGTCAACTTATCTGTCAGGTATAATTATTACATGTAAATATAAAATTATTAAAATAGATTTTAAAAAATTGCTCAAGAAAAATAATGAGAATACTAATTACCTACATCACTAGGAATGAACAAGATCCTATAGACAGTAGGATTAAACAGATAATACAAAAATATTATAAACAACTTTATGCCAATAAGCTTCATAACTTAGATAAAATGGACAAAGTCCTTGAGAAACACAACTTTCCAAAACTGAAACAAAGAGCTAGTCTGAATAGTCCTATACTGTTAAAGAAATACAATTCATAACTTAAAACAATTCCACAAAGAAAAGTCCAGACCCAAAGGGCTTCACTGGTAAATTCTTTCAAATATTTGAGAAAGAAATAATACCAGTTTTAAAATTAATGCTCAAATAAACAAAGACAGGGTTCCATTCCAACCTTCAACCCCTCTGGAATCGTACCAAAGGTCTTTCCATCCCAGAAATCCATACTTCCTTCCCTTCTCTATTTTACCCTTTGAAAGGGAGGAGACAATAGACAAGATTAAAAACATTTTTGCAAGTTTCTTTCAAATGTAACCATTTATAATCAACTAAAATTTGTTACTCTCATCTGGCGTTGAGTCCCCCACCAAATCTGATTTTCTACTCTCCCCCAAACCTACTCTCTGCTATGGCCAGGCCAGTCTCTTCAGAATCCCACCAATAAACCCACTCCTACCTCTCTTCCGTGGGTCACCCTAATCCCTTCCACCCTTCTCAACACAGCTCAAATCCAAGTCTCCACTGGAAGCTTCATATAAGCCACAAGGTTTCACCCTTCTCAAGAACTCCTATACTTTTCCTTAAAATTTTACAATTAGACATAA
Organism: Eulemur rufifrons; assembly: GCF_041146395.1. Lineage (NCBI taxonomy): Eukaryota > Metazoa > Chordata > Mammalia > Primates > Lemuridae > Eulemur > Eulemur rufifrons. The sequence goes on along the minus strand of NC_090989.1, from coordinate 201,802,632 downwards.
TTCTCTATCTTGGTGTGTTTCTTTTATCCCCTTGGGGAGACTGTCATTTCCCTCCAGTTGTCACTTGCCTGCTTAAAATCCCTTCCTTATTCTCTGTGACCGGCGGGGTAATGACCAAGTTCTTTCCTGACACTGCGCTGTCTGGCATGGCCTCGGCTCTCCCCACTCCTCTACATTCGGGCCATTCCCAGCTCCTCAGTGTGCTCACGCAGCAACCTCTGCCAGGCCCATTCCAGGTCCCTGCTTTTGCACATCTGTCCCCAGGGCCTGGAATATCCTCTCCCTGACACCCAGACACTCCGACACCCTGACCTCCCCATCATCCTGCTCATCCCTGGAGACTCAGATCAAAAGTAACTGCCTCCGCAGGGAATTCCTCTCTGAAATACTACCTCTCCCTCTTTTCCTCATATTCTTTTTCTAAAGGACCTTGTACTTACTTCTGTTTATATATTTATCTGCCTTGCTGAAATGACTGTGGTTATTTGAGGACAGAATCTTGTTTATTTTCTGCTTCAAGACTTAGCACAGTACTTGGCTCATCTGTGCAGGACGCTGAATGCTTGCGGAGTGAGCAGCTGTCATAGTCCCCTGAGAGCCCCATGGTGATGGGCATGTGACAGGAATCCAAAGGCTTAGAGGCCAGCACATGCTAGCTGCATGGCATTTCAGTAGATACTCACTAAACCCTAACACACAGCGAGAATGGAAACACAAAGCTGTTGTTGCCTTTTAATCCTCGGGGCAATAATGAGTTTCACTAAAACAAAGTGTTTCACCCCAAGCTTCCCAGAAATTCAAAAACCTGACAAGAAGGAGGGACTTTTCAGCAGAGAGAGAAAAGTATTCTATAACATCAGAAGAAAAAAGCTAAAGGCAAAGAAAAGTAATGAAAGAACATTCAAACTGCTCTTTAAATTGTTTTTGTGTCTGTGCACGCCTGCAGCAATCAAATTGCTTCTAAACCAACTTCAAGCTTTGGAATTCCGTTATTCTGTGATAAAACTATTAATACTACTAAAGAACAATAATGTCATTTGCCCTATTAACTTACCATAGTTTATCATGGAGTTTGCAATATATCAACAAATATAATTTTACATACCTCAAAGTCTATACATTTATAATGTAGATAGACCTTAATAAAATGCATTTTATATGATAAAAATCTTCATTTCTAAAACAAGTATTTGTGGAGCACCTACAATATGCCAATCATTTGAATGGACACTGGGATACAATGATAAATAAAACAATCTCTGCTCCTGGCAAATTCAGTATTTGAACAGAAAAGGAGGCATATTAAAAACACTAAGAAGTCAGCTAATCATAACCAGAAGAATCATGTTTAAATTATTAAAAGGATAATGATGGCTCAGAAATACAGTAGATGCTCTCTTACCAGTGTTGACCTAGTGGACCGCATCCAGTTACCCTGTATCCTCCGTTCTTTTTCTAAACCATACTGACCACTGTCTACAGAACTTGGGTTCTGGGTGCTTCTCTAGGGCCCACGAATCACTTCTCCCACCAGCTGAATTGTATACTTAAGAAGAGTCATTTTTGTTTGTTCCCAAATCTGTTCATGCCAGTTGTACTTGTTACTTTCATTATGAATTTTAATTCAATATTACAGAAATTAATAAAATATGAGTGCCCAAAGAGCTTTTCTTTCTTTGAAAATCAGGTTGATTGCTTTGGAAAGTCTTAACAAAAATGAGTAATTTGAAAAAATAGTTGCCAAAATAAGTATGGGCAAGGCAATGTTAAAAGTTTAAGGGGAGTGGGGTAGGTGATATAAAGGGATTCTGCACACCGATTGAGTCCCAATGCCTTTAAGTTTTCATTCTACTTTAATATAAGAATCTGAAACTGGAAATCAGAATCCAATGAATTTTGGCTGTGATCAATGCCAGACTGTCTTCAAGGACCTCCAACCAGGGCTTCACACTCAAAGCAAAGGCCTTGACTCTACAAAAGGAATTAATGTTTAAAGTTAAATAAAATGTTTGCCACACATATGTGGTACTTTTTATGACACACCACTTTGGCATTTTCAATAAACCATCCAACTGCTTGATCCTGGATGCAGCAGATAATGATCTTCTCTAAGAAGCCCGTGAAGGGGCCAAGTGGTTTGGGCAAAAGCTTTTGCTAGAGCAAAAATATAAGAATTAATTACTTTCTGTTTGTCACAGACAGTGTTCTCTGGTATTGGATTATGAGGTTTATTCAAAACGTCAGAGATGAGAAGGGAGCTCTCTCCAAATCCCATGCGTGGGCTTCTTACTAGATCTTTAGACCCAGAGGGAAGGAGGCTAACACATCCTAGGATCACTTCCTGCGCAGTTGTTCATCACGATGCCATTCCTTTGTCTCCAATTGCATCTGAATTCCCCAGCAAACTTCCAGAACCAAACATGGCAGACAGGCACCTTCAGTGTGTTTCCTTCTGAGTGCAGCCTCTGAAGGTGGCTTGGGCCGGGCTGTGCCAGGAAGGAAAGGCTCTCTGGTGCAGCCAGCTCTAAAGAGAAGAGGGCAGGAGAAGCTAAGGCTGGAAGCCTTAAAGAGGGTGGACACTACGGCTTCCTCCAGCAGTTCTCTTGGAGAAGAGCCAGTCGTCCTGGAGGCGGGCACACGGACAATGCCAGCATTTAACCCAACTACAAATGATGCCCGTGACGCTGGCTTAATGGAACCAAATAGCGTTTAAACAACCAGGGGGCTGTTTTCTCATGTTTTTCAAGCATAACGTTACTCTTTCATTTCTTTTTTCTTAATTACATACTTGTAGATTTATAAAGGCCCAAAGAAATAATTTCGTCAAATCCTTTTATAGTAAACTGAGATTAAGAAGAGAAAATGATTTACCCAAGATTACACAGCAAGTTAGTGGGCAGGCTGGGGCAGGCCCCCGGGCCTCTCCTGCCTGCCATCCTTCTCCTCCAGGGACCAGCAGCACCCGGGAGCTTGCTAGAGATGCAGAAACTCAGCCCCCGCCCAGGACCACTGAATCAGACACTACTTTTTTTAGCAAGATCGCCAGATAATTTTTATGCACATTACAGTTAAAGAAGAACTGGCCTAAACCAATATTTTCTGAAATGCTATTTAGTGAAATGATTGACTACTTTTAAGTTCACAATCCTTATAAAAACTTCCTTACCACAAATGGTTCAAAACAATTATTTCGATGTTTTGCTGTATTTGATCATTCCATGTACAATTTTCATTTAAAATCATAAGCAACTAGTGAAACAAAATCAGCATGTCTCTCTGAACACATAAGCCATATTAAAGCAGGATGGATATTCCACAAGTGCCTTATAAGAAACTATTGTGTGGAATTCATTTAGTTGCTATGTCTTCAGGCCTACGAAAAAGGCAACAGGATCAAAATTCTGTTGGGCAATGTGAGTTCCTATCAGTTAAAACCAGGGTGGGTGTGTGTGCATCCCCGAAATATGTGAAGCCAAACGTGGAACTCTTCAGCCAGAGAAATAATTAGTTTCAACACACTCATTTTGGTTGTGTACTGCATACAAACAATACTTCAACATCATCTGATTGTGCAAAACCACCAAAGTGCCTGAATAAGTCAAACACACTTCAAACACCAATTCAATTGGCTCATTCCATTTACCTGAAGCATCCAGAAGAGGCCAATCCATAGAGATAGGAAAGTAGGTTAGAGGTTGGGGACTGGGGGCAGGGGAGAATGAGGCATGACTGCTAATAGGTACAAAGTTTCTTTTGGGGGTGATGACAGTATTCTCACATTAGATAGTGGTGACGGTTGCACAACTCCTGCTATACTCAAAACCAGACTTGTACACTTAAACAGGTGCTGGTGTGGTATGTGAATTGTATCTTTAAAAAGCTGTAAAAAAAAAAAAAAAACTTGGCTCAACAATAAAAAAACCCATGTTTTCTTTTAAGATAAAATTGTATACACCACCACTGCTCAATATTTTATTTTTCAACTTAAAGATTTTAAGTGCCTTAAAATGTGAGTCCAAAGGGGCTTTTATTTCCACAAACTTCATCCATTTTACCAGTAAATTAATTGATACCAGGTTAAGGAAGTGATTTGTATAAGAATCAAATTCCCCAACTCAATGGACCGATAGTCAGAATTTTCCCAACATTAAATCATTTCAATTAAAACATTCATAAGGGTTTGTACAGTAATTAAATACATCTGGAAAAATAAAACCAGTTCATGGCCCTGTGGTGTATTTACTAAGAATCTACCAAAGGAAATCAGTATGTTTCCTTTTTGGCATGAAGGGAACTTTCTTTTTAACGTAAAAACTAAAAACTAAAACCAAGGATACTACCAGAACCAGCGAAGTATACACAAATTAACATAAATTGCCAATTGAAGCGTGGAGCCAAGAATTGTCCAAGACACAAAGTACCTCCTTGAGACCAGGCCCCTGGCTTGGGCATTTGCTTCATGAGAACTGCACTCAACTTCCACACCTATTTAAATATACAGCCGGCCACCAATGAAGTCCAGAGTATTGTGAAAGCCATTCTGAAGACGGTCCCCATGTGGTAATAATTCCACACTCAAATTCGACATACAAATCCAAATACCTAGCGTTAAAAAACCAGAGGTAACTTCATTTCAGAAAAGTAGTCAATGCTTTCCCGACTCCTGCACTTCTGCAGAACTGCAACATCCTCGACCGCAAGCCTTCCCAAAGCCGCCCCCAGCTGCATCGCTGCGGTCATCCGATTTTTGTGAGAGTGATCTGACTACTCACATGGGGCCATCAAGAAAAGTAGGAACCGGAGTTACAGGCCACTCAATCCTGCCCTCTTTGGAAGAATCTTATCCTAGGTCTCGCCTAACTTTTTGGAAGAAATTTTCCTGTTGAATTCAGGGAATCCTATTTTGATTCCCCCGAATTGTTTTAAAAATTTTAACTATAAAATTCTTTGAACTTCTTTGCAAATGCAAAATAATGTGCTCTCCTTCCTATCCCTCACCAAAACTTTAATCAACACAAAATTATCACCCGTCACACACAATTAATTAATAGCAGCGGGAATATGAGAGGGAGGAAGCGACGGGGGACAGCAAGCAGTTCCCAAGCCCCCACCATTACCCCGCAAGGGTTAAACCCACTGCCTCCCTCATTACGAATGCTTCACAGGGGCTCTTCATAGTCTTTGTGGCTTTTGCGGCGTTTGTGGCTGGAGTCTGTCTGTCACCAGGGAAGGATAATAGAGAGAACACCCTTCCCCACGCACAGCTCTCACGCATTTCGAGGAGTGCCGCGGAATCGGCTGATTTCCCGGGCACTCTTTACGAGTTTTCCTCCCGATACAGAGTCCCCATATAACGACGTGTTGCTGACGGCAGCATTTCTGGATGTTAGGAAGTGATAGAATCCTCCAGCCGCTAACACCCGCCCCGGGCCAGGCTGGAGATTTTCGCTCTCCCGAGCTGAGACTTTCACCTTGCCGTGCGTTCCCCTGATTGCGCTGGAACCCGCTTGGCCCACCGTCTCCGCCTGCGGCCGGGAAGCATTTTGATAGTTGGAACAGGGGACAAAGGAGAGAGACCCACCCTGTGCCACATCCTGTCCCTCTCCTCTACCACTTTCCTGGTTTCAAAGGTCATGGTTCCCAAATGAGCTCTCAAAAGACCCTAGGTCTGGGGAACTGGGTGTCAGTTTCGTGTGGGTTTAAGGAGACTAGCTCGACGGCAGGGCGCGACACGATTGGACTGGGAGCTCAGGCGACAAGGAGAGCGTCTTGGGAATCAGGCAAGCAGCTGCTCTGTATCAGCCCCTAAAATAAAGCCGGAGCCCAGGACGCGCCGTCTGTTTTCTCGGCAACTCCTCCTGGGGGCCTCGCTCTTCCGCCCCCGCGAGCCGCGAGCCCGGGGGTGCAGCCTGGGCGCAGCTGGAGTGGGGACGCCCCCAAGATAGGGCAGGGAAGCGCACTGGGCGTTCGGAACACCTGCGCCGCTCCCCTGCACACCCTCCTCCCAGTCTCGGCCCGATCGTGGAAGTAGCCGAAGAGGCTCCACCTGAGCAGGGCTGGAGCGGGACCCTCGGCCGGGCGCGCCCCTCCCCGGTGGGGCTCGAGGTCGAGGCCGAGGCTGTGGCCGTGGCGCTGGGCCAGCGCACTCGCTTACCCATGGCTAGAGACGGGCGGGAGGGCGCGGGCTGCGGCCGCTCGGGCTCCCCGGGGGCGGGCTGAGCCGGTGGCGCAAGTTTGCGGGTCTGGCGGGCACGTGCGCCAGCCGAGCTCCGGCGGGCTGCGCTGGGCTGTGCAGGGCTGGCCGCTGGCTCCTTGCTCCGGGCCGGGGTAGGAGCGCGCCGCGGCTCCGCCTGCACAGAGGGCCCGCTGCGCGGAGAGGGACCCTGACGTCAGCGCCGGGGGCTTTGTGCGCCCGGAGCGAGGGCCCGAATGCGGGCAGCGGGCGCACCCAGGCTGCCGGCTAAGCTGCAGGCTTCCTCTGGGACCCCGGAGCCAGCGCCCAGGGGCGCGGAAACCGGAAAAGCGGCCGAGGGGGATGGGGCAGTGGGGAGCGGGCTTCTAGGATCACAGAGGTGCTGATCTCCGTCCCAGATGAAAACCACTACAGCTGGTGGGGGCTTTGGGGTCTCGGCCACACCCATTGTACAGATGAAACTTGAGGCCCCTGGACACTAACCCAAGGACACCCAGTATGTGGCCTCGTTCCCTCAATCCACAGTCCCGGAACCTTTTGTTCGGACGCGGGCTGCGGAGGGTTACTTCATTCAGCGGGTCTCAACCCTGCTAAACATGAGAATAAGCGGGGGAGTTTTTGGACGCCCGATTTCATCAGGGCCTCTGCAGGTGGGACCCAGATGATTCCAATGGGCATCCAAGGTTGCGAACCACCGACTTAAGTTAACTCGTGGGTAACAAATGATTTCTAAGGGTACCGGTAGCACCCTCCAGTCTGGAGTGGTGGCAGATTTGGTGGTGTGCGTGTTCAGCCCTCTTGATCCCGGAAAGCCCAGCCCTGGAAGGCTCTTGGAGACTTTGTAGACTCGTTCCAGTCAACCGCTTTTTCCGCTGTTCAGGCCTCACTCTTGAGCCTTTGAAGTGAAGTAATGGAGTGTCCGGGACTTAAATTCCTCTGTCTTCTTAGAGAAGAATTTTCCAGTTTCCAATGGTGTTATAATAAAAAAAAGCCAGGCGACCCTTGCAGTTCTTGTAGGACTAATGCTTTCTGTGACATTTCTGAGCCCAGTATTCCCCCTTGACATTTTATGTTGTGTTCCTTCATTGTCTTGAAAACACATCACGTTACTTGAACAGAGGATTACATAAACAGTAACAATAGATAGTACATTTAAGGGACATTTAAGCCGGAAGAGAGAAAGAAGCTTTAGGACTGAGAAAGGGTGGAGGAGGAAAACATTTCATCTATTGAAATTTATTGGATTACGAAAGATTTTATCAAGGCAGAGCTCTAGAAAGCCTACTAATATTTTACATGAAAGGGGCTCATTTTCACAATCCCATGGGAATAGTCATTCCTAACCAGTCTTCATGCAGTAATATAACAGCAGGGAGCTCATCGGTTTAACTTTTTGTCCTCCTGTTATGGGAAAGTAATCCATTTGAATGATTCCTGAGTACACTTGTATGTAAGGAATCCAACTGCAGATGACAACAACTGAGGCTGTTTGCAAGGGACAGAAAGACAAAGGTGGCCTGGGTGAGGGCAATGAGGAATTCATGCTAAGTCCTGATTGAGGGAAGGGCAAGTTCGGTTGGTTCATACGTCCTGGGAGACTCCTAGGAGACAGTGAAAACAACAGAATGGAACTCGTGCAGGACAATCTGAAATAGTATTTTGGCAAGATATAACCTCAGTGAGCTACTCTGGAACCAAAATCTCTAAGATTTTGTGCACTGAGATGAAAATAAACTCTTTGGTCCACTTTCCATCATTCCCTAAAAGTCTTGGATTTTTTTTTTTATTGAAGAAAAGGAAGAACAGCTGTCCAAATATTGGAGCTAGTCACAATGGATGTTGTGATAAAAACCGAGTTTTAACAATTGTGTACACAATGTCGAAGGAAAGGCACATTTTAATAGAAAAAATTCCTCACTTTGGAAGTGTCATAGATTGATTTCAACAAGCAATTGTCTTTGAAATACTTAATGAAAACAAAAGAGCAGTTGGGAAATTATCAAAGGCTACTACAGACAGGGTGCAGAAGATGGCTAGTAAGCATATTCAATTTCACTATTATTCAAAGAGATGCTATCTTATAATAGACTACTTTTCTTAAGTAACCAAAATCTTTAAAAATTAAAGCAAATCTACATTGCAGGTAGGTAAATGGGTTGAGCCTTTCTGGAAAGCCATTTGGCAGTATGTATTAAGAATCTTAAAAATATTCATAGCCTCTGACCCAATAATCCCTCTTCTGGGACTCTCTCCTAAGTACAAAATTAATGTGAAAGGATGTTTATTACAGAGTGAGATGTAATAGCAAACAAAACAACAAAACAAAACCAAAAAAGAAAGCAACAATTGCTCAACAGAATTATATAAATTATTGTTGATCTAGCTCAGTGATTCTCAACCAGGGGTGATTTTACCCCCCAGGAGATATTTAGCAATGTCTGCAGAGAGTTCTGGTGGTCACAACTGGGGAGCGGGTGGGGTGCTACTGGCAGCTAGTGGGTAGAGGCCAGGGATGCTGCTGAACATCCTGCAATGCACAGGACAGCCCCTCGATCCCCCAACAAAGAGCCATCTGGCCCCATATGTCAATGGTGCTGACGTTGAGAAACCCTGATCTATATAATCAGATACCACGCAGCCTTGTTTGCAAAGAATTGTGTGGGAAAATGCCCAGAGATTTTGTTTCTTTTTGAAGCCAAATAAAAAACTGAATATACAATATAATCATGGTCATATTAGTATATGTATATATGTATTGGAAAAGACTGAAAGAAAATACACTGTGGTAGAGACCATTACTTTTTCAACAAACATTTCTTCTCTCTGGCCACATAGCCAGACCCCATTTCTCAGGCTCCATAACAGCTAGTGGGGCTACATGATTGACTTCTAGCCAGTGAGGTCGGGAGTGATGTTCACCACATCCAGGCCTTACCAGTGAAGCCTCCAACTTGTGCGCTTCTCCGAGCCATCCTCTTCTCCCAGCTGGAATGAGATGTTGACAACCATCTCATTGGAAGCCACGTGTTGAAGATGGACTTGACTTTGTCACCCTGGGTCAGCAAGTGACTGCAGAGCAGAGACTCCCTCTTCCTCCACACACTGACGGCTTGAAACTGATTTGGACACATTTGCAACCCAGAAATAAACTGCCGTTACGTTTAAGCCATTATGTATTTGGGGGCTTGTTTGTTATAGCAGTGACCCAACCCTTCTAATATATCAGTATATTAACATCTACCAAAATATTGTCTCTGGAATGTGGGATTAATAGAGTTTTTAGTTTTATTTTTATACCCTTTTGTGTTTTCCCAGACTTCTACAAAGAGCAGGAATTACTTTCATAACCAGGAAAAAAAATATATAGTTGTACTTTACTCCACAGTACAGATAGTCTCCTAATAATTTTGTGTGTGTGCCAAAACCATAGATAAGAGCATAGTCTCCTAATAATTTGATTTAAACTATAAATAAAATCATATTTCCAGCTGATTCTTTAAAATTCAAGATTTAACTAACTCTCAACGCCTCATCTAGGAGTAAAAAATAATTATAAACCATAAGGATGCATTTTGTCTGTTCCAATCTTTGTCTTTCCCAGCTTTGTTGAGATATAATTGATAAATAAAAATTGTACATATTTATGTATAATGTGATGTTTTGATATGTATATACATTTTAAAATGATTATCACAATCAAGTTAATTATAACTATCACCTCACTTAGTTATCATTTTTGTGTGTGTGGAGAATACATTTAAGACCTCTCTCTTCGCAATTTTCAAGTATATAATACAGTTATTAACTATAGTCTTTTGGGGGACATTTAATCACATGTGCCTCATTTCTTCCAGTTTCATAAGCACTCATGATGGGTCTTGTCTCTCCAGGGCAGTCTCCACATGGGCAGAAGCCTGGCTTGATGTTTGATTCTTAAAATCTCTCTGCCTCTTGCTTACTCTAGTTTCTTTCTCGACACATCAGGCACGGTTTCTAGCCTTTGCAGCCTCTCTCCTTTCTCAGAAAGACGGCTGCTTTCTCAAACCAGTGGGAAGTCCATAAACTGGGTTACAATGTTTATGATCATTGATGGACAAAGGAAAACAAAAGACTTAGCTCTGTTTGCACAACTAAACAAAAATGTTAGCAAACCCTGACTATGTAAAAGTATAGCTGGCACAAAGCGGTGCGTGGGAGAATATGAATGACAAAGCAGTGTCACCATCAGTGGTTGCCAGAGGTTAAGGGGAAGGGTGAGATGAACAGGCAGCACTTACAGGAATTTCAGGGTAGTGGAAATACTCTGTATGATTTGTCAAAACCCACAGAATGTACAATGCCAAGAGTGAACCCTGATGTCAGCTATAGACTCTGGCTGATAAGGATGTGTCAAGGTGGGTTCATTGATTGTAACAAATGTCCCCCTCTGGTGCAGGATGTTGATAGTGGGGGAGGCTGTGTGTATGTGAGGATGGGGGTATATGGGAGCTCTCTGCACGTGGCTCAATTTTGCTGTGAACATAAAACTGCTTGAAAAAATTAAGGTACATGAAAAAATTAAAAAGCAACATCACTAATGTCCTCAACATCTCAAGTAGGGGTCAGAAGATACTGTCAAAATTTGATGGAGAGAGAAATAGAGATTTGGAAGGAGGGATACTGTAAATGACATAAATCCTCATCTTTTATGTCATGGAGTCAATAGATACTATCCAAAGTTGCTAAGTCAAGAAAGAGAAGAGTAAGCATGTTATTAAGATGAGAGTCAAAAAAAAAAAAAAAAAAAAAAAGATGAGAGTCATTGTTCCCAATCCCACTGGGTCCAATGTTGTTTATAAAAAAACATTTGTGGCTAGATGTGGTGGCTCACGCCTGTAATCCTAGCACTTTGGAAGACCTAGGCCAGGAGTTTGAGACCAACCTTGGCAACATAGCAAGACCCTGAATTTACAAAAAAATTTTAAAATTAGTCAAGCATGGTGGCGTATGCCTGTAGTCCCAGCCACTCAGGAGCCTGAAGCAGGAGGATTGTTTAAGCCACGAGTTTGAAGCTACAGTGAGCCATGATCATGCCACTACACGCCAGCCTGGATGATAAAGTGAGACCTGTCTCTAAAAAAAAAAAAAACTAAACAAATATTTGTAATGCCCCTTCTACACTCCTCAAATGAAATCCAAATCAAAGAAAAAATATCAATATAATATCTTAACTATGAAAGAGAACTGAAAGTAATTTAATGAATAGTGTCTATCTTAATGTGTAAATGCTCAGGCACAATGACACTGAAAGACATAATGAAGTCACCCAATGAGCAACCTAGTTGTAGAATCACAATGAATGAGCAGCTAAAAGACCTATTGGTCTAGCTGTGTTGTTTTGGTAATCCAAATGCCAAAAGCGGCCTTGCCATCAGCGTCCGATATTCCATAATGGTAGCTAAGTTGGTAGAGTTCCCAGAAAAACAAAGTGCAGTCTTCCCTCAATTTACAAGGTTATATCATCTCCTGGAAACTCTACATGTCTTAAAACCACTCTAAAATATCTTATGTTTATATGTGAGATGGAGTTATGCTTTAGGCATAACTGATAATCAGAAGCAGATTTTTTGTCTATACAAATGTCCAGAGGACGTTAAAAACTTGGGTGAGAAACGGGGACATGTCCTCATCGTGGGAGACCATCCTGTGTATTGCAGGAGACTTGTCACCCCATTCTGGGCCCACTAAATGCCAGTAGTGCCCCCATCACTGTGACAACCAAAAACAGTCATGCCAATATCCAAAATGCCTCACCTCCACAAGTCTAGACCATGGAACTTACCTCCAGAAGAACCAAAACAAGAAATAGTTAAAAGAGGTTATCTCTGGGAGTGAGGCCACTGGGAGGGGAAGGCTAGAAGACTGTTGTTTTTCATCATGAGCCCTGCTATTCTATTAATATTTGATTGTTACCATATGTATGTGTTACATAAATATATACATATATTTTTTAAATAAAGCACCTGTGTCCATTAGGTGTTTAGTTCTATTTCTCTGGGCTCCTGAGACCTTATTTCCAGACATATCCACCTATAAAATGGGTATGATCTAGTCCCTACCTCATGTCTTTGTAGGGATTAAAGGAGATAATATTAATAAAGCACTTATCATTTAGGTCTCAATAAATGGTATCTGTTGATGTGGATCTTGTTGCAGATGTTATCATTGTTATCCCTTCTTTTTACCCTGGGAAGCCTGAGGGGTCCCTGGGGTAGCCAGAAAGCAGCTTTAGGACGAGGGCATTCCAAACTTTTACAGTTCAGAACGAATGGAAGTGCCTGGTCCAAAATTTTGCCTCTTTCTTTTAGGCAGGGAACACCCTCACTTTTCTCTGCATCTGTTCTAGAGGGTGGAAGGAAACTGCTGATTTCTGTATCCCTATCATATAGTGTTTGGTTTGTTTGTATCCTTGTTAGTAAGGGATAGAGGTCAGGTGGCCTTGAGTTGTAAGCGAGTGGAAAGTAGCCCAAAGTAGCAAGAAGCAACAGGAAATTAACAAAAATAACTTTCCCATGCTGTTGGACAGTTCATCATCTAATTTTAAAAAATCATTTGAGTTTAAATGCATACATTTTAAGGCCATGAATGCCCCCAAAGACTAAAGATCAGTCACACATCGAGTGTGAATTTGGATGGCTTTCTAAATGCCTACATGCGATCAGCCTTCCCGAGAGGAGGCAAGTTTAAGGGAACAAGGAGAGACAGGACACACAGTGTAACATATAGAACCCTGGGAGGCTGGTGCCAGCTGGGAAGACCTTCGATGGAGACCGGCCAGACCTTGGGGAGGAAGCTGAGATAAAGAAAGCACCCTCAAGATGATCAACTTTGCCTTCTCCTAGATTTTACCACGTTCAACTTGGGGATGGAAGAGGAGAAAACACAATTTCTGCCTGCAAGGTGTTTAAGGGGCTAATTGTCCTCTGGGATGGAAGGAAACAGGACCTTCATGCAGGTGACAGATGGCGCTGTCCTGACTCTCTTTGCCCCTAGCTTTCTGCTGAGGACCTTCCTGAACACCAGGTGAGGATCCTAGGTTCCTTTGTACATTTTCCTTGTTACCTTAAGGTGTCCGGACTTTAACTCGTGCTTCCTTTAATGAGGAAACTGAGTCCTGGAGTATCAGGTCGTGTGTCCTAGGTCACGCACTGAGTACGTAGCAAATCTAGATTTAGATTTGAGCCCAGTTCTATCTGAGTCCAAGATTTCAAAGCTGGCTAAAAGCTGATCCTGCCTTCAAAACACACCTCATTTCATGCTGTTTCCCATTAATCAGAGCAATTGGCAAGTGATTTTTCTTTGGTTTGTACTGAGTATTTCAATCCAGAAGTCTGGGCTATATCCACTCTAATGTTTGTGTCCTCATTCACGGGACACTCTAGGCTTTTGGACTGTGGCTGAGTTACTCACAGACACAAATCTGGATCAGAGTTCACAGTGGTGCATCAGGAGCTTACAAGGAATGCCAAAGAATATAGCTAATTTGACAGCATGTGTTTTAATTTAAAATTAAACCAAGCACAAAGCTCAAAAAGTATTTAAGTAGCCCATCATTTGTATTAGCTGACAATGATTTCTTTTACTCTTCCCACACTTCCCAATTGCCTAGTGACAATGAATTTGGTAGCCTCTTGAAAAAAAATAATGTTGCTTTGGGCTAGAATTTTGCTATCTCCTCCCCCAAGTGATTCTCATAACTCATCCAGTCCAATCCTCCACATTCTGTAATCCCTTGTGTCCTGTTTATGCGTATTAGTCGTTTAGGCATATTTGAATACTTTTCATGACAGGGAGCTCACCACTATTCTGTCTCAACAACTGTGATTGTAAAATGTTTGCCATCCCAAGCTATTGTGTTTCTCAGCCTCCATCACCTATCCTCGAGGGAGGCTCCTTTTATTCCAAGCCAGGTCTAGCACCTTTGTTATAAAAATCAAAGTTTTTATGATTTTTAAAAATTTTTGTGATCGTTTAAAAAATCTCTCACCATGGTCATACCATGGTGAACATTCTCTAATTTCCCAAAGTTTCTCTTCAAGTAGGGGGCTCTAAATAAGATGTAACTCTCCAGTTGGTTTGGTTGAAACTATTTCTTCAATTGAGTTGGAAACACTCTGGTAATGTTTTGTTGTTGTTGTAGTTGTTTTTATTGAGGTAAAGTTCACACAATATAACATTAGCCATTTTGTAATCAAATGTAGAATTCAGTGGCACTTAGTACATTCATAACACGGTGGAAACATCATTGATACCTCGTTCCAAAACATTTTCATCAGCCCAAAGGTAAGCCCCCCACCATCAAGTAGTCTCTCCCCCTTCCCCACCCCCACCACAACCTCCCAGGTCCCGGCAACCGCTAATTTGCCTTCTGTCTCTATGGATTTGCCTCTTTGCATTTTCATATAAATGGAATCATACAATATGGGGCCTTTGTGTCTTGGCTGCTTTCAGTTAGTATAATGTTGTAGCATCACCTACCAGCTCTTCATTCCACTTTTATGGCTGAATAATGTACCACTGTATGGATGGATCACATCTTGTTTATCCATCCGTCCTTTAGACATTTGGGTTGCTATTGTGAATAATGCTGCTATGAGCATCGGTGTGCAAAATATCTCTTTGAGTCCCTGCTTTCAATTCTTCTGGGTATATACCTAGAAGTGGAATTGTTGGATCATGCGGTAATTTTATGTTTACCTTTTTGAGGAACTGCAATAGTGTCTTCCACAGTGGCTGTACCATCTTACATTCCCACCAGAAGTGTATGAAGGCTCCGATTTCTCCACATCCTTGCCCACACTTGTCATTTTCCATCTGTTTAATCACAGTCATCCTGGTGGGTGTGAGGTGGTTATTCCAGTAATCTGTTTGTTCAGAGCTCCTTGCTATGGCCGCCCTGACCTTCCATCGCATGCCCCGTTCTTCCTGCTCCAGCCTCACTGCTCTCTTCGAGGGACCTCACTCTCAGTGCAGGGCCCTTGCACGTGCCATTCCCACCGCTCTTTGCCTGGCCAGATCGCACTCGTGGTTAGGTTCTCAGCCTGAGCATCGCTTCTGCATGGAAGCCCTGTCTGACCTTCCCACTGGTCAAATGACACAATTGAGTCTCATTGCACCAAACACCACCCCTTCCTCGAACCTTCTCCTACTGCAATTTCACTTTGGATTATGTGAATACAAAATGTTTATTTTTCTCCTCTATTGGGCTGTGACTATAGTGGGAGTAAAATTAAAATATGCCAATTAATGAATGAAAAATGTTTTCAGAAAGCTATGAACTTATGGCTGCCTAAAATATGAAAGTCTTTTGAACATAAAGTTCTCCAGATTCATGTCCTATCTCCTCTTTCCCAGGACTCTGCTCCTACAGGAATAGTGTTTGTCTCTCCTACATCATCAATATCTCTCTTTCAATTGGTCATTCCCACTGGTTCACACACACGGTCCAGCCACTGCCTCATTTTCCTGTTCCCTTTCCTAGTAAAACCTCTCAGAAAAGTTTTGCACATTTGCCTGCACTTTTCTCATGTCCTACTCTCTGGAGCCCACTCCGATGAGCCTGTGTCCCCATCATTCCACTGAAACTGCTCTTGTTCAGGACACAAATGATGTCCATGTGATAAGATGGGACTCTTGCAGTGCATGCCTCCATTCTTCTAGAAATAAGTTCTTATCTTGTCTTCCATGAACCTACACATTCCTGGTTTTCCTTCTACCTCCCTGGATGCAAATTCTCAGTTTTCTTTGCTACTGCCTACAATGATGTTGTCATAGCTATGTTTATTTCTTCTTCTTCTTTTTTTTTTTTGTTTTTTAGAAACAGAGTCTCAGTCTGTTGCCCAGGCTGGCCAGGCTAGAATGCAGTGGTGTGATTATAGTTCACTGTAACCTTGAACTCCTAGGCTCAAGCAATCCTCCTGAGTATCTGGGAATACAGGTACATCTCACCATGCCTGGCTAATTTTTTTAAATTATGTTTTTGTAGAGATGGGGTCTTGATATGCTGCCCAGGCTGGTCTCAAATTCCTGGCTTCAAGCGATCCTCCTGCCTTGGCCTCCCAAAGTGCTGGAATTATAGGCATGAGCCACCATGTCCAGCAATGTTTATTTCTTTATTGTCAGTTTCACCCAGTAGATTGGATGCTTCACATGGGCAGGAACCTTGCTTGTTTTGATCACCATTATAACCTCGGTGCACAGAATGTATCAGATGATCAAGTCTTTGAAAAATGAATGCATATCTCCCTTTGAATTTATATAATTATCATCATAAAGATCTTTAAAATTTTTATTCATATAAAAATATCAGGATACCTTCTAAATATCATTGTGTCTTTTTTTTTTTTTTTTTTTTTGAGACAAAGTCTCACTCTGTTGCCCAGGCTAGAGTGCCGTGGCATCATCCTAGCTCAGAGCAACCTCACAACTCCTGGGCTCAAACGATCCTCCTGCCTCAGCCTCCCGAGTAGCTGGGACTACAGGCATGTGCCACCATGCCCGGCTAATTTTTTCTATATATATTTTTAGATGTCCATATTATTTCTTTCCATTTTTAGTAGAGATGGGGTCTCGCTCTTGCTCAGGCCGGTCTCAAACTCCTGAGCTCAAACGATCCACCCGCCTCGGCCTTCCAGAGTGCTAGGATTACAGGCATGAGCCTCCACGCCCGGCCTCATTTTGTGTCTTGATTCTTCTACCTAATATATTAGCTATCCTCCTTGGAAAACACTCCTACATATTCATCCATCTTGTGGATAAAAATATCGATCCTGACAATCTTTCTTCCTTCAGGGTGACCTCAATTCATTGATCATCATTCTTTGAGCACGATTGTCTTTAGCCAACTGGGTAATCCTTGATTGTGCTGACACTCAGCACACATTTCTGTATGTTGTCCACAAGGAAATAACAACTTCTGTTGTGGAAAAAGGCCACTGTCTGTTTAGCACACACAAAGTCCTGGGTTTATTTCAGCTGTTCAGCTGGGACAGGCACCTGCTAACAGGGTGATTTCCAAAATGCACGGTGAGCAAGGCCCATTTAAACCCCAGAAAGAGGAACAGATGTCACAATTATGCAACCCACTGCATATTTCAATGCCCAGAAACTGTCTCGTGGAGAAGGAACCAGCTCTTGGATGATATTGCAACCAAGGTCAAGGAACGCCTACAGTGTGACAGTTTCTGCTACTCTCATGAGGCCGTACAATATGGTTTCAGGACTCTCCTCTCCTGTGAATGGCCATCCCTCTGCTTCAACACTTCCTAAAGTCCAGGCAGGATGTCGAGAATGTCCCTATTCTCCCATCTAGAAACTTTGCCCAGGAAAGCAATGCAGTTGGGGGTGGGGAGCAAACTGCCATGATTTAACATGTTCCGGTTCCACGTGACCATCTCTTTTAAAATATGCTCAGACACCCTACTTGTGTGGTAAATCTACCATACATTTGTAGATGTACTCTACGCAACACCGACTGTGTCCCCAATGGATTCATGACATAGGTGTAGGCAGAAAAAGCATGATCAAAACTTGCAGAAGAGAAAATTAAGAAAAAAATCATGTCCCATGATCAAAAAATGGCGGCTAAGTCCCTCCCAGAGCATGGATTTTAGTATAATAATGAGCTAGGGGTTAATATGGGTTGTGCTGTCAGCCTGTGCTCAGGCTCAGAGGGTCTTTGGGCCTGGTTTGTGGTGGAGTGTTGCTCATCTTGTCTTCTCCGGACAAACAAGCGGTGTGAGACTTTGTAGGAGGTTCTGCCATTCCTGGGAAAGAAACTTAAAAGAGAATGCATCCATGCAACAGAAAGTTACAAAGTTCTGGTCAGCAATTCTTGCTGAGAGTTCTCTGTCTGTTTTCTGCCCATTTTGAGACCGTAGCTGCTAAACTACCAGGGCTGAGAGAAATCTCACTGTCAAGGTTACTTAGAGCTGCCAGCCCCAGCCATAATGTGAACATTCAAAACTCCTTTGAAATATGAGGGAACTAAAAATATTATTGAGAAAACATTTTGTTACTTATGGAGCCAGTTACAGTTGACCTTTGCAACCAAAACAAAACAAAATAGCAGATGAGGGCCTTATGATTTTCAGACTGCCAATATCTAACCATGGTTCTTTGTCTGAGGAAACTTAAGGAAGGCGCATTCAGGTGACTCTGGTTCCTGTCATGGTACGTCTTTCTTTCTATCCACTGTGGGCCTCCTGACAGTTTTCCTATTTATGACTCATAAATTACAGTGACTATTTGATCCAGGACCTCAGGAAAGAAATTTCTATTCTAGAAAGACTTCTCAACTCTTCCCAGGGTATTTGACTACTCAGGTCCTTTATATATATATTTCTTGTAACATGCCCGATATTCAGAGTCTTCCAACCAGCCCTGGTAGTCATGGAAACATCAGAATGTTTTGTTTCTTTATTACTCCACAACTTGGCAGTTACTGAACCGTACCAGTTGTATGTCTAAGAAATCCTCCTTCCAGCTTTTTTGTTTGTTGGTGGTAACCACTGTGGCTTATTATTTTGCCCCAGTTAAAGAGACCCTTGAGATTTCCTAGAGGTCACTTTAGTTTAATAATCTCACCGTATCCAGAAAAGGTTCAATGTCATCGATTTGGTCCCACAAAAGAGGTCAGTCCAGGACAGCTATATTTTGACTTACACAAGCATAGTCACATTTCACTAGCATGATCTACTAGACTGTGCTGTTGGCATTTTTAACAGAGGCTATCTGGGTGTCACTTTGAATATGAGCAGTAACTCATGGCATTGGGCAACATCTTCTTCATTGTCACGTCTCCCTTTACATAAAAACAGTCCTGAAATTGGGTGTGGGAAAGTAAATGGTTAGCTTGTGACTTAGAAACAGATGTGATGGTGTCATCAAACTACAGGGTGTCATTTCTTTCAAACATATCTTTGCTCTTTATAAAGTGTCTGCTTTGTTTGTGATACTTTTTTATTGTGGTTAAAATATAACATAAAATTTACCATCTTAATCATTTTTTTTTGATACAGTATGTCCTCATAATGTATACATTATTTCTTGTACAATGATATGAAATAATATGGGAAATATTCATGATAAATTATTAAGTGAACAGTGCAAGTTAAAAACAATAGTTTCATATTTTTTCCCCACCCCCCCTTTCCCGAGTCAGCACCTTCAAGTGTTACCACTCCCCAAACAGTGCGCAATGCACTCATTGTGTAGGCATACCCCCATCCCCTCCCCCACCCCCCACCTCAGTCTGATGTCCAATTGGTGTCGTTCCCAGATTTGTATTTAGGTGATGATCAGGGAAACCAATTTTCTGGTGAGTACATGTGATGCTTGTTTTTCCATTCTTGGGATACTTCACTTAATATAATGGGTTCCAACTCTCTCCAGGAGAACCATAGAGATGTCGTATCTTCATCATTCCTTATAGCTGAGTAATATTCCATGGTATACATATACCACAGTTTACTAATCCAATCATGTATTGATGGGCATTTGGGTTGTTTCCACATCTTTGCTATTGTGAATTGTGCTGCTATAAACATTTGGGTACATGTGTCTTTGTTACAGAATGACCTTTTTTCCTTTGGGTATATGCCCAGTAATGGGATTGCTGGGTCAAATGGCAGGTCTACTTCAATCTGTTTAAGATACCTCCATAATGCTTTCCACAGGGGTTGCACTAGTTTGCAGTCCCACCAGCAGTGTATTAGTGTTCCTGTCTCTCCGCACCCACGCCAACATGTGTTGTTTTGGGTTTTTTTGATAAAGGCCATTCTCATTGGGGTTAAGTGATATCTCATTGTGGTTTTGATTTGCATTTCCCTGATGATTAGAGATGTTGAACACTTTTTCATATGATTGTTAGCCATTTTTATATCTTCTTTTGAAAAATTTCTATTCATGTCCTTTGCCCACTTTTTGATAGGGTTGCTTGATTTTTTCTTGCTGATTTTCCTGAGTTCTAAATAGATTCTTGTTATCAGTCCTTTATCTGATGTGTAGTATGCAAAAATTTTTTCCCATTCTGTAGGTGGTCTGTTTATTCTCTGGACTGTTTCTTTGGCTGTGCAGAAGCTTTTTAATTTAATCATGTCCCATTCATTTATTTTTGTTGCTGCTGTGATTGCCTTGGGGGTCTTCTTCATAAATTCTTTGCCTAGGCCAATGTCTGTAAGAGTCTTTCCTACATTTTCTTCTAGAATTCTGATTGTATCACGCCTAAGGTTTAAGTCTGTTATCCACCGTGATTTGATTTTTGTGAGAGGTGAAAGCTGTGGGTCCTGTTTCAGTCTTCTACAAGTGGCTAACCAATTCTCCCAGCACCATTTGTTGAATAGGGATTCTTATCCCCAGAGTATATTCTTTCCCGCTTTGTCAAAAATTAGGTGACTATATGAGGATGGTTCTATATTTCGATTTTCTGTTGTGTTCCACTGGTCTGTGTCCCTGCACTTGTGTCAATACCAGGCTGTTTTAAGAACCACGGCCTTGTAGTATAGTTTGAGGTCTGGCAAATTAATACCTCCCATTTTGTTTTTGTTGCTTAAAATTGCTTTTGCTATACGGGGTGTTCTTTGATTCCATACAAAGTGTATAATTATTTTCTCTATGTCTGTAAAGAATGATGTTGGTAATTTAATAGGGATTGCATTGAATCTGTAGATCACTTTGGGTAGTATAGACATTTTAACAATGTTGATTCTTCCGATCCACGAGCATGGTATATTTTTCCATCTATTTGCAAGTTCTGCTATTTCTTTTCTCAGTGTTTCATAGTTTTCCTTATAGAGGTCCTTTACCTCTTTAGTTAGATATATACCTAGATATTTTATTTTCTTTGTTGCTATTTTGAAGGGTATTGAGTCTTTAATTTGGTTTTCCGATTGACTGTTATTGGCATATATAAATGCCTCTGATTTGTGTATATTAATTTTGTAGCCGGAGACTTTGCTGTATTCGTTAATCAATTCCAGGAGTCTCTTGGGTGAATCCTGGGGGTTTTCCAGATATAACATCATATCATCAGCAAAAAGTGAGAGTTTGATCTCTTCCTTCCCTATTTGGACTCCCTTGATTCTGCTCTCTTGCCTGATAGCTCTCGCAAGGACGTCCAATACCATGTTGAAAAGTAATGGAGGCCGGGCGCGGTGGCTCACGCCTGTAATCCTAGCACTCTGGGAGGCCGAGGTGGGCGGATCGTTTGAGCTCAGGAGTTCGAGACCAGCCTGAGCAAGAGTGAGACCCCACCTCTACTAAAAATAGAAAGAAATTATATGGACAGCTAAAAATATATATAGAAAAAATTAGCCGGGCATGGTGGCGCATGCCTGTAGTCCCAGCTACTTGGGAGGCTGAGGCAGGAGGATCGCTTGAGCTCAGGAGTTTGAGGTTGCTGTGAGCTAGGCTGACGCCACGGCACTCACTCTAGCCTGGACAACAGAGTGAGACTCTGTCTCAAAAAAAAAAAAAAAAAGTAAAGTAATGGAGACAATGGGCAGCCCTGTCTGGTTCCAGTTCTAAGTGGGAGTGCTTTCAGTTTTTCCGCATTCAGTATGATGTTGGCTGTGGGTTTGTCATATATGGCTTGTATCATTTTTAGGTAGGTTCCATCAATGCCTATTTTGTTAAGCGTTTTTATCATAAAAGGGTGTTGAATTTTGTCAAATGCTTTTTCTGCATCTAATGAGAGTATCATATGGTTTTTGTTTTTGCTTCTATTTATGTGGTGAATTACATTTATAGATTTACGTATGTTGAACCACCCCTGCATCTCGGGGATGAAGCCCACTTGGTCGTGGTGGATTACTTTTTTGATAAGTACTTGGATTCGATTTGCTAGTATTTTATTGAAAATTTTTGCATCTATATTCATGAGGGAAATTGGTCTGTAGTTCTCTATTTTTGTTGTGTCCTTTCCAGGTTTTGGTAATAATGTTATATTGGCTTGGTAGAACGTGTTGGGGAGAACTCCATCCTTCTCAATATTGGAGAATAGTTTATGTAGGATGGGCACCAGTTCTTCTTTGTATGTATGGTAAAATTCAGGTGTGAACCCATCTGGACCAGGGCTTTTCTTTTTGGGAAGGTTTTTTATTGCTGTTTCGATTTCAGTTCTTGATATTGGTCTGTTCAGGTACTCTATTTCTTCCTGGTTGAGCCTGGGAAGACTATGTGTTTCTAAAAATTTGTCCATTTCCTCCACGTTCTCCAGTTTGTGTGCATAAAGATTTTTGTAGAATTCATAGATGATATCTTGTATCTCTGTAGCATCGGTTGTGATTTTTCCTTTCATGTTCCTAATGGAGGTTATTAGAGATTTTACTTTTGTGCTCTTGGTTAGTCTAGCCAGAGGTGTGTCTATTTTGTTTATCTTTTCAAAGAACCAATTTTTGTTTTATTAATTTCCCTTATAGTTTCTTTGTTGTCCTTTTCATTTAGTTCTGATTTGATCTTAGTAATTTCTCGCCTTCTGCTGGGTTTGGGATCGTTCTGTTCTTCTTTCTCCAGCTCTTTGAGTCTATTCGTTAGGTTGTCTATTTGCATGTTTTCTGTCTTTTTGATATAGGCATTTATGGATATGAATTTTCCTCTCAGGACTGCTTTAGCTGCATCCCATAGATTTTGATAAGTTGTATCTCCATTGTCATTTATTTCAAAGAAATTTTTGATTTCCATCTTGATTTCTTCTTTTATAGAATAATTATTCAGGAGAAGGTTATTTAGCTTCCATGACTTTGAGTAAGAGTGAGGGTTCTGTTTGTGATCATTGTTACTTTTATTCCGCTGTGATCTGAGAAGATGCATGGTATAATTTCTATTTTTTTGAATCTTTGAAGACATGATTTATGTCCTAGGACATGGTCAATCTTAGAGAATGTCTCGTGAGCTGATGAGAAGAATGTATATTCTGTGGACTTTGGGTAGAATGTCCTATAGATGTCAGCCATGCCCATTTGTTCTAGCTTTCTATTTAGGTCCATTATGTCTTTGTTTATTTTCTGTTTAGAGGATCTGTCCTGTACTGTCAGTGGGGTGTTAAAGTCTCCAGCTATTACAGTATTGTTATCTATCATTTGGTTGAGATCTAGTAGGGTTTGCTTTATGAATCTAGGTGCACCTAGGTTGGGTGCATATATATTGAGTATAGTCATGGCTTCTTGATGAATTGTGCCTTTAATCAGTATGTAGTAGCCATCTTTGTCTTTTATTATTTTTGTTGGTTTGAAAGCTAAGTTATTGGAAATTAAGATTGCCACACCAGCTTTCTTTTGGTTACCATTTGCTTGAAATATCGATTTCCATCCTTTTATTTTCAGTCTAAATGCATCTTTGCAGGTTAGGTGAGTTTCTTGAAGACAGCAGATACTTGGATTGTATTTTTTTATCCATTGGGCCAGTCTATGTCTCTTGAGCGGGGAGTTCAAGCCATTCACATTTATTGAGAAAACTGATAAGTGAGACAGTTTTTTGTTCAGCTTGTTGGGTAGAACTTCATTGTGATGTTTTCTCTCCTGGGCCATTGTGGTATCTGGAATTTGATCTTTAGCTCTTGAGTAGTTTTACATTCGTGGATCTTTCTTGTGCTGATCCGTGTGTAATTCTCTTTTGAGTACTTCTTGGAGGGCTGGTCTTGTCTTGGTGAATTCCCTCAACCTTTGTTTATCTGAGAATGTCTTGATTTCTCCTTCGTATAGAAAACTTAGCTTAGCTGGGTACAAGATTCTAGGCTGGGCATTATTCTGTTTTAGAAGCGTGAAAATGGGGCCCCAACCTCTTCTTGCTTGTAAGGTTTCAGCTGAGAAATCTGGCGTAATTCTGATGGGTTTTCCTTTGTAAGTTACTTGTTTCTTTCTCCTTACAGCTCGGAGAAGGGACTCTTTAGTGGATATTTTGGTCAGCCTGATGACTACGTGGCGTGGTGTTTTCCTATTTGCTATGAATCTCCCAGGGGTCCTTTCAGCTTCTTGAATCTGTATGTCTAGAGTATTGGCAAGGCCTGGAAAATTTTCCTCGATTATGTCTTCAAATAGCTTGTCCAATCCTTGCTTATTATCTTCTTCACCCTCAGGAATGCCAATAACTCTCAAGTTAGGTTTCTTCACATAATCCCACATTTCTTGAAGACTCAGATCATTTCTCTTACTTTTTCGATCTATCTCTGTGACTGACTTATTTAGTTGGAAGGAGTTATCTTCAATTTCTGAGATTCTTTCCTCTGTTTGATCTACCCTGCTCTTGAGACTTTCCACAGTGTTTTGTAGCTCTCTGAGTGAATTCTTCACTTCTAGGAGTTCAGTTTGGTTTTTCTTCAATATTTCAATTTCTTTAGTGAATTTTTCCTCCAAATCCTGTATTTTTTTGTGTTTTCCTTGTGTTGTTTATCCATTGATTCTTGTATATTATTCAGCTTGTTTATAATCCATAATTGGAATTCTTCCTGTGACATGTTGGTGTTTTGAGTCTGGTTTGTGTCAAATGGTTGGGAGCTGGTATTTCTCTTTGGGGATGAGCTTTCCATTTGATTCTTTGTGCTCTCCGTGTTTTTTCGCTGGGCCCTTCCCATCTAGATTTATCGTTGGATCTTTACTTATAGATTTAGTCTGGTTAACAGCACTCTTTGTGCTCTATTCTTAGGCTGTGAAGCGGTCTAGGTATGTTGCTTCTTTTGGCAAGAGGGGGAGACTGTTGTGTATTGTTTAGAGATTTTTCTGTTTCCGTTGGGGGACTGCTTCCGATGGGTCCAATCCTAGAGGATTGGAGTGATCCAAGACCGCTTTGGTGAGTTAGAACACTGTGTTGTGGTCTTTCAGAAGGCAGGCAGGGTCCACACTAATAGTAGACCGAAATTCTCTTTGTTTATTTGTTTCCCTTTGGTTCTTCCTCTATAGGGGAGGTTTCTGACTCTATCTGCAGGCAAGATACTAGCTATGGGGAGAGGACGGTGACCTCGCTTGCTCAGCGCCCCAGTTGCTGTAGCTCCCACGGGCAAAAGTCTGTCTTGGCCTAATGTCCCCAGGGATCAGGTTCCACACTCTCGCTTCTGGAGAAGTATTCAGTGTTTACACTTGGGCGGGGATCCTATATTAGGTCCGTGGACCAGGGGAGAGGGCCGTCCAGGGAGCCTCTTGGTACCCTATTGCTCTGTAGTGACTTGGCTGTGGGCCCTAGAATGGCGATTGCGTGCCCGCAGATCTCCGGCCCTGGGGGTGACTGCTCAGGATCCGGTATGTACCAGAGCCAGCACGTTCCGAAGCTCACCGTGGGTCCCCAGTTAGAAGGCGAAAAGAGAGGAGAAAGAGAAGAAAAAAAAAAAAAAAAGAAAAAAAGAAAAAAGAAAAAAGGAAAGAAAGAAAAGAAAGAGGAGAAAACGAAAGAGAAAAGAAGAAAAAGAAAGAAAGAAAAAGAAAAAAAAGAAAAAAGAAAAAAAAAAGAAAAGAAACGCAAAAAGCCAAACCAAAAAACACCAAAAACGCCAACAAAAATGAACAAAAACAAACTACATAGCACCTCACCACACCGCAAGGCAGAAAGATACACAAATCTGAAGTATATAATTCAGCGACTCAATGCTTTTTTGTTTGTTTGTTTGTTTTACGCCTTAGCACAGCTCCGCCCCTTCACTTCTGCTGGGCTGGGTCCGGAGCGGCCATTAGATGTTTTTGTTTTTAAGCCTTAGCACAGCTCCGCCCCTTCACTTCCGCTTGGCTGGGTCCGGAGCGGCCATTAGATGTTTTTGTTTTACGCCTTAGC
The DNA here is from genome assembly GCF_041146395.1 of Eulemur rufifrons. NCBI lineage: Eukaryota > Metazoa > Chordata > Mammalia > Primates > Lemuridae > Eulemur > Eulemur rufifrons. Next base: position 201,776,645 of record NC_090989.1, on the reverse strand, counting down.
ACAGCTCCGCCCCTTCACGCCCGCCAGGCTGGGTCCCGGGCGGTTTCGCAGTGGATTTCAAGATGGTGTCTGCGCGCCCGCACAGCTCCGAGGGTGGTGAGGATCCAACCTCCCCGCTCAAAAAGGCGCGGCAGCCAGAGGCCCAGAGGGCAAAGGTGCCCGCCGAGGCTGTCCGGCTCGTGAGCCGCCGGAAAAAAAAAGAAAAAGAAAAGAAAAGGAAAAAAAAAAAAAAACCCAAAAAAAACAAAAACAAACACAAACACAAACAAACAAAACCCAGAAGAAATTTACCAAGAATAAAATATACAGTTCGGTGAGCCTATTCTTCTTGTTCGTGTTTTTTTTTTTTTTTTTTGCCTTAGCGCAGCTCTGCCCCTTCACCCCGAGCGCGGCCCCGGCATATCCCGCACTCCTGGCGTTGGTTCAGAGACCAGCGGAGGGCGCCGGGCAGAGAGAGCCGCTCGGCACTTTATGGCTCCCGAGCGGTTTCGCCCTCGCTTTCAAGATGGCGCCTGCAGAGCTCCGGGGCTGGAGGGGACCAGCTCCCCGGCAGGCAGAGACCGCCACTGCCTGGGGGCTGGCGAGCAAGGACGCGCACTGGGGGTCACCGGCTGGAGAACCGCCGAAAAAGGCAGCACGGGCAGAAAGAGCCGCTGGGCACTTTTTGGCTCCCGAGCGGTTTCGCCCTCGCTTTCAAGATGGCGCCTGCCGAGCTCCGGGGCTGGAGGGGGCCGGCTCCCCGGCAGGCAGAGACCGCCACTGCCCAGGGGCTGGCCAGCAAGGACACGCACCGGGGGTGACCGGCTGGAGAACCGCCGAAAAAGGCAGCACCGGCAGAAAGAGCCGCTGGGCACTTTTTGGCTCCCGAGCGGTTTCGCCCTCGCTTTCAAGATGGCGCCTGCCGAGCTCCGGGGCTGGAGGGGGCCGGCTCCCCGGCAGGCGGAGACTGCCACTGCCCAGGGGCTGGCGAGCAAGGACGCGCACCGGGGGCGGGGGGGGGGGGGGGGTGACCGGCTGGAGAACCGCCGAAAAAGGCAGCACGGGGTACGACGCTATTTGCTGTCCGGGAGTCTTTTGTGTTTTTCCGCCCTGGGGCAGATCCGTCCCTCCTCGCCAAGCGCTGTCTCAGCTGAGATCCCCCAGGTTCTAAGGTAATTTCGCAAAAAAGCCTGTCTCCAATGCGCCACGTATCCCTCAATGATTCTGCGCTGGCCTGAGTCAGGGCTCTATTCAATTGGGAGCGGAGGGCTAGCCGCTTTCCCAAGAGGCTGCACCCACCCCGGCTGGGGGCGGGTGTATCCGACCCGCGCTCCGCTGGCTAGTGTCTATCCCGCGTTCCCAATTTTCGTTCACCTCAGACCTCACTCGCTCTGTTTGTCCCACGCTGATTCTCCGTGGCTTCACACCGCTGTTCCTGTGTGGGAGCGGTCTTCTAGCGTTGTGGCAGGTCCGGATCGATGCCTTCCTTCCCGGGAGTGCAGATTCAGGCCGTCACCACCACTCCGCCATCTTTGAACTCCCCGCTGCCGCTCTCGCTGGACCCAGGACCCGCCGCCGCTGCTGCTGCTACTGCGGCTGCTGCTGCTGCTACCGCCGCTGCCGCCGCTCGTTACCTGCCAATGTGCCCCATCTTAATCATTTTTAAGTGCACAGTTCAATGGCATTTAGTTTATTTGTTGGGCAACCATCACCACCATCCATCTCCAGAACTTTATCTTCCCCAGCTGAAACTCTGTCCCCATGAAACACTAACCCACCCCTCTCCCCCAGCCCCTGGCCACCACCGTTCTACTTTCTGTCTCCATGACAGAGTCTCCTTGACTCCATGTAAATGAAATTATATAGTATTTGTCTTTTGGTGACTGATTTATTTATTCAGCATAATGTCTTCAGGGTTCCTCCGTGTCACAGCATGTGTGAGAATTGTTTTCCTTTTTAAGGCTGAATGATATTCTATTGGGCTGCATATCCATTCATCCATCAGTGAACGCTAGGGTTGTTTCCAGCTTTTCACTATTGTGAATAATGTTATGAACATAGGTGTGCAAATATCTCTTTAAGACTCTGCTTTCAATTCTTTTAGATGTGGACCCAGAGATCAGATGGCAATCCTATGTTTAATTTTTGAGGAATTGCTGTATTGTTTTCTACAGTGGCTGCACCATTTACATTCCCATCAGCAATGCACAGGCATTCTTATTTCCTCACATCACTAACATTTGTCATTTTTTTGGATAAAACTGTCGGCTTTTAAAAGGTCTTTAGTCACACCAAGATAAAGGATACAAGAAAACAAGTGAATTTATCTTTCCCCATATGCTGCTATCATTCAAAATTCACTTTCCCATTTTACAGGACACAGAGACAGCAGCTATTATAATTGATATTGGATTTGTCCGTTTGTCCGATACCCTTTTGATGTGAATAAATGCCATCTCGTATCAAGAGAGACAGGAAGCGCCATGTCCAACAGGACTCTGGAGCTCAGCATTGGCATTTGTGCCTGCGTAAGTTATTTAACCTGAGTAAGTCACTTAACCTCTCTGGGCTTAATTCCCTCATCTATAAAATGGGGTTCATAAGTGTCCAGCTATCATTGGGCTGTCATTATCCACACACCTGGTAACAGAGAAGACCCAGCCTCATTCCCTTATGCTAAACAACAGAGGGGGCTGCCCCAGGATTGTAAGTTTCTGTTTATCCCTGCCACGTACTCCCAAAGATTCAAATGGACAACAGATCCAAATAAGTTGGTTTGCAATGTAAATTTTGCTTCATAGAGGATATCTGCTTCATGTAAGATACATCAGGATATTTTTAAGTTGCACCCAAAAGAAGCCAATATCTAAAGGTGAAATTTTGAGTGAGTGAAGGGTAAGAAATGTAAATGGCATGATTTGTCATGTTTAATATATAGAGCTTCAAGGTCACGCTCATTCTGTTTTTAACTATGAAAGTATGTATGCTTTTCATTAATAAACATACAAATTATAGAAAAATATATAGTAAATAAGAATGAAAGTCTTCACTCCACTCAATTGATCTCCCCAGAATTACTCTTTTTGTGTGCATCTTCTAAACTTTAAAAAAACCGTATGTGCATATCTATTTGTCTACAGTCATGCACTGTATAACGTTTCAGTCAATGACATACCACATATAGGACTGTGGTCCTGTACGATTATATTGGAGCTGAAAACTTCCTGTTGCCTAGTGATATAGCCACATATGTGTGTGTGGTGATGCTGGTGTAAACAAGCCTGCACCACCAGCGGTATGAAAGTATAGCACATGCAATTATGTACAGGACATAATACTTGACAGTGATAATAAACAACCACGTTACTGGTTTATGTATTTACTATACTACACTTTTTACCATTATAGTAGAGTGTACTCCTTCTACTTATTAAAAAACAGTTAACTGTAAAACAGCCTCAGGCAGGGAGGTCTTCCAGAAGAAGATACTGTTATCATAGCAGATGACAGCTCCATGAATGTCATTGTCCCTGAAGACCTTCCAGTGGGACAAGACGTAGGGAGGAAGACAGTGATATTGATGATCCTGAACCTATGTAGGCCTAGGCTAATGTGTGTGTTGGTGTCTTAGATTTTAACAAAAAACTTTAAAAAGTAAAAAAAAATAGAAAAAAGCTTGTAGTATAAAGATATAAAGAAAGAAAATTTTTTGTACAGCTGTGCAATGCATATTAGGCTAAGTGTTATTAACAAAAGAGTCAAAAAGTTAAAAAAAAACTTTCAATAGTTCATAAAGTAAAAAAGTCACAATAAGCTAAGGTTAATTTATTATTGAAGAAAGAAAACTATTTTTTATAAATTTAGTGTTCCTAAGACTACAGTGTTTATAATAGTCTGTGGCTATTGTGAATGGTGCTGCAATGAACATAGGAGTGTAGATATTTTTTCGATATACTGAATTTCCCTCCTTTGGAAAAATATACAGCAGTGGGATTGCTAGGTCATATGGTAGTTTTTTTTTTAACTTTTTTGAGGAACCTCCATACTCTTCTCCATAGTGGTTGCACTAATTTACATTCCTACCGACAGTGTATGAGGGTTTCCCTTTCTCCACATCTTTGCCAGCATTTGTTACTGCCTTTTTGATAAATGTCATTTTAACTGGGGTGAGATGATATCTCATTGTAGTTTTGATTTGCATTTCCCTGATGTTTAGTGATGTTGAGCCTTTTTACATATACCTGTTGGCCATTTGCATGTCTTTTGAGAAATGTCTATTCAGATCTGTTGCCCATTTGTTAATTGGATTATTTGATTCTTTCCTATAGAGTTGTTAGAGTTACTTATATATTGTCAAAATGAGTTGGCTGTATGTAATGTGTGGGTTTATTTCTGGATTCACTACTCTGTTCCATTAGTCTGTGTGTCTGATTTCATGCCAATACCAGGGTGTTTTGATTACTATACTTTTGCAGTATATTTTGAAGTTAGGTAGTATGATGCCTCCAGCTTTGTTCATTTGGCACAGGATTGCTTTGGCTACTCATGGTCCCATATAAATTTTAGGATTTTTTTTTTATGTCCCTGAAGATTGTCATTTGTATTTTGATAGGAATTTCATTGAGTCTGTAGATCACTTTGGATAGTATGGTCATTTTCACAATGTTAATTCTTCAAATTCATAAACATGGGATGTCTTTCCACTTTTTTGTGTCCTCTTCAATTTCTTTCATCACTGTTTTATAGTTTTCTTTGCAGAGATCTTTTACCTCATTGGTTAAATTTATTTGTAGGTTGTTTTTTTTTTATAGCTATTGTAAATGGGATTGCTTTCATGATTTCTTTTCCTGCTAGTTCACTGTTGGTGTATACAAATGCTACTGGTTTTTGTATGTTGATTTTGTATCCTGCAAATTTACGGAATTTATTAGTTCTAAGAGTTTTTGGTGGAGCATTTAAGGTTTTCTATATATAAGATCATGTCATCTGCAAATAGGGACTATTTGACTTCCTCTTTTCCAATTTGGATGTCCTTTCTTTCTTTCTCCTGTCTAATTGCTGTAGCTAGGACTTTCAGTACTATGTTGAATAAAAGTTGTAAGTTGTCTTGCTGCCGATCGTAAAGGAAAAGCTTTAAACTTTTCCCTATTTAACATGATGTTATTGATGGGTTTGTCATATGTGGCCTTTATTATGTTGAGGTACTTTCCTTCTATACCTAACTTGTTGAGAGTTTTTTATCATGAAGTAATGTTGAATTTTATCAAATTCTTTTTCTAAATCTATTGATATGAGCATATGGTTTTTGTCCTTCATTCTGTTAATGTGGTATATCATATTTACAGATTGAACCATCTATAAGTGTTGAACCATCCTTGCATCCCTAGGATAAATCCCACTTGATCATGGTGAATGATCTTTTTAGCGTGCTGTTGAATTTGGTTTGCTAGTATTCTATTGAGGATTTTTGCATCTATGTTCATCAAGGGTATTGGCTTATGGTTTTCTTTTTTTGTTGTGTCTTGTCTAATTTTGGTATCAGGATAATGCTGGCCTTGTAGAATGAGTTTGGAAGATCCCTCCTCTTCAATTTTCTGGAAGAGTTTGGGAATAATTGGCATTAATTCTTCTTTAAATGTTTGGTCGAATTCAGCAGTGAAGCCATCAGGTCCTAAACTTTTCTTTGATGGGAGGTTTTCATTACTGATTCAATCTTATTACTAGCAATTGGTCTATTTGGGTTTTCTGTTCCTTCTCAGTTTAATCCTAATAGGTTGTATATGTCCAGGAATTTACCCATTTCCACTAGGTTTTCTAATTTGTTGGTAGGTAATTGTTCATAATAGTCCCTAATGATCCCTTGTATTTCTGTGGTATCAATTCTAGTATCTCCTTTTTCATTTCTAATTTTATTTCTCTGGGTCTTTTTTCTGTTCTTCTTGGTTAGTCTAGCTAATGGTTTGTCAATTTTGTTTGTTTTCAAAAAACCAACTTTTCATTTAGTTAGTATTTTGTGTTGCTTTTTTAGTCTCAATTTTGTTTATTTTTCTCTGACTTTTTTTTTTAGAGATGGGGTCTCACTATATTGCCCAGATTGCACATGAATATTCTAATGTTTGTTATTTTCCTTCTTCTAATTTTGGGTTTGCTTTGTTCTTGCTTTTCTAGTTGTTTAAATGCATCTTAGGTTATTTATTTGAAACCTTTCCACTTTTTGATGTAGTTATTTATCACTATAAACTACCCTCTTATACTGCTTTTGCTAATATACCATAAGTTTTGTTTTTTTTTCCCCCTGAGGTGATGTATAAGTTAATTAGCTTGTTTTAATTAGTCCACATTGTACACATATATGAAAACATCACTTGTACTCCACAAGTGAAATATAATTATGATTTGTTAATTGAAAATAATATAAATAAAAACACATAGCCTATAAAGAAATAACAAATAGCATGACAGTCAACCTTATTATGTCAATAAATGGAAAATAAAAGCAGTATCTGTGAGAAAATAGCTGTGGACATAGTGTTGTATTCTTAGCCAAACTATCATTAAAGAGGAGTCTATGATACCCTTTCAAGGACAGACTTCCTTTTTCAGCTGCTAGGGGTGCAATCGAGTGCCAGTCGTCAGCTTTTAGCACTGCCTTACCCAAGCTCACACACCCACTTCCCTAGATGGCTCGTACTGGGTGCCTGATTGTGGAGGGAGTGTAAAGACCTGGCTATTTCTGCCCAATGTGAAAGAACTGTAATGAGCCTCTTATCTTTATAGTTCCCCATGGGATCAGAAGAGACTTTTGTTGGCCATGCATTAGAGAAGCATTTCTCCTTCTGCCCACATCTGCCTCCTTCTGTCCTTCCCTCAGCTGTTGCTCCTGAATAATTTTCCTGCACACTAAATTCCATCTCAGTGTCAGCTTCCTGCAGAACCTAACTCACAAATAGAGATGTGAAAGAAAATGAAAACCCATTGTGTTTATACAAATAGACATCATGTTAAAGGAGTTTCTCAAGAATGTCATTTAAGAAGATGGAATATGGGAATATGATCATAGAAGGATGGTTTGAGATACAACAAAGAATAGAAATAGAATAAATTAACAAATAGGGGTAAATGAAAAACAATTACTGTATAAAACAGTTGCAATAATGATTATTGCTACGTTGAAGGAGAGAAAAAACAAGATAGAACTAAATATGGTCAATCCGCATGACATGGATGATGAAAACATCTCATGAGAGCAGCTCATGCCCCGGTTTTCACTGGCTCAGCCAATGCAGGACTTGCAGCCTTCTGCTTGTGAAATGTAACAATTTTTGTTTGTGTTCGCTGTTTAGAGACTGTGATTTTGCCATTTCTCCTCTTCTAGATTCAGTGAGGGGTGATCGTAACTGGAGGCATGAGTTGGGCAGCCAGTTCCCTTTCCTTCCAGGGGCACTCTGCAGGCCACGTCCTTGAGTTCCTGTTCGAGCCAGGGTGACTTAGCCAAGGATAACAATAGATTTAGAGGAACGTCCCAAACGTGGCCATAGTTCACTTCTCTGGTATGATGGACTTGGGTTCCGGAGGGCAGACTCTTAAGGAACTGAAGCTGAAATCGCTACACTTTTGGAGATATCGGTGATGTCTTTTAAATGCACATGGTGTGGCATCAATTAGATGATACGCTCAGATGACCTTTTGCTGTGTGGGGCATCTTAGTCACTGTCCCTGAATCAGGCAGCAGGGAGCTCCTAGGTCAGCAGACGGCCACTATCATTGCCGGATGCGATGCCCCGCCACAGGAGGACTCTCCAATCACCTTCAGGGCAGTGAGGCTCTCTGACAGGCTCACCGCGTGACATTGCAGCCAGTCAGATGGCTGGTTGGCCCGTGACGTAGGGAAGCGCAGCACATAAAAATGGGTCCCCAAAGGCCCAAACCCTCCATCTTCGGTTCTCCAGAGCCCCTGACGGCTGTCTCCGCCATGGCCGAGCCTTCCTCTGAGCTGTCCTCTGAGGCCTGCGCTGGCGCCAAGGGGCCTGAAGAGGCTGAATCGACGACGACCCAGAAGCAGAAACAAGCAGCCAAGGCCTCGCGGCCGCCGCTGCAACCGGGGCCGGGCAGCTTCGCCACCTACTTCCCCAGGGTCCTGAAGCAGGTCCACGGCGGCCTCCGCCTGTCCCAGGAGGCCGTGAACGTGATGGATTCGTTCGTTCACGACATGTTCGAGCGCATCGCCGAGGAGGCCGGCCGGCTGGCGCGCTACACCCAGCGCTCGACATCACCTCCAGGGAGATCCAGACCTCGGCAGGCACGCCGTGACCGCGGGCAACAAGGCCGTCCTCAGATACGCTCGCAGCAAGGGAGCCGCCTCAGTCGTCCCGACAGAGCTGTAGCACGGCCCGGGGGCCCCGGTGGAGTTCTGCGGTGGGTGGCAGTTGGCGCCAGGCCGCTTTGGGGGCCGTGTGTCCAGTGCTGTCCCGCCCACGTGTGATTGAATTCTCCAGCGGTGCTTCACGTGTGACAGAGCAGCTGATAGATGAAGTGCACACACAGATAGCGATGTCACGTATATCCTAAGCAAACTTTTCGTCAATATATCCCATCTTGGAGATTCATTTAACCATGGAAGTGAGCATACACACAGCACGGAAATAGCTAAGCCAAAGTTAAAAAAATAATTCGCGTTTCACGCTCCCTAGAGACTGACGTTAATGTCCTAATTCGCTACGATTTTTCTGATTCTTTTCTTCTCGAGCCTGAAACCTTTCCTCTTTTAATACTGACTACCACACTGGAGAATAAAAAAAAATTTTCCCTGGGGCCACGGTGTTTTATCACAAAAATAGAATAAAAACTTTGAAAACAAAACGAACCTTTCTAATATAATGAAAAATTTAATGAAGAACAAAATTTATTGACTTCTATTACATTTAATCCACGTTGTTAGAATTAATTTGTCAATATTAATTGTAACAATAAGAACATCCAGTAAGATTTTCATGAACCAATTGCAGGGTTTTGCCCAGGTTTTGCTTCACATGCCCCCAAGGCGCAAAACTAGCGTGAGTTAAATACAACTCACAGGGCAGCTAGTAAGTTAAAACAAAAACCTACTTAACATGCAATTATTCATGCATTGTTGAACTCTCCAATGAGAAGCGCCCAAGTCTCAGTTTCCGGAGGCTCAACCAATGAGACACTTGCAGCCTCTGAACTAGGGCAATTTACCCAAAGGGTGGGACGGTTGCTGGGGCTAAAGCAGTAAGAGGCTTTGCGTGAAATTTAACCTTGACCTTGACAAAAACAGGTAGTTGAGAAACGGTGAATTTTTTTTTTGCCTGTCGCTGTTGGCTTGCTTGTTTTCTTTTTTTATCACGGCGATTTAAAATATGAATCAAGAGCTAGGAGCAAGACGTGCCTCTTGCTCCTTGCATCAAATCAAAACAGGAAGAAGGTCAGCAATTCAGAGAAGGAGACTGACTCCTGTTTGCTCATGTGATTTGAATGTTAATATTTATGTTAATGTTAATATTTTCTACTTTTCATTGAGTTTCCTTGGGCAGTCTCTAATGCTTTATGTTGGTTTCTTCTTATATACATGTATTGTTTAATTTCAAAATAGCTTTAGAGTTTCTTTTTTTAAATAATTGATTTCTAGCTTTTTACCTCTATGGAAAAAAAATATACTCCATGAATGCATTCTTGAAATTTGTTATGATTCACTTTAAAGCCCAATATTTGGTAAATGTTGCTAAGTAATCCATACCCACATTTAAAATAAATTGAACTCACTCTTTTATAAGGATGTAGAAACCCGTAAATGATGTCATTATCAACCAAAAATGGGACAAACAATGGACAATCTCCAAAAGTCAACCGTTTTCTTGAGCCAACAGAAACATTAAAAGAACTTGCAAGGAGAGACCAGAGCACAGACTGTTTCACCTTTGCCAGAGCAGCAGGTGCTGAAGAGAAAGAATGGGGGCAGCGCAGGAGGCTAGAGAGAGCTTCCCTGAGTAGTGCAGGCAGGAACGGCGCCCATTCCTGATCAAGGAGGGAGAATAAAGTTCTGGTTGGTTTAAAAAAATGTTTTGTTCCATGCCTAAAACTCTGATGGGTCTTTGTTCCTCTAGAGCTCTCCATGGTTCGTTATAACCAGGATTTGGGACAAACGAGCCCCCTCATAAGGATTATTGCTATTATTGTTTTGTCATTATTAGAAAAATCTTGTAAAAGATTTTGAAGAAAAAGCGCTTTGCTGTACAAGGAGAACAAGAAAATCTATCACAAAGTTAGGAGAAAGTAAATACCCCAGGGGAGGGGAGATGCCTCCAGATTGTTTTACAGATTTGGAACAAAATCTAGGAAGCCAAAGGCAGTAAAGCCATTTTATAAGCTGTGGGGCTTTTTAAAGAAAGAACTATAGACTGGGTCAAAAAAATGCATTTCACTAAATCACTTAATTTATATCATGTTCATTGTTAGTCCTTCAAAATGCTAGGGTTTGCCGATATGACAACATACCAATGTTTTTTCCAACGTTAGTCTTGCGTACCACTCTCATGCATATTATGTTATGTGAAAACTCATTTTAACTAAATATCGAATCAGTTGGGACCTGTTTATTGCAGATTGCATTTGTAAAATCTGAAAGTAAATTAGTACCCTCGGGAAATGGCTTTAAAAGTGCACCAGAACTGGGCGGTGCAATGAACTGTGGAAGGGCCCGGCTGGCTGGCAATGAGGAGAGGAACATGGGGTTTGATGCTGAAGAAGAGGGGAAACCAGTATGACGATGATACACTTGGTGGGTGAAGGAGAATAGGTACTACGTGGCCTCTCATCATCTAATGTTGTGCTACACTGACAAAACCAACTAAGGGAAATGGCTTTACTGCTGTAATAACAAATTATAGAATCAAAGTGGGGAAACTTGTCTTAACATGAGAAACATACTCCATTCCATTTTTTCAAGCTGATCCATATTAAGGAATTCATATGAATACGTACTCTAGGACATAAGCACAAAACAGAAATGCCTAAATCAAAAATTTTGAGAAACAATACCTATATTAAGGTACACAGAAACTCAAATTACTGTTCTAAGGCATTCCAATTTAGCCGATTCTGGTTTCTTCCAGGCTATGACCTTTAATTTTAGAAAACATGAAACTTCATGACCTGTGACTATGCATTGCTGGGATGATGGGAGCATCCAATGAGAGGGCCCCAAGCTCCAATCTCAACTGGCTCAGCCAATGAAGGACCCGCAGCCCCTGAGTCCCAGCCATTGCCTCACAGAGGATAGAGGTGACCATGGATGAGCCAATAAGAGCCTTCTTGGTTATCCTGCCCTGCTGATTGAATAGGAAATTGGTGTGTTTCTTTGTGTGTCGTTAGATTCTTTTCGGACTTTTTGGGGTGCATTTGTTTATGTTTTGAGACAGGGTATGGCATTGTCACCTGGGCTAGAGTGCAATGGCCTAATCTTAGCTCACTGCAGCCTCAAACTCCTGGGCTCCGGCGATCCTCTTGGCTTAGCCTCCCGAGTAGCCAGTAGTAGTATAAGCACCAGCCACAATATCGGGTTAATTTTTGTTTTTATTTTGGGTAGAAAGAGAGTATCGCTATGTTGCCTAGTGTTGTATCTTGTATTTTTATTTTATAAATTTAAGGTTTGCAACATGAGGTTTTTAATATACATATACATACCAGAATAATTACTACCAGTGAGCAACGTAACATATCCACCACCTTCCATACTTCTGTGTGTGTTTGTGCAGAGCGTGTGTGTGTCATAAGGGCACCCAAAACCTATTCTCTTATAAAATTTTAATGTACAATGCAATATTTTTATGGTCCTCCTACTGTACATTCTATGTCTAAACTGATTTATCCAACTTAATTGCACATTTGTACCCCTTAACATACATCTCCTCATTTTCTCCCCCTCCTCACGTCTGGTAACCACCATTCTACTCTGTGTATTTGACTTTTTAAAAAAAGTTCACGTTATCAGTGAGATCATGCATATTTTCCTTTCTGTGACTGGCTTATTTCAGTTAGCACAATGTCTTCTAGGTTAATCCATGTTGTCATAAATGGGAATATCTCCTTTTCTAAAGCTGAATAATATTGTAGTGTGTGTTTATATATCTTGATCTACAGGTATATATAGATACAAACATCATAATTTCTTCATCAATTCAACTGTCTATGGACACTGAGGTTGGTACTGTTAATAATGTAACAAGGAACATGGGAGCACACATATCACTTCAATGTACTAATTTCATTTCCTTCAGTACACACCCAGCAGTGGGATTGCTGGGTCATACGATAGTTCTACTTTTAATTTTTGAGTCACCTCCATTCTCTTCTCCATAATGTCTGTACTAACTTACATTCCCGTCAACAGTGAACAAGGGTTCCCTTTTCTCCGAGCCCCGTCAACAGTTGTTATCACTGACTTTTAATTAATAGCCATCCTAAAGGGTGTGAGGTGGTATCTCATTGTGTGTTTAATGTGCAATGATCTGATCATTAGTGACGTTGAACACTGCCTCAGTCCATTTGTGCTGCTACAACAAAATACGATAGATGGGGTATTTTATAAACCACAGAAATTAATTTCTAAAAGCTCTAGAAGTTGGAAAGTCCAAGATCAAGCTGCTGGCAGGTTCTGTGTCTGGTGAGAGCTCCTCGTTCCTTCCAAGATGGTGCCTCGTTGCTACATTCTCAAGAGTGGATGAATGCTGTGTCACATGGGGAAAGGCACAGAAGGGCAAAAAGGGATGAACGCTGTGTAAGGCAACATTTTAAAGATCTTAATGCCATTCACAAGAGAGGCACCTACATGACCTAATCACCTCCTAATGTCCTCACATATTCATAGGGTGAAAGTTGCCAAAATCAAAATGGAGTCACTGTGTTGAAACAACCCCTGACAAATAGAGCCAGGAAGACTATGAAAATAACTGTTCACAGGCAAAAATGCCTGAAAACAAAAACTATCAGAAAAAACTGCAAAACCCACAAACTCTCACAAAGGCCATGGTACATACACACACAAATACTTCTGTGAGAACTTCTGCCCAGCAACTGCCTGGCCAACCTTAGAATGCTGTCACCTTTGTTATTGATCGAAAGCAACACACCCCAGGTCACAAAGCCAGCAGGGGTGAGCCCAGCATGGTGATTTCTTTGGGGAAAGGTATGAGTCCTTTGTAAAGAGAAACATTTCACTCTCAAACAGCTAAGCACCTGCTGCAATTACAGGCTTTAGTTTGAACTTGTGTCTGAGTCACATTTACTTTATATTATAGTTAGGTGTATGAGTTTAAAATAAAAAGAAGAAACACTAAAGATTTGAAATTTCAGTAATGTGTCATTTCAGGGGAAAGTTAATTCTCATTTTTGTCTACAATACCTACGCCCAAATTGCAACTCCAGTAATAAAATGAGAGCTTGGAAAAATAAGCACCCGGGGCTGATGAAAGCAATACCTTTGTCTCAGGGCAGGGGCTGAATGTGAAGCTAAGTGTTCTTAGGAAGAAACATGTCAACAGAAATCTTTTCACCAACCTGTGATGGATGTGCTCATCTTCTCAGGTCAGCACGGGCTCACCCTGGCAGGGCACTGTAATAACTTATTTAAAAGGCAGCTGGCTTTTATAAATGACCTGCTCCATCAACTTTTAGATTTTCATTTTCAGAAATGTATTCCCTTATCAAAAATATATTTGCTGTATTTAGTAAGGGCTCACCTATACGTTTTCTATAACAGAGGAGACTGCTGAGGTGACCAGGTTTGGGAGTTACTGTTTTTTGCTCTCAATTCTGTAAGACATTCAAGCTCTGTAGAGACAATGAGATACATAATAAAAATGCCAGGTAGGCGTTTTTCATTCCATGAAACCAGGGGTTGGCAAACTAACATCTGTAGACCAAATCTAGCCTGAGGCCTGTATTTTTTATAAATAAAGTTTTATTGGAACATAGCCACATCCATTTGTTTACTTTTGGTCTATGGCTGCTTTCACACTACAAGGGCAGACTGGAGTAGTCACCACACAGGCCATGTGGCCTGCAAAGCCAAAAACACTCACTCTCTGGCCCTTTAAAGCGCAGGCAGCCCAGCCTCTGCATTAGAGAGTATTTTTCTTAACCACACACTTGGATCATTTTCAGTTGGGGGCTAAAGGAATTAGAGTCAGAGAAGACATCTGGCTTATTTACGGCATTGGGTGGGTTCAGGCAGGTTAAAGATAGAAGAAAATATAAAAAGACAAAACGCTAGGCAGCATCTCTAGGCAAGAACTTTAATGAATCGAACAGTTACTGACCACATCAAAAAAACAGTATAATAGATGCAAAATTATCAGATTATGTCAGGAGAAAATTTCTCATGTTGGCAACAATACACGTCCTGCTGACTTCCAGGTGGCTGATATATGATATCGACCCTGTGATGGGCCCACTGGGACTTTGGTGAACACATGTGTATCTCAGTGTACAGGTCCCTTTCCCTGACCACCGTACAAGAGGAGAGAGTGTGCCCAAAAGGCAGGGGGTGAGACTGAGGACCCTGTGCAGACAGCACTTGCAGGGGTCCCTGTGCCCAGGGGTCAGAACTTTAGGGGAATGACTGGCCAGTACTTAGGCTGCTTTCTGTCACAGTGCTTGTCAAAGCTCAGCTGCACCGCAGCCTCCATGGCCTGGATCTTGGCAGCGCTGTCCCCGTACAAGCGCTTCATCTCGGCCTGGCGCCGCTCGCCTGGCCTCTCCATCGGGGGCTCCACCGACCGCCGGGTGTTGTAGTACAGGTCGTGGTCCGCGTTCACGTAGTCGTCCAGGCGCTCCGCGTCCAGCTGCTGCTGCCGCCCTGAGGACGAACATGAACATGAATGGAAACACGGAGGGGCGCGCCTGTGCACACAGGAGGCGAGTGTGGTGAGGCCGTGCCGTCTGCAGCCCCCTGGGGTCCCTCACTGTTCCCTCTCCCACTGTGGAATCAAGGAATCTCCCACTGTGCAGCTGAGATGCTCACTAGATTGTGATGAGTGACAGGCAGATTATCTACTTAGTTATGAAGTTCACGTTCACTTTCCAAGGGGTTAACATACACTGATAGAAATGGCAAAAAGCTACAAGGAAACTTGGCACTCCAAACTTCCAAACTCTGCCTCGGGCCCTGAAAAGTGCAGGAGAAAAATGAAACCACTTGGGGTTCTCTTTTTACATCTATGTGGCCCACCCACAACCTGTCCGGCTAGGAGCGGCTGATGAGCTTGCTTGGTTTCAAACACTGGACAAGGCCAGCATGGAAATGAAAAGCTTCCCGGAAGGTCCAGTGTTACAAGCAGCAATATTCACCACCACAAATGGGGTGGTGAGGAAAATAAAAACCACCCCTCTGGAAGAGGTATTGATTTTAGGTAACCTGGAAGAGAACAAGTGCTAGTAGCCACAATGCAAGGACGCTGATCCTTCCACAGCTTCAAAATACAAATCATACCAGGCAACGGAAGGTTAAATGATTCAACACTTGGCAAAGGTAAAAGGGTGAAGAAAGAGCAGTTTTGCAAATGAAATTAACCCCCTGCCCCCCGACTTCTAATCTTCTTGCTGTATTAGCAAATCTGCAATAGTGGGTTGGCTTTTTCACTATGGGATTGACTTTCCACTTCACAGGTAAGCCTAGTTTAAACTGCAAGTGATGTAGTTATATACTTTGAATCTTACTAATTTTTTTTAAGTGGAACCATAAACAAAGAACTGAAGATTTATTGCTGTGAAAACAAATCTGTAGCACAGTAGTATGAATCTTGGGTATTAAGCATAATCAGTTGAATCAAGTTAAGAAGTTGGAAATCTGGTAACAAATTTGTGTGTGCACGTGTTTGAGAAAGTTTATAAGCCAGTTGACCCAAGAGCAACTGAGATATCTAACTCGTTTAGTTGAGCCCAAACATTATGTTAAATCTCCATTTTTTAGAAGGCAATTAAAAATTACAATTCCAACAGCCCGCAAACCAAATAAAAAAAATTGTAGAAAGAAATTAAAACCATGTTCAAAGAGCCTTTTTTTCCAGCTCAATTTCAGCACCCCAAGGAAAATAAAAGCATCCGTGACTATCACAGATGAAAATAAAATCAATGTCATTGCATTGGAATCAGTTATTTTTCCCTGAGGTATAAAATCTATATAGAAATTTGATACTATGCTATAACAAATTGTACTTCTCATAGTTCTGTTTTAATTTTCTTTAAACCCTGTTTAATATAGTTTTTTTTTATTGTTGTAAAAAAGTTTTCATGATTCTGAATCTGGTTCCAGTTCTTTATTTTTAAATTAATATTTAATACGCTGGCTACCAGTTCTAATCAGGAAAAAAAATCTTGGAAATCTCTTCATTATGACAGCACATTCAGTAGAAATTACTGATGTGCAAGCAAACTATAAAGATGCAGCTCTCCGGAAGGCACATCTTGTTAATTGTTTCATTGTCGAAATACTCTTTACCATGATTCTTGGTGAAAGACTCTTTCAATCTTGTAAACATGGGTGTGCACAGTCTCACTACTATGCAGTTTCATATCCGTGGACAGGAAGGTGGTTCACAGCTAGTGAAAAGCTAGAGGAGTCTAAGTTTTAACCGCTGATAAGCCTTACATCCTGCAGAGGAGGAAAGCACTTTTCTTTTTTTGCTACTTAAGAATGTGGCAGAAATGTATGCTGAGGTAGCCCAGTCAATCCTTATTTTTTTCTTTTTTTGTAAATTTGGTCTTAGAATATTTCTGGAAGGGTGACATTTCAAAGAAGCCACTGCTGGAACTGGCTTCCATTGCAGTCTCTAACGCTGGGCACCTGGCTATCCTCTTCTGTGGCTTTATCCAGGCACTGGTTACTGTTCACATGCTGTAGGGTTAATTTCACTGGGTCATACTCCCAAAGCTGGTTGCCTTTTAGGTGGTGGCATTTGGGCATTGTGACTGGGCCATTAAGTTTGGAAACATCCAAGCAAAGGTCATCTGTTCTAATTTCTTTGCTGGCAGTATAAGAGAAAACCTGATTTCCTCCCATACTGTGACAATTAAAAATTCCAACTTTTTCATTCTCTTTTCTAGCCATTTTATCTAGACATTGATTTGTCTCCACATTTTGTATCTCTCCCAATGAGAACTAGTGACATGGAATTTGAGATTCAGGATAAATACTCTCTAGGTACCAAGAGAAAGGTTTACATTGTAGTTTCTTAGACCAAGTCTTGATGCTGTATCTCCATAATCTACTTTTGTAACACCTGGAGAAATTATAGAGAAGAAATTCTTGAATTAATCCATCCACACTTCTGCAAGTTGTCTATTATTTTTATTGATCATCTGCCCTGTGCCTCCTGGAAACGTGTAAGGTGTAGCTTTCTGAAACACATGTCTGATGTGTGAGCATGTAACAATTTCCAAAGTTCCTCCACACTGCCAAATCCTAAAAGAAATTTCTAGGTTTTCTCCTCCCCAAATATCCATCCCAGCATTATATGTTCCAACTTCCTGAAAGTAATCTCTGTCTACAGAAAAAAGGCCTCCTGCCATTGTAGGTGTTCTGACAGAAAGAGCGTGATCACCTTTTCCTTCTGTCTCTTTGGGGAACAGGATACCAGTGAAAATTGAGCTTCCAGCTGAATCCACCATAGGTCCTATCAGACCCTGCCATGTACTCAAAAGTATCATCACTGATCACATCAATGATAGGACATACCACTGTTCTCCTGTCATGGCTGGTCCTGGCTAAGAGAGGCTCCAGCCACCCCACTCCCAATGAGCCTCCAGGAAGGTATCACTTGGCCTTTAGACACAGCAGCTCCTTTTAATACAGCTCTGATCAACCCAGAACGCCGTTCCATTCGAATTACATTAACTGGTGCTTTCAGTTTTTTCACATAACTCTCTAGAGGAGTTTTCAAAAAGTCTCTTTCACTGGCATCATCTACCAGAACAATTTCTTCTACCATGTGTCTTGGGGAGCGATTAATGACACTATGGACAGTTCGTAGAAGTGTGCTCCAAGCCTCATTGTGGAAAACAATGACCACACTTGTTGTAGGAAGATTATCTGGATACACCTTTGTTTTACACCCTTCTAACCTAACACCTGGCAAAGACCTGTTGAGGGCAATCATCTCACTCGCCTTTAAATTGAACTGATTCATTTTAAACATCTTTCATCTTTTCTTGATCCTCTTTAGGAACGACCACTGG
Organism: Eulemur rufifrons; assembly: GCF_041146395.1. NCBI lineage: Eukaryota > Metazoa > Chordata > Mammalia > Primates > Lemuridae > Eulemur > Eulemur rufifrons. The sequence goes on along the minus strand of NC_090989.1, from coordinate 201,758,414 downwards.
TTTCCCCATTTCTCCAGGACCTTCATGAGGTTTTTGTACTGGCTCCAGAACGTCCCCAGCAGGAGTCCTCTCTCCTTTTATTTATTTATTTATTTATTTTATCACATTTGTTGCAGTCACTGAAGTAAAGCAGCAGGAACATATCCAAGAGTACCCAAATCAAGGAGGTGGCTAGGACCACCTTGCAATATGCAGATTTTCTCATAGCACTTTAAGTCAAATGGAAAACTTAAAAATATATACTTATAAATATACAAAGATCCTGAAAATTATTCCAATCCAGTTTCATCAGAAATCACGTTCATACCCTTGTTCCGCGCGGCAGCCGCGGCAGGCGCTCCTCGGGCCGCAGCACCGCCCCCTCGGCCACTGCGGGTGGCTCCCCCGGCGGGAGGGCGGGCCTGGCGAGATTGAGGCCGCCCCGCATGCTGTCACCCCTGACGCCCGCAGGCCGCTCGGGCGCGGTCCCGGCTGCGCGCGGCGTGCCGGGCGAATCTTACTGATTTAAATGGATTCTTACAAAGCAAGAAATATTTATTCAATTTATTCTCCCCTCTACATTTTTTTACTATAGCAAGTCCCAATATCGTAATTTTTATTCTTATGAAAACAGCAACATAAAAATATCAACAAAGCAATGCTGCATAAGGTAAAATTTAGCCAATTTCTGTAGATTTTATAAGCAACTCTGTCAAGATGAGAGAAATTGGTAGAAGAAAGCACTTCTGTAGCTACTGTGGCTACCAAGAGAAATGCTACCAGATGAGGAGCAAAGATGGCTGCAGGGGAATGAAACAATGCTAGGAATCATTCTTTCCTGGATCGGCCTCTCTCCACTAGTACCTGGAAGGGAACACAGTAGTGAGCTAATCAAGTATGAATGGAAAGATATTTATAAGGCTACACACAGTCACTCTCATAAATCCTGTTCTTTATATATAAATGTCTTAGAATATCTACAATTTATTTTTATCTAAGGAAGTAATATATGGATGAGCCAAATGACTAGCAAACAGAATAAATGCTGCATAACTGCTACCTCATCCGCAGAAAAGAGATGAGACTGCCTGCCTGTGAAATGCAGAACCAACCCCAAACACTGGCCTGACATGCAAATGAATGCGAGGTCAATGAGCATTTGTTTCTACATTTTGGTCTTTCTGCCATAAAAGCTGTTCAGGTCTCAGAGGTGTTTAAATTCTCTGCCTGCTAAACTGAGCTCTGTGGGAGTGGTGTGGGAGGAGATGAACTGGGTCCTAACTAGCCAGAGGAAATGACCATTTCTAGACATACTCCTGACTTCCACGCTACCTTCTAGGGAGAGAAAAAAACATCAAACGGTGGGTTAGAGAAAAGTACCCGACTATTGCCGCGACTGCTTCTTATTGCCACAAGACACCTGTGTGCTCCTGGCGCCGAGGCTGGGGTGGAAGCCCCTCTGGGAACCAGCTTCTCCCTGGGAGTGTCTCTCTTCTCAGGCCTCTGTCCTGGGACAATTCATCTCGACTTGGAAGGAAAGCTTAGCTTGGTGCTTTCAGGAGGCAGAGGAAAGGTGACCCAAGACACTCGGTTTTGGGGTGGGCAGTACAAACTGGTAAGGTAAGTTCAGTCACCAAGAGCTGGCACAGGAATTTCACACTGGTCTCTGCCCAAAATCACAAGCACAGCACTTCCTAAGAAGCCTGACCAGGAGTGGGGCTGATGTCCCAGCAGGTGTCCTGACGGGGCTCTCCAGGACAGCTGGAATTTGACTGAAGGATCCCTTCAAGGACTACTCTTTGAAGGCCTGGCATTCCCGAATTAGCACAACAGATGCCTCTTTCACCCACAAGCAGCCTTGGGCACCCGCCTGGGGGAGACCATGGCTGCTGGGTGGCCCAAAGCCTCTGCGTTCACAGGGCAGAGCGTGTAGCCAGACATGCCTGGGCCACTGTCCTGTAACTTTCAAATTCATCCCAAGACTATCATCAGTTTCGCCAACAGATCTAGTGACACAACAGATGTTCAACTTCCTGTCTAAATCTGAGTCTCTGAGTTTTGAAGTTTCAGCAGACACTGGGATCTTGGCTATCTAAATAAGTGTTGTTCTCTGCCATTAAGATATGTGAATTTAACCTTTGTATTTTTGCATCTTTTTCTTTTCCCTATAATTTAAAATGTTCAGAATCATACTTCTTTTTGCTACTCTTCTATCAAAACTACCTTACAGATATTAAATAGATATAACGACGATATGTCTGTCGAGAGACATTTTCTCTTACTGCCATCTGTGAATGAAACACCATGTCAGCAAGGCAGCCTCAGGAGACAATGAGGCTGGGCAGTTTTCCAAGTCTGCACGAAGCGCGTGCTCATGGGTCACTGCCACAGAATTTTAGTTCTCAATAAAGTTCGTCCAGTGTAAGACTGAAAGAATAAAAGACATAGCCCTCTGCCCGCATTCTCCATTTGTATTTCATTTCCATTCAGGCTTCCTCATGAAAATTTAAGGCCCAACCCTTGTCCCCTCCCTGTCTCTGGAGATTTGGAGGTTTCAGGGTTTCCTGCATAGTGGACAGTTGCCCTAAAACACTGACCTAAAGGGCGAGACGCCTGTCATCTCTACTGACAGACCTGCTGCCCTGCGGGGGTCATTTATGGGGAAAGGGCACTGTCACCTTTACTTACTTCTGTACCCCCAGCCCCAGGAGGAAGACGCAGGGCCTGACACAAAGCAGGTGTTCAGGAAATGATTGTTGAATGAATGTTCGGACAAAGGCCATACATTATGAGAGGAAAAGAGGAAAAAACTCCTTTCCTTCCAGATGCTGTTAAAGAAAAATGATGATAACCCAGAGATAGAGAAACAGATGCTCAAATCTCAAAAGGAGCTGGGTTCCGCGTGGGTTCCTCAGGGCCTCCCAGGCAGAGGGGCCGGGGGGAAGGGGAGGACCAATGATTTGGGGTCGAACCCCGTTCCCTTATATTCGAGCCGCTTTGCCTCCACTTACTCACACAATTAAAATAAAAAAAAGAGTTCTAAGGCCACACTACAAAGTTACAAACCAGTCACCTTAAGACCAAATGCCCTCACATTGGCTGTGCACTGATGGTCGCAGCTGGTATCTGAAAGCACTCTGGCGCGTACTGACTACTGACTTAGCGGACCAGGGGAGCCTTTGAACGGGATATCCGAGTTCGAAGGTGTCCATTTACTCGGCTTCCTATTTTTTGCTTCCCTTCTGCCTCCCAGTGAAACAAAGGATTCTCAATCACCGGCAGTTTTTCTTTCTGTCAAAGCAAGGTGAGGGCTCAGCCAACCAGACAGAGAATCATCTGACCGAAGGGAGCAGAGAAGCACGAACATCACACTTCAGACACAACTGAACAGTTGACTTGTCATGGACAGTTTGGTCATTTTTATTGAAAAAAGCTGTAGGACTCAATGTTACCAAGCATTTTGTTCTTGTAGGGTATTTGGCTAAGGCAATTTGTTTTAATACATATCTAATTCTCTTTTAAGATTCATCCCAGCTTTAAGACAGGGTTGTAGTAGATTGAATAGTGTTCCCTCAAAATTTGTGTTCACTTTGTGATGTTGTTTGGAAATAGTGTCTTTGCAGATGTAATTAAAGAAAGAATCAAGAAGAGATCATAGATTAGGGTGGGCCCTAAATCCAATGAGAGTCATCACAGAAAAGGACACAGACACAGGAGAAAGTCAGGTAAATACGGAGGCAGAGATTGGAGTGATGCTGCCACAAGCCAAGAGCACCAGGAGACACAGCAGATGGAAGAGGCAAGGCCCTAGAGCCTTCGGAGGGAATGCAGCCCTGCTGACCCTTGGTTTTGAACTCCTGGCCTTTGGAACTGTGAGAGAATAAATGTCTGTAGTTTTAATCCACCAAGTTTGTGGTAATTTGTTACGGCAATGCTAGGAAACTAAGATAAGGGTTAATATGTATATAGAGTTAAAACAAGAAAAATAGTATATATTATTAAGGAAAAACTTTACTGGATTCCATCTGGGTTTTGGATACATAATCTTGATATTTTTCATTTCAATCTACAGATCTACATGATGTTACCAATGTAAGGAGTTCCTTATAGTGCATAAAAGAAAAAAAAAATCATGGGAAGTTACTGGGACTTTATAGAATCTTAAATAGGAGGAAAAAACCTATTCAATATTACTCCACAGATAGTAAGCCCAAAGGCAGAACATTTTGAAGGACAAAGCACTAAGACAGTGGGTGTCTTCCCTCATTTTTCTAGGACTAGCATGTCTTTCTGATTACATTCTCTGCTATACTACCAAAAGTAATGATTGTAGTGTAACTGAGGAAAGTACAGACTTGATTTGTCTCACCAATGCCTCATTTCTGGCCTGTCAGCAACCACCAAGAACACAGGTGCTTGCCAGCAGAACCAGAGCCATTTCTGATTGGTCTTTTTTCCTCATCCTGTGTCCCTTGCTCCAAGACAAATGCAATCCCAAAGTTAGTGGACAATCACCATTTTCACTTTTACGACAAAAGGGCATTTACACCCTCCCTTACATTTTTCTATGGCCAATATTTAATGCATATCATCTCACTGACTGGTTCTGTGCACTTCTGAACATCTGCACTAGACGAAACAAACACACATGGCAAGATTGTGCTCAATCAGTGCAATTTCATATTTCAACTGCATTCACTACACCAAAACAGCTCACTAAATCCTGGGCCCTGCCATATCACCTAGGCTTTCCGTAGAGAGTATACTGGGGGAGAACCAGATGGGTTTCTAGCAGACTGACTGAAGGCTCACTGTGAACACTGGAGTCTAAACCTTCCTCCTAGGGTGGGCATGACATAATGGAGCCAGATGTCTCTCATCAAAGGTCTACAAATGACATCTGGGCCCCTTGGTAAGAACAGCACTTGGAGTGTCTAGGTGGGGAGTGAGTGGACTTTCTCCTTTCTTTCTCATTCTAAATCAACCTATCCCTCAAAGCCCAGCGCACACTCCACTTCTCCACAGCTGCCCTGTGGTGGCTCCTCCTCTGACTGCCTAGGTCACTGGTTCTACCCCTTACGTGCTAGGCGATCACAGAGCACACCATGCATGTATGGATGTTCTTCTTCTATGTATCGCTCTAAATTTGATTTTTGTCTCCTCTTCCCAGTGAGGTTTAAGCTTCTTGGGAATATGTCCCTGTTTTGACCCAATATCTACCCCCAAAACACAGATGAAAAATATCTGACTGGCTCAACCCGAGACAAGAGTGGCAGTGTTTGTGTCACAGGATCTTAGTCTCTATCAGATATGATAACTTGCACTCGTTTTCCCTCTAAGTATTCCGAATATAACTTGGCAGTCTTCATTAATAGCAATTTATGACTTTAAAATGATAATTTTCTTAAACTAATAATAAACATTTCTCCTAAGAAATAATTGAAAACACAGCTGACCTTTAAAACTTTATAACTGTCTACTTTTTCATAAATAATGTTACCATGGAAGTTGTAAGTAACGGAAATATCTGGTTAGGAAATGATGACATATAATATAACTAAAAGCATGTTTGCTCCCACTACACAAAAGGAGTTCTTATCCTACTTAAATTTTTGTTTTTATCTATGGAATATGTTAAATTAGACACTACATGGAATATGAGTAGCCATGATAAACAAGAACATGCTGTCCAATCTGAAGGAGTTTATCCCAAGAAAATATTAAACAAGACTCAGATGATGATGAATTGTATAACCTGCATGTTCCTGTGGAAGTGAATAATACTGAAAAGTTAAATCTTTCAAATTTAGCTATATTTTCCCTTGCTAATAAGATTTAATAAAATCTTGTGTTTTCCAAATGGTTCATGTTCAAAGTTAAATATGCCTTTATTAAACAAATAGATTCTAGTGGTTTTAAGAGCAAAATAAAAAATTTTAACCAAATATTCCCACTACCAGGTCCCTTATCTCTTTATTAAAGCTTTTCCCAACTGTGTATATAACTAACCCTTCACGAAAATTCCTAGTGAAGGTGATGGACTGGCAAGCACTGTGGGTATTCAGATTATTTACATATGAACTCCATCATTCCTTGCTGCTTGAAGGAACACATGTTCATCCTGTACCCACCAAAAGTGCTGGTGAAAAAAATATTGCCAGTGACCTGCTGCCCGCTATTTTCTATTGGTACAGGATCAGGTGATGGCAGCATCTTCTAATACAGATCAAGTCTTAATTAATAGATGAGAGTCTGACTCTAATCTAAGCCCAGCCTGTTCTCTCCCTCACCAGACAATTCTCACGTCTTGCAGGGACCTGCTAATGCATCAGGGAAGGCAAGCATCTCAGAAACTCTAGGACAAGTAGTTTTGAACCATGCTGTAACTACACATTTTAAAAGCACAAAGAATCAGAAGCTGGTTGTGTTTAGTGCTATTACTAGGAATATGGAAGTGGGTTCATTTTCCCAGTCCATGTATTTTACTACATTTATCATGCAAGAATGTCCTTGAAACAGAACTAAAAACTGTTGTTAATGATTTGATGGACACCAAAACTTTAATTCCTCCATGTTTTTAATGTTCTAAATCAGTTTAAAAGTTTGAAAAGTGCTACGTAGAACAGAAATATGTGACCTTTTTGAAATCACAAAACATCTTTATTAAAAAATACAGAATCTCAAGCAAGCACTAATCAAGGCAAACAGTACGAGAGTAAAAACAATTGATGGTTAATAATCCATGCTGAAGGATGGGTTACTAGCAACTAACCATAATAACAAATATTTATTGGGCACTGACTTGGTACCAAGTACCATTCTATAACCTTTCTCCCATTGTCTCACTTAATATCCATAATTACCATCCATTAATTAGAACCCTCATTTCACAGGTGGGGAGACTGCGGCACAGAATGGTGAAGGTAGGGGGCCCACAAGAGGATGAGGACGTCCAGCTAGCGAGTGGTGGAGCGAGGCTGAAACCCTGTGATTTGAGCAGTTCCACCACAGCTGCCTCTCTATACTGTCGCTAACAACAGTGTCAATATTTGGGAGTGAGGTATAAAATGGAGGTTGCAAGCGTTCTTGTAAAATTCCCTTTTGTGACGGCTTACTACCTAGATCATGGTAAAACAAATATTTAACACATCTTCTTCGCAGAGATGACAAGACCTGTGTGGTTTACTTTATGTCCCAGTCATGGACTGCTTCTGGGAACAAAGAAAATTCCCTCAGGGTGATTGTTTAAGTTTCCTAGGGCTGCCACAACACAGCACCATACACTGGGTGGCTTAGAACAACAGAAATTTATTGTCTCACATGTGGTTCTGGAGGTTGAATGTCCCACAGAATCAGCACAAAGTGTAGCACTTTAGGGGATAAGATTTGCCAACCTCTGATTTAAGGCTGATAATTAATACTGAAAGACTTTACTTATTCATTCAAAGCCAGGCATGACTTAGCAGGTAATTTCCAGGACCTTGTTTACCTGCCTAGAATTCCACCTGACAAGGGCAAGAGGAAGGAACAGGGATGGTTGTTAGCCATATCTGTAATGGAGCTGCTTACATTTTTTTCTTTGGTGGCAAGGACACATTTCACTATTTCATTTTCACTTCATTCATATCTTTTTTTTCAGTAACTCAGGATTATTTTAAATCAGCAGATAATTCAAAATGGTCTCTTAGATGACTGGGGTTTGCTGCCACTCTTAATTACAACTTCCATCATAAAAGTATCAATCTCTAGTGGGAAAAACATGTCACTCTACCTTCTGGTAAGGACGAAATTAATAAACTCTATCTCCATCAAATTTTCTTTTTCAAAAGCTGTAAAAAACAGCATTCCAACCAAAAGTGGACATGCTTCAAAGCCTACTCTCCTTCATTCACTGTATGAGGTCTGTCCGGAAAGTATTCAGCCATGTAATATGAAAAATAAGAGACACTTATTGAAGGAGATCCAAGATACAAGAAATATTGTACATAGGACAATGATACCTCAGTCCCTTTCAAAGTAGGCACCTGGGGACCTCACCCAGTTCTCCTAGTGTCTCTTCCACTGTTCAAAACAGTCTGCAAAATCCTGTGTTGGAATCTCCATCAGCTGCCTTATCCTATTTTCCTGAATCTTATCGATGGTCTGAAATCTCTTCCCTTTCAAAGGTGATTTTAGTTTTGGGAAAAGCCAGAAGTCACAGGCCACCAAAACTGGGCTGTAGCAGAGTCATCTGGCTGATTTCATGTTTTGCCAAAAAACTCTGCACAAGACATGATGCGTGGGTGGGCGTGTTGTCACGATGAAGCTGCCAATCACCAGTTGCCCATAGCTGTGGCCATTTTTGTCACATTGCCTCTCTCAACCTATGAAGAACACTGAGGTAGTACTCCTTATTGTTTGGCCTGAAAGAGCATACTTGAGATGGACAACACCTTCCCAATCAAAAAACACCGTTAACATGGTCTTAATCTTGCTGCCACTTTGCTGTGCCTTCTTCGGACTTGGAGAACCAGGCCACTTCTATTGGGACGACTGGGCCTTCATTTCTGGACCATAGCTGTAGACCCACGATTCAACTCCGGTTATGAGGAAACTTCTTGAGGAAATCTGGTTCATTGGCAGTGGTTTGAAGCAAGTCGTTAGCAAATGCAGCACGATGTTCCTTCTGCTCTGGTAGCAAAAGCCCGGAAGGCATTTTGCCATAACACATTTCATGCCAAGATCCTGCATCAAAATCTCAGACACAGTAGTTTTTGGAATCCCCAGATCAGCTTCTAGTTCTCACACTGTCAGTCACTGGTCTTTGTTGATTGCAGCCCGTACACGTTCAGCATTCTCAGGTATTCCACTTGTTGCACGCCTTCCAGAATGTGGATCACTTTCAACAGATTCTCGGCCATCTTTGAAGCGTTTGTACCACACTTTTATTTATGCTGCACTCGTTGCATCGTACCCCAAAGCCTTCTGAATCATCTGAATATTTTCTGCAGAGGAATGTTCAAGCTTAACGCAAAATTTGATGCAGATTCGTTGCTCTACTCATTCAGTCATTTTGAATGCTATGGCCACACAGTACACGTGCTCACTGAATGGCATCCAGCACCCACTGACTAGTACAGAGAAGCCATCATTGTTCACACACACGCATACCAGTCCACTCTCCTTGGCTGCCAGGTTACACCGATGTTGCGCACACTGTTCTCACTATATTAACAATGGCTGGATACTTTCTGGACAGACCTCATATACTTTTAAATTAGACCAATAGTTATTGCCTTTGTATATTGTGAAAAACAGTAAAAGTTATTTCTGGAGACCAAGGAAAGGCATTCTATGTGTACTAGAAAGTACTGTTTTAAAAAATACTTGTTTGGATATACCTTCTCATACGCATCAAAGAAGTCAACAGTTTAATCAAAAGAAGGGAAGTCAAAAAACCTGAATGAATAGTTTAGTGAAGAATCATAGGCAAAGAGCCCATTGCTCAGTTCCTGGCATCCAGTAGAGATCAATAAATGCTAGCCCATCGTTAGGACAGTACAGACAACTTAAGATGGAAAGGCAACTCCCATTCTCAGGCTTCTATGTTTCCTTGTTATTAGAAAATTCTAGGTGAAATGTTATAGAATTAGAGTTCACTAAAAAAAATATTGAGACTGAATACTGGCTACAAGAGAGAGAGAAAAACATTTGTATATCTGTCAGAAGTACTTAAAATAGTAATGGTCTGGTGAATTTTAATAGTAAGGAGAGCATAAAAAGCAGTTTTTTGTAGCAAGGTAGTAAGAAATTTATAAAAGAAAATTCTGGCTTTCTGCCTGAAGATGTAAAACCTTTATCATGATTCTCTAACCCCAGGGACAGAGCCTTGATGCAGAATCAAACAGGGAAGTTGTAAGTGCTGGGCATTTCACTGCTGGGTTTAGGTTCACACTGATCTCTACTCTGGAGGGAGCTATTTAAGATTTGGGAGCTCGGTGGCACTAGGAACATCTCCAAGCCACATCCTAGATAAAGGCAAGAGTATTTCAGGAACCTAGCAGTCTCAGGGACAAGTCCTGGTATAGAGGGAGAAGCACAGAAGTGCAGTCAGGCAGAATTGGTTTCAATCCTGACAGCAAATTACTAGTTGTGGACCATGGAACCAGTCAATTAACCTTAAAGTTCACTTTCCTTACTTATAAAACAGGTTTAATACCCTGAGGTTGTGTAGATTAGGGAACATATACACACACACATGTTCCATGTGATAGAATGTCTAACATTCAATAAATAGTAGAAATACCATTGGGATAAGCTTTGTTCTGGAACTAAAAAACAACGCCCTATACTAAAACAACTCTGGAAAGTAATTGCTATGGTTTGTTTCACGTTGAAATTTGATCCCCAATGTTGAAGGTGGGGCCTGGTGGCAGGTATATGGATCAAGCAGGGGCAGATCCCTCACTGATGGTTTGGTGCCATTCTCATGGCGATGAGTGAATTCTCCCTTTATTAGTTTCCCTGAAAGCTGCTTGTTAAGGAGCCTGGCACCTCCCTCCTCCCTCTCTTGCGCCCTCTCTAGCCATGTGATCTTTGCACATGCAGGTTCCCCTTAGCCTTCTGCCATGAGTGGAAAGAGCCTGAAGCCCTCACCAGAAGCAGATGCTGGTGCCAGGCTTCTTGTATGGCCTGTAGAACCATGAGCCAAATAAACCTCTTTTCTTTATAAATTACCCAACCTCAAGTATTTCTTTATAGCAACATGAATGCACTAATATGTCGGCAGCTAGATTACTATTAATACATTAGAGACAGAAATGATTTCAGGAGTTTTGTAGGGCTTTGCCCTGAAGGAATATGTGAACGTGTTAGTTCACATATAAAAAGCTGCCTCACCTCAGGAGGGCGTCTCAATGGTCAGTAGCAGCTGCTTTGCAAAGTGACGCTGCAGTCTCAAACCTGTGGTTTTTGCCTGCTTTGAACGGCAAAGCAGGTTTGCATGGAGCCACGGGATGGGGAGCTGATCAAAGAGAGTGCCCCACCTGCGACAAACAGCTGTGGCTAAAAGCAATTAGCCCAAGGGACAGCTCTTGCTTGACTTCCGACTACTTGTCTCAATACACAATAACTAGATAAAATATGGAGCCACTATGTCTCTGTTTAACTTTTCTGCTAAAGTGATAGTTTTATCTTAGAACTTAGAAGTTTTTCCTAGAAAGATTTTGTAACCATTTGTTCACATAGAGTTAATTAAGGGACGTATAGAAGCCTTTTGGGAGACTTTGAACCTAAAACAAAATACCTGTTATTATGTAAATCTGTTACCCCTGGCAACTGATCACTGGACCTATAAATACTGATGTAAAACTTCAATCTTCACCTCAAAATTCACGGGGATATTTTGGCGTCCCCCAGGCACCCTCCTTTCTCTATATTCATAAATCTATTCTTTATAAACTATATTTTTGCCTCTGTGTATTGTTTTATTTCTATTTTCTATTATTTTTTCATCCTTTGTGAAGACCCCTGCCTGAGGGACCCGATTCTTTGCTGGGAGCGCAGCCTACTCCTCGCACTAATACATTACTATAATTGAGGTACAACATCACCATAGTTTTTCCAGGCTTAAGACTGGACTTGGAATATTACCTGGACCCAAATGAAGAGTTATAAAATAACTTTGTAAAATAGGGAAGAAAAAAAACGCAAAAGTCAGGGCAAAGAAAGAGGAAGCATGAATAGACAGAGGCCTGAACTTACGTCGCTCTTCTCTGTGCCTCTCAGTCTCTGCAAAGTACTGGCGGAGCTCCTCAGTGATTTCCATATTGCTCAGGTCGCATTCTACCTCCCCATCTGACTCGGTCTCTGTCTCCTCGTCTTCGGACGAAGCTTGGTCTTCTCTTGAGGATGCCTGGATCATACTGCTGTCTTGTGGCTGCTGCCCAGACCTTCTGAAATGTGAAGAACTGCAGTGGGAGTCCTGCCAGGCCACGTGATGGTCACAGAAGGACTGAGGATATCCGGCTTCATTATTGTAAGAGCTTTGGGGAAGAACTGCAGGAGGGAGATACCATGGAACACTGAAATATGATTCCAGGGCCTTCCTGTAGGCGTTCTGGTGGCTTCGCATCCAAGCCATTGCTTGATAATAATGTTGCCAGTATCTCGCATACACTGGGTGGGAATACCAAGACTCATTAGCTTTCGATGTTGATGCCTACAAAATGAAAGGAGATGAAGGGTAGACACCAAACAGTTCATCCCAGGAGAAATCTTCAAATGTTTGGTCAACTAGCCAACAGAAAATTACTGAGTATCTGTGGAACACCTACTCTATATGAGGATGCTACTGGGCCAAAAAAAGGTGTAAGACACACCTATGTCCACACTGGGCACTAAGTCTATGCATAATTGCTCTCTGCAGGACAATTAGTTTAAGGCAATGGAGGATTACAATGTGGGGACAGAGGCTAATGGTCACTCTTAGAGAAGATACAGGGAGAGATAAGGACCCAAAGCTCATCATCTTGTCCCTCTCCACCCACTGTAATTAAACTAGTTCCAAGGGAGAAAAAGCCTGCTAAAACCATGCAGACTGATGAGCATGACAGACTTTGGTTCCTCCCTTCTGCCCCCTAAACTAACCTGCTGGCCTGGACCACCTCTCAATGCCTGGGACAAGAGATGTCTAGGAACACACTCAATGGTGCTTTTAGTTTTAGTTTTCTGACTTATTTCTTCAGTCTTCTCCCTCATGGAATGAAAACACCAAGACTTTAAAGACTAAAGTTTATCTTTTTTCCTTAGGAGTTAAAAAAACAACAACAACTTACCTTTGCTGCCATCTCTGATTGGCGAAGTCTAAACAGGCACTGACACTAGGAAAGAACCACCACAGTATGAACATCTGATCAGTACAGCTATGTGGTATTTGTGGCTGTTTTGTGGTTTGTGAAGCAGCTCCTGGGAGGTTGCCTCTTCCCAGTACAAGGCCTGATCTTCATGCAACACATCTACAAGATCCTGGCACCTGGGTCATGACCTTGCAGTGTAAAAAGAAGGGATCCCCTTATGTATGATTAAGTGGGTCAAAGGACCCTGCATGGTTTTGCATTCAATTACTTGTTTCCCTATTGAAGTGTAGTCTATGAAAATGACCATATATTTGGTATGTATACACAAAATAATATACAGAACATGAACTAAAACTGTATAACTATTACTTTATTTACTAATCCTTAACCCATGCCAATGCCTATTCAAATTAAACCTAGATTTTCCTGAGGGTTGAGTAGAATACATCTTTCCAACTGACCAGAAACCTCTGTTGGGTCTTGCCTTAGGTTTGGGACTTGGAGAAACCTCTTTAAATAAGACATCTCTTCATCCTCAGTTGTGCCCTGGTCTTTAAGTCCCCCTAATGGGCCTTGTTTTGGTTTTGATTGCAATACACATCTCTCAGCCAGTGTGTGACACCACATTCTCTATACCTAACCATCCTGCCTCTTTGCAGGAGGAGAAACTGTTCCATGAAGACTTTCCACAAAGATACCACATAGATTGCCTTTGCCAAACAGCATTGTTCTACTGAGATTTACTCAAATGAAATTATGGTAGAGATCAGTACATACTTGAGTGCTAAACTGTAAGGTGCAGCCTTTAAGTGGCTAGTTCACTAGAACCAGGTTTCATGTTTCTATCACTGAAATATGAATAGCTTTCTGAAAGCCTGCAGCACTTGACATTAAAGTGAACTCCAAGTGTGTCGTAATCAAATTTGTTTTATAGATTAATGAGCAGCAAGTAAATTAAATTAGAAAAGTCTAGGAAACATCTGTGTCTTCTGGAAATTAAGAATTTTGAGTCCAGACTGCTCTCTATGCCTCATAAGGCATATTTAGAACCAGGTCAATGTAAATATCAATTATCCCAAATTGGGAAGTCTGATAGCCTCAAATACGTAATTAAAACCACTGTGATTGAACACTACTGTAGACTAAATCCTGTTTTCACTTATAATTGGGAAAATCCAGCCTAGCATTAAAGGTTGCAGCACCAATATTCTGAAAAGCCATGAAGTGGCTAAGAGATGCTCCATTTTGCAGAGCTAGAAGTTTAGGCATGCATGATAAAGCAGACTGCCATTTAAGAGGTTCAAGGATAATCCATGATGTCCTCTAGGCTGCTCAAATGCCAATGGCTGCCATTAAAAAGAGGGAGGAGTGTTAATTTGAGAAGAGGTTGCTTATGACTTTGATCCAACAAATAATTTGGTAGAAGAGCTTCCATGTTACATTTTCTGAGATCACCCAGACACACCCTGGACACTTTTGGAAGAAGGAAGCCAGGAGAACCAGCTGAGATGACTGAAAAAAGCCAGTTTCAGCTTCTGAACCAGAGTCAGTTCAGATTCAGCCCAGTGTGCCCACTATCTATAAAATACATTAACTAATCAGCTAAGGTGCTAGACCCTTTTTGAGACTCAGGCCATTAAGGAAAGATAAATTTATGTTACTGATGGCACGCAGGGAACTTTGTAAGCAATTTTGCTTTGTTTCAGTTATGCTTGCCTCATAGTTTTGGCCACTGGGATACTTATAATCAAATTTGTTGCCATCCTCCAGCAAGTTTAGAGTCCTAGGGCTGTATGTAGAAAACACTTATTTCACCCTTGGCTTTCTTATTTTCTCTCCCCAAATTCCAAAACCTGTTTGTAACATCCTTTTACATTTTAAGTATTTTTGAAATTCCTAAAATCCTATAGATATTCAAATTAATCAATCTAAACAACTTATTTGAATAATTATAAATTAATCTCTCAAAAGTCAAATAAGATAAGGTATAGAAAAATATGTCTAAAGGAACAGGAACTTGCATAGAGCTTTATAATTATTTTTAGTCTGGCATTTTCAGTATTACTCTTGTTATTTTATGCCAGCAATATTTTTCAGTGGAGGGTCAGACAGGAAATATCTTAGGCTTGTGGGTCATATATAGTCTTTGTCACAAAGTCTTCATATTTTTTTTTCTTAAAAAAAAATACCCAAAACACACGAAACAACCCTTTTAAAATGTAGAAACAATTCTTAGCTCCCTGTAAGTACAAAAAACAAGCTGTGGGCTGATTTTCCCCCCACCCCTGTTTTGTGTTAACACATTTTTGGGGTGTATAGACTCTGCCCTCAATACATTGAGCACCCTAATTATTCCTCACTTCCCACTTGGAAATTAGTGGAGGAACTTCTCATTTCTCATGTTTCATAAATTATTATGCCTGGAGTAAAACTGGTGGAAGCAAGAAAACTGTGGTTATAACCAACAGTAATCCTAGTGACCGGTTCCTAATATTTGGGGAAAAAAATAGTCTCCATGACTGAATAAGGAAATTGGACAATTTCTTAAAGATCTACGTAGACATTTAAAGACTTAATTAAAGCCATAAACAAACAAACACCAACAAAACTTCTGCAAAACAGTATCAATCAACAGGGCTTAGAAGGCACATGCAGTGCCAAGATTTCTGAAAGAAAGACACAGAGTTCTGAGTATCCACTCCCTGGAAGGAATGCATATTTTTCCCTGCTAAGCAATCAGTTAATATCATCTGCTGAGGGAAGAAGACAGCCTCCTCTAAAAATGGGTTCTGTTAACTTTTTAAAGCTGGTTTTCTCTACACA
The DNA here is from genome assembly GCF_041146395.1 of Eulemur rufifrons. Lineage (NCBI taxonomy): Eukaryota > Metazoa > Chordata > Mammalia > Primates > Lemuridae > Eulemur > Eulemur rufifrons. The sequence goes on along the minus strand of NC_090989.1, from coordinate 201,742,776 downwards.
GAGAGCTTAAGGATCTGCCCGGGTTTCTGAAAAGCCAACATTAAAATAAATCTGGATATTCTAGCAACACTTTCAGATACTACCACCTCCCAAAGAAAAGAAAGCTTATGGCTGCAGCAGATTTAAATGCCCTTTCAATGGTCTTTAATTTTATCTTTAATTTCCCACCTCCCATGGGAGTGTCTCCTGCTCTTTCAAGCCATCGTGCACTGAAGAGCAACTCCTAATGGCTGGTGGAGCTGAAAGAAAAGAGATTGGCAATGTCAGGAAAGGCCGGGATCCGCAGCTCTACAAACCGCGAGCTCTACAAACCCGGCAGCCCTCCCCAGTGAGCACAATGGCATAACGGTCACCACCCAGCTGAGCCCAGGTGAGTACAGAGCCCATTCATTGTCCTCAACTGCCAAAGGAAGAAGACAGGGCTGAGGTCATTCGCTAAACACTGATGGGGCCTAGAGGCAAGACAGAGACTCGAGTCTTGAACAATATATTTTCCCATATAGCTTCCCTTAAAAAATTGTATTTACTCTTCAGTGCAAGGTATAAAAATATACCTTGAAAGATATATTTTTAATGTATACATATAAAGAACAGATAAAAACTTTGTAGTTTGCAATGGATAAAATGTGACTATTCCCACCAAGTTACCAAAAAATCCCACAAATAAGTAATGTGGCTTTGAGTGGTAGTAACATCATACATATTCTTTTTATTGCATATTTGTACTCTTATAAATATAGGACCTAGGACATATCATAGCAACCAGGTAAATAAAAACAAATTCCCGTAAAACTATAATACAGGCTCTGTAATTAGATTTTTCTATCTTCCTTTCCCACTAGAATTTTAAAAATTAAATACATGAAAACTCATCTGCTTTGATTTTTGCATAGAAATACATGAAAAGTCAATCATAAATAAGTTACTCTGGCCAAAGCCCTGAAAGTGGAATCTTTCCCATAAGGCTCCCACTGATTTGGTTCTCTGAGCCAACCAGCTAATTTGGGGGATCTAATTAGGCCTTCAGTACATACTGTTTCAAAGCATAGGAAAGGGGGTTAGCAAAATGAATGAAGGTGTGGTGAGAAATCTGAATTACAAAAATTGAGTCATACATGGTTCTAAGGAATCTTTCTCTGTACATGTAGTAATAACCCTATCAGAGAAGATGTCTTCCAATAATACACACACCAGTAAGAACTTCCTCAGCTAACATAAATAATAAAATGGTTTTTGTTTTTTTTTTTTTCCCAGCACATTGCTTCCTGCCCCTCTTCCTGGCTGGTTGCTGAAGCTGGTAAGCTCATCTAGCTTGATGTCCTCATGGGCTCCCTCCTGTGGCTTTGCATGGTCCCTGCTTAGTGACTGGGACATCAAAGGTGGCTCAAGTCCAAATGGCCTTCTTCAACTCACTGGAGTCCAAGCTCCACCCTTCGGCCAGACACAGGCCTGCCTCAAGTTACATAAGCCACTGTGTTCAGAAAGCCTGCACCTCCACATCTATAACAGCCACAGTTAAGACGGATGGACGAGGGAGCCAAAAAATTGAGTTTAATTTGCTTTTCATTCCCTCAACTCCAAACCCCAATTTACCCTCTTCTATTGTCACAAAGAAGGCATAGCATGCAGGAGTAAGACTGAAAGGATGCAGTTAACAAATCTTTTTGTTTTTTTCATACAAATGACATTCTACCCACAGAAGGACATTCTTTAATTTGTCAGCAAGGGTATCTCTCATCCCACAAACCTCATGGATTTGTGAATGGATTAATTTGCAAGTTCTCTGAATCGCTATGTGACTAGCATCAGAATCAAAAGTGAAATATGAGGCCAGGAAGAAAGCTACCCCCTGAATCATGAATACAACAGGCAATGGGATAACGGAGAATGACATAATGATAATACAGTTCAAAGGAAGAAACAGATAAGTTCACTTCACTTTAAGCATATCCTTCATACAGCAAAATCTAGTGTGACCATAAAGGATTAAGGATTGAACAGGCAGGTATTGCAAACTAAGAACATATCAGCAAAACATATCAGCAAAACCCATGACTAGTTTAAAGTGGTTAGGACCACTAGTACATTTCAGGAGTCTTATTTCAAGTTTACTTTTTCTATAAACATATTCATGGTAATTCCATGTTAATTTCTCTCTTTTCCGAATTTATACAGCACTAACTATGCCTCATTCATTTGGACACAATCAATTACTTGTAGGTATGAATTCCACAACCTGTTCCTTTTAAATTTCCTATTTTTATTCCAGCATAAAATAGCTAATATTTCATGCTCTTGGATGCTGCTGAAATTGTTGTTGAGCTTGTCTGTTGTTTCCTGGGAACACTCTCTCCTCCTACCTCTACTCCCCCAATTCACTGAGAAGCTGGTAACTCAACTAACTGTAAAGTGTCAAATCTTCTTAGGAAGGAAATGTTTAAATATGTTGTTTTTAAGGATATTTTCAATTCATCTGACCTTTGATCAACTATAGTTACATTCTTTTTTCACTTGTCCAACTGTTCTATGGCTGACTACTGCTGTAGAGAAGTAGTTCCAAGAGTTCTGTAGCTAGTTTGCAAACTCTCTAACTTACACTTTAGCCTTAATTGTTCAATTTTTTCCCCTTCACTCTGTTGCCTATGGAATACAGTGGCTTGATCATAGCTCACTGCAGCACTGAACTCAATCGCTCAAGCGATTCTCCTGCCTCAGCCTCCTCAGTAGCTGGGTCTACAGGTATGGGCCACTACGCCAGGCTAATTTTTTTGTAGAGAGGGGGATCTTGCTATGTTGCTTAGGCTGGTCTTCAACTCCTGGGCTCAAGCGATCTTTCCACCTCAGCCTCCCAAAGTGTTAGGATTACAAGTGTGAGCCATGGCACCTGGCCTATAAATGGTATTTTTAAAGGGTATCTCTCATCCCACAATTCATGGGAGCCGTGAAAGTAAATAATCCCAGAAATGTTGTTTGTGTTATTAATCTTTGGACTTTTAAAGTAATGTTGTTCTGACTTAAGGTGAAAAAAAAGCTGAATACAATGCCTAGCCTGTGGAACAAGTTTAAAAATCATTCCTGAAAAAGAGAAAGTTGTTCAGAACCATCTGATCTGTACTAAGGGAATCTCAGGACTTCACAGCTAAAAAAGGCACTTCGTTGGCCACTGGTACAACTCTAGCTCATAATTGATCAAGAAAAGTGGGTGAAGACATTATCCACCTCAGCAGGTAAGACCCATAAGCGATTGCAGGTGCCAGAGTTTCCACCAAAAAAAGTCTGACCTCCTACAGAGGTTAAAGTGCAAGGAAAAAGAGAGAAACCCCCAATTTTTGAGTAGATGGGCCAATATCCTACACAGCCCTCTAAGGATGAGGTTATCCTGGGCGATCTTTTATTCAGAGACTGTGCTGGATGGGCAAAATCCAAAGTCACCGACAGATCTTTACACGGTGGTTCTCGGTACATCAGAATCACCTGGGGGTCTTTCAAAAATACCGATACCTAGGCCCCACTTCTAAGACTCAGATTTAATTAGTCTAGAATGGGGGCCCGACCATCAGAATTCTTGAGTAGTCCAGTGATTAGGAAGCACAGCAGACTTGAGAGCCTCTGGAACTAGTCCCCTCCCACAATTAACCTGAGATGATTTAGGAATCTCATGGGCCGCGGGCCCCACCTTTTGCCGAGGGATGACGACAATTATGATGACAACGTGACAGCCAAGACCTCGGCTCTCCCTGCAACAAGGGAAGCCAAGCCCAGGGTGGGCTCCTCCCTCGCTCCCCAAAGGAAACCCAGCCGCCCCCGAAGTCACCTCGTGGGCGCGCAGCTTGCAGATCCTGGGCGGTGGGCGAGCAGCTGCCTATTTTCCGTGGGACAGATAAAGGTGGAATGAGAGGGGGCTTTGGACGCGCCGACAGGAAGCGCGCTTCCGAGCGAGTCCCACGTGACCGCGGCGCGCCGGAAGTCCCGCCCACGCCGTTGACAGCACGTACGCTTGTCAGGCTACGCGGTGCAAGAGGACGGGTGCGGGAGGTGGATCTGCTCCTCCGAGTGGAGCCGGTAGAGAGTGGGGGCGGAGAGCTGCGTGCTGCGCCAGGTCCGGGCACGGGGACCGGGACGGGGACATCTGCAGTGCCGGAAAGTGTGTGTCTGTTGAGAGGGATTATTTTAGACAAGGTTTTTCTTCCGTTGTTGAGAAAATGGATGGAGGAGGAAATGAGATGTTTATGGATAGAAGGGAGCCATGGTAGGAGGGTGTTTTCTGGGAAAAGTCAGGTCTCGATTGGGACCTGGTGGAATCTCTGCCTCAGGGAAGAAACCAGCATCTAGAAAGGAAGGAAAGAGAAGAGAAGGCATATGTGTGTATATATTAGTATACTGTGGTATTCGATAGGATGCTGTCACAGAGAACCAGAAGAGGAATGGCTCAAACCTTGAGAAGTGTATTTCTGTCTCGCAGCAGTCTGGGTGTAAGGAATCCAAAGTAGTATGGCAGCCCCATGGGACTAGGGACTTAAATTCCACCTGTCTTGTAGCTCCATCCTCTCTGGTTTCTTGCCTAGGCCCACATGGTTCTAGATGGCATGCCACTGCACCTTTCTTCCAGCCAGTGGGGAAGGGGGAAAGGGGAAACCAGGGGCATGCCCCTTCCCTCCGAGGTAGGGTTTTGCCACCCTGACACTGTTCACAATTGGGGTTGGATAATTCTGTGTTCTGGGGCTGTTCTGTGCATTGTGGGAGGTTTAGCAGCAGCTCTGGCCTCTACCCAGAAGATGTCAGTAGGATCCCCTAGTTGTGACAACCATAAATGTACCCAGACATCTGGGGGGCAAAGTCACCCCAAATTGAGAACCACTGCTTTAAGGGTACTACCCAGAAGTGGCCCACAACACTTCTGCTCACATCCCACTAATGGCCTGAACTTCACTATTCGATCATCCTATGGGTAAAGTAGTCTTGGAATTGTCTATTTTTCAGGTAGCCAGGTGCCCAGCTAAAAGCTGGGTAAAGGAGAAGCCAAGAAGCTAGCCAGTTCTCCCGTACCCTCGTTGCTACAAGGAATGGAAATTCTGTAGCTGATTGAGGAGGTGGTCCCATTCTTTTCATCTTCCAAGCTGAGTTTTAGTCATTATTCATTTTAACTCATTTGCATAAAAATACTGGTGGTGGGGGATACTAAGCACCTAAAAAATGACAATCCAATTTGAAAAGAATGGGCACTGGTACTCCAGAGGGCTGACCAGGGAGAGAAACAATTCTGAAATGGAGGCTAGAGAACGTTGGAGTTTCATTTGTGTTTTAGTGCCATCTGGTGGACATTTATAAATGCTATCATTTTTCACCCTCGTCTGGTATTTTCTTTCATTTGTCCCAGGCATAAACTTCAAATTTTAAATAACCGTTAAATGGATTATAGCAAAACATTCAAAGATCCTGTCAGATGACGAACTCTCTAAAGCATGATCTCTTACTTTCAGCACTACTGACATTTGGGGCTGGATAATTCATTATGGGGACTGCTCTGTGCATTGGAGGATTATTTAGAAGCACCCCTGGCCTCTGCCTGGGGTTGCTTCCCTCCCACCATTTGTGACAACCAAAAATGTTTCCAGACTTTGCCAAATGTCCCTGAGGAGGATGAAATCACATTTGGTTGAGAACCACTCCTTTAAACAAGTTGTGTAGGATTCCGCGGTCTATTAAGGCCATGCACCATAGTAGTCTCTTACCAGTGCATTCTGTGTGTCTGGGAAGGGTGTGGAGACAGTATGGGGAGAAAATGAGGCTCCAGAGGTAGCAGGACCTGTTGTCTTGTTTACACTTTGGAGAACTGTGCTCCTGTTTATCCTATTGGAGATGAGATTGAGGGAGGGATGCCCAAAGATCATGGTGAGAGGATGTGGACTTTCTTTAAATTCCCTACAGTAAGGAAGTCTACAGAGGCCATTACCTAACACAGGAATTAGCAAAGAAAAATCCCCGATTTGGTACCTGGGCCCCAAAGTTCCCCTCAGGGATGTACAGATGTCAGATGTAGATAACCCTGCCAGGTGTGGGAAGCCGTAGCTAATCTCATGGGGCTTTTTGGATCCTCCCTCCTGCCCTGGGACCCATCTGCCTCCTGAATGTTGTGGAGAAACTGCTTGGGAGCCAGTCCGCTTGCCTGGGTCAAGTAAGTGGTGCTAGGCAGTCCTGACCTTTTACCTTGAAGCTAGTAAAGGAAAGAGCAATTTCCCAGGAGCCCCTCTCAGGTCCTCTCCTACAGTTTCCCTTTGATTTTCCTGCCTACTCAAGCCCCTGTCCCACCAGCCAGACCCTCCCTTTCAGTGGATGACCTCACCTCCTACTGACAAAGTTAAGATGGCCAGGCACAGATGTCATCACTTTGAAATGTTTTGCTGTCTGAACTCTGCACTCACCATACCTCTTGGTTTGGAGAAAGAGGCATTTTTGCTTCTGCCTAGACTGATCCAATCATGTTCTTGACCCAGTGCCACATCCTCACAGGCACCTGACTCCCCAGTTAGGCACCCCTCGTGTCATCACCTTTCTCTTTCCCGCCCCTTCCCCATCAGCATCAAACTTGCTTGGGTTCTCTGATCTTTACAATTGTTTGGGCTAATTTTTCATCCCCCTCTGTTTACTGTTCTTTCTACCTCTTTTTTTGGTCGTGCTTCGGTAAAAAGTGGGATACTTTTCCTTGCCTACTTTCCACTCACCCCACTGCTGTCCTCCTCCAGCGCGTCCATTCTAGTACACTGATGTCACCGCCACCTTTTTCCATCCACTATCGACTATAACTTGGCCTCTCTGCAGTATTTAATACTGTTAGCCATCACCTCTTTCTTTGCAATTACATTTCCTCTCCCAGACTGCAAAAGTAACATGTGCTTAATGCAAAAAACCAAACACAAAAGGAAAACAAACACAGGAAAAACACAAATTTTGGAAAACCCAGGTATTTAAGCACAAAGGAAACCAACAAGTATTATTTGCAACACCATTACTTTAAAATAACCACTCTTTCTATTTAGTGCGAGTCCTCCCAGTTTTGTTCTATAAATATTAATGCATTTATACATGTACATGCTACTTTGTCTCTCCCATACACATGTATAAAACCAAATGGTTTCTTGTAGATACTATTGTGTAACTGTTTCCCAGAAAGCCCGACTCTATGATGGAGTTTAGGGTACAGGATGTTTAGTAAAGAATGACCTTGGGATCAACACCTATGATAGGGAAAGGAAAAAACGGGATTGGGTAGAACAGGGTTTCTCAACCATTGCATATTGACATTTTAGACTGGGTAATATTTTGTTGTGGGAGCTGTCCTGTATATTGTGGGATGTTTAGCCACATCCCTGGCCTCTACCCTCTAGATGCCAGTAGCATTCACACACCTCCCTCCCCTCTAGTTGTGAGGACCAAAATTGTCTCCAGACATTGCCAAATATCCCTGGTGTGGGGTTGGGGAGGCAGTAAATTGTCCCCAGTTGAAAACCACTGGGGGAGAGAAAAGGCCTGAGCTGGGATGGGGGCCTAACAAGAGCCTTGGTGGACCCCATGGGGATCTCAGGAGCTAGAATGGCCCTTCTGAGTTGTAGGAAGTTGGGCAGAGATGGTGAGGCCTTTATTCTCTGGCATGGAACAATTATTGGATGTGGGCCCCTTGAAAGGGACAGGCTGTTGGATGAGGTGGCTCTGTAACCCAGGCAAAAAGTCCTTCATTGAAGGGGGAACTGGGGCATCCCGGTGTTCATGACATGAGCCACTCTACAATTGTTCATTTACTTTTCACCATCTTCCATTCAATGATAAAGTTCCTGAGAATTGGAACCACACCTTATTTGGATGTGTTTCATCAAAACCCAGTATACTACATGGGAATAAATACTGGTTAAGTTAAATAATGAAATGAAATGAGATAATACTTATTGTTATTTGGATATTTGCAAACTTAAATGCTATAATGCAAGGCTTCATTATGCATTTTATTAGGATATGGGAAACTCCCAAGAGATTAATCCATATTTATATTATATTTAATTTTGAGGGGTTTTTTTTGAGAACAAGACTTACTCAGCTGATAATGCTCAATAGTACTGAGCTGATTGATCTTTAACAATGTTTTGAACCTTTTGTAGATGAGATTCTTTATCAGTAATTTTAAAGGTTTTAGAAGGTTGATGTGGGATAGAACGAACTAATTTCTGAAATATACACAGAAGGCAAGTATTGAAAATTTTTACTTTAGATATGATCATAAAGCACTATATTCTCTATATATAGCCTCACAAAATAGTACTCATCTTCATCCAGCAGGGGGCACGCTGTACATAGTTATTGATAGAGAACTTTTTAGTTAAAAGAAAGTGCATTAATCTCTTAGTGTAATGACACATCACTCACATTAAATGAGTCTAACTATATATCTAAAGTTCAATGAATTGTTTGTAGATGATATTTCATGACTGCATTTCCAACTCTGTTCTTTCACATTGTTTAAGTTATTATGTCTTCAACATGATCAGAATTAGGTTAAAATTAATGTCTAAGTAATATTGTTAATCTCAACTGGCTAAAATCGTTTGAGGCCAAGAATGTGTAAGGCTTTTTGAGAGCATAAGTTCACATATGGTATGTTTTGATTAGTATTATGCCTTGGTTAGTATTATGGCCTTATTTTTACCACAGCCTTGTAAAGCAGTTCATTGTTCAAATGTATTTCTTACTTGACTTTAGATATATTTCTAATTTCATTTTGGGGAATTGATCCTTTGATAGTAATCTAAAACTATAAAAGGACAGGATAGCTGTATATGTGAAGATGTTTATTATAGTATTATTTATGGATAATTAGTAAAATTGGAGGCAATTTTGGAACATAGACTATTAGGCAGCCATGAAAATGACAATTATGAAAATTATATAGGTGCATGGAAAGTAAGTGATGAATGATAAGTCAAATCAAAGCAGAATAAATTGTATGTTGTGTTAATAGCTATGTAGAAATCGGGAGCATGTGTGGTTGGGGAAAATGGCAAGAAAGATGACATGGTGATAACCTGTGACATGTCATGGAGCTTGTGTGTGTGTCTCTCTCTCCTTCCTGTCACATTGTTGCTGTTACAGTGATCTTTGTAGAAGATGACACTTCTATAGAGATTTTTGTGCTTTGTCTGCAATACAATAATGCCTGACTTATCCAGTATGTTAGAGGAAAAGTGGCATATTTAAATGACTTATGAATCTTTTTTTCCTATTAACTGATGTTTACTCCTCTAAACACAAAATAAAATTATTTTGCCTAGAAATCTTCTAAAATGTATTGCGTACTTTCCTGCCTTCTCCAACAGTATCCTGAACACATTTTATTCTTTTCTTTATATCTCAAGCTTGCCATGATGAATGTTGATTTCTCTCCCACTCTAGAATAGGATGGTGTTCTCATGTGCAATTCAAGTATAGGATTATTTGCCTCTGCATGGCATGATCAAATCTCCTCCAAATTTTGACTCCTTGGTTCTTATTTTTACAGGTTTTCTTTTTTTCTTGTTTGGGCTTTTCCTCTCTTTCAGTCTATCAGGTGTCATTTTCATGGCTGCCAATAGTCTAGCCTTTGGCAACTTTTCTTTCATAACCTCCCAACAAATTTGCTGCTTCTGACATGCCTTGTTAGAAAATCACACAACTGAGTTGACTGTGCAGAGAGCTGTAAAGGGCATTCCATCTTATGTAAGGGTCTGGACAGTGGAGACATGGCGATATCTGTTTTGGTTGCTCAGAGGTATTTGGCTTACTTCTCAGCTCTTGGCTGTTTCCTGGATGTGTTGAGGTCTCGGTAAAATGGCTTGTGCACAAGGGACATGTTGCTGCAGGGAAAATAGAATAGGAACTCTCAGAAACCAAGCATAGTAGCAGTAAATTCAGTCAACACCAACAAATCAATGGAAACTGAAAGCAGAGTCAAGCAATCAATAGTTATAAAAACCCCACACTTGTATCTGCTTCATTCTCTTTCCATGGCATTTCATTCTTCCCATTCACAGACTTCATCCTGGGACGAATTTCCCTCCAGTTGAGAAAGGAGCAATGGGATGAGGAAAAGCAAAAAAATGTACAAAAGTAATTAGAGAATCGTAGTTTATGCTATTGAAAGCTCTTTTCCCTTAGCTAATCAATAAATAGCCCAATATTTCAAACATATAAGGAATAGTTTAAACACATAAGGCAGGTTGCTAGATGCTGTAGAGACCCAAAAGAAGTACTTATTTATACTCCCTACCCTCATTTTTTTTCCTTTTGTAAAAGAATTGACTGTAGGAGTAGAGTGGATCATTTGTGCAATTAAAATTTAATTAATTTCATTAAATTATACATAACTCTCTGTGAATATATGTTATATAAATTCAGGTGTTTCTACTACCCAGGGTCAGTTTCTGGTGTTTAAAGTAAGACTCCAGTTCAACCTTAGCCATGTCCATGGAAAAGAAGCCAAACTCTGTAAAATAATTTTAAAGAGACTTATTCTGAGCCAAATTTGAGGACCATGACCTGCAGCCATGCCCAAAAAGCCTTGAGCAAGTGGATTCACTGTTCTTGAGTTATAATTTGGTTTTATACATTTCCGGGAGACAGAGGTTACAGGTAAAGTCATAAATCAATATGTGGGAGGCACGTATTGGTTTGGTCCAAAAAGGTGGACCATCTCGAAGCGGGGGCTTACAGGTTATAGGTGAGTTTAAAGATTCTTTGGCTTGTAATTGGTTAAAGACCTGAAGCTTTGTCTAAAGGCTTGGAATGTTTTAAGATCAGGAGCTCTATTAATCAGGGACAAGCCACTGGACATAGATTTGTTGTGTAAATTGAAGGCCTACAGGTTTGTCTTGCACACCCTTAGGCCTGTTAATGGGTTACAAAGGATGTCCCCAAGAAGGGAGGGGGACATGATGAGGCATGTCTGACCTCCCTCCTCCTGGCAGGCAATTCAGATTTAGGATATCCCCTTAGCCAAGAGGGGGTCCATTCAGTCAGCCGGTGGGGGACGCCTTAAGATTTTATTTTAGTTCACAGCCACCGTGGCTGTGGAGGCACATCCATTGAAGAGAGTCTTACTATAATTTGTTGAGCTTCACCACACTCTTGAAGGTATTTATGAACTTCTAGGGCCTGGGAAAATTATTAAATTTCCAAGTATTCTCTTCCAAAAAGAAAAAAACTTCAACAAAATTAGCAATAACCACAAAACAAAATAAGCAAACCCACTTTCTAATCTTCAGAGTTGTGGTTGAAAGACAACTTGTAATGGGACATGATTTTTGGTTTCTATTGATTAATTCTCAAGAAGCTTACAGATTCCACAGATCAATGTGTGAAAAGTAACCTACACTTTGTAGAGGAGAAAATGTTTCTTTCCTCACCCATTACAAGGTTCATGGCTATAGGGGAGAAAATATAATTTCTTTTTTTTTTTTTTTCCTTCATAGCTTTTTAGTTGAGACGTTCTTCTGAAAACAAAATTGAGATTTACAAGAAAAACCAGCAGAAGTTTATTGAGTATGCTGTACCCGTCACACTGGGAGAGGCCTCAGTTCAGAAGTATTTCTCTCTCAAGGCAGTGGCTTAGGGGTTTTATTTAAATAGTATTTTAACAAAGAGTCATAAATCCTATAGTGACAAGACAAAGAAGAAAGCATCTTCAGGCTTCCAAAAGGTGGGAAAATGTGGGAAGGTAAATTAATGGGAAGAGCTGATAGATCCTCTAGAGCTGCTGTCTCTGAGCTGATGAGCTAGCCTTGTAAAGGGGCCTGTCCCTAGGCAGGAAGACCTTTGTCTTTGTAAATTGCTGTCCTGCCATCAGACAAGCAGGGGGCAGGGCATAGTGTCTCCCTGCATTTTAACCTTCTTCAGCTCAACAATCCCCAGTATGTTAGAGAGGAATGTTTTGGTTTCCTTCATGGCTGACACGCCTATAACAAGAGACATATTAACAAGAGAAAAGCATAACAAATTTACTTAAATGTTTTATGTAACACAGGAGACTTCAGAAATGAAGACCAAAGACTGAGGGAAAACTGTATTTTTGTGGACAGTCATGCAGAAGTATGGTTGGAAGACAAAAGATTATGAGCTGATGGTAATAAACCAGAGGGAACTTAGCAAGGCCTGCTTTTTCAGATTCTTCTTGGCCTCTCTGTGTGACATTTCTTCCCTCTGGGTATAGGGCAGGATACCTGTCATATGAGGGTCTCCAGGAGAGAAAAGAAGGAGAGAGTCATCGAATGACCTTCCTAGGTTCTATGGCCTGCTTCAGGGGAGAAGGGGGAGAGAAGGGTTGGAGAAGGTCAGAGAGACCTTCCTGCTTCTGTTCTTTTCTCAATTGCCAAGCTGCTATACTTTGGGGTATCATGTTCTGAGCCTTACAACTTAGATCACTGTATGAGAAGTGATTATCTTATAGGAATCAATGCTAATTGCTGGATTAGAAAGGATCATTAATACTGGAGAAAGGTTGTGGATGTCCATACTGATTTATTGCTTACCATGTACAGGAATAGACTGTCTAGGGAATGAAAGTGAATATATTTGGAGTGAATTGCAGGGTTGTGTCTAGGTTAGGCTAGATCAGCTGATCATTGTTGTAGAAAGTTACTTGAGCAAATGATTATCTCTTCCATAGTTTGAAGGCTGTAGTGATAAAAACCTAAAATGTCCAGTTGTTATGTGAACAACTTACATATTAGAAACTGATGCATCTGTTGAATTCTGGATTATTCATGGTGGTAGGGACAAGGTTAACTTTCAGAAAAATCCCTTAATCATATATATTAGAATAATCTAAAATAAAGTGTTTAGAGCCCTGAAACCATTCCAAATCACATTTTACCCAGCAATTTAAAGAATTCTTCTATCATACTTTTACAATGTTGTGAAAAATTGTGAAATCATCAATATCCTTTCCATCTTTTTTGCTCATTTTTTGTTGAAAGCAATAATGGGAAACAAAATGGCCCAAAGGTTAAGAGCTAGAGAATACCTTCCCCTCTGGCTATAGGATGCTATAAACATCTACAAATTCGATGCTCAGTACCTCAATGAATGCTGAGGATAATGTATGTTTTCAATTTATTAGGTGTCCATTTGGTTGTCTATTAAACTAAACACGAGCCATTAATTTAATATGTGTAATTGATAAGACTCACAGAAATAAAGTACTAGTTTAATCCTTTATAGCACTGATTGTTAGCTTTGAATTTATATTAGAAGCATTTGAACAGCTTTTAAGAATCCCAAACTCAGGCCACATCCCCAGACCAATTAAACTAAAATCTCTTGGGGATGAGACCAAGAAACCAGTATTTTTAAAGTTCACTAGGTAATTCTAATACGTAGCCAAGTTTGGGAAATACTTCTTTATAGAACTTCCCCGCTTGCTCTTAGTTTATTAAGTACTTTAGGGACTCTTTCTTTAACAATTTTTAACAGTATTTTTCCTTAACAGTCTTTACGGACTGTTTCTGTTTCTTTGGCTTTAAGTAAAAGCAAATCTTGTCAAAAGAATAGTCTTGTTTCTTTTATTCCTCTTCTCTTTTTCTTTGCTCTTGTTTTTTTTTCAGCCAAATTGATCAATATAGCATAATAGCATATAGAGTCAGGTCACTCTCGGTTTGAATATAGGTTGGGCTATTTACTAGTTGTGATAGACAGGCAATTTATTGAATCTTTGAGCCAGTCCTCTCTGACCCCACATCTATAGCAGTAGTTCTTAATCAGAGGCAATTTTACCAGCCAGGAGACAAGTGGCAATCCTGGAGACATTTTTGGTTGTCACCACTGGGGGGTGCTTTTGACATCTAACGGGTAGACGCCAGGGATGCTACCCAGGAACAACCCTCATAGCAAAGAATTATCTGGTCTCCAAATGTCACTAGCGCTGAGGTGATGGAACCCTGACCTACAGAGTGAGGCTGTGTAGTCTGTCTGCATTCAAAGTCTTGTTCCTCTACTTCCTAGCTGTGTAACCTTGAGCAACTTAACTATTCCTGCCTGAATCCCATCTGAAAATGCAGATATTATTGGCACCCACCTTGGAGTTGATGTGAGGTTTAAATGGGATAATGCATGTGGAACATTAACACAGTGCTAACTATTACCAAAGTATGTCTCCTTCTATTCTGGGGTGCCTATGGATTTTGCCAGTGCCCTTGAGATAATTTGTTTGACCCTTCCCTTTTTTTTTTTTTTTTTTTGAGGCAGAGTCCCTCTCTGTCACTCTGGCTAGAGTGCCGTGGTGTCAGCCTAGCTCACAGCAACCTCAAACTCCTGGGCTCAAGCAATCCTTCTGCCTCAGCCTCCTGAGTAGCTGGGACTACAGGCATGGGCCACCATGCCCGGCTAATTTTTTCTATATATTTTTAGTTGTCCAGCTAATTTCTTTCTATTTTTTAGTAGAGATGGGGTCTCACTCTTGCTCAGGCTGGTCTCGAACTCCTGACCTCGAGCAATCCACCCGCCTCGGCCTCCCAGAGTGCTAGGATTACAGGCGTGAGCCACCGTGCCCGGCTGTATAGCAGCACTCTTTACAATAGCCAAAAGGTGGGATAACCCAAATGTCCATCATCTGATGAATAAATAAAATGTGCTATATCCATACAGTGGAATGTTATTCAGCAATAAAAAGGAATAAAATACTGATAAATACTATAAATGGATGACATTTGAAAAATTATGCTAAGGAAAGAAGCCAGACACAAAGGATCACATTTTGTCTGAATCCATTTATATGTAATGTCCAGAACAGGCAAATCTATAGAGACGGAAAATCACTAGGGCTGGAAGGACTGAGGGGAGATGGGGGCTGACTGCTAATGGGTATGGAGTTTCTTTCGGGGTTATGAAAATGTTCTAAAATTGATCGTGGTGGTGGTTGCACAACTCTGTAACCATATTAAAAGCCATTGAATTGTACACTCTACATGGATGAATTATATGGTATATGAATTATATCTCAATAAAGCTGTTATATAGGCTGGGCACGGTGGCTCATGCCTGTAATCCTAGCACTCTGGGAGGCCAAGGCGGGTGGATCGCTCGAGGTCAGGAGTTCGAGACCAGCCTGAGCAAGAGCGAGACCCTGTCTCTACTAAAAATAGAAAGAAATTATCTGGCCAACTAAAAATATATATAGAAAAAATTAGCTGGGCATGGTGGCACATGCCTATAGTCCCAGCTACTCGGGAGGCTGAGGCAAGAGGATTGTTTGAGCCCAGGAGTCGGAGGTTGCTGTGAGCTAGGCTGACACCATGGCACTCTAGCCCGGGCAACAGAGTGAGACTTTGTCTAAAAAAAATAATAATAATAAAGCTGTTATAAAAACATACATAGTTATATGTACACTATGGCGATAGAAAAGCATATGCATAGAGAAGAACTCAAATTTTATATGATTATAAAATTATAATGACAAAAATGAATCTAATTAATGGAGAGCAATCAGGTTAGTCTCATGAGCAGCCCATATTGTTCTTAGTACAGATTCATTTTGTTAGTTTCAAGCCAGACTTGCGACACTTGGGGATGAAGATGGAAGGAATAGGAGGCAACACTTCCCAAAAGTCAAATGTAGTATAATACATTAGAAAGGTGACTGGTAAGCACACAGTAGCTTTGCAATAACTATTAGCTGAGCATTATTTCTCAGGCTACATCCTGAGCACCCTTCTCCCCTCTCCCTACACCTTCCCTCAAAATTTTCTCTCCCATAACTTTGATTCTTTTTATAGTAATGATTCCCAAATTTCTATTTCCAGTATGTGGCTTTTTCCTGAGTTTCAAACTCCTGTAGCTATCTTCCTCTTGTTAATAATAAATAAAAACTTTATTAATACACTGTGTTCTTTGCTGTTAAGCCCTCTTCCCTTAGAATCCGTACTTGCAAGAATGCCTTTGACTTTTTATTTGACCCAATGCAAGCTTGCTTATCTGAACACTCCACCCCAAGTGTCAAGCTGGTGGTAAGGTGGGGAGGAGTGTGAAAAGTGGAGAAAGGAATTGAACAGTGCGCTGCCAGAGACTGTCTCTTCTGAATGCTCACTTGAAATCCAAAGTGGGTGAATATTCAAAGACAACTTTGCCTGCCAACCCTTTTTCCCTCTTACCACTGAATCGTGGAATACTAACTCTGAGGTTATCAAGGGAAGGGTCAAGGCTGGGCGAGGTGGCTGGACATTCTACCCATTTAACAGGTGGAAAAACCTAGGCCCAGAGAAGAAAAGGGAGCTGCCCAAGACACACGATGAGCAGGTTGTCATAGAACCAGGTCTCTAGGCCCCGGGTTCCAGGTTCAAAAAAAGCCATGTTCCAACCTGGAGGGAGTTAGTTACCTGTGAGCATTGACCAGATTTGTGGTGAGTTCCTAAACACAAAAGCAATGGGGGAAGGGTGCGGGTGGGATATTAAAAGGGAAAGGTAAAATTGATCTATTAAAAAATATTAAGAAACAGAGCTGGGTGTAGTGGCTCACACCCGTAATCCTAGCACTCTGGTAGGCTGAGGCGGGCAGATCGTTTGAGCTCAGGAGTTCAGACCAGCCTGAGCAAGAGTGAGACCCCGTCTCTACTAAAAAAATAGAAAGAAATTAGCTGGACAACTAAAACTATAGGTAAAGAATTTATGAAGAAGACCCCTAAGGCAATCACAGCAGCAACAAAAATAAATGAATGGGACATGATTAAATTAAAAAGCTTCTGCACAGCCAAAGAAACAGTCCAGAGAATAAACAGACCACCTACAGAATGGGAAAAAATTTTTGCATACTACACATCAGATAAAGGACTGATAACAAGAATCTATTTAGAACTCAGGAAAATCAGCAAGAAAAAATCAAACAACCCTATCAAAAAGTGGGCAAATGACCTGAATAGAAATTTCTCAAAAGAAGATATAAGAATGGCTACCAAACATATGAAAAAATGCTCAACATCCCTAATCATCAGAGAAATGCAAATCAAAACCACAATGAGATATCACTTAACCCCAGTGAGAATGGCCTTAATCAAAAAATCCCAAAACAACACATGTTGGCGTGGATGTGGAGAGACAGGAACACTCATACACTGCTGGTGGGACTGCAAACTAGTGCAACCCCTGTGGAAAGCATTATGGAGGTATCTTAAACAGATTCAAGTAGACCTGCCATTTGATCCAGCAATCCCATTATTGGGCATATACCCAAAGGAAAAAAGGTCATTCTGTAACAAAGACACATGTACCCGAATGTTTATAGCAGCACAATTCACAATAGCAAAGATGTGGAAACAACCCAAATGCCCATCAATACATGATTGGATTAGTAAGCTGTGGTATATGTATACCATGGAATATTACTCAGCTATAAGAAATAATGAAGATACGACATCTCTATGGTTCTCCTGGAGAGAGTTGGAGCCCATTATATTAAGTGAAGTATCCCAAGAATGGAAAAACAAGCATCACATGTACTCACCAGAAAATTGGTTTCCCTGATCATCACCTAAATACACATCTGGGAATGACACCAATTGGATATCAGACTGAGGTGGGGGGTGGGGGAGGGGATGGGGGTATGCCTACATAATGAGTGTATTGCGCACTGTTTGGGGAATGGTCATGCTTGAAGGTGCTGACTCGGGAAGGGGGGGTGGGGAAGGGAGGGATATATACCTACATGATGGGTGCAACGTGCACTGTCTGGGGAACAGACACGCCTGGAGCTTTGACTTGGGGGGAAAGACAGTACATGGGCAACGTATGTAACCTGCAATTCTGTATCCCTCATAATAATAAGATGAAATAAAAAAAAAAAAAAGAAAAAAAAATTGTATTTAGAAAAAAAGTAGCCGGGCATGGTGGCACATGCCTGTAGTCTCAGCTACTCAGGAGGCTGAGGCAGGAGGATCGTTTGAGCCCAGGAGTTTGAGGTTGCTGTGAGCTAGGCTGACGCCATGGCACTCTAGCCCAGGCAACAGAGAGAGACCCTGTCTCAAAAAATAAATAAATAAATAAATAAATTAAGAAACAAGATTAAAGGGCAGGCATCTACTTGAGAAAAAGATATGGAACATAAGGGGTATTAGTAAATGTTCACTGATACACTCAGCACTGGGTCCCTGGCATTACAAGAGAGTTTGTTCTGTTATGGAAGCTCAATGAACAATTGTGAAAAGAGCAAAAAAAGAAATGGTCTCTGAGGAAAGTACTGCAAGAAAAATATGGAATACTATCAGTGGTTATTTCTGTTTGGGTGAATTTTTTTTCTTTGTGCTTGTCTGGTATTTTCAAATGGCCAGCCACAGCTGCACCATGTGACTTCAGCAATGACGAACAAATAAATGTTAAAGGCTTTTTAAAAATAAAGATAACAAAGGTAACACATTGTATTGGGCATCTGCTATAAAACTTTTCCAAGAGAGAGGCTGTGAGAAATCTTTAAATTATTTTGTCATTATTGTAAAATTTCTGATAGACATTATAGTCACGTGGTTCAAAGACAGACCGTGTAAAAAGACGTCAGAGAGAAAATCTCCCTCACACCCTCTGCCTGGTTTCCCGGCCCACACCGAGCATCTCTGGTTTCTGGAGTTTACACACAAGCAAGGGGGCAGGTGCTTAATTCTCTCCCTTTGTCTACACAAGAGGAGCCTGCAGACCCCAGTGCTTGGGACTCATCCCCGCCTGACTGCGCCGGGAGATGGCCCACGCCGTCCACGCGAGGCATCCTCCTCCTTTTTGGCAACCGCGTAGTGTGCGGCGGTCCGAGCACTGTGGTCCACGCAGCCAGCCCGCTCCGCTGCTGCAAACAAGGCCGCAGTGAGCGCGTGTCGTGACTTGCTCGTGTCATGCCCATCTGTAGGATGAATTCCCAGAAGTGGAGTTATTGGGTCGAAAAGTTTATGTGTTTGAAATTTTGGTAGCTTTTGCCAAATTGCCCTAGAGAGAGATTGTGCCAATTCACACTCTCGTGTCCGTCCCTGACAGCCTCAGCTCCAGCGGGTTAATTGACTTTGGGGTCAGGAGAAGAGCAGTAATTTCCATGTCTCTTGTTACAAGGGAGTTCTCAGCCTCTTCCCACAGGTCAGGGGCCGTTCCTAAGTCTCTTTTCTGGCGGGTCGCCGCCCAGCCAGCATGAGTGCTGGTGTGGGGACGCCAGAGTGACTGCGCTGTGCCCATGGCCGGGCTCAAACCTGGGCTTGGCCAGCTTCACAGCTGTAAGTGGGAGGCTCCAGGGTGCGAACTGCTCATTGGGCCATGACACAGCTGGGCCCATTGCCCCTCCCCGGCTGCCCATCACCGGGGTTTCTGGGAGAGGCTGGATGAAGGGACAGGGCCCAGTGCCCGGCCGGGGACCCTAGAACCATTTCCTCCCTGCTCCTGACACCCAGACAGCACCAGCCCGTCCGCCCAATACCTCTCAGTACCTCATTGCTGGTTCTGGCCTCCTCGGTCAGATTGCAGCTCAAAAGTCACGTCTGCAGAGAGGAGAGGTCCCTGCAGGGCTCCCCTGCGACCTTTGCCTGTGCTCCAAGCCCTCAAAATCACCCTTTGGTCCACCTGTTGCTGTCTCCCCTGCTCACATGGGATCTAAGTGCAGGGACCACGACTTCCGGACCCCAAACACCTGCCTAGTCCTCAGCAGGGCCTGAGAGGTTGGAAATGAGTCATGCTGGGCCCACACTGAGCGGGGTCTTAGCTGACCTCTGCAGGAGGCCCCTGAGCCTAAGAACGGGTGGGGCTGTGGCCTTTGGGAGCATGACCGGTGGGGCCTGATGGCTTGGATTCAAGTCCCACCTGGGCCACTCCAGGCCACACCTGCCTGAGGAAGAGATCCACTAGGCTGGGGGCATTGCCATGAGCTCACCTCTTGGGCCTCAGTTTTCCATATGTAAATGGTGTCATGGCACTGCCGGCCCAAAGAGGTCACTGAGGGGACAGGGTGGACATCTGCAGGGCTTGGAGCTAGTGACCCAGGCTGGGTCACAGGATGATCCGCTGCTGTAGCTCTATGCAGCCAAGACCCCAAACCCCCAAGTCCGCCCTTCCTGTACCCTGGACATCGAGGGATGCTGAGACCTGGTTGGCATCTCCCCCCACTTGGGGTTCCCTGTTAGCCCTGTGCCATGGGGGAGGGCTGCTGGAATGACCCGGCACCTAGTCCCTGCCTGGGTCCCCACCAGTCACAGCCCCACCCTTCCAGTTACCAGGCACCTCCGAAGAGACCCATCTCCAGGCAGGGATCGGCAGCCACTCAAAGGTTCTGCAGCAGGGCCACTTGTAAAACACTGTTTATTTGTTATTCAGTTGAATACGTTAATTTATCCTGAGACACTGTTTGTAACTTTGGAGCTGCTTAAAAATGTACACGTGGTGTACGTGACACAAAATGTCAGCATGGTCAGGTCCCACCTCCAAAAGATGCAGGAGCCCCTCCCAAGTCCCTGCAAGTGTCTGCCCAGGGAGCCTTACTGCAGATGTGAGCACTCTCCCCGTGTCAGTGTCTGTGCCGTCGGCGTCGCTGCCCTGGGACAGTGACTAGCCCTGCCCCAGCCTCAGAGGCACCTCTCTGGACACACTCCTGTACACCAGATCTTCTGTCACGTTCCAGCCCAGAGAAAGAATCACGGGGTGAAGTGAATGAGAACATGAATGAGACAGAATGCTGAAAATATCTGGAAACTGGGCAGAAATGCTCAACAATGCCCCCGGGCTTGCCAACAGGCCAGTGTTGCAGGGAAATGACCAACCCTCTGTCATCAAATTCTCAAGCTGACCAGCACTTTTTTTTATTGAGATATAATTCACATACCATAAAATTCATCCTTTTAAAGTGTGTAATTCAGTGGATCTCAGCACATTCACAAGGTTCGCAGCCATCACCACTAAGTCCAGAACATTTTTGTCACCCCAAAAGAAGACTCTGTACTCATCAGCAGTCACCCCCATCCCCCGCTCCGGCCCCTGGCAGCCACTAATTATTTTCCGTCTCTATGGACTCGACAATTCTGCACATCTCATATAAACCGTATCATACAGTGTGTGGTCTTTTGTGCCCGGCTTCTTTCATCCAACACGTTTTCAAGGTTCATCCAGGTTTAGGCCTGTGTCAGTACTTCCTTGCTTTTGTAGCTGAGTAATATTCCGCCAAATGGATCAACCACCTGTTGTGCATCCATTCACCAGCTGATGGGTATTTGAGTTGTTTCCACTTTTTGGCAGTTATGGACAATGCTGCTATAAATGTTCGTGGGCCATGTTTTTTAGGTACCCACGTCAAATTACTAGGTCAGAAGGTAATTCTCTGTTTGCCCTTTTGAGAAACCACCAAACTGTTTTCCAAAGCAGCTGCACCATTTTACACTCTACACAATGTTCTGATTTCCCCACATCCTCGCAAACACTTGCCATTTGCCTTTTTGTTTCAATTCTAGCCATCCTAGTGGGGTCAGTGGTCTTGTCCATTTGTATATCTTCTGTGGAGAAATGTCTATTTAGACTCTTTGCCCAGCTGTGAACTGAGTTGTCTTTTTGTTGGTGAGTTTTAACTGTTCTTTATATATCCTGGGTATTAGTTACTTATCTAATTTGTAAATATTTTCTCCCATTGTGGGTTTTCTTTTCAAACTTTTTAACTTGTATGGAGTCCCATTTATCTACTTTTTCCTTTGGTGCTTGTGCCCAGCGGTCTTTTGACTAAGTTCCCAGACTGTTCCTGCGCAGTCGGCGGCCCCGCCCCGCGCCGTCCCCTCCGACGCCAGGCCGGCTCCAGAGCCCGGCGCGCTGCGGCCCCTGCTGGCGGCCGCGGGCTTCGCCCACCCTGCCGTCCCGGTCCTCGGAGGGCGCCTGCCACTCTCCTTTCCTACCGGTCCAGACTGTGCGCTTACCGAGTCTGCCTGGCTTAATTAGGGGTTCTGGGACATCTGTATTCACGGCTACCGTCGTGGTCCTGGGAAGGAAAGGAAAACCTTTCTCCCTCCTAGTTCCAACACTGCTGACCACAGGCCATTCCTCATTCATCCTGACCCTGACTCCAGTGGAAGGTAAGGATTCTCACCCTCAATCTACAGAGGAGGAAACCAAGGCCCACGGAAGCAAAGTAAGTGCTGAAGGTTCAGAGTTACTAAATGGGGCCACGGGGACTGACGGACTCAATTCACTTATTCATTCATCAAACATTTGTGAGGATGTAGCCCATATAGACCCTCAGCTAAGCCCAGGCACATGGCAGGAAAGAGAAACAGAGAGTCTGTCCTGGTGAGCTCACGGTCTTATGGGACAGACTTAACATATAGGAGCCATAAGGGAGCCCAGTCAGGACCCCCACGAGCCGGGCCCTGGAGTCTGGGGTCAGGGGTCTGTGGGGACTCCTGGGAGAAATGATGTCACCCCCCTTGAGCTGCCAGCCCATGCTGAACTCCCACTGAAGGACAAGGGTGAGAGGAAGTTGGAAGCATCATGGTCTGGCTCCTGCGGGGAGGGGGACCCACTGCCCCCAGAGCCCCCTGGGTCTCCAGGGGCCTGTGTGGCAGTCCTGTCACCAGACAGAAGAGTTAGGGAAAGAGGCAAAGTGCAGGACGGTGAGAGGGGCCCCCACCCTCGTCCCGGTGTGTGGATGGACAGCCTCTGTTTGTGTTTGCTTCGTACATCTGCAAAAAGAGATTCTGGAAGGAAACAGAAGACATAAACACATAAATAACAGTGGTTATTTGGGTGGGGTGGGAGGACAGAGCAGGGAGGGACAGGCATGGCTGGGAGGACTTTTTAAAATATGAATAGCCACTTGAATATCACTATTCCAACATTAAATTAAAAAATAAAAGGAATGATGAAAATGTTCTAAAATGGATCGTGGTGAGAGATGCACGGCTCTGTGAACACACTAAAAAGCGTTGAACTGTACAATTTACAAGAGTGAATTGTGTGGTGTGTGAATTATGTTTCAGTAAAGCCATTGAACAACAAAGGAGAAATCTTTGTATGGTACTGAGCCAATGAAACAGCTAGAACAGGGCAGAACAGTGTGAGTGGTGGATTTCTCTGGAGCAGATGGGGGCCAGAGAGACCTCCGGATGGACGTCCGGGCCTGACAGACGCAGACCGGGAGTTCTCAGACTTCAGTGGGCATCGGGACCCCTGGCAGCCTTGCTGAAAGGCAGACTCCTGGCCTGGCTTGCAGACCTTTGGAATCAGCGGGTCTGAGGCAGGGGCCTGAGAGCCTGCATTTCTGACATATTCCTGGGGATGCTGCTGCTGCCAGTCCAGTTCTGGGACCCTCTTTGAGAACTGCTGGCCTAGATGGCCTCTGGTAGCACTGGGTACCTTGGGGACAGGAATGGGAGGGAGAAGTTTCACCATACACCATTTTGAATTTCATACTGTGCAATTAGGCTATAGCAAAAGTGTATATAAATAAGATTTAAACTTCAAAAAATTATTAGAACTTATTGAAATTGTGTCTGTGTAGCAGAGATGGCCAAGTGTCCTCCGCTCTTCATTCTCTTTTTCTCTCTCAGGCATAGAAACCTTGAACTTTAGTTGAGAATGTGGCTGCCTGGAACAGAAACTACATCTCCCAGCTTCCCTTGTAGGTAGGTATGGCCACATGGTGAAGTTCTGGCCATGAAATGTGAGTGGAAGTGTCCAGAAAGTTCTCAGAAGTATCTTGGACCTGTGGTCCCCCACTCCTGGGCTGTGGACCGGTACAAGTCTGTGGCCTGTTAGGAACGAGCCTGTACAGCAGGAGGTGAGCCAGCAAAGCCTCATCTGTATTTACAGCCGCTCCCCATCACGCGCATCACTGCATAAGCTCTGCCTCCTGTGAGACCAGCCGCGCCATTAGATTCTCATAGGAGTGTGAACCCTACTGTAAACTGCACATGTGAGGGATCTAGGTTGTGCGCTCCTTGTGAGAACGAATGCCTAATGATCTGAGGTGGAGCTGAGGCAGTGATACTAGCACTGGGGAGTGGCTACAAATATAGATTATCATTTGCAGAGAGGTTTGACTGCACAATAAATGCAATGGGCTTGAATCATCCTGAAACCACCCCCCATCCCCCAATCTGTGGAAAAATTGTCTTCCATGAAACTGGTCCCTGGTGCCAGAAAGGTTGGGAACCACTGTCTTAGAGTGTGGGAGAGTGCCCTTCTTTCTCCCTTACTCCTTCCTGCTGGCTGGGATGCAACCTTGATGACTGGAACTCAAGCATCTATCTTAGGCCATGAGGTAGAGGCTACACATTGGGAATGGCAACGCAGGAAATTACGAGGAACCAGGATTCCTGAGAATGTGGAGCTGCCACCCAAGACCTGGACTGCATGCCTCGGGTCATCATGTATGTGATAAAGAAACGTCTGTTTTGTTTAAACAACTGGTACTTTGGATTTTGTGTCACTCGTAGTCACACAGCCCTGAGTGACAAAGCATATAAAGTCTCTGGCACAGGGCCTGGCTCATCACAGGTGCTCCAGCTGAGCGTCTGACCCGGTCACACCATGCTGCAAACCCCAGGACTCCTGTGAGCCTGGGAGAGGGTGACACCGAGAAGAGCACAAAAGCCCACCCAGCCCCAGCCCAGCCCCAGCCCAGCCCCAGCTATTGGTCATTGGTTTTCAGCCATTGGTTTTCCAACACTAAATGTCCCATTGGCAGAGGGTTTTGCTGTAACAAGATGACATGTGTCCAGCCACATGCTTTTCTGACCGTATACCCTGCCAATTGAATTAGATTTTCCTCTGGTTGACGTTAGTGTGAGTCTTCATTTCCTGACCATCTGCTGTTTGGGTGGCAGGAAAGCCCTCTGGGTGCCAAGGAACGGCAGCACAGAATGGAAAAGGCTCCGCAGACGCCCATGAGCAGAGCCCCCCACACTGGGCTGCACCCTCCTGGGCAGGCACACGGGCGGGTGCTCAGGGGCTTCATCTAGAGTCCTTCTCACGAGGAGCGCTTGTAAATATGGGTTTATGATCAGCTATGAGTGAAGGGGCATGTACATGAGAGAGAAAGGGGGTGTGGAGGGAGGCAGGGGGCCCCCACCGCAGCCAGCACAGTACAGGCAGAGTCTCAGCCCACGACGTGCTTGTTTGCTCATTTGTCTTCTAAATCAAAAGGACCACGTGCAGGCTTTGGCAGCTTCCATTCCCAGCCTTCCCTCTTCACTCCCTGAGCCTCACTTCCCCGTGCAGCACCAGGAAGTGATTTCCGCGTTGCTACCTGCTGGCGTTCACTGAAATGTCGTGTCTTACATGTGTACCCCATGTTCACAGCAGCATTATTTACAGTAGCCGGTAGATGGAAGCAACACAAGTGTCCAGCACAAAGTGTTTATCCAAACACACAACGGCATGTTATTCAGCCTTATAAAGGAAGGAAATTCTAACACACAATACCCCATGGAGGAACCTTGAGCACATTATGCTAAGTGACATAAGCCAGTCCCAAAAGGACACATACTGTATGATTCCACTTAAATGTGATACCTGGAGTAGTCACAGTCACAGAAACAGAAAGTTGAATGGTGGCTGCTGGGGACAGAGGGAGGAATGGGGAGTCAGTATTTAATGGAGACAGAGTTTCAGTTTGAGAAGATGAGAAAGCTCTAGAGATCTGTTGCACAACAGTGTGAATATACTTGACTGAAATGTATATCTAAAGATGAGTAAGATAAAAAGAAGTCATGTCTCACTGATCATAGACCTAATGCTTCTAGAAGACGACCCAAAGAGTGTCTTGTGACTGTGTCCAGGCAGGGGTGGGAGTCGCACAGTGCATTAAACACTGAGAAGATGTAAGAAGACTCTACAGGTGCTCGAGGGCCGAGGGAGGGCACCAGGAAGGCCCGCTTGGAAGGGGTTAGGCCTCGATAGGGCAGCTGTGCTTGCAGCCGGCTAGATGTCAGGGAAATCTGCTGGTTCACGCAGCCGCGGGTGGTGCAGTGCAGGCGCTGGGTGACTGGTGGTCCCGGTGGCCGGGCACATAGGGAGCACGGGGACGCAGGATGTATAGGGAGCCTGGAGCACGTGGAATTGCAGTCAAGCGGGCAGGGAAAGGTAGTCACCAGCCAGGGTTGCAAGGGAACAAGCATTTGGGGTACACGGCCGTGCACCAGATGTCCTCACTCCACATGACTGACCCACCATGCAGCTGCGGGAATCAGAGAGCCCCTTCCTCATGTGGCACCTTCTGCCCCACAGTGCCCTCCGCTGAGAAAGGCTGACAGTGCACTCTCTGGGAAGGACGAATGCAATCCCAGGGCATGTATGGAAGGGTGATTTGGAGCTCAGAGGGAATGAACTGGCACAGTGACCTTAGGGGATAAAAGAGGTCCCTTGGACAGGGCACCAAAAGAAATAACCATAAAATTTGGTGAATTTGAGTTCATACAATTTAAAACTTCTGCTTTTCAAAAGACACTATTAAGAAAATAATAGGACACAGAACCGGAAAAAATACTTACAACAACTATGGCTGAAAAAGGACAAGTATCTATATATAAAAAGAACTCCTAAAAAATTCAGTCCTAAAAAGATGAGTAACCTGAATTTTAAAATGAGCCAAAGATTTGAACAGACACTTCACAAAAGAATTTATATGAACAGCTAACGAACACGAAATTGTGCCTAATACCTTTAGTCATCAGGGAAATGCTAATTAAAACCTCAATGAGGCCGGGCGAGGTGGCTCACGCCTGTAATCCTAGCACTCTGGGAGGCCGAGGCGGGTGGATCGCTCGAGGTCAGGAGTTCGAGACCAGCCTGAGCAAGAGTGAGACCCCGTCTCTACTAAAAATAGAAAGAAATTATATGGACAACTAAAATATATATACAAAAAATTAGCCGGGCATGGTGGCGCATGCCTGTAGTCCCAGCTACTCGGGAGGCTGAGGCAGTAGGATCGCTTAAGCCCAAGAGTTTGAGGTTGCTGTGAGCTAGACTGACGCCACGGCACTCACTCTAGCCCTGGCAACAGAGCGAGACTCTGTCTCAAAAAAAAAAAAAAAAAAAAAAAACCTCAATGAAATACTACTTCAAACCCGTTACAACGGCTACCTTTAAAAAGATGGAAAATACCAAGTGTTCGGGAAGACACGGAGCAGCCTGAACTCTCGTACGTTGCTGGTGTAAATTGGTACAGCCACTTTGGAAATGGTCTGGCAGTTTCCTATAAAACTAAATATATGCTTACTGTATAATCCAGAAATTCCTCCCTATTTCCCCAGGAGAAATGAAAACATGTGCTTACACAGGAACTTACATATAAGTGCTTTAAAGAACAAATTTACTCATAACAGCCAAAACCAGGAACAACCCGAACGGCCATCACCATGCGAATGGATAAACTCACTGGGGTGCACCCGGCAGCAGAAATACCACCTGGCAGTGGAAAGGACTTTGGAACTGCTGATCCAGGTAACAATATGGAATAAGCTCAAAAACATTTTGTAAGTGGAAGAAGCCAGACACATAATAAATGATTCCATTTCATTGTGATTGTAGAACGGGCAAAATAAATCTATGATGGAAAAAAATAGCAGAGTAGTAGCCTCTGTAGTGGGGGGAAAAGGTTGGCTGGAAAGGGGTGTGGGGGACTTTCTGGGGACACCATGCTGCAAGTCTGATATTGGTGAGGGTCCGTATATGCAATTGTCAAAATGCATCCATCCACACCTCCCAGACTGGTGCCTTCTGTGTGAGTTATAATTCAATGTTAACATCTACAGCGTGCCGTGCTCACTTCCATCCCCCCACCTTGCACTGGATGCTACTCCCCAGTGGGCCCTATTCTTTCTGGGAGACTTTGAAGGTTTTG
Source organism: Eulemur rufifrons (assembly GCF_041146395.1). Lineage (NCBI taxonomy): Eukaryota > Metazoa > Chordata > Mammalia > Primates > Lemuridae > Eulemur > Eulemur rufifrons. Next base: position 201,714,932 of record NC_090989.1, on the reverse strand, counting down.
TCTGGAGAGAAGCAGCCACACCAGATGCACGAGGAAGTGAATCAAGCTAAGGAATGGTATTTCACACAGCTGACTGAGCAGAAATCCAGGGGAGTGGTCTTTCTGCATTAGTGCCCCCCACCCCAACAACCACTCCTGCCTTCTTTCTTGCTAAGAAAACTCCAGCTGTGTTGAGATTGTTGATTAGAATATCATTTGGAGGCTCTAGCAAAGACCCCAAAGTAACAGGAATTAAACAACAGAGAAGTCATTTCTTGCTCACATAAAGAACTAAGCTAGAATGGTGGCTGGCCTCCAGGAAGTCATCACAGCCAAGGTTCCTTCCACCTTGTTGCTCTGCCTCCTTAACACACAGCTTCCATCTTGTGATCCAAGTTGGCGGCCTCCATTCCTGCCATTGTTTCTACTGGCCAAACAATAGGAACATGAAAAAGGGAGTGAAGGTACACCCTTTTTTTAAGAGCTTGACCCAAAAGTTATACACATCATTTCTGGTCACATCTTATTGGACAGAACTTATTCACATGGGCATGCCTACCTGTAAAGGAGAGAGAGAATGTAGTCTCTATTTGGGGCAACCATAGACACAGATAACATTTGGGGATTTAGCTACTAAAACAAAGAAGGAAAGAATGGATAGTGAGTGACAGTCTCTGCCTCATGGGACAGTGTATTCAGCCCAGGTGACAGGTCAAGACTGGACCAATTTGGTTGCATATTTCCCAGCCTTTCTTGCAGCCAGGGGTGGCCCTGAGACCTAGAGAGCAGTCTGCTGGGAAAATTCAGGACTTTTGCTTTCAGGAGAAGAGGGGTCAAGATGGCTCTTGGGCTCCTCCCTGTTTCTCCCTGGCCTGCACACAGACGTGATATCTGGAACTCGAGTAGCCATGTTGCGACCATGAGGGAGCAACCCTGAAAAGAATGCCAACAGCACCCCAGAGATATGGCCCACACAACATCAAGACTCTGAGCAAGGCAGCAGCTGCCCAGGTCGGATCTAGTGATGGGAAGAGGAAAACTCCATTACATCAAGCCCCATCCAGTCCTAATGGGTAGACACATTTAGCCTATAAACCGAGTCTTGCAACCAGCCACAATGATGAGTTCTCTGGCCGCCATCTCTCAAGCTAAGGCTGGATGCTAGAGGGAAGGACACATATTTGGGGGCACAAGTTGTGATGCTGCCTTAAAAAAATTCTCTCTTGCTGTCTTAATGGGTTTTCCTCATGCCCTGACCTGGAGGTGAAGGGTGAGCATGTCACCCCTTCCATATCTCCATGACCAGAGGCTGCATGTGGCTCCTGGAAGCATCTTAGGAAGAATCAGGGGCCTCCCTCATCCCCAGCTATGCTCGTGCGTGAGCCCAGGGTGGCAAGAGGGAAGAAAAATGATCACTGAGTCCACTCTAACTGGCATGTATTTTTAAAGCAAATTTATGGAAACCATAAAAAAAAAGGCAGAGAAAGAAATGCTGCTATTTTCTAATATGACTAGAATTTTTAACAGAAAAGGGCTTCTGAAATCCCCAGTCCTAAGGTCTTTTGGACACCCAGGGCCAAGGGTGGACGCTGTGGGCCTACCCTCATGACAGTAGTTACTCCCTGTCCTTCACCACACCCTGGGGACAGCAGTGGGCCCGAGGGCATGAGGGCAGCTGTCAGAACCCCCTGGAACCTCAGCCCAAGGCCTCTGTGAGGCTGGGAACTTACCCCCGGGGCGTTTCCCACCTCCACCTTCCAGTGCAGGGGTGGGCGATGTTTGCAGTTGCTGGCCTGTAGTGACGGCATGCCCTGTTCGAAAGCAGGAACTGTCGCTCCAGTCAGGGAGCTGGATACTCATGTCTAATGGCCACCGGGGGAGAGGAAAAGGGCAGATGCTGGTCAAGGAACCTGTTGCAGGACCACCAGCAGGAAGCCCTCATGCCAGAGGGGCCCAAGCCAATCACGGGAGAGGAGGGCGAACTGGCCCTGGGCGGTGTGCTTGCTGGAGGGCGCTCATGGCCACCATAGCCCAGTGAAATCAGCAAGGAGGTGGGCAGCAGCCTGGCAGGGGCAACCAGAGCAGGCAAGCGTGTCTGGGGGAGCCAGGGGAGACTCTCATCCTCCCCGACTCGCCCCTTTTCCTCCCTCCCTCCCTCTCTCTGCCCCACTTTCAGTGTCTCCACACTCTCTCTTGTTTTTGTCCTTCTCTGTGAAGCTTTCTAAGAACTCTATTCCTTTCCGTCTTTTCCTTTTTCTCAGCATCCCCGGTAGCGCACGCAGGCAGTGGGGTGAGGCAGTTTATGGGTCCTCCCTGGGCCGTGAGGGGTTAGGAGTGTGGGTTCTCTGTTGGAAAGACCCCTCGGCCTCAGGCTCCCGGCTGTGAAATGAAAATAGAAAATAGACAAACAGACTCGGGTGAGCCTTCACCCACTGCCCTGCGACCAGGGCAGCTCTTCTCCCGTTGATCACTTTGGCAGCGATGCCAACAGCGTTGGTGGCGACGAGATGCGGCACCTGCAGCAGGCCAGACCTCACTGTGGTCTGTCTGTCTTGATCCTCAGAACCTTCCCTGGTTTCCCACAGGTCCTGAACAAAGGCCAAGCGCCTTGAGGAACATTTCAGGAACCACCGCAGCCTGGCTGGGCTCGCTCCCGTTCCTTGTCACCCTCCTTTCCTTACACTCGGCTCTGGCCATCCCAAGTGCTAAGGCCCCTGGCTTCCATGGCCCTCACCAGCTGGAAGCCTCCTTTCCTCATCCCTCAACTACCTCGTCAGCTCCGCCCTGGGAGGGACCAGCTGGAGCCCCAGGCCCTGGGCATAGCCACTGACCACCCCAGGCTAACCCTGTGCCTCTCTGCTGTTTGAACTCTGATGGTGGCCCTGTCACAGTCCCCAGGGCCTGAGCCCCATCCTGTCCCTTGTCCCCATGAGGCTGGTCTGTGTGCAGCATGGAGCTAGGAGACCACCGAGACAGGTGCCACTACCTCACAACCATGACAACGGTCGCTATTTGGGATGACTAAGGTGGGGCTGCTGGGCTCTCAAGTCCTCCCATTCCATTTACCAGCTGTACGACCCTCCTGGGCCTCAGCTTTCTTGTCTATAAAGTGAGATAACAGTAGCATCTAACTGCTTAGGTTTGTTGTGAGGGTCACACGCAGGCTGGTCATCCCCACTCCAGGAGGACCATTCACCTCGGCCGCGGGTTGGTGCTGCTTAGCACCCAGGGGCTTGGCAGAGGCAGCTCCCTAAACAGCTCTCTGTCCCATGACATTCAGAGTAGTGAGACCACAGGCCCTAGGCCTTGCAGCCAGAGGGTGGAGGCCAGCCTTTAAGCAGGTCCCTAGGGCTCCCAGCGACCATGCTGCAGACTAACTTTTGATCCCAGGAGCCTCCCCAGCCCTCATTCCCCCTGCCCTCCAACGGGGGTGCAAGGCCCTTCCCTCAGGGGTGTGAATGTGGACAGTGGGCCCAGCAGGTGGTGCCCTGGGAGCGGAGGCCGCCATTGAGACACCAATAGCATCACGTGGTGCCCTGGGCATCACAGGGGCACAGTGGGCAACGTGGTGGCCATCAGCAGCAGGGGCTGGTGGGGTGAGCAAACCCCCCAAAGCCTTAGGCCAGGTGAGCACTTGGGTGCCAGGAGCCCAGGCCCACCCTGCCTGTCCCTCCAGGGCTACATGGGGCAACCCGGGCTCTCAGCAAATCACAGCAGGGTCCAGGGTTTGCCTCTGGGTGGAAGGGCCAGTGTGGGCAAGCATGTAGCAGCCAGGGTCCCGCAGAAGATAGGGGTGTCGCTGTCTCTCTGTCTTCCTCCCTCCCATCACCCCACCCCCTTCCCCCTTTTCCTCTCTCGCCCCTCCCCCTCCCTCCCCTGCCCTCCCCCTCTCCCTGACAGTGCCAGCAGGACAGTTACCAGGCAGTCCCCCGCCAGGGCAGCCTGAGCAACTCACTAGTGACTGTGGACAGGTTCCACAGCTTGGAGAAGTAGTCGGAAAGTGACGCCCTCCAGAGCAGGCGAGCCCAGCCCTGCTGGCGCTCTGTGAAAGGCTGTTTCTGTCCTTCCTGCGTTCAGAACGAGACACGCCAGGCCCGTCTGATAAATGCCCCTTTGTGCTGTAAGGGTTCTCATCAGCTCGTGAGGTGCCCTCAGCCAGACCCAGCTACACGCTGCCCCGGCTGCTGCCCAGCAACAGGCCTGTGGGGGCCTGGCCCCCTGCCAGCCGAGATGCCATCAGAGCCAGAGACGGGAAACGTGGCATTTGGGAAGCTGCCCCGGAGGCTGTGGCTTCCGCACAGCACAGGCCACATCCACAGGCCGGACAGGCAGCCACTCCACGGAGAGGCCGGTAGGTCACAGGGCCTGGGTCGTGGCCGGCCCTGTCTCAAAGGTGGGGCTGGGAACTGGGTGGTCTGACAGCTCTGCCTCTTGGGATCCACCGGCAGCCTGAGCTTCTCCGCCCCATGGCTGGCTATGAGGGCGCACCTGACTCCTCCCAGCACTGATAGGGACCCTGTCCTGGGCAGGCCACTTCACAGCCCAGACCTCTGCGTCCACTTCCTGAGACTAGAATATCTCCACTTCCAAATCCTTCCTGTCAGCTTGCTTAAAAGGAAGGAAAGAAACCAGAGGTTAGCCGACAACGCGGGACCCAAGGGAAGCTGGGGAGGAGAGGCAGTGTGGACGCCGACGTTTTCAGACTGTCAAGCACAGACTCGTCTTGAGGGCGGACAGGCAGTGGCCGGGGCGAAGGCAGAAGGCAAAGGGCCTGGTTAAAGTTAAACCCATCTGCTCCCTGTCCTGGTCGTCCGCAGTTGCGCTCTTAGCAAGTAATGCCCCCTGGGACCGCTGCTTTTCAAGGTCATTGTCCCCCAGACCAAGACAAAGGAGACACTCGCTTACCTGCTGGACTCAATGTGCCCACCAACCTCCAGACTTGACCTCGTGAGGACGTCACCAGCCTGGTCACGGTGACCCCAACCCGCATAAAAGCCCCTTGCGGCTTGGGACAGGATCCCTCTGTAGACCTCTTCACAGATTTATGCAAGTAAGAGAACTGAAAATGGTGCTTTTGCTGTGGATTTGTTTCTAACATGCCGCCACGACTCTTGACTTTTCCACAGCAGAGGGACACCTGCCTCAGGCTGAGGGACAGTGGGACAGAGGGTTTGTGTGAGGCGCTGGGCACGGGGCCTGCCTGTGGCAGCTGCTCAGTAGTGGGCCCTCCCCCGCCCGCACTCTGGCCGATCCACACCTGGCCCGAATGCTCACCTCAGCTGCCAAGGATGGCCGTGCCCAGTGGCTCAGAGTGGGGTCCCCGGACCAGCAGCCCCAGCGCCCCTGGGACTGGGGACCAGCGAGCTGTGCCCACCAGGGGTTCTGACGTGTGTCCCAGTGTGAAAACTGCTGGCCTGCCCAGAGCCAGGACAACAGAAACCCTTCCCGCCGTGGCCAATGGTGTTGTGTGGGGCTCATGGTTAAAGGCACAGGCTGACCGCTGTCCCCTCCCTGCCACAGCACAGGGACAGAGGGGGAAGGAGGATTCCACGGCCTGGACCTGAAGCCCCTGTTGCCTGTGGATGTTTGCAGAGGGGTCAGCCTCGGGTCTGAGGTGGCTGCGATTCTCTAGGGACGACAGGAAAAGGCTTCGCCTCGGCCATGAGGTAGTTTCTGACACCCATCTGTGGTAGGTAGAGGGTGCACAGGGTGGACTCAGGTGACCTGGGCCCCAATCTCAGCTCCCAGAGCCTCAGTTTCCCCACCTGTAGAAAAGGCACAACCCCATAGTGAGATCATGCACACCAAGCCTGGCCCCTGGCGTTGTTAGCAATGACTGCTATTTCCATAGTGGCCTCTCGGTGGTGCTGTCTCCACTTCCTCATACTCTGGGACAACAGCCCTACCTAGCTCTGGATGCTCTGGCCAGGTGGGAAAGTATCCCCGAGGCTGTCAGGTACTAAGGGACACAGCTCCCTTCTGCCTCCTGAGTCCTTGGGGGTGGGAGAGGGGTCTCCAGGGGAGAGGGCTGATGGTGGGCAGGAGAGGCCTGGGGACCCCAGGGGACCTAGTGGGGGGGCATGTATGTGCAGAGAGGACGCCCCTCAGACACATCTGGGGGCTTCTCAGGGGAGGCACCCCAGACTTGGAGCAGAAGGAGGGCTCTGGCCCTGGGCACCGGGGAAAGGGCGGACAGGGCCTGCTGGCTGGGTGTGTTGGGTGTGCTGCTGCCACCCGACACCACACATGTTGGTCCCTCAGTGACTGTGCTCTGAGCCCCGGGCCAGGCACTAAGCTTCGAGGCCCAGTTCACTGTGGAAGAGATGTCGCCTCCTTGCAGCCCCAGGGTGGGGCCCCAGCCCAGCCCAAACCCTGGCCTGGCCAAGGCCAGCGGATTCAGCAAATGAGGCCAAGCTCAGCCTGGACTTTTGGGAGAGGGACGGGGAGGTACCTAGACTAGACCTAAATTGCCTGTGGATGTCCCTTGGCCAAACCACAGACGGCTTGACCCGCCAGATGCCCATCTCACTCCCACACTCTCCGGCCCAGTGGCTTCGTGGCCTGAGTCAGCGGTCGATGTCAGGACCAAGAATAAGAGGCCCAGGCAGCCCCTGTCATTAGTGGTTTGCTGGGCAAGGGCTGGGCTGAGCAGGCTGAGCCTAGGGACGCCAGGGCGCCATGCCTGGAGGGCAGACAAAGGGGACATGGTCAGGCCGTGCCCTGGGCAGCCACCTGGGTGGGGGGCATAAGGTCCACAGCACCTGCGGGCTTTGAGGTTTCATTCCTTCTGGATTGACTGCCACTGAGATGCCAGCCTGTTGTTGTCTGGGGGAAGGGCAGACAACACCCAGGCAAACACAGACAACGGGGTTTCAGGCACTGCCCCGGGTGCACTCGGATGGCAGGAAGGAGCCGGCCATGTGGAGAACTGGAGCAGGAGATTCAGGTGAAGGAAATGGAGCGGACAAAGACCCCAGGTAGAAAGGAGTCAATGGAACGAAAGACGGACAGGGCTGGAGTGAAGGGCGCATGGAAGTGGGGAACGGGGTGGGGCTCTCAGTTACACAGGGTCCAGGAGTGCGGATGCTCACGGGACGCCTTCAGAGGGATTTAAGCCAGCCAGTGACATACTCTAATTCACTTTTCCAAAATAGGTTTGAGATCAGCTATATCAGAAAAACAAAACAAAACAAAATTACAACAGCCTCCAGACAAGATAGATTTTTTCTCTTACATTGAAGAAGTCTGGAGGTGGGCAGCCCAGGGAGGGGCTCTGCTCCCAGTCTTAGGGATCCAGTCTTCCTCTGCTGTTCGAGGCTCCCATGGCCAAGATCTCCTCATGGTGCAACATGGCTGTTAGAGCTCCAGCCATTACATACATCTTCCAGCCAGCAGGTTAGAGGAAGTAATGAAGAATGGCACACCCCTTCTGTTTAAGGTCCTTTCCCTAATGCTGCACACACCCCTTTTCATTGCCAGAATGTGGCCACCAGGGTACTCCTAGCCGCAGGGAAGACTGGGAAATGCAGCTCTGGTTCTGGGAAGCCATAGGCGGAGCTGGGAGTCAGCAGTCTGTGACTGAGGGAGAAAGGGAGAGCTACTTTCCCTGCCACTTTGCTCTGGCGGCTGGGGACAAGGGCTTTGTTGGACATAGATGCCCATAATGCAAAGTGGTATCTGCCCCAGCCTGGCCCTCAGGAGCCCCAGTGGGAGAGATGGATGCACAAAGGGGCGGGGACAGACCAGGGGCTCAGGGTTCACCACGGGAAGCTGGGGCTGGCTTTCTGCTCCTCGTGTCTGTCGCAGTGAGCCTGGCTCCTTCCACACCAGCCGCAGGCTCTCGCCCGCTCTGTGGCGGCTGCATAATATTCCAGGACGCGGATGGATGTAATTCACTTAGCCACTCCCCCGTGGTGGACATACACTGGTGGTCAGTGGCCTTCTAAAGCCAGCTCTGTCGCACTGTGCAGCCTGGGTATGCCACTCCCCCTGGGGGACAGCGTGAGACGATCACGTGCCTGCAGTGCTCACCTGACATCACCTGCCCGTTATCATCCTTGACCCCCTGTGCCTTCCACTCCCACTCGCCTCTCAGAGCCTCTGCTGTCCTGTCTTCACCACGGGGATGGTGGCATGGCACCTCCTCACAGGCCTGGCTCTCCGTCCTCCATCCTTCTAGAAACAGGGTGGCAACACCGCCCGCCGGTCTCCCCCATCTCCTGGCTCTGTGACTGACTGCATGGAGCTGCGGCCCCTAGAGATACCTCACAGGAACGCAGCCCCCTGGCCCATCCTGAGGCCAGGTGATGGGCTCCTGCAGGTGGGCGGGTGTGGATGGGCCACACCCGACGGTGGCAGTCCCACTGGCTTCCAGCGAGTTCCCACTGCGTCAGACTGACTGCCAGCGCCCCCCTCCTCACGCTCGCCCTGGTGCCAGCATGTGCGGGTAGGCTGGCTGGGCGGGCAGAGGCAGGGGGCTGTGGCGTGCAGAGCCACCTGCCTTTTGCAGCTGGGTCGCCTTGGCCATGCCACACGCCTTCTCAACCTTGTTTTCTCCCTCTGGGAAGTGGGAATGGCATGCCTGCCTCCAAGCCCCTCAGAGATGGAGGAGGCCAGGCACCAGCTGCTTTTGAAGGCTTCCTGTTCAGAAAAATATGGTCTGCTGGACCCGCTAACATTTAGCACCTTAGTGCTTTCAGCGCATGTTCTCCCAGATCCGAGTGACACATCTGTGCTCCCCACGGTACCAGCTCCTGGGACAGCGTGGGTGAGGCAGAGGGGCCTAGGCCTCCAGTTTGCACCCTTGCGGCCTGCTCCAGGTGACAAGGCCCTTGCCAGTCCTCCGCCCCACTAGACCCCATTCTTGGTCAGTGAGATGGAGCCACCCGCTGGAGGTGGCACTGTGAGGAGCGGGCTGGGATGAGACCTCCGTGGTCCTTACACGCCATCTTGCAGCATCCCAAGATGTGTCCCAAGCTACACAGCTCATCAGAAGGGGCAAATCTGAACTTGACACAACACTGGCCCCAGAAGAATCAACTAGAGTCCTGTGATGGGGGAGAGGGACTCACTGAACCTCCCCGGGTGCCGGGGAAGCAGCCTGAGACGCCAGCTGACCCGCCTGGCGCCCGCGTGCAAACAGACAGTGTGTGTGTGTGCTCGTGCACACTCGCGGTGTCTCTCTGCTGGAGCACAGCCCCCAGGGCTCAGTTGTCACCCCTGCCAGCCCATGCCTCCCTGCCACCCGCCTTCTCTGTGTGTCTCCTGAGCACATTTCCCTCAGCTCAGGGTCAGCGTCTCTGAACTGGCCTTGGACGGCTCATGCGCTCAGCGTCTCCAGGAGAACTTGAAAGCAGTGGATGGTGGGGGACATGGCGGGCATTGTCCCTTTAAGACTTGTCCTGGGTCAGACCCAGCAGGGAACAGTCTGGTCAACAGCCCTGAGCACAGCAGGGAAAACACAGGGTCCACAGGCAAATGAGGATGACACCGCAGACCCGGGAATTCCCTCACTGCAGTCTCTGCCGAAGCCTTGACACCCGACTGACGTCCTCCCAGCTGCCCCAGGAAGAGCACAACTCCACCCCCGTTTACGGCTGAGGACCCTGAGGCTGGGAGAGGAGAGTCCCAATGTTACGCCACAACCTTCCTGGCTTCCTCTTGGAACGTGGGAGTAAGGAGCCTCACGGCACGGACCTGCCATGTGGCCCAAAGAGAGAACATGCTGGGGATGGGGCCTGTCCCACGCGCTAAACCTCACCCTCTCGACCTCGGTGCCTGCCTCCTCCCCTCCCTTGGCCTCCCAGGGTCCCTGGGCCTCCCCTGCAGCTCTCAGGGCCCTTTCTGGTTGTAAAGTGCTTTCTCTGTGGTATCTCCTCCCGCCCCCCTCCAGGAGTGGGCCCTCGTAGGCCAGCGCTGCCCGGGGCTGGGAGTTTGTCCCCTACAGTGAGGGGCGCGGGCTGTGTGTGTAGATGATGCCAACGGTTAACTCTGGATTTCCGGGTGCTTGTGACTAACAGGTGAGCCGACAGTGGCCTGGGTTATGGAGAACAGTAACCACCACCATAACAGGCCACCGTGCCCAGACCCTGCCCCCCCTCAGGCAGGGCTGAGGCAGTGACAACCTGAGCCTCAGTTTCTCAGCTGTGAACTGGGCCAACAGCTCCTCCCTCACGAGAGGATCCCATTGGGAAGAGCCACTCACACCTCCTGTCCTGGTGGCCGTCCGGCCCAACGGAGGCCTGGTGTTCTGAGCTGGGGACTGTGAGACCCGGGGCCTGTGATCAGGAGGAGCTTCCCTGGCCTCCCAGGCTGTTCCCTACACGCCCTTGACCCACAGGTCCCCCAGATGGGCGAAGCACGGAAGAATCAGAGTACAGGGAAACAGAGGCTGAGCAACCAACCCCCATCACTCAGGAGGTGCGTGCTGGCCTGGCATCCGGGCAGGGCTCTGGGCCCCCTGCTGCCCCCAGCGTGGCCCTGGACGCTGGTGTGACTGGAAAGTCCCTTTTTCTGAAAAATCCCTCAGGGTGACTTGCACTTTCTATGCCTTGGGTTTCACTTACAAAACTCATCGGCTCCCCCAGCAGGGGCGAGGCACAGGACGGGAGAGGAGAGCGTGGGGCCCTCACGGGTGAGGCAGGCACTGAGTTCACATGCCCACTGGGTGGCCGCCCGTCCAGCCTGCTGGCTGGGCAGACCCCACCAGAGGGAATGTCCAGTGAGGCAGGGGACAGGGAAGACAGCCTCAGGGGTTCTGAGCACGGCATCCTGGGCTGACCTCTCCTGGATGGGCCTCTCCCCAGCTGTGCCTCAGTTCCCCCTCCGTTAGGTGAGGGGGAAATGGGCACTTCCCGGGGCATTTCCCTGGGAAGACAAGAAGTGACACGCCCAGCCTCTGTGCCTCTGGTCACAGACTCCCACTGCCTTGTTCCAGGCCCTGGCACCTGGAACAGGGCCTGGCATACAGTAGGTGCTCCATGATTGCAGAATAAAGGAATAGGCTAGGCTGGGGCTCAGGCTGCCCTGAAGAGCTGCATGGTGAGCTTGGACACCACTGCCTAGCCTCTCTGCTTTTGTTTCTTTATGGGGAGGGAAAAAAAGATCATGTTGACGTGGCCTTGACCAAACTCCAGCCTCAGGCTAACAGCACGCAAAAGCAGATGCACAGAGAGGGTAAGCCACCTGCCTGAGCCACACAGTCACTGAGTAGCAGTTCTGGGATGTAGGGTCCTAGCAGGCTGGCCTCCCCAGGAAGGTTGGGAGGATCAAAGGGGTCTGCGGGTCTGCTCACTACTTCAGCGGCTTTAGTAGAGGCATCTGCAGATACTGGGATAATGCGGGTGGCACTGGGCGTGCCACCCAGTAGAGGTGGGCAGAAAAAAAGCAGTGGGGTCTGGAGTGAGGTCAGGGTCAGAAGGCAAGGACACAGTGGCCCAGCCTTCACCACAAGCTCCTGCAGCAAGATGATGCCCCCGGGGAGTTAATGTCCTCCGCATCCCACCTGGCTTCCCACGCCTGGGACAGGCCCACCAGGCCGTCCTGGGAAAGTGCGGCTGATTGAGCCACGGGCTGGAAGAGCCAACGCGCTCTGCGGGGCCCCAAAGCCTGGCTTGAACACCCGGTGCCGCTTCAAGGCAAGGCGGGCAGGCCTCAGAGGCTGCTCCAGCAGGCAGGAGTGGCAGACACCCTGTGCGCCTCGCTCCTGCCCCTCCGCGAGGCTGTGCCGGACCCTCACAACCCCCACCTCCCAGGCGGGAAAGCGCAAGCTGAGACAGCGGAGAACGTGGCCCGCAGGCAGGGGAGCCTGGCCCTCCCAGCTGGCGCTCGGCTGCTGTGTGCGTGGAGGGCTCTGTGCTGGAGACACCTGCGGTCCCCGGGGCGAGCCCTGCCTGGGAAAAACCCCAAACACCGGCAGCAGCGGCAACGCCCACTCGTCGTCTTGGCGCTTGCCAAGTGGCCAGGGAAGGGCTGGATCTTGGCCTCACTTTAGGGACTAAGAGTCTAGGCTACGACGCTGGCTAGGCGGGGGTGGGGTGAGGGGGGCTGCCTCGCCCACGACCCCGTGGCCAGGCACCTGGGGGCCCAGAACGCAGCGCAGGGTCCTCTGGGGCCACCGCGGGACCCGGCGCCGAGCCCCTTCTCCCGCGAGGAGTCCTGCAAGGGCGTCTCAGGCCGGAGGGGGCACTGTCCCGACCCCGCGCGCCCCTTCAGGGCCGGTGTCCGCCCCGGGTGGAGGCGGAGTCTGCGGGTGGCCGCTCGCAGCCGGGGGCGGGACGAGCCGGGTCGGGTGCGCAGCCGGGGCCTGGCAGCAGAGGCCCGGGCGCGCTCAGGCCCGGGAACGAGGCGGCCTGGGCGGGCGCACCATGGACTCGGGACCTGAGGAGTACGAGCTCAACGGCGACCTGCGCCCGGGCTCGCCCGGTTCCCCGGACGCCTTGGTAAGGCTCCCCCCACCGCTGTGTGACCTTGGCCGGCACCGCCCTCTCTGGGCCCCGCGCCGGCGGCTCCCCGGGCACCTGTGGGCACGGGGCCGGTGCGTGCCGCGTCCGCACTGAGGGGTGGCGGGGGACGCCCCGCCCCGGACCTAGTCCCTGCAGCCCCGTCGGGGGCTGGAGCGGTGGATGGGGGCGCCCCGGCGTGGGGCGGGCAGCCGTGCTCTCGTCCCCTGCCCGGCCAAGCAGTGCTCACTCTTGGCGTCTGCTGCTTCTCAGGCCGAGGTCGGCTGGCGCCCCCCTAACCCGGCCTCCCCCCACCTCCCGCACCACCCTCTAACTTCAGCCTGGCCATGCCACCTCCGCACGCTGGCCCCAGGGTGTGTGGAGAGGAGTCACAGCCTCCGGGCTCCAGGCCAGCAGCGGGCAGACAGTTACGTCACTCCACGGTGCCTACACAATCTGATGCCTGCCTTGACGGAGGAACTTGGGACCTGCTATGGCCCCTACTCCACTCACCTGCCTTGAGAAGCCGACATCACACACAGCCTTCCCCTGTCCCCACACAGGCTCTGGGGGCCTGTGCAGAGCTTGCCCTGCTGGGCCTGGAGGGCTGTGGGGGTGGGGGGGGGGAGGCAGGCTCTGGCAGTGGTCGCTGACCCCCTGCAATAGACCTAGTTCACCCCCGTCCTGCCCCCCCAACCCCAATTTACAGCCCCTGCTACTGCAGCAGGGCCTGAGCTGGCCAGGATCCTGTGCCTCATACTTCTTCAACCAGCACTTAGTGCCTTGGGTTTGCTGCAAGGTCCTGGCACGGCCCTTTGATGACTTGTTGACTTTGGATAGTCTTTCATTTTCCAACCACCCCCCCCTCCCTGGGGATGGGGGCAGAGACCAGCAGCCTGCTGGGTTTTCCAGGCTTCTCGATGGTGTAACCAGATGGGGGCAAAGACACACTGCCCAGGTGTGGATAAACAGTCCTAGCTGTGGGGACAGGCCCTGTTCAGGGAGGAGGGGCTCCAGGATCTGGGGGCGGGGGGAGGGCAGCCCTAGAGTTGCATAGCCTTTGTCCCTGTGTTAGAGGAAACTGAGGACTGAGAGGGGATATCATACCATGGGACTTGACCAGTGTGTCAGCCCCCAGGGACCCGGGCCTACCCCAGTGTGTGAGCACTTTGGAGCAATGGGCAGGGGCAGGCACCTCCAGCTGTGTGTCCTTGGGGAGGTTGCTGCACCTCTCTGGGCCTTCTATACATGGCCTTAAAAAGGGAGAACAGATGATCCCTGTTGGCCTTCAGGAAAGTGGGGGAGGCAAATCAGGGAACAAACAGGGGCAGGTGGTTTGGAAGCTAGTTTGAAAGGGAGGGTTTCTGCTTGTCCCCTGCCCTTGACCTTGTCCTTTGCCCTGCACTCAATGCAGTCTCTGTTCACCTCTGCAGGCAGCAAGATGGGCTGTGCCTCCTGGGGGTGGGGGGGCTTGTTCAGGGATCCCTGTCTTGAATCTGGGGATCAGAGAGTGGGGAGACACAGCTCTACTCCTCTGAGCTATGGTCGGAGCAGACCAGCCCAGACAGGGTGAGAGAAGCTAAGGCAAAAGTGTGGAATTCCCGAGGGGCTGGCAGGCCGCCATGGTGGGTGGACCTAGGGGTCAGGGAAGCTTCCTATGGAGGTGGGGACGTTGGCACTAGGCCCTGGAGGATGGGAAGGGGTGGCGGTACTGGCCTTCTGAGTGCGCAGATGGGCATCCAGGCAGAGGGAACAGCAGGCTCAAAGGCCCAGAGGCTGGACCACCAAGCATGTGCAGGGCTGGGTAGGGGGTGGGGGCATGGGGGGCCAGGCTGGACGGGGCGGGGATCTGTGGAAGGGCTGTGAGCTGCTGTGAGGATGAGTGCATGTCTCCTGGGGCGTCTCTGGTCACAGGCAGGAGGCTTCCTCCAGGGGTGGCCAGCCTTGAGGGCCACTCTGCTCACCTAGGCTGGGGGCCCCAGGCCCGCCCAGCACCCCATTCCCCCCACCCTCAGGACCCTGCTTTGCTGTTTCTTGGGCACGTGATGTCAGCACTCTGTGTCTCAGTTTCTCATCTGTGACATGGGGGTGATAGCAGTGCCTCCCCTGGGGAGTCATGGCGAGGGCTAAATGGCTGATGTACGTGACGTGCTCGGAGCTGAGCCTGACACTCAGCACTGACTTCCTAATTTCCACCTGCCGAGGAGACCCTTTCCCAGTGGTCACACTCCACAGTGGTTCAGAAGGGGAAGCACTGCGCCCGGGGTGGGGCCCCAGGGAGAGCCTGTTTCCTCTTCTGTAAAATGGGGCACAGCTGCTCACCTCCCAGGGTGGCCGAGGCTCAGGGAGGAGTCGCACATGTAAGTCCTGGGCAGAGGTGCCCAGCTGGGCTGTGCTGGGGCAGCTCCGTCCATGCCCACTCACGTGCCTGGCACCCCCGTGGGCCTTCACATGAGGGCCCCCGTCAGAGCCCAGGGATTGAGGCAGTGCTCTGTTGGCTGGCGGCAGAAGGAATAGTAAATGACAATTTTAATGTGAAAATGGCCCGCAACCGTGTCATGCCCTGGGGTGTCTTGAGGCAGTGAGGTGACCGGGTTTCAGGGAGGTGGCCAGGATGCGGCTGGAACACGGCCCTCTGGTGCCAGCCGTGCCCTCCTGCCCTTCACAGCCCCAAGGGTGCAGGTTCCTGGGTCCTCACCTGGGCCGAGAGGCCTAGTCCTTGGCGGCATGCACCGTGCCCTGTACAGACGGCCGGGCATGGCCTCAGCTGCTCGGCGGAAGTTTCTTCTTTTTCTCATTTCTGCTTTCCTGGCAGTTCCCGAGGCTGAAAGGGTCTGGGACAAGTTCTAAAAGCTGACCCTAATGTGGCCTCAGGGACACTCCTGGCCAGTGCTGAGTCTGAGGGAAGTGCGTCCGCCTGGCCTAGCCCTAGCCCCAGCCCGGCTGCCATGGGGACCTCGCCTCCCGATACTTCCTGCTGTCTTGCTGGGGTTTCCTGCCAGACCCTCTCAGAGAGCTGCTTCCTGGGCTGGCCGGGCGGGGGACACTGTAGGCTGGGCTCTGATGGCTGGGCTCCAAAGCCAGCCCAGGCCTGTCGGTGTGACATCTGGGGGGTGGGCCCAGCAGTTCATGTCCCCACGCTGGTGGGTCCGATGGAGGATGCTGAGACCCCAGGCAGGTCCCAGCACATGGTGGGAGGGAAGGGGGTCCTCATTTCTCACGTCCCCCCGCCGTCTGCTGGTGCCTGCAGCCTGAGGGGAAGGGCCCCTTAGCAGGCAGGCCGCAGGTGGCCAGGGCTAGACTCAGACCCCCAGGGCAGACAACTCGGCCCTGATGGCCGTCCTGGGTCCTGCACAGCTCAGGACGACCTGTGCCCCGGCTGTCCTGTCTTTTCCTTGTTACTGTTATTTTGTGTGTGTGAAGCTTATTGTGAGCTGGTGGAGTTCGTTGGGGAGGTGGAGTCTTGCAAAGTGGTGAGAGCCAGGTGTCAAGGAGGAGGAACATCCCAGTCCTGCCACCCACTGTCCTGTGCTCCGACCAGCCAGGGAGCCTCTGAGCCTGCCCCATTCAGCCCCCTCCACATCCCTGCCTGCCCATTTTACATATGAGGAAACTGAGGCGGGGTGGTCATCCTGCTGATCAGTGGTACCGCAGGATCGGGCGAGGTAGAGGAGGTGCCGCGACCTCTCTGAGTCCCACTCCTCGCGGGCCCTTGGAAGGGGACTGATGCGCTTCACTGTATTTGTGGGGCCCAGCTGTTGGCCACAGCCTGCCCCTGTCTCTTCCCATCTGAGCCCTGGTGGGGGCCAGAGCCCCCCGTTACCCTATGGCCAGAGCCAGGCCCGTGGGTGCAGCAGGCCTGGTTCAAATTCTGCGTCTGTGCCAGCCCCCTCCTGCCCGAGCTGGGGACACTCAGTGGAGTGGCCCTAGGACCCTGTGGCCTGGCCCCCACCTGTGCAACCTGTGAAGGTGAGGCTGGCTGTCCACAAAAGGTAGCGCGCAGAGCCGCCCCTCACCACGCCTCCTTCCTATCTGGCTTCACTCCGGCTCTTGGTGCTGCAGAGGTTTTGAGGACGTCCCCTGGGACACATTAACCAGGTGTTTGTTCCCTGTCCTGCCCAGGCCATGGGCACAGGTCTTGGCAGAGGGTACCCAAATGTAGCTCCTGGCAGCCGGTCAGGCCCACGGGTCTTCCCAACCTCTGGGGGATGGGCCCCCGGCCACCCTCAGGCTGGTCCCCAGACAGTGGAAACTGCCCATGGCCGGGGGTTGGTTCCGCCCTCTCTGGGACCGGGCTGTGCGCTTGTCAGCTCCAAGGCTCCCAGGCCCAGAGCAGCAAGGTTGGGGACAGGGAAGCAGATCAGCCCTGCAGCCCCTCCCCACCTGCGTGAAGCCCCCCATCAGCCCACACAGCCTCAGTAGTCTCACTGCCTGGGGTGGACGCCAACTGTGTTGCCGCCTGGGGCCCCCTAAGTTTGGGGCACATAGTCCTGGGTTCAAATTCTGATCTGCCCCTCCCGCAGGGTGGCCCTGGACAAACCTGCTCTGAGCCTCAGTCTCCTGGTCTGTAAAATGGGAGAGGCGCATGGCAAGGTTTCCCAGACTTTGGCCCCAGATGTACAGCTGGGGAGACCGAGGCCGGCAGAGAGGGCGCATGTTGTCACGGCCACAGGGCTGGACTTGACCCTGGTGCGGAGGTCTTCCCAGCCCCTAGGCCTCCTTATCATCCCACAAGTTGAACAGGAAGCAGTTGGCTGGGTGGGCTGGAAGTGCCCTTCGCCAGGAGGGGCGCATGGGTGGGGCCTGTGCTGGCCACCTGGGGCTCTGAGCCCATCCTGGGGTGTCTGCTGCGCAGCCCCGTGGCACACATGGGAGACTGAGGCTCAGAGCAGGGACAGCTGTCCTGAGGTCACACAGCTGGAGCCTGGGGCAGGGAGCCCTCAAGAGCTCAGATGCCATAGGGTGGTCCCAGACCCTGCGGGGACAGTGGTGTCAGCTGCCAGGACTTCAGAGCCCAGGGACCTGGGTTCAAGTCTCAGCCCAGCCCTCACTTGCTATGTGGTTTTGGATAAGGAGCTTCCCTCACTGAGCCTCAGTTTACCCACCTTAAGTGCTAAGGACAGCGGTGTGAGGACAGCAGGGACACAGGCTCCCCGTGGCTGGCGTTGCTGAGAGCTGAGGTTGAGAGAGCTAAGGCTTCGCGGCTGACGGTCCTCATCCCTGTCTCGGAATGTTCCTCACGACTGCATGGATGTGAAATACTTAAACGGTTCCAAAGGGCTCAGAATAAAAGGGGCGTCCTCCTCCCCAGAGGTCAGCACGGTGAACCTGGGTATACGAGTGTGTTTATGTATGTGTGCATGTAGTTTGTACATGTATGTGCATGTGTACATGTGTGTGTTGTGTTGCATGCAGATGTGTATATCTTATACGTGTGATGTCGATGTATGTGTACACATCTGTGTGTGCATATGTATTGTGTACACGTGTGTTTATACAGCATATGTGTTGTGTTACATTCATGTGTGTATCACACATGTATATTATGTACATGTGTTTGCATGTGTGTATATTGCGTGTCTGTGCGTTTATGTGTATGCACATATATATATGTGTGCATTTATGTGTGTATGTATGTGCATGTACGTGAGTGTGTATATGTATGAATGTGTGTTTATGTGTGCGGGTTGTATGTTTATGTGCACACGTGCCTATGTACACACAGATGTCTGTGTACATGCCCTCCCAGAAGGTGGAAACTCCTCACGGGGTCTGTACTTGCCGTTTTCTCTTAACTGCAGGTCCTGGGATGGGGACCCAGGGGAGCATTAGGGTGGCCTCAGGGGAAGGCGTTTTGGTACTTTAGGGTTATGAAACGTGGGAGCACATGCGCAGTGGGGCAGCCTCCAGGATGCTCTGCACCCAACAGCACGCACGTGATGGGGCGTGGCCAGCCAGGCAGCTTTGCAAGAGCAGAGCTGGGGACGAACCTCAGTGCCGGGCACAGGCCCTTTAAGCATGGGCCCTTTGTGCCAGCCTCTGGGCAGCCTGGAGGGAGCAGCCACGCCTCGGGTGAGCTGGGGTCTGGGGAAGCTCAGGAGCGCAGCGTGAGGCCCAGTGCGGGAGAGGCTAAAGCAGAGACCCCAGAGGGGCTTCAGGGTACGTGCAGAATGACCAGAGAGCACCACCAAGGCCCTGGGGCCCGGGCTGGCTGCGGCCCGGGGTGGAGGTGGCTTCCCCTGTGCATGATGGTGTCTAGGATTTGACCCAAGTGAACTTGCTAACTTAGAGAGCGGCTGACGCTGAATGCAGGTTGTTGGAAGGTTCGGGCCCAGGTGCGGGCAGCAGAGCCCACCTGTGTCCCCCGCTGCCCACAGTCCCTTCCTCGTGGGCACATAATTTGAGATGAAATTTAACTTAAAAATACACACCATAAAAGCAAGGCTCCCTTCCTCCGTTAGGTCCGTATCAGCTGCCTCGTGTATTTTTCACTGTGGGTATTTCTCGGCTGCAGAAAGTTGAGGCCCGGGTGCCCGTGTCTGCCCCTCCTTGCCTGGCCCTGCAGCACCCTGCTCTCCCACCCTGCATATTTCATGAGCCTGGAAACAGGATCTTCCAGAGCAGGTCCCAAGAGGCCGGCCACCAGCAGTGGGTTCTCACAGCTGCCTCCAGCACGATGACCTGTCCTAGGAGGCTGTGGTCCAGGGCCTGGTGGCTTGGGGCACCTGTGGGCAAAGGGCCAGGGCTGAGGAGGTGGTGGGTTTGTTTGGGTAGCTGAGGAGGGGCCCAACAAGGGCGGCTTGATGGGGATGGACTCTGGCTTTGAAAGAAAGTGGAAGCTGGGTGCTTGGAGTCGCCTTGGAATGAAACAGGCCAGCCCGGAGAGGTGACCTCCTCAAGGCAGGAGAGAGGGCTCTGTCCTGCCACGGGAAGTCCCGGGAGCCTTCCTGGAGGCAGTGGCCTCTGGGTGGGGCCTTAGAGCCTGAGACAACAGGGAAGGGCACTGGGGGCTGTGAGGGACCTGAAGGGGGCCTCTCCCGGACCAGCCCCCTACCCCAGAGCAGAGGGAAGTGATCAGATGATGCGTGGGGCCGGGAAAAGAGATCAAAACTTGTATCCCTGTGTTACTACTCTGAAAATTAAGGAAGAAGCTAAGCTCAACTGAGCTGAGACATTTATTGAACGCCTGCTGCATGCAGCAGGGTGGTGGGCTCTGAGTGCCCCACCTCAGCCAGTGCCTTGCTGCTTACAGTGGCCTGGTGAGGTGGCCAGACCTTTCTCAGGGCCCATGCTGAGGCTCGGGGGACGGAGTGGCCTGTGGGGTCCCAAGGCTAGGGGGTTGGGACGCGCCTGGGCCAGCGTGCATGGATCCGTCCGCCTACATGTCACTTCCCTGCCTGGCACCGACCCGGAGCCCAGATCCCCAGGGGAGGGGAGGCCTGGGGCACAGGCGGGCCTGGGTGGGCAGGGCGGAGCCACCTCACCCACGGCAGGAGGGCAGGGATTGTGTAGCGGGCATTCCCAGTCAAAAACCAGAGTGTGTGCTGAGGCTGCTGTTTTATGTTTCCTTTCTCTCCAGGCCTGTATTCCTAGGGAAGGTTTTGTAGAGGCCAAGCGCATTCTCAAGGGCTGTCATTAGAGTAACAAGCACTTACCAAGGCGGGGGCAAGAGAAGCCCTCGCCTGAAGGGCGACCCCCACCCCACTGCCCTGCTGACCGTCCCCCTCCCTGCAGCCATCCCGCTGGGGCCGGAGGCACCAGCCCATCAACCTGAACCATTATGCCAACAAGAAGAGCGCGGCCGAGAGCATGCTGGACATCGCCCTGCTGATGGCCAATGCGTCCCAGCTGAAGGCTGTGGTGGAGCAGGGCCCCAGCTTCGCCTTCTACGTGCCCCTGGTGGTCCTCATCTCCATCTCCCTGGCGCTGCAGATTGGCGTGGGCGTGCTGCTCATCTTCCTCGGTAGGCGCCTGGGTGGGGGAGGCTGGGCCACTGGCGTCTGCTCGTCCGACCTGGCATGGGTGCTCCCTACCCTGCACACTCAGCTCTCAAGGCGCTGCTGGGTCCCCTGCCCTCACGGGCGTGCAGTCCAGGAATGGCCCTCTCCCCACCCTGCGCTTGGGAAGAGCCACAGTAGGCTGGGGCGTCAGGACCTGTGCCTGTGGGGGTGGCAGCGACTGCTTTTCTGGGCCTTCAACGATCCATGTCGCCAGATGGCCCAGCCGTGCCAGTCCTCACAGCCTAGGAGGGGCTGGCCTTCTACTCTCAGTGTCCCCAGCGTTGGCTTATGGCTGTCTCGAGTGACGATTGTCTAGTGATGAAAGGAGCAGCCAAGTTATACAGAGGTGTGCCAAGGAGACCCTAGGCTTGGGAGGTGTGGGAGGAGACCCTGAGCCCCCAGGAGGTGTGGGAGGGGACCCTGGGCCCAGTAGGTACAGAAGGGGACCCTGGCCCTAGGAGGTATGACCACAAGATGTGGGAGGGACCCTGGGCCCCCAGGAAGTATAGGAGGGGACCCTGGGCCCCCAGGAGGTGTGGGAGGGGACCCTGGGCCCAGTAGGTACAGAAGGGGACCCTGGCCCTAGGAGGTATGACTACAAGGTGTGGGAGGGACCCTGGGCCCCCAGGAGGTTTTCGAAGGGACTCTTCACCCCAATCCTCCTCTCTCTGGGCAGAGTGACCAGTAATCGGCCCTGCTGTTTTTGCATGAACAGCTGGAGTGCCAGCTGTAGCCTCCAACATTCCAGTCTTCCCCCGAACTAAGGATCTAAATATTGTCACCTCTACCTCAGACCAGTTGCCTCCAGTGGACGGGCAGACAGACAGAGGGTCCAGCCTGGTGGGAAGGTGGGGCTGGGCTCCCTGGGTGTTCCCTGGGGTCTCCAGGGGAGGCTGCCCCTCAGTTGCCAGGGCCCCCAGCGGGCCCCTGCTGCCTGTCCACGTGGGGGTCCTCGTCAGGAGCAGCAAGTGTCTGGGTTGTTCCTGCTATACCTCCTCCTCCGGGCTAGTGACTGAACCTCCTGGGGGCTCAGTTTTCCCACCTGTAAAATGGGCATAGAAATAGAGCCGTGGTAGTTGCGTGGATCAATTGGGAAGATTAAGGCACACGAGGGGCCCAGCGCATTTGCCTTAGAAACCAAACCTGGTGTTGGGTTGACATCCAGAAGTGGTGTCCGTGACCTCAGGTGCTTGGCCTACCTTCGCTTCAGCTGCTTATGAAGAAAGCGCGGGGACTACAGAAGGTGGGGTCGCAGATGGCGGGGCTGCCCCAGCCCGGGGCCCTGTTGTCAGCAGGTGTATTTTTCTCTGGGAGACAGAAGTCATCGTAAACATGGCTGAGGGCCCTGTAATGTCCACTCAGCACAGCTGGACGCACAACCCTCGGGGCGGGTCTCCTTCCACCGTCCCCAGACTAGGCGCTTGTCAGGCTGTCCTTGGCACTGTCCCCTCCTCTGACCCACAGTCAAGTACGACCTTAACAACCCGGAGAAGCACGCCAAGCTGGATTTCCTCAACAACCTGGCCACGGGCCTTGTGTTCATCATCGTGGTGGTCAACATCTTCATCACGGCCTTTGGGGTCCAGAAGCCCATCATGGACACGGCGCCCCAGCAGTAGGGCACCCAGGTGAGCTGGGAGAGGGGGTGCGAGGTCCACTGCTGTTCACTGCTGCGGCCCCAGGGCTGCCTGCTGTCGAGGCTCTCAGGGTGGGGGGAGTCCCCAGCTGGCAGCCCTAGGAGCGTCCCAGGCCAGGGGCACCCTCGTGCACACCCACACGGTCTACACATGGCCACTGCCTTGAGGCCAGCCCTGCTCCTGCACTGACCGCCCGATCACAGTGTTTAGACAAATGTGTTTTAGAGCCACCAAACATCCGAGAACTGACTTGAAAATAAGATTTCTGGTTTCTCGTAATAAATCAGGATTCGGGATCCTGTCACTTGGAGCCCCTGTGACACCTCAAGTCTGCCTTTTACTGGGCCTTGCAGGGCCCACATCAACTGCCTGCTCTGGGACAGACCCTGGTTGTGGGACCCAGGCTGAGGCCATCCCCCTTCTCAAATACAGGATGAGGCCCCCCTGGTGGAGGAAGCACTTCCCATACCACACTCAGCCCCTCCCTAGGTCCTTGCTCAGAGAGGGTGAGCATCTGCCTGAAGACGCACAGCCCGGGAGCAGGACCCACAGGGAGACCTGGGGTGGCCTCGGGCCAGGGCTGTACACACCACAGTCCACACGGCCTCGGGCCTAGTGGTCACTCCTCAGGTTTGTCTCAGAGGTGAGCTGCCACGGAAGCGGTGGGCATTCCTGACAGATGGCTGTCTCTCCACCAGTGATGCCCCACGGCAGAGTGGACAGGAGCAGTCTGTGCTTGGGTCAGAGCACCTGTGTGTCAGGAAGACACAAGAGAAATTTTTCCAAAGGGGCCATAGTGAATGATGAGGTGGGACGTTGGAGCCAGGCCTTGGGCCAGGCGGCCAAGTGGGGAGTGTCTGGTGTGCACCCAGCCATCCCTCCTGTGGTCTCCCAGGGTCCCATGGCCATTCCCAGTTTGGGACATGCTGGTTCCTAGTGCCCTGGCTGGGGAACTTGAAGCCGCCCCCTCGTCGGGACCAGCATCCAGGAAGCCCCCCTGCCTGGTTTGTTAAGTTGTCCCCCTACAGAACGCTTGGACGCCAGCCTGCTCTCTTGCTCGGAGTGTGATGGCCAGGCCATTTATTAATCACCTGCCATGGGCCCTGACCGCAGTCCTCGAGCCTCCCCAAGCATTAGTCCTCTGCCTGCTGGGAAGAGGGTGCTAGGGCCTGTGGGCCACACAGAGACCCAACGAGGCCCTCGGGGCTGCCCTTACTGGGTCCAAGTCCAAGGCCGCTGCATATCCTGTTGCTGGAGGAGCCAGAGAAGTCAGGGGTGGCTGCCTGACCCTGGGCCAGGCCTTTAAATCCTGATCCGGGCAGTGCCCCAGGAATGCTGTCTTCATCCCATTTCCAGAGGAGAAACAGGCTTGGAGAGCTTTGCTGTCTCTTCCATGTCAGAATCAGTCCCTTCTTCCTGAGTCCAAGTGTCAAGATGGCCCAGTGCTCACAGGCTGGCCACCAGGACAGGCTCAGAGCCTCTTCTCTCTCTCCTTTCCAGGACGCTAGATTGTGCCTTCCCCGCAGCCCGGCCGCCCAGACCTTAGGAGCCACCCAGGAGTTCTCCCTGCGAGTGGCACTCCCTGACACCGCCAGAGCCCAGGCCACCCGCTGCTCTGACCACAGCTGGCCGCCATGTGGGAGGCCACTCCGTCTCTCAGATGCTCTCACCAGAAGGTGGCTCCCTCCTGGCACACGGGGCTGGCCACGGGGCCCGCAAGGTCAGAACTGGACAGCCGCAGAGACCTGTGCCCAGAGAACGGTCTTGACCTGCCCAAGGGTACACAGCAGGTCCACAGACGGGCTGGACCAGGGCCGGCCTCTGTCTCAGGACATCCCAGAAGGACCAGGAGAGACTCCTCCCTCTGCTGGCGCGCCAGTGTCCCTGCCTCCCATGGGCCTTCCCTGGCCGCCCTGGTGGCCCTGCCTCTGCCTGCTTCCCAACTCAGGGACACTGGACAGCCAGCACTGCCCTTTGGCCCTAGTGGTGGCTGCTGGCTCTGGCCTCAGTGCCAGGCCTGGGCGGCCATCAAGAGGGAGCCAGGCAGCAGGCCCTGCACACGCCTTCTACCAGCAGTGGCTGGGCAGAGCCCCAGCTCCCTCCATGAGGGCCTGAGCACCCCCTTTTCTAATCAAGAATGACCAATAAAGCTCATGCTCCTCCTTGTCCTGTCCCCTCCCAGGCCGGACCCTGTTGCAGCCTCCCCTCCCCAAGACCCCTCCCTGCATGGGCGTGAGGAGCACACGGTTCCAGCCAAGGGGGCCTTCTCCTGCATCTTGGGCTTGGGGAGCTTTCTGGCTCCTGACATCTCTCAGGGTGAGGTTTGGAGGTACAGAGCCTGGGGTCTGAGGTCACAGGTGTCTGCAGCCCCTGGCAGGGGACATGTGTACAGCAGTATTTTGTCCGCCCTGTATCAATTTCCAGCACTCTCACCGTTTCCTGACACTTGGCGTTGTCCTATTGAGGTCCTGGGCCCCGATCTCACCTCTGTCCCGAGTCTGTTTGCTGCTTCCCCTGCAGTGGTGTCTGGTGATGCCTGCGGTCAGTGGGGACATTCTCCGTGGGAAGAGAGGGGCTGGGACCAGGTCCTGGACTCTTGGGGCCAGCCCACCAGTAGAAACCCGGCTCCCAGGCTGCCAGTGTCTGAGCCCTCCCTCTTCTCCCTGGTCCTTGGTCCTTCCCCAGACCCCTGCCGCCCGCCCTGTTGTCCCCACTGCACCTCCCAGCTCCAGCCTCTCATCTCCCTGGACCCCGGGCACTTGGTGGCCTGAGGTGGAGGCGGGTTCAGCCTGCCCCATCTTCCTTCCTGCATCGCCTCTCCGCGTCCCCGGCCCCTTTGGGTGAGATACCGGGTGTCTCCCGCTGGCGTCTGCTCTCGCCCCCTCCTCCTCCAAGCAGCCTTGCAGAGCCCCCAAAGCCCCACTTCCCCCTCACTTTGCTTCTCGGCCCCGCTGCCAGCTGAGCCCCCTGAGCCTGGGGTGGTTCTAGCTCCCGGTTCCTTAGCACAGGGACGCCCCGCAGCCTCGTGTGGGGGCCGACAAGTCAGCTCTGCAACCTCCTTCTGAAAGTGGTCGAGAGCAGCGTGGGGGAAATGCTCCACTCCTGGGCCTTGTTGAAAGTGCTCCAGGGGAAGCCAGCAGGGAAAGAGTGGAGACCGTGTGGATAACCACAGAAGCACTGTTCTCTCCACTCTGTGTTTTCCCGGAAAGGGAGTTCTGAAAAGTAGTTGGTATGTGGAATGAGTTCCAAGATGTTGTAAGTTGAAAAAGGAAGATGGGAAGACATACGTGTGGGTGCAAAACGTGCTTCCAAACGAGGTGATGTGGCATTGGCCGCAGGGCTGTGAGGGGCGGCCATCTGGGGCTGGCTCAAATGTGTACTGCCCGGCACTGGGTCCTTCGGTGTGGACTGACCAGTGTGGTCTCACAGCCCAGCAGCCGGATGTTGGCCAACGCTGGCTTAGTTCCCCCTTTGGCCGGGACACGAAGTTTACCCAGGCTGGGCCAGAGGGGTGAACCCAGATGGCTACGGCGAGCCCTGGGCCATCAACCAAGCTGGACTCCAGGGTCCTTGGGGATAGGGCATGGCTGTCCCCCAAGTCTGAAGTCTGGTTGCTGGGTTGATCTTTGACAAAACACCTCAGTACTCGGGGGGACCCCCGTTCCAAGTTGAGTGTGTGTCCTGACCTCCCTCAGCCCGTCCCAAGGTGACCTCCCCCTACTCTGGCCCCCATGCCGGCCGCCCCACACCTCCCCACCCACCGTTTCCCAGGCTCCACCTCGCCAGCCGCTGCACCGGCTCTGACCCTCACTCCGTGTGTTCCGCATCTCAGCCCTCGGCACGAGCTGTTGCTCACGGACAGCTGGTTCCCAGGCACTCCAAGGGCATGCCCCTCCTCTGATGCTGCCCCTCCCTGGTCACTGCCCTGGCCCCCACTGGTGCCTTGGGCTAGCGTCACCATCCACATTGCCAGAGACATTGATGTGGCCAGGTGTGGGTACTCCCTGGAGCCAACGTCCGAGCCTGGCCCAAGTCCAGGGCTGGCACCCTGAGAACAAGGGTCCTGCCCACTGGGTCTCCTGAGGGCCCAGGGGCTCTGCTGGAGCCGGGGGCAGGGCTGGGCACTCCCTATTCATGTCTGTGCTTCTCCTTCTTATAGATCCCTGGTCTGGCCTGGCTCCCCCACTGGAGAGCCCACTGCCCACAGTGGCACAGTGGGCTGTGTCCACAGCACCGTCCAGCATGCAGTAGGTGCTCAGTAAATGTCCAGGGCAGAACCCACTCCCTCATCCACGTGTGTTGAGCCCTATGCACCCATCACAGCAGCCAAGGGGCCGACAGAAAACTGAGGCCCAGGAGCTGGTGGAGGCTGAGCTAGCTTCTGGGAGGATGTGACAGCCCCTTCTGCGTCCCAGGACCCTGACCCGTCCATTCTGGCACACCCTGCCCTGGGGACCCAGCTCTGCTCTCACAGGGGATGGCACCATGAGGGGACCTAGAGAGTGAACAAGGGGCAAAAAAGATGTTCCCACTGAGCTGGGAAGGCCATGGAGGGACACACAGGGAGCTCAGGAGAGGTGGGCAGGGAGGTCAGCAGGTGACAATGGGATGATGGGAGGGGCAGTGCAGAAGTCTGGGAAGAATGTTCCAGGCAGAGGACAGCCTGTGCACAAGCCCTGAGACTGGTGTGAGCTGGGCCTGGGGTTGGTGGAGGTGGGGGCATGACGGGTGGGGGGCAGTCACATAGAGCTGGGAGTGACCAAGGCGGGCTGAGACGGGAGGGCCGTTTTCGCGCCTTCGTACGGTAACAGGTAGACAGGTGGTCAGGTAGATGGACGCAGGGTGGATGCGTGCACGGATGGCAGATGAGATGGAGATTGACAGACGACAGGTAGGCGAAGGTAGACAGATGTAGGTCTCCATGGTCATTCCTAGGCAAGGAAGTGGTGCTGTGCCAGCTGGAAGCCCAATCTCGGCACCTCCCTCCCTTGCAGGAACCACTTGCTGGGGCCTCCTCAGCCCTGAGGTGCCCTGTGTGTGTCCTTAGACACCATGTTTATTCGGTTGTGTCTTCTAAGTCCTGTTGGAGCTGCAGGTCGCTCCCTCGGGAGGCTCTGCTTTGCCTGCCATTACCCTTTGAGGACCTGGCCATTCATTCCACCTGAGCAGAGGAGGGACGAGGGTGGGCCAGGGGGTCAAGGGGCCAGGGAGGGGGCGACTGCCACCACCCAGGTACAAGGTGCTGGGCTGGGGCTGCGGGTGGGCCGGGCTGGGAGGAGGGCCTGATTCTGGGCGTCTGGAGATGGTGGCCGTTTGCGGCTGGACCCAAGATCATTGCCCCTTCCCACGCGTACTGCACCCAGCCCTCCTCTCCCTCGCACCCGTGTTTAATCGGGTGTCATTCCTATTTCCCTACTGCGTTACTGTTAAAAATCAGAGAGCCAAAGGCTTTCATATTTTCCTTCTCTTTCTCTCAAATACTTGCTTTAGGAAAGCACTGACCCCAGACGCTGTTGAGCCGGTGTGGCTGCAGGAAGCGTCCCCACCAGCCGAGCACGTCCTCGAGCACGTCCTCCTTCTTCCAGCCAGCGTGTGTTCAAGCCGGGCGAGCCCCTCCCCTCGGCACCATCACTCCTCTGCAAGATGGCACTAGGACCCTGCCCCAGACCAGATTAAGATTCAGGGTCCCACTGCGCTTCCCCAGACAGCCCCAGCGGTGGGAGGGTTGCTGTCCTTCATCGCTCTGCTCCCTGAAACGGGTCTCTGCTCACACCGACCTTCCAGGTGAGGAGACCAAGGCTCTGAGCGGTGGCATCACCCCCCGCAGGCCATGGTGACAGCACAGTGTGCCCAGCACTCCATCTCCTTAGCACCCCTCAGGAGCTGGGGACAGTAGGGATCAGGAGAGTCCTGACCCCTGCAGACCCACACCCTGTCTGTGTAAAGGAGAGTGTCCGGGCCCTGCATGGACCGGCAGCTGGTCAGGCCTAGGCTCTGCACAAACGTGGGGCAGCGGTGGCCCCAGCGTCCTTGGAGCGGCTTGGGGACATTGGCAGGACCTCTGTGAGCCATCTGCAAAGGAGCAGCAGGCCCCTGCTCACAAGGTGCTGACCCAGCGGGAACTGGAAACAGCAACACAACATTACAGTGGTGTCAGCATCCCCCTCAAAAACCTGACCCTGCGTTTGCAGAGTCAACACGATCATCTCTCCTAGACTGGAACCCCAAATTGTGCAAGACCCAGCTGTATTTCCGGGCAGCTCCTAGCTCATGAGCTCACGTGCCCCTGTGTCCTTGTTGGCCTGTGACCCACCTTCTCCTGGGTTCAGTAACAGGTCCCGTCCCACTCCACAACACCCCGCCACCCACCATCCACACCCCTCCCTCCCCACTGCTTCCCCTCCCCCACCGCTTGCTCCCTGGCACCTTCTCTTTTCCTCACTCATTCTCCCTCACACCCTTCTCATGCCCCCTCCATCTCTCTCATCCCCTCTCAGCCCCAACCTTTGGTGATGGGCGTTCTCGCCACCGCAGCGCCCCCTACCGGCCCCTGCACAGTTCTGGACACGGGAACAGCATCCCAGAGTTGAGGCGGCCTGGAGGAAACCGCTCTCCTTACTGGGGTGCCAGGAGGGTTCCTGGAGCAGATGGCATTTTACCCAGGACCTGAGGGATGAGCTGACGGCGGCGTGGTAAGGAGTCCTCAGGCAGAGGGAGCAGCATGTTCTTTCCATGAGCACCTAGAGCCCCGGTGCAGAGCACGGAGCACAGCCAGCCCGTGGCTGCAGTGTGCGGATGGGGACCCGGGGAGGCCAGTGAAGGCCTCAAGTGCCCAAGCGCTCCAGCAGGGGAGTGTGGCCCCTGGTGCCTTTCACTCCCCTGTGGACTTAGTTTATTCTTGGTCACCAGCACTGGTTGACCAGGTGGTTGGCAGCTGTGGTCTGATGGGGAGGCTGGGGCCCAGATGCCCCGTCGTCCTCCCCTGCCCCCGACATCAGCCTGGAAGGGGAGGCCTGTGGAGCACTGCCCAGGCCAGCGGCAACAAAAGGGTCGGGCTGAACTGGTGGTCGGGGCGCCACAGCCTGGTCAGGTCAGCGTAGACCTGCAGGCCAGGGCTGGGAGAGGGTCTGAGGACAGCCTGGGCTGGGACTAGTCTGTGGGCCTCAGGGCAGGGGAAGGGTGGGTCACAGATGGAAAGTCAGCCATCCTGGGAGGCCAGCTGGCCCAAGTCCAGGGGACAGGCGTGTCCTGCAGGCCCCTCACTTGGGGGATGGCACCCTGCCCGTGGTACCTGGGGAATCAGGGCCTCACAAGCGGTTTCAGGCAGCCCACGTGTGTCCTCCATGGTCTCAGGTGGAGCCAGCCCAGGACCCGCCCAGGCCACAGGCCTCTGGGCCTGCCTGTCTCTGGATGTTTCCCCTCTTTCAGTCATGCCTGTCTGTGCCCTGCATCCAGGCAGCTGGCTCCTGTCCCGGGTGTCTCTATCAGCTTCACCAGGTGTCACCTTTTTACCCAGTTGTCCCTGTCACCTTCACTAAGTGTGTCACCTTTACCCAGGCATTCAGTGCACCTTCCAGCAAAGCAATAAATTCATACAACTATTAGTATTTCTGAGGCAAGGGTGCTTTAACAGGGCCTTGCTATGCCAACCCCGCCCCAGGAGTCCCAGAGCAAGATTCCCACTGCACAGATGGGCCAGCTGAGGCTCAGGGACGTAGAGGCACATCCCTGGTCCTGCAGCTCAGAGGAAGAGGAGTGAGGCAGTAATGAGGGCTGTCCGTAAGCCACCTCTCCTCGGGGGGCGTGGGGCATCCTGGCAGGTGGGATGGCTCTGAGGCCGTGGCTTCCCCTAGATTCTCTGATGGGCAGTGCCAGTGCTGTAAGGAGAAGCTCCTTACTCCGGGCCCCAGTGTTTTCCCGCGTTAACGAGCTCTGTGCCCAAGGCTGAGCGGAGCCCATCTGGGCCTGGCCCAGCCACCTAGGCCAGCGCAGCTTCCCACAGGCAGGGCAGGCCCAGCACTGTCCGGGGCAGAGAGTGCCTCCCCACACCCTGTGGAAAACAGGAACTCATGAGTCTGTGGTTGACCAATGTTTTTGTTTCGCCAAAAAAAGTCTGTGAGGGAGGAGCTGATGGGGGGAGGCAATGGGGCCCTGGCCAGGCCCTGCAGCCTGTCCTCATGCGTGTGTCTGCGCGCACGTGCATGCATGTCTGTGCCCATGTGCACGCTGGGAGGGGCACGTGAACTGGGAGAGGAGGGGACAGTGTGGGGGAAACTGAGGTGGGAAGGGACAGTGTGGGGGATATCTGAGGTGGGAAGGGACAGTGTGGGGGATATCTGAGGTGGGAGGGGACAGTGTGGGGGAAACTGAGGTGGGAGGGGACAGTGTGGGGGAAACTGAGGTGGGAGGGGACAGTGTGGGGGATATCTGAGGTGGGAGGGGACAGTGTGGGGGAAACTGAGGTGGGAGGGGACAGTGTGGGGGAAACTGAGGTGGGAGGGGACAGTGTGGGGGAAACTGAGGTGGGAGGGGACAGTGTGGGGGAAACTGAGGTGGGAGGGGACAGTGTGGGGGAAACTGAGGTGGGAGGGGACAGTGTGGGGGAAACTGAGGTGGGAGGGGACAGTGTGGGGGAAACTGAGGTGGGAGGGGACAGTGTGGGGGAAACTGAGGTGGGAGGGGACAGTGTGGGGGAAACTGAGGTGGGAGGGGACAGTGTGGGGGAAACTGAGGTGGGAGGGGACAGTGTGGGGGAACTGAGGTGGGAGGGGACAGTGTGGGGGAAACTGAGGTGGGAGGGGACAGTGTGGGGGAAACTGAGGTGGGAGGGGACAGTGTGGGGGAAACTGAGGTGGGAGGGGACAGTGTGGGGGAAACTGAGGTGGGAGGGGACAGTGTGGGGGAAACTGAGGTGGGAGGGGACAGTGTGGGGGAAACTGAGGTGGGAGGGGACAGTGTGGGGGAACTGAGGTGGGAGGGGACAGTGTGGGGGAAACTGAGGTGGGAGGGGACAGTGTGGGGGAAACTGAGGTGGGAGGGGACAGTGTGGGGGAAACTGAGGTGGGAGGGGACAGTGTGGGGGAAACTGAGGTGGGAGGGGACAGTGTGGGGGATATCTGAGGTGGGAGGGGACAGTGTGGGGGAAACTGAGGTGGGAGGGGACAGTGTGGGGGAAACTGAGGTGGGAGGGGACAGTGTGGGGGAAACTGAGGTGGGAGGGGACAGTGTGGGGGAAACTGAGGTGGGAGGGGACAGTGTGGGGGAAACTGAGGTGGGAGGGGACAGTGTGGGGGAAACTGAGGTGGGAGGGGACAGTGTGGGGGAAACTGAGGTGGGAGGGGACAGTGTGGGGGAAACTGAGGTGGGAGGGGACAGTGTGGGGGAAACTGAGGTGGGAGGGGACAGTGTGGGGGAAACTGAGGTGGGAGGGGACAGTGTGGGGGAAACTGAGGTGGGAGGGGACAGTGTGGGGGAAACTGAGGTGGGAGGGGACAGTGTGGGGGAAACTGAGGTGGGAGGGGACAGTGTGGGGGAAACTGAGGTGGGAGGGGACAGTGTGGGGGAAACTGAGGTGGGAGGGGACAGTGTGGGGGATATCTGAGGTGGGAGGGGACAGTGTGGGGGAAACTGAGGTGGGAGGGGACAGTGTGGGGGAAACTGAGGTGGGAGGGGACAGTGTGGGGGAAACTGAGGTGGGAGGGGACAGTGTGGGGGAAACTGAGTTGGGAGGGGACAGTGTGGGGGAAACTGAGTTGGGAGGGGACAGTGTGGGGGAAACTGAGTTGGGAGGGGACAGTGTGGGGGAAACTGAGTTGGGAGGGGACAGTGTGGGGGAAACTGAGGTGGGAGGGGACAGTGTGGGGGAACTGAGGTGGGAGGGGACAGTGTGGGGGAAACTGAGGTGGGAGGGGACAGTGTGGGGGAAACTGAGGTGGGAGGGGACAGTGTGGGGGAACTGAGGTGGGAGGGGACAGTGTGGGGGAAACTGAGGTGGGAGGGGACAGTGTGGGGGAAACTGAGGTGGGAGGGGACAGTGTGGGGGAAACTGAGGTGGGAGGGGACAGTGTGGGGGAAACTGAGGTGGGAGGGGACAGTGTGGGGGAAACTGAGGTGGGAGGGGACAGTGTGGGAGAAACTGAGGTGGGAGGGGACAGTGTGTAGGGGTCAGCAGGGCAGGTGAGCCAGGTGGAGGGCATCCTGCCTCAGGCTGCACCAACAGCTGGACTCAGGATGCCAGGAGCACGTCTGCCCCAGCCCCCGCTGGAGCAGCCATAGTCAGAATCGTCTCAAAAACCCTCCTGAGATAAAGGAGCAAGCCAGGCGGAGAGGACTTGAACATTTAATATCACTGAGCACCTTGTAAGGTGAAGGTATGCTTCTTAGACAAATTATAAATAATGAAAAATAAGCGTTTAGAAAAAGAAGCTCCGGCCCCCTCGGTGGGCCGGCTGGGGGACTCTTTGGTTGAGCAGCAAGGAAAGGCCTGGGGTCTGGGGTCTGTCAGAGTCCCCTAAGGTCATCTGCCAAGAAGGCCAGCAGGTAGCGGCTGACGTGTCTGTCAATAATGACGGGTGAGAAGCCGAGGACGCGCCGGGCCCCCGGCAGCCCCTTGGGGTCTGGAAGACACAGCAGGGGGAGAAAACTGGAGATGCAGGCCCGGGGGTCAACTCTGTCCTTCCAGCCTCCAGCCCCCTGGGGAGCTGGGCAGGTTGGGTACTGCACCTCTGTCCCTCCCGCTCATGGGCTTGGTGTTTGGGTTGAAAAGATAAGAATCAGGGCAGACTCTGCAGCCTCCTACTCCCACCCCAGTGACCAAGGGCCTTCTGGGCCTATGTCCCCATATGGAGCAGGCCTTCCCAGTGACAAATTCAGGCATCATGGAAAACACGGGGCAGAGTGGGCCAGGCTGGGCAAGGCCCCCTGCTCATCAGGCCTGTGACACTGTGGGTGGAAAGACCTGAGGCTCTGGGGGAGGTCACCTGCTCAAGGGCCTCTGCATGTCTCAAGGTCACAGGTATGACAGACCCCCAGCTGCCCACTTTCTCTCCAAGGGTTGTCATTCTCTGACTCTCAGGGGCAGCAGGGATCACTGGAGGCCGGGGGCTCCACACACCCCATTTCTCACGAGCTCTGCAAGGTAGGTACTGATACCGACCCACTGCACAAGTGAGGAAACTGAGGCTTGGAGAGACCAAGGGGCCTCTGATGTGGGCCGGGTTGGGGCCCTCTCTTGGTGGCTCTAGTCTGGTGGCAGATGGTGTGCAGGCCTGGGCTGGAGGGTCCACGTGCACCCACCTGGAGGGTAGCAGTAAAGGAGGAGGGCCAAGCCCACGGCCAGGCTGAGGCCAGCCAGGAAGCTTATGGGTCCTGTGGAGAAATGAGCATAAGCAGGGTGGGGGCCACACAAGGAGGGGGGGACGCCAGGCTGGGATTCTGCCTGAAGAGCCCCCCAGCAAGCACCTTAGAGGGTCTGTCACCAACAGAAGGCCAGGAATGGAGCCCAATTTGGGATGGAGAAGCCCTGAGGCAGAGATGGAGCCCTGGGTTGGGGGAGAAAGAAAGAGGGGAGGGGCAGCGGGGAGCGTTACCCCTGTCACTCAGCTCGCCGCTCTCGCTGCCCGAGTCTAGCTCTGTGCAATCTGAGTTCTCTGGAAACAAAATCACGGAGCACGGTTAGTCGTGGGTCCAGCCAGAGAACAAGGTGGTCACCCCCGAGGGAAACCCAAGGCCACTGCTGCCTCCCAAGGCCAGGCTGGACCAGGCCGTGGCACCATGAGGCCGGCTCTCCTCAGGGAATCCTGCATAGTTTTGAGTCTTCTCCTTTGGTCCAGTTCCTGTGACTTTGAAAGCCATGGGTATGGGCAGGGCCACCATTCCCTGGTGGCCACAAGGCACCAAATGCAGCACGAACATCCCCTTCTGAGAGCCAGCTGGTGTCAGGGTGGTGGCTGCCTTGCCAGGTGCAGCTGGGCAGGGGGCTTTCTCCTCAGACCTCCCGTGGCCTCTCCAGCCTGCTGACCTGCAGGACGGGCCTGGGGGCACCTGGGAGCCACAGAAGATGCTCTGCCTTCAGCAGGACTGTGGCTCAGCCCCTTTGGAACATCCCTGTGGAGCACCCATGGCTGGGGTGAGAGGCCAGTCCCACCTGCTATCCTCCCGGGGGACGGTCCTGCCCTGGAGCCCTCCCTATCCAGCATCTAAACTGCCTCCTCAGGGTCAGAGACCCCAACCAGGGTCCCGGCTGAGTGGCCTGCAGTGAGCCACCCAGTCTCTCTGGCCTCCGTCCTGTTGTCTGAGGACTGAGGGGCAGCTGCCCTCCTCCTGGGGTGAGCACAGGCCTCAGATGGGAGCTGCCATCCCAGCCTCACTGTACCCTCCCCGGTCCCAGCAGCTCAGAGGACCCTGGACCCTTGGGATCCACACATCTCCTGGGGCCTGAGGGCTCACTGCTGGGGGGTGCAGGGGCTCTAAACTGAAATGCACGTGCCTTGCACACTCATCCAGGCCTGGCGATGCCCGGCAGCGACACCCACACGTGTGCAGGTCGGCTGGACTGAACGGTGAACACAGCCTCAGTGTCTGCCATGGCCAGTAAAGGTGGGGACCTGATTTTAAGATTGTACTTTTTTTAAGCACCAAAGGAGGCAAGAAAAGCTTCATCTTTCTCTGCTCCATTCCTTTTAATAAAAGGATTTGTTCTGTAAAGTTTGGATTCAGTCAAACAGCCGCACTCAAGGATCCTGAAGGCCACGTGTGGCCCCGAGGCTGTAGGTAACCCCTTCCAGGATCCCTACAGAATGAGATTAGAAAGGAAAGGGCAGGAGGAGATGTATGGGATGCTGCCTTCTGTGTGAAAACTGGCGCACGTGTGTGAGAGCGAGAGAGAGAGAGAGAGAGAGAGAGAGAGATGTCTGCACTGCTTGCAATACCCTCCTTGGGAGGCCAGAGGGTGGTCTCAGGGGAGGGGCTGAGGAGGGAGGCCATGCTAGGCCTGGGCCTCAGCAGACTGGTGTGGGCACAGAGGACGTTCGAGCCATGGCCAGCAGGCCAGGTTCCCCTTCCTGGACAGTGCCGAGCAGGGTGGCGGGGACGAGGGACTTACGCAGAGCGCAGCGGCTGGGCAGGCGGCTGTGCAGCGGCTGGGCGTGGATATACAGGGCTCGGTAGAACTCCTGGCAGTCTCGCTCGCCGCTCCGCTGCAGGTGGCTCAGGAGGTCACAGAGCCGCACGCGCAGGGATGCCCTGGGGTTTCGGAACTGGGGGTGCAAGGGGGTATGAGGGAAAATCAGGCCAGAGAGGGGTGGCTGTGGGTCAGGGGCTCCAAGTTCAGGTCCCCCAGCCTCAGCTTCCTCACCCACTGACGGCAGCACCGGTGACGGCACGGCCCCACACCCACACCCACATGGCGCCCGGCGCTGCTGCCGTCACCGGCATTGCTGCCGATCCTCACACTCCTCGTGGGGTGGGAGGCAGGAAACCGAGGCTGGGAGCTGTGTGACCTCAGCACATTGCTCCACCCCTCTGAGACTTGGTTTCTTCATTTGTGAAAGGGCTAAGAAACCCACAGGGTGGCTGTGACAGAGAATTGACGAGGTGATGGTGTGAGAACTTCTATTGTTTTGCACTCTACCGGAATGTGATTCAAGCATTTTAAAAATCAGTTGAGAAAAGAACTGGCTCTTTTGGTGTGTCTGACACAGAAACGTGTGGTTCTCAAAGTCAGTGGACAAGGTACTTGGCATGGACGCCCCCGCCCAGGACCAGGAAGCTATGGCTTGGTGCTGCCATCTGGTGGCAAGGTGCGATTCCACACAGCTGCAGGGAACGGGGTGGAACCGGGACGGCAGTGCTGGATGGCAGCAGGGCCAGTGCTGGGAGGAAAGGAAGTGTGCATGGAGCACTTCCCTTTTTCCTGGTATAAACATCTGAAACTCTTCAAAATTAAAAAAATGTGCACGTGTTAGACTTCTACTTACAATAATAAGAGACGAATTTGAGTTCATACCTTTTTAAATTATTGGACCACTTTCGTAATGTAAAGCATCTGAGCCAGTAGCTGGGCCCGTGTTTACTCAAGTTCTGTTGTGGACCAACCTCACCCATTCCAGCAGATGTCCTAATCCTCAGGACAGCACTACAAATGGCATCATGACACCTTCCCACCCACCCCCACCACGTGAGGAGACTGTGGCTCTGAGAGGAGACAGGACTCACTCACGACACCCTGTAGGCAGGCAGGGAGGCAGAACCTGAACCTCAAAGGACTAGTGGGTCTCTGGCACCTACCATCTGCCCCTTGGGGCCTGGTGACAGCTGCTAGGGAGCAGGTGGCTTGGGCTGGAGCCAGAGCCACAAGTGTGGGTGAGTGGGCAGGGTGTGTCCAACTCTCTCATCCAACATCCCAGAAACCTGGGGCCCCTCAGGGTCACCCGGTGCTGCAGGGGGTTGGACCAGATTAGACCTCCCAGGCCAGAGCCCAGGAATTGCATCTTAAACCCCATCTCCAGCAGAGCCAGCATGGCACAGCCGGGTCTGCTGCTCTGAGAGGCCAGGGCCATGTGACGCAGTGACAGCAACTGCCCCGGGCACCTTCCTAAGTAACAGGATGGGCTCAGGATGTGGCCTGACACTTCTAAGATGGGTGTCCCTGGGCATGTGACTGCCTCTCAGGCCTCAGTGGCCTCCTCTGTAAAATGGGGCAATGACCATGGCTCCTCACAGACCTGCAGTAGGAAACCAGGGACTGTCCAGGGAGGAAGACACTCGGCAGCTGTTTACCCGGTTCAGGTCAGCTAGTCCTCACCACAACCTGAGAGCCCAAGGCTCTAGCTGCCCGTTCCACAGATGGGGAAGCTGAGTCTCTGAGTGGAACCAGACCCCTCAGCACTGCTGAGACAGGGTTAGCACCTGCCCACCTGGAGTCTCCGCTGCCTTCCTGTGACAGGCTGGGCCTCCCAGCCTCGCACGCAACATGGGAATTAGAGAAAAAGGAAGTACGTGTTTGCCCACTTTGAACCTTTTAAGGATGCAGCGTGCAGAGCCCTGTGGCTCCAGAGTGAGGCCAGGCCTGACCTTTGCTCCTCTCCGTCCCTTCCCTCCCCAGGCCTCCCTCTCCCTCCCTAGCCCTGCCTCTTCCTCCCCTTCCTCCTCAACCCTCTCTCTCTCTCCTCTCCCTCCTCAGCCCCTCCCCCAGCCCTCCCTCTGCCCCCTGCATCTTGTACTATATTGTGTGCTTTTGTGTGTTGTCACGTGTCATTTTCCGTAACCCTCCCAGCAACTCTGGAAGGGGCAACAGGCTCAGTGACATATGAAAAGACCAAGGTACACAGAGTTGACGTTCTGGGCCCATTTGCAGTCACCCCAAAGAGATGGTTTGGAGCTCTGGCAGCCCTAGTGGCCAGGTGCAGGTATGTCACCTTTGAGCTGTGCTGACAGGCCTGATGGGTGTGTCATCTTGTGAGAGGATGACCCAGGGGTAGTTGCCAACTTCTCCCAGCCCAGAAAGGAAGGGGAACTGAGAAGTGTGTCACGCACCCCCCCTCACCTCCTCAGCACCTTTTCCGCCTCCTTGTTGGTGAGGATCTGTGGGTAGTAGCGGTTCAGCTGGAGGATGATCCTGTCCACCTGCTGCTCGCTCAGGCGCCCTTGGCCCGTCAGGAAAGGCGTGTCCTGCACCAGGCGATCACAGTAGGTCTGATCTGAAACAAGCAGATGGCACAGGGGCGTGAGCCAGTGCAGTCTGAGGGGACCAGGTAAAGCAGCCTTATGCTGACGCTGCTCATGGGAGGCCCCTGTGTCCACCAGGAGGACTGTGGACATCCTAGCCCATGTAGGGGACACTGTACACAGCTGAGAGCTTCCCCCACCGGAGGGCCTCAACAGAAGATGGAAGTGGGTGGGTATGGCAGGAACCCACCCAGACGTGCTGAAAAGTAGCCAGGAAGGGCCACATTTCTGACCCCTTTTCTTTGTCCAAAAGTTTATCACAGAAAATAAACTCAGAGGGTCTAAAGAATCCACTTTCCAAGGGCCGCCTGCAGGGCCATCTGGAAATAAGGACGGTACAGGCAGCTTAGAGAAGGCCTAGGGGACATGGACTCTGCAGCTCCTCACAGCAGCACAAATGCAGGGACACAGAGCTCAGGGTGGCCCTGTGGGACACAGTCTGTCTGCAATGCCTTAAGAAGCTTCCACCAACAGTAAACCAGCAAGCCCTCCCAGGGAGCTGGAAACGCTTGTTCTTTTGTCTTTTTTTTCAGAATCACCATCATTCATTGTTGTATCATCTTTCCCATTAAGAATGTTCCTTGGAATGACAGACCTTTAAAGCTGAGGGGTGGAGTAGTGGTGGGAAGGCACAGGGGTGCAGGATCCCCATAGAAACTGAACAAGGGAACTGAACAAGTACATCACCTTACATACCTGAGGCAGCTTGACCTATTTCCCATGTACATAGGAGCTGGGTGGTGGTGGGGGGGGGGGTGATGGAGCTTTATAGGAATAGTTTTTATATATGTTTGAAGTTACGTTGTTATCAATTCAAATTAGTTTGTTATAACTTTAGGATGTTAAATATAATCCCCATGGTAAATATAAAGAAAATATTTATAGAATATACACAAAAGAAAACAAGAAGTAAACCTAAATGTGTTACTACAAAAAAAATCAACTATATACAAAAGAAAGCAGCAATGGAGGAAATAAGGGTCAAAAAAGCTACAAGACATACAGAAACAAATAGCGAAATCACAGTAATAATTCATTCTTTATCAGCAGTTACTTTATATATGTATTTATTTATTTATTTTTTGAGACAGAGTCTCACTCTGTTGCCCAGGCTAGAGTGCCATGGCGTCAGCCTAGCTCACAGCAATCTGAAACTCCTGGGCTCAAGCAATCCTTCTGCCTCAGCCTCCCGAGTACCTGGGACTACAGGCATGTGCCACCATGCCTGGCTAATTTTTTCTATATATTTTTAGTTGTCCAATTAATTTCTTTCTATTTTCTAGTAGAGACGGGGTCTTGCTCTTGCTCAGGCTGGTCTCGAACTCCTGACCTCAAGCGATCCTCCCACCTTAGCCTCTCAGAGTGCTAGGATTACAGGCGTGAGCCACTGCATCGGCCTAGCAATTACTTTAAATGTAAATAGGTTAAACTCTCTAATCAAAAGGCATAGACTGGCAGAATAGATTTAAAAAATATTATCC
The DNA here is from genome assembly GCF_041146395.1 of Eulemur rufifrons. NCBI lineage: Eukaryota > Metazoa > Chordata > Mammalia > Primates > Lemuridae > Eulemur > Eulemur rufifrons. The sequence continues at coordinate 201,675,669 of NC_090989.1, read as the reverse complement.
AACTATATGGTGTCTATAAAAGACTCACTTTAGATCTAAAGACACAAATTGGTTGAAAGTGGAAAAATGTAAAAAGATTATCCCATGCAAAAACAGTAACCAAAAGAAAGCTGAGGTGGCTATACTACTCAGACAAAATAGACCTTAAGTCAAAACTTGTTATAAAAGATTAAAAAGTACATTACATGTTAATATAATAAAAGGATCAATTCACCAAGAATATATAACAATTATAAACATTTATGCACCAAACATCAGAGCCCCGAAATATGTGAAGCAAAAACTGGAAGACTTGAAGGGAGAAATAGACATCTCTACAATAACAGTTGGAGACTTTAATACACTTTCAAAAATAGACAGAACAACCAGACAGAAGATCAATAAGGAAATAGAGGACTTAACACCACAAACCAATTATACCTAGTAGACATGTACAGAACACTCCCTCCAACAACAGAGAATCCACATTTTTCTCAAATACACATGCAACATTCTCCAGGATAGACAATAGAACAAGTCTGGCCACAAGTCTTTGGCCACAAAATAAGTCTTAACATATTTAAAAAGATGGAAATCATACAAAACTCTTTTCTGGTCACATGGAATGAAGCTAGAATTCAATAACAGAAAGAAAACTAAAAATGTCTCAAATATGTGAAAACCAAATAACCAATAGGTCAAAAAAGAAATCACAAGAAGAATTAGGAAATATCTTGAGACAAATGAAAAAAAAATACCCATATGCAATACACCAAAACCTAAGAGATTCAGCAGAAGCAATGCTGAGAGGGAAACTTATAGCTACAAATCCATACATTTAAAAAAATGTTAAATCAATAACCTAACATTATACCTTAAAGAATGAGAAAAAGAAAAAATAAAGACCAGAGCGACCGAAGAGCAAACTAAACTCAAACCTCACAAAAGGAAGAAAATAATAAAGATTACAGTGAAGATAAATGAAATAGAGGATAACAAAACAATGGAGAAAATCAAGAAAACCAAAAGTTGATTCTTTGATAAGATCAACAAAATTGACAAACCTTTAGCTAGACTGACAAAGAAAAAAAAGAAGGAAGACTTAAATTATTAATACTAAGTGAAAGTGAGGACATGGCTATCAACTTTACAGTAATAAAAAGGATTATAAGAGAATACTATGACATTTATACATAAACAAACTGGATAAACTAGATGAAATGGAAAATTCCTAAAAACACAATCTACCAAAACTGAATCATGAAGAAACAGAAAATCTGAATAGACCAATAACTAGTAAGAAGATTCAATCAACAATAAAAAATGTCCCAAGAAAGAAAAGCCCAGGACCAGATGGCTTTGCTGGTAAATTCTACCAAACATTTAATGAATAACTAATAACAATCCTTCTTAAACTCTCCCAAAAAATTGAAGAGGAGGAAACACTTCATAACTAATTCCATAAGGTCAGCTTTACTCGGATACCAAAACCAGATAAAGACAGATAAAGACACTACAAGAAAAGAAAACTACAGACCAATATTACCAATATGTAATCCTAGCACACTCGGAGGCCGAGGCAGGAGGATTGCTTGAGCTCAGAAGTTTGAGACCAGGCTGAGCAAGAACGAGACTCTGTCTCTACAAAAAATAGAAAACTTAGCCAGGCACGGTGGTGCACACCTGTAGTCCCAGCTACTTGGGAGGCTGAGGCAGGAAGATCGCTTGAGCCCAGGAGTTTGAGGTTGCTGTGAGCTATGATGGTGCCACTGCACTCTGCGTGGGGCAAGAGAGTGAGACTCTATTTCAAAAAAAAAGAAAAGAAAAGAAAAGAGAAAAAAAGATCAGGGGTTACCAGGAGTTAGGAAAAGGAAGAGATGACTATGGGGCATGGGGCATAGGGGACGTTTAGAGCAGTGAAACTACTATAATGGTGGATGCAGGACATTAAGCATTTGTCCAGACTCATAGAATGTACAACACAAGGAGTGAACCCTACCTAATATAAACTAGGGACTTCAGTTAATAATAACCATCAATATTGGTTCCTCAGTTATAACAAAAGTACCACACTAACACAGTATGTTAATAATAGGGGTGGGGTGAGGGGGTATATGGGACTCTCTGTACTATCTGCTCAATTTTCTATAAACTAAAACTGCTCCAAAAATAAAGTCTATTAATTAAAAAGAAATTCTATTTGGAAATTCCACTGTTCTTTCAATTTTAAAGAAAAAATGGGGGTCACAGAAAGCAGATCAACCCCAGGTTGGGGTGGGATTACCTGAGAAGGGGCATAAAGGAACTTTCCGGAGCGATAGAAATGTTCTGTCTTGATTTTGCCTGGGTTGGTAGTTGCAGGGTGTAGATCTTTATCAAAACTTACCACACTGTTCACTAAAAACAAATGCACTTGCTTGTGAGTAAATCATACCTCAATAAAGTTAACTTTAAAAAAAATAGTGTCATCAGGTAGAAAAAAGCAGGGCCCCCTCTCTGGTTTTGTTCTTAGGGCACAGACTCAATAGACTGTTTTTCTTCCTTATGTCTCTTTCCCAGTTGCTACCTCCCCCTGGTTGGTTTTTCTTCCCCCAGGAATGCAGACTTCTAACTTCTGAATTCTCCCACTCCTATAAGCGGCTGTGCTCTGTGGGGCCCCCTGCGCAGACTCTGCAGTCCAAGGCCCAGGTGAGACCAGCCTGTCTCAGCACACCCACCCCACGCCAAGAGCTTGGGGACCACAATGATGGGCAGATCTGTCCACGTCCTCCAGGGACTCACTGTAGGGGTAGGGGCTGGCATTCACCAAGTAACCCCACAAACATGTCCTTACCCTACAGATACCTGCCCTCCAGAAAATAACAGTGGGTCCTGGTTCACAGCTGCTGCCCCCCACCATCAGCCACCCTGACACCTGCCTGAAGCCATTCACCATGGGCGGCACTGGGAGGCTGCTGGGGGTTGGAAGGCTGGCTGAGTGGCCCCCCCACACTCCCACACCAAGTCCCCCAACAGCCTATGTGGACTTGTCAGCAGCCTCCCTCACAGTGAGGAAGCTGAGCACAGAGATGCCAAGTGACCTGCCAATGCCACACAGATAGGCCCATCTGGGCAGTCTGGCTCTGGCACCTACAGCCTCCCTCATTAAAGAGCTAAGGTAAATTCTAGCCAAAGGTCATGGAGCAATTTCTGTACCTGACATTCTATGGGCTCTGCACCTGCCTACAACCTTCATCCTTCCAACTGCTTTGCAATACGAGCATGACCATCATCCCTATTTTCAGATATGGAAACTGAGGCACAGTGAGGACATAAGGAATCTGCCCAAGACTACAGCCAGTTACAAAGTGACAGATCCAAGGTCAGGATCCAGGCGCAGCAGTGTTGAGGGCCACCTCTTGACATCCAGACTTTCTGCCCTTCCAGTTAACATATTAAGAACCTGTGGTCAGCTACGTAGGTCTGCTTCCTGCCAGGACAAGAGCAGGTCTGAGGCTGTCCTCACCAGCGCTGCCTCCCCAGTGTATGCTGCGCTATATGCACGGGGCCAGACACACAGTAGGTGCTCACTAAAGAGTTCTGCAACAAATGGCTGCAGGTCCAAGCCCCAAGGGCAAGGACTGTAGGTGGACAGCAGCCAGCATCCTGTAGCAGCCTCCTACCACCCTGCAAGCCACTAGCCAGGCGGGGCCTCTGCTGCAGCAGAGCCATGAGTCACCGCAAGCCATGAGTCACCATGAGCTATGAGTCACCTGGTACCGGCAGCACAGTCCAGGCACTGAAGCCAAGCTGTGTGGCCTGTGGGCTCTGCGCTTCCTGTGGTTGCTTGTGAGTTATGCACACAAACCATACACAGGCGGCACTTGAAAGCACAAAAAGGCACAAGAAAGGAAACTTCCTGGTGCCACGTCCTGATAAACAAGTCCCCAAACTGTTTCTACAGGATAAAGGAAGATGGATCACTCTGGCACAAACCCACCAAGCCTTCAGCAACTCCCTACATCCCCTCCCTTCTTGCCCAGCTGGCACCAGGACCATAGACCCCCAATCCTATCACCCCAACTTGAGCTTCCCTCTTCTCAGCCCAGATGGAAGCCCTCAGCCTGGCATCCCAGGCCTTGTGGGAGATGGCCCCACCCACTTTCACCCTGCCCTCCAGGTCCCTGAGCTTTCCCGCCTGGCAGCCCCCAACAGCATCATACTGCCTGGGACCCCCAGCCCGGGTTGAGAATACCGGTTTCTGTGTTTGCCACGTGGTTAATTCATGCTCAGCTTGCTGTCCTACCCCCAAGAGGCCTTCCTGAGTTCCTCTGGCCCCCAACCAACTGGGGTCCAGACACTTGGGCATCGACCTCCCCTCCCGAATTGCTTTCAGAAGCCCCCTTGTCCCAGTGCCTGGCTTAGCCAAGATCATTCACTCCCTGGCACACCACAAGGCAGGTAATTCGTCAAGCACTGCCCTGTGCCAACACCTCCTCAATGTTCTGTAGGTGTCGGCTCACGCGAGTGCTTGCAGCGAGGGCTGGCACGAGGCAGGCCCCCAATCTGTGCACAGGGGCAGTGAGCCCAGGACTACAGGTCTGTAATCTTGCAGGGCTGTCCACCTGACCCTCCCAGAGCTGCACTCTCTGGGCTTTGGTTCCCCATGCTGAAAATGAAGGGCTGTGAGGGGTGTCTTGAGGCCCAGTGAGTACAGACAGCAGGGAGAAAGGTGTTTTGTTCCCACTCACTCTAAAAGGTGAGGCCCCATAGTCAGAGGCTTCAGGACCCCTGCCTGGCTGTGGTCTCTCAACTCCAGGGTCCCTTTGTGCAGGAAGCCTCCCACTCCCGCAATGGATGGTGGGGGCAGGGGTGGACTGCCTCAGGCTCCACCAACACCCACTCCCTGGGACAGGCTCCTTGGAGGCCAACAGAGCTCTGCGCTGTGTCCCACACAGCCTGATGAACTTGCTAGATGAGCTGGAGAATCGGGGCCCGGGCAGGGCACAGACATGGGTGCTGGGGCTTTTGTCCTGGCTCTGCCACACACCAGCCCAGTAGGCTGGGGTATTCTGCCCAATTTGAGACTTGTTTCCTCACTTGCACAAAGACATGACATTTCACGTGTCCCCATCTGACCATTCTGGACAGGAAGCACCCAACACAGGGCCAGTGCATAGTAGGTGATCAGACACAGCAGCCACAATAAGAAGGCTCTGTAGGGATGACAAAGGGGACCAGGTAGCAGCTGGGGTCTCTTCTGCCCTAGTGTCTTAGAAGTCACCAGATTCCAGCCCATGAGATCCCATTTGTGTGCAGGACCCAGGCCAAGACTTCAGTGAGCACTGGGGAGAGATGACTGGGGACTTTGGGGCCATACTGACCCTCTGGGTCACCCCTGGCCCTGGAAGACTTCTGCTCCATGAGAAGAGTGAGACCCTCAGGAATGAGTACAGCTTCTAGGAGCCTCCGCATTCTTTGATCAGGCTGCCATGGGTTTGGTCACCAGCCCATCACCCTCATGGGGCTTCCTCAACCTTTAGGGGAAGGTCGGCAGAGCTAGGTCACCCTGCTTTCTGGGATCAGGAGTGGGGTGGGCAAGTTCCCAGAACAGAGCGGCCCCAACGGGCTTGGGGAGTCCAGTCACTGTCCACGATTTCCCTAGGCTTGTCCCCTAGGCCTCTCCGGGGACAAGGGGTGTGGCTGCGGTCAGTAGGTACCTGAGGGAGCAGGGGAGGCGCCACCGGTACCACACACTGCCCAGGAATGCATCACCTGTCCCACGTTCCTCATCAGGGTGGTTGGGAGGATGGAGCGTTGTATCTCGGTGTCAGAATCACAGTAGTCTAACTGTGAATACTCACTGGTGTCATTTCTACCACTTCCTACTCTCTCAGACCCAATTCCCAGCCCCGGGACACCTCCCAACACAGATTTCCAGTGGCTGAGCCCAGATCGTGGCCATGCAACTTTGCTCCAGGAGCTGCCCGTAGCATCCGCCCTCCTGGGGCCCCGCACCTGGTCCCCGCCCACCATGCCCAGCAATGCCCTCCCCAGAGACGCCCACCACCTCTTGTGGCTGCACCCGCATCACCACCGACAGCTGACAGGCCAAGGTCACTCAGCACCCCCCAGCCAAGGAGCGGCCCGTTGGTGACACTCGAGGCAGCCGAACCCCTGCCCGTCCCGGGCTGGGCAGACGGGACGCGCACCCGCACCCTGGCTGCCCAGCCAGGCCCCGCGCCCACCTGTCATGGCGGCGGACACGGTTCCGTCTCGCCGTCCCCAGCTGTCCGCCCGGCCGCGCGTCTGCCCCTAGGTCAGCCGCCCGGCCCACCAGCTCCGGTGACCGCCGCCCGCGGGCCGTGCTTGGACCGCCCCTTCCCGCTAAGCCCCTCCTCCTCAGTCCGCTGTGTCGCCGCCGGGGCTCTAAACCCCGCCCCTCACCGAGCCCCGTTCCCTCTAGCGCCGAATACGTCGCCGCCAAAAGTAGTGAGCCCCGCCCCTTCCCGCTAGTCCCCGCCCCGGCTGCGTCCGCTAAGGCGCCGCCAGAACTCCAAGCCCCGCCCCTCGCTCGAGACCCGCCCCCTCGCCGTCCTGGGCTCGGTCGCGGTGCCCAGCTCTGAGCCCCGCCCCTTCCTGCTCTACCCAGCCCCTGCGGGCGATACGGCGCCTCACGGGGCCCTCAGCCCCGCCCCTCACTGGGCCCCGGCCCGGCTGGCGTAGACTGCGCCGCCGCAAGGGCTTTAAGCCCCGCCTCTCGCTCGAGTCCTGTCCCTCCTCAAAGTCCCGCCCCCAGCACAGCCTCTCCCACCGCCCACGCGCGCCCCCTGCCGCGTCCCTCGCGTCCTGGGCCCCGCCCTCCAGGCCGCACAGCGCCTGTAGCTGGGCTGGGGATCCGAGCGCCAGCCCTCTGCCAGCCGTGTCCGCCACTCCGTCCCAGGCCACCGCGTCCCACCCCGGCAATAAGGAAACTTGAGACTCTGACAGGGGACGTGACTTACCCAAGGGCATGCGGAAGGTCAGGCCGTGGGGAATACAGGGCCAGGCCTGGGGCAAAAAGCCCGTGGGCGTCCAGTAACCCACCGGATCAGCCAGAGGCTGCAGTGCCCAGACAGTGGTGCGGCGCCAATTCAGGGGACAAGTCGGACTCAACTGTGTGTCCTGGGTGGGGCAACCCCCTTCTCAGGAGCCCCCAGTCCCCCGCTCCCCCATCTGCAAAAGGGATTAGCCTGGCAGTGTGACCCTAATTAGGGTCATTTAACCTGTCATTTAACCTCCCTGAGCCTCAGTTTCCCGGACTTTAAAATGGGTGGCCTTGGGCAAACTCTCCATCTTCCCTCCTGCTTTCCCTCAGTCACAGGCCTGACCTTTTCAGCTCTGGTGCCCACCACAAGAAGCCCCCAGTCCCACATGATGTGAATGGCCTGGAACCATCCAGGAAATGGAGACCTGTGGGGGGAGGGGAAGCAGAGCCCACTCACGGCCAGCAATGGCGGGAGGTTTTTCTTTTTACGTGTTTACTTCCCTGCTGTGTCTGCGGTTCCCTTCTTACCCTTGTTCTAATTTGAGATGTTAAGCCTGATCCGGAATGGGGACCCAAGCTCAGTGTGCACTTCTCCAACAGCACAGTGGTCCCTGCAGTCGTGCGCCCTCCCTCTCTGTGCCTCAGTTGTCCCTTGTACTATGACCTCTCATCATGGATGGGACATCTAGAGAATGGGTGTGGTTGTTGCCTGGAAACCCCAAAATCCTTGGGCCCAGTTGTGGTGGTAACTACACAGAAGCACCCCTGCTCCCCAGGAGAGCACTTGGGCAGCTGCCCTCAGCCACCCACGGCTGCCCCAGACCAAGGGACAGCATGGACAGGACCAGCCCCAGGGCCAGAGGGTGGTGTGTACTGGCTTGTGGGTCCTTACTGGCCTTTCATCTGTGTGTGTGCATCTGGGCAAGTCCAGAATGGCTCCAGGGTGGGAGTCCCCGCACAGACCCCACAGGGGGCCTCCCCAGAGGGCCTTTTACCCTGCAGTGGGACACGGCCTGACCCGTTATTCTACATCCATCACACTGTTACAACATCTAGCACTTACCTCCCTGGATTCATTCCACCCCCCAGGAGAGATGTCAGAGCCATAAGGTCAGGGACTGGGTGGAAGACAGACACAGTGGGGACACTGGGGGCTCCAGACTCTGCCCACCTTCAGGAAGCCCTGACCCCAGTCTCTTCTAGGGAGGCCAGCATTCCACCTTCACATCCACTCCTGCACCACTAGGACCACACTCAGCCATGAGATACATGGGGAAACTGAGGCTCAACATTCATGGAATCTCTCACCCAAGTTCTAGCAGGATTCAATCTAACACCCAACCCCTGTGAGCACACCCAGGTCCCTTGGAATTTGCCCTCCAGGCTTACAGGGATGAAAGGCCAAGGCACAGGGCAGGATAGCCACTGGTGCAGTGAGGGGTCTCTGAGCCCAGATGCCCACTCCAGGGGCTGCAAGCAGGCGGGTCAAAGGGTCAAAGGGCAGGTCCTGGGCGCTCCTCCCACTCAGGCATAGCACCCCGCATCCTGCCTCCCGCAGCTGCAGCTGTCTGGACCCCAAATGGAAAGTAAGGTCCTGCGGGCCCAGCGGGTGGGTGTCCAAACTACAAGGGTGTGAACTGAGGTTGCCTCCCACCCCTGGAGAGTGACCGGAAGCCCTGTCCTTGGATATTGTCAAAGAAAAACCAGAGCTGGACAGTAGTTACAGTGGTATTAATAAAAAACAGATTTTATTCAGGGCTCTTGAAATAGAGGAAAAGAGACCTCAGCCCAGTAGAACTGGGCTCAGCTCCGAATACAGCAAGGACAGTGGGGATTTATAGCCAAGGAGCAGGGTGGGGCTCAGTGATAGAAAGTGTCTGAGAGGAAGCATCAGGGATTGGGGGTTCTGGCTGAAGACAGGCCAGGGTGAGCAGATGCCACCTGGGGGTGGTGGGGGCTGAGGAACCCCATCAGATGCCGAGGGTGATCAGATAGTGAGTGTAGGGGGTTCTTGCTAAACTAGATTTTACAAGGAAGTGCACAGATGGGCCTAGGAGGAGGGTCAGGAGCCTCGTTAAAGTTTGGTCAAGCAGAGAATTTTTATGTCACAGATGTCCTGGCCCTGATACCCCCGACACTCCTCCCAACTGCCTCCACCTTGGTCTTTCACTTCTTTTGAATTTTGTTACCATGACATGCTTTATCTGATGAGAAACACAACTTGAAAATTACATAGGGAAAGCTCATTCCCACGCACTGGGCTGGGCGCCGCACTTCCCGTGATTTTCGCAGGGCCGGCCCCTTCCTTACTCAGGCCTCTGTGCACCTGCCCCTTCCCCACCTGTCGGCTCTCCCTTCCAAGTGTAGCCCTGCTCCCATCTCTGTGACCGCCACCCCATCCTCTCTCTCCTGAAAGGTGGCAGCTTCCTCATTGGTTCCCTGCCCCACCGGTGGCCACAGGGGCTGTAACCCTGAGTCAGCCCCTCCTTCCCCTGGCTCACAGCCTTCCTCTTCCCCCGGCAGCCACCTCTGCCATTTCCAAACCTTCATGTATGCTGTGCTCTCTGCCCAGAACACTCTTCCCAGCTCCCTGACATCCTCACTCCCTTAGGGCTATGAGCACTCCCAGCCCCTGTTCTTCAGAGCACTGTCCCTACCAGATGACAGTTTCCTTACTGACCATTGTCTCTGCTGCAGCCTCCACTCCACAAAAGCTGGCATTCAGTAGGCACTTAATTAATGCACATGAATAATTCTGTTGATAACTCGGGTGAGGGACAAGAGGTCAAGGATAGACACTATAAGACAGAATTATAGGGCCAGGGTGGCCTCCCTGAGAGGCTGAGGCTGAAGACCGGGTGTTCCCAGGCCAAGGTGAGTGGGACGTGGCCTCCGTGGGCTGTGGGAGGCCGGCAGGGCTGGAGTCGACTATGACTGTGCAAAGGGGTGATGGCGGATGATGAGGGGCCTGAACACTGAGGGGGAGCAAGGACATTCTCCTCCCAAATTCTCACATGACCAAGGGCTACTGTTCACCCATTCATTCACTCATTAATTCATTCAACAAATGTCTCTAAACATATTCCCAACCTACAGCTAGATCACAGGGAAAGCAGAGGAAGCCATGCTCCCCTGGAGCCTCCTTGCTACTGGAAGACACAAACACACATCTGCGTGTCGGTGCCGGTAAGTGTTATGAAGAGAGTCAGGCAAGGTAAGAGGCAAAGGATGGCTGGTGAGGTCACCAGCCCCCAGCAATCCTCACATCCTGGGTCATGCCTTCATGTAGTCTCCTGTGATGAATCAGGCTGGTCTGTGCGACCAATGAAGTGCGCAGAGGTGATGGTGTGTGACTTCTGAAGCTGGGTCACAGAAGGCATGTGGCTTCAGCCTCGTGCCTTTGGACAGCCTATTCTGGAATGAACCAGTGGCCATGTTATAAGGATGCTCAAGCAGCCCTGCAGAGAACCCTGTGTGGGGAGGAACTGAGGTCCCCAGCCAACAGCCGGCACCACCTTGCTATGAGTGATTCACCTTGGAAGTGGATCCTAACCTCCAGTCAAGTCTTCAAATAAGACTGCAGCCCTGGCTGACACTTGACTGCAGTGTCAAGTTCAGGTGACCCTGAACCAGAACCACCCTGCAGAGCTGGAATTCCTGACCCACCAAAACTGTGAGAGATAAATTATGATTGTTGTTTTTCAGCTACCACATTTTGGGGTAATCAGTTACATGGCAATGTGCAATGAATGTGCTAGACATCTGAGCAGAGGCCCGGCTGAAGTGAGGGTGCTACAAGATAGCAGAGGAAACAGCTCATGCAGGAGCCCCAAGGCAGGAATGACCTTTCTGTGCTTGCGGGACAGCCAGTGTGGCTAGAGTGGAGTAAGGGGACCAATAATAGGGAGTGAGGTCAGAAGGTGACACAGGGTCATGCAGACCGGGCAACTGGGAGCCCATAGTTTGAGGGTCATGAGCTGAGGGAAGGGCATGATGATCTGTTCTGATTTGTATCTTTTTAACAACCCTTTGTGTACACCAAAGAACTGAAAGCAAGATCTCAAAGAGATATTTGTGCATCCGTGTTCATAGCAGCATTATTCCCAGTAGCCAACAGTCCATCCACAGATAAATGGATAAACAAAATGTGGTCTGTCCATACAATGGAATATCATTCAGCCTTAAAAAGGGAGGAAATTCTGACACGTTACAACATGGATGAACCCTGAAGACATTAAGTGAAATAAACCAGACACAAAAGGACAAATACTGTATGATCTCATTACAGTATTATGTGAGGTACCTAAAGTAGTCAAATTCATAGACAGAATGGCTGCCGGGCACTGTGAGTGGGGAATGGGGAGTTAGTGTTTAATGGGGACAGAGTTTCAGTTAGGGAAGATGAAAACGCACTGGAGATGGATGGTGGTGATGGTGCCACAACAGTGTGAATGTACTTAATGCCACTGAGCTATACACTTAAAATGATTAAAATGGTAAACCTTATGTTATATATATTTTACCAAAAACAAAAAGACAAACCTTCTGGTAGCTATGTGGAAGTAGGCTCTGGGAGGGCCTGATTGGAGATGGGGAGACCATGAGGAGGCTTGACCCAGAGTGGTGGCTGCAGGGCGGGGAGAAGGGGTGGATCCTGGGTGAACTTTGAGGATGAGCCAAAGGCCTTGGCTGTGGCGTCTGAGAGTAAGTGAAGAGCCATGGGGTTGGGACTTGGGGGAGGGGAGGGAGGAAGACAAGAGAGCTCTTCTCTGGCCATGCTGAGTTTAAGAAGTCTGAGGGCATCCGTATCTGAGCTCTGTGACTGCTTGACTAGTAGAACAGTGTTCTGGGCCCAGGCCTTAAGGAACTGACAGCTCCTACCTCCTGTCCCTTAGGATGCTGACTCTTGAAACCCAGTCGCCATGCTGGAAGGAAGCTCAGGCCACACAGTGTTTCAATGTAGAGCATCAGCTAAGATCCCAGCCAACAGCTAGCGTCAACTGCCAGTCACATGAGTGAAGGTGCCCCTGGGAGATTCAGCCTCAGCATCTGTCTAACTGCATGTGAGAAGCACAAGCAAGAACCGCCTAGCTGAGCCCAGCCAACACACAGAACCAGGAGAGATAATCACGGTAGCTGCTGTTGTTTGAAGCCACTAAGTTTTGGGGTGATTCACTGTAGAGCAATAGAAAAATGAAACACAAGGTAACCAAATTGTTGAGGAATCAACTCATGAGACACAATTTTTTCCCCAGCCACTGTTCCCCAACTGGGGGATATTCTAGTGAATGATGTCTCCTTTTGACATTTAGCTCTATTCTATAACTTTTCAGCCACTTCTGGTTATTAGAATGGCAACATTCCAGTATTTAAGGCTGACTCGTGTTTTTTTTATAACTTAGTTTTCACATCAACTGAAAACCATGGGTCTCACCAACACCAAATTTGAAAAACAACTGAAGCAGTTGAAGAGGACTTGAGGCAACGACAAGGACATGGTAGCCTGGGTACTGTTCACAGCTACCTGGTTCCCCTCTCTTTCTGCACAACCAGAAGAGTGACCCTCCTAGTGACTTTGTGGCTAGATAGGGTCACATGCTTAGTCTGGTTAACGCCTTATTAATGGAAGTGATGTGCATTCCCTCCAGGCCAGAGCATTTTGTTGCTGGTGCAAGCCCCTCGCATCCTCTTCCCCTGCCATGAGGCTGTGCACGCTTGCGTTAGAATCAGGGCTGCTCCACCAGTGCGAGGTCCTGGTGACTCCACTAGGCTCAGGCCCTGCAGATCCCGGCTGGACACAGTGTGAAATAAACTTGGTGGTTTGAGGCCCTGGGGATTATTTCAGCAGCATAACCTCACTAATCCTGATGGACACAGTGATAGAAGTTTCTGTTTTTTTAGCAGAGAAGGTAAGTGTAGGCCTGTGCCATGTGGCCAGCAGGGGCCAGGTGTCCTAGGCAGAGGGAACAGCGTGTGTTAAGGCCTTGGATGGGCATGACCTGGGTGTCTGGGAAAATCATAGCGGCAGACGGTCCCTGCTCTGTTCCCAGTGCTAGTGGAAATTGGGCCTCTCAGGTTTTGGGGAGATTTGGGGCCAGCTCTCCCTCCCTTTTGCCCCGTGGGGCAGAGCCCCGCAGCTCTGACAATGCCTGTGGGAGGACATGACTCTCCACTCAATGGCATCTCGCATGGAGTGAGACCCTCCAGCCATGGTGCAGACTTTGGTGAGCGGTGTCCAGTGTCCTGCACTGGGCAATGGTTCTGCGCTGCCAGGCCCCATGTCATTTCCCTCCCCTTTAGCCCCTCTGCCCACTGTAGCCCCTCCTTGGCCATCTGGACACCCATTTCTGTATCTGGGAGCTGCAGCCTTTCACCCCAATTCTCCTGTCCTCTGCTCAAGTAGCCCAGGCTCAGCTGCCTGGGAACAAAACTCTTGTCTCCCCCAAACCTTCACAGGCAGGCCTCTTGGTCCCCCTTAGCTCTGCTGCCTGGCCAGCCCCGAGTGGCAGAGGGTCTATAGGCTCTGCCTACCTGGCTCCCACCTCACCCCAGTGAGGGTTAGTATGGTGGGGAAGGCTTGGTGGGGGCTAGAACTTAGAACAGGAGAACCCAGAGCCTTTTGCCATCTGCGCAGGCCAGAGCTGAGGTCCTGAAAGGAGCTGAGTGGTTTCTGAACCCCATGACGCAAATCAGCATCATCCTGTATCCAGATCGGAGGCAGCAGGGTGGGCCATGGCTCGTGCGCTGCTGCCTGGCCCTGGCCTGGCCTGCAGGACCCTCCAGGCACACTGCTGGGGGCACTGCTTTCCACTCCCATCTTAGCTGGGGAGAGTCTTCCCGGGCCTGTCAGGAACCCCAACAGATGAAAGCTGCATGTCCTGGTGAGGGCTGGGTCTGTCTCCTCCCTGCCTCAGTGTCCCCTGCACACCCACTGAGGCCCTGATACACCCCAGAGCTCGACATGAAAACCACCAAGCATACCCTCTGGCCTCACTGTCCCACTCCAGGAATCTATCCAAAGGAAACAGCACCCTGGCACCATGGTGTCTACAAATGTGACAGCCAAAAATGTGGAAACCACCCAAGTGTCCCTCACCTGGGATTTATCATATAAATTGTGGCACGTCTGTCAGATGGACCGTGTAGTCCGCACCAGGAGAGCATTTGGTTCTACATGATGTGAAGACATGACAACGTGGCTCCCGCTGACAGCGGGCAGTGTGGGCGAGAACTTCTGCATGACTGCCGGCCCCTCCTCCTCATGGCCCCAACATGGCTGCTGGGCCTCCAGGCAGGAAGCAGGGGAATGGCAAAGGGCAAACCCCAGTGACTTTTCTCAATGGCCAGAGACAGGTTACATCCCGAATTATGGGAGGTTGGAGGTATATTTTCAACTGGCCCAGGACAAACATGGGGCTCAGAGGTGAGAGAGAAGGTGGGACATGGAGCTAGCGAATGAACTCTGAGCTCATCTTATTTTTAAATTTTATTAAAAAAAATTTTTTTCAGAGACAAGATCTCACTCTGTTGCCCAGTCTAGAGTGCAGTGGTGTAATCATAGCTCACTGTAGCCTTGAACTCCTGGACTCAAGCGATTCTCCCACCTTAGCCTTCTGAGTAGCTGGGACTAATTTAAAAAAAAATTTTTTTAGATATGGGGTCTTGCTTTGTTGCCCAGGCTGGTCTCAAACTCCTGGACTCAATATCCTAAGTAGCTAGGATTACAGGAGCACACCATTGCACCCCGCTCTCCGAGCTCATCTTAAACAGAAGCAAACAGGAGGCATGGCAGCAGGCGCAAATGTCTAAAGCCATACCTGCACTGGTGTGTGTATGCACACACAGGTCCGCTGTACAAACCACTCCCTCTGGGAGTGAGGCTGGGAGGGTAAAAGCTGGGGTTACCTTTTATAAAACTGCTTTTACAAATAATTGGGTTACAGGTGATTGTGATGGTTTTAAAGCATGTCTGCTAATTCTTTAGTACTTCTCCCACCTACCAGTGGAGTCCAACTCTCCTCCCCTTGATTACAGGGCAGCCTTGACTCCTAACGAATAGACATGGCATGACTTCAGAGGACAGGACCCAAAAGGCAAAATGGCTTCTGCCTGGAACCCACACTGTGATTCTTACCTTGGAAACCAGCAGCCATGTTGGAGGAAGCCCAGGCCACGTGAGGCAGCCTCATGGGGATGTTCTGGCCAAGACCCCATGAGGTCTCTGCTGACAGTCAGCAGCAACCCCAGACCTGTGAGTGACCCAGCCTTCGATATGACCACAGTGCTAGCCACCAGCTGACCACCGCCATCACGGGCAACTCTGAGTGAGAACTGCCAGCTCAGCTCCAGCAAGCTCAGCACTGAGAAGTGATAATAGTGGACAATTACAGTTTAAGGCTACTATGTTTGAGATTTTGTTATACAAGTCGAAAATCTGAACAGTGATTTTTCACCTTTGTATTTTTCAGTATTAGAAGTAATTCTTTTGTTTTATTTCATGCCCCTCCCTTGCACCTTTCCAGACAACGGATGCAGAACCCTCAGCAGGTCCCGGCTTCGAAGCAGCACATCCTGTGGAGGAAGATGCTGAGGTAGCCATCTGTAGTTGCTGAAAAGAAGTTTATTGTACTATGCAAAACTAGATTTGCTAAAAACATCTCCAAGTCGCCTTAAATGAACCCTAGCTGGAAGGAGGCCGCAGCCGGTATCTTGACCTCAGCAGCGGTTTCAAGTAAGCCATAACTATAAAAATCACCACAGCTGGGCTCCCTTGGGACAACACCCCCTGCTGGGTCCTCAGCCTTCGGTGTCAGCTTGGCCCTGAGGGGTCCCTACACCTGGAAGCTGATGTCACTAACCAATCTCGAGCTGGACACGTTGAGTTGTAGTTGACTGACTGGTGGGGTCAGCCTGGCCTTCCCAGGGTGGAGGGTGGGCACTGCCGCACTGCCCAGTCACCCTGGGGTGTACGCTGCAGGCTGTCTCGCCATTCCTGCGGCCAGCCCAGGGGCAGGCAGGGTCTGTCCTGGGTTCACTGTGTGCACCACCACCTGGGCTCGAGGTGAGCTGGAGGGGCCGCTGGGGCTCAGAACTCTGGGCCCCAGAGTCCAGGGGTTCTTGTCCGTGCTGTGGGTTGCACTGGCCAGCTCACTGGTGCTCTCACCGTAGTCTCTGTGGAGAGAGGAGGCATGAGCTGGGGGAAGAGTGGGGACAGGAGTTAACCCCAACTTCACAACTTCCTAGGCACCCAGGCCTTAGGCCTTCAGTGAACCTGGGGCAGACCACTGCTGAGGGTTGGGGAGCCCCCATTTCCTCCTGTCAGAAGCTGTCCCACAGCCTGAAGCACAGAGAGGCCCCTATACCTCCCTCCTGGGCCCTCTCTCCTAGGCCCCGCCACCACCTAGGCCTTAGGTCCCTTACACATACAACCAGGGGGTGGCCCAGGGGCTGGCTGCTTGCCTTCCTAAGGTGTGGGAAGGGGCTTATCTAGAGGGTGCAGGATCCCAGCTGCCTGGCCGGGCCTGGGGACATCCCAGGCAGAGAAGGGATGCTGGGGAGAAGAAGCGTCAGGGAAGGACACCTTCCCTCCTGCCAGGCCCATCCTCTTTGGTGGCCTGGAGCTGGATCACCCACCTTTTATACCTTCGGTACTCAAAACACAAACTAGGCCATTCTTCAGGCTGATCAGACCCTCGCCTGGCCCCTGTCCTCCAGGCCCTGCCCCATCTCTGGCCTCCACACACACTGGCCTCTGCTCCCTGGAGGCTGCCTGACTGCTCCAGCCTCCAGCCCTTTGCTCGCTGCCACCTCCCCTAAGATGCTGTCCCTCTCTTCCCCCAGTGCAGGCTCTCTCAGGCTCTTCCCTGTAGGTAGGCATCACCTCCGCCAGGGAGCCTTCCCAGATCACTGCTCCCATCCATGCCTAATTCTCAGAAAAACTCTGGGAAGTAGAAGGAGTTAAGAAATGATCTATTGTTTCAATGAATAAGGGAATAAATTGATTAATTAATTAGTGGAGAGGAAAAGTAGCTCAGTGGACGTTGGAGCCAGACTTTGGACTCCAAACCCAGGTTCACTCTTCCCAGTTGTGCTTGAGTCTACACAAGTTTCTTAACTTATCTGGTTCTTCACCTGTAAAATGGGATAAAAGTAGTATCCACTCCCTGAGGTTCAAAGAGTTAATATTTGGAAGCGTCTAGAACAGTGCTTGGCATATTGCCAGTGCTGAGAAACGTTTATGAAACAAAAGCAAGCTCAAGGGGCAAACCTGGCCTTGCTAAAGGCGATTTACCACCTATCCAGGCAGTCTGGGCCTTGCCAGAGGGGTGGGTGGCCCCAGGACCCACTGATGCAGGGGAACCTGCCTCTCTTGTGCCCTGCAGCCCTGGGCGGGAGGACCTTCTCTAAATCCCTCTCAAGCTGGGCTGTACTCGGGGTCCCCATGTGTGGGAGAACTTGGTGGAGGGTCTCTGCCCCAAGAACCCCCTCCTTCCCCCTCACCACCCACTTCCTGCCTCTTGAGCTGCACCAGCTAGAGCTGACTATCATAGTGGCCCCCCAGCCAGCCTCTTCAGGGCAACCCCCTCCCCCTAGGCTCACCCACTCCCTAGTGGAGGTGAACACAGTTCCCGACACAGGTCTGGCAGACATGTAGACCCAGACAGCACCCCTGGGAGCCCCTCGGCCTCAGGCTCTGACCAGTGAAGCCCCTGCAGTGGCAAAAGCTGCAGTCTCAGCCACCCTCATCCTGGACACCAAGTTGCCTTGAGTGGCAGGTTCCTTCCACCATTCCACAGGCGCTTCCCCAGTATGACACAGGGTGATCTGGTCACCGGGCTGTAATGGGGATGGGGTATCATGGGGTGGGGGAAAACAGACAAGCTTTGACACCAGCCTTGGAAGTCTGACATATTACAAAAACGCATTAATCAGAACAGCCCCAGCAAAACTAAAAGAAAAAGGGAAAGAGCCTGATACACTTGCAGCCAGCTGACAGGTCTGGCTCTCTCTCAGAACATACACAGAGCTCCCGTCGTTGTATGAGAAAGACATTAGCAGGTAATTCAGCAGAGAAAACAGAAAATGACTAATACCAGCAGTGCCACTGGTGAGCCAAGGTTCCGAGAAAACATTCTTCCTCAACATTAATCAAAGAAATGCCAACGAAAACTCCCTGTGTAACTTACACCTGCTAAATAAATAAACAAACAGGAAACAAATTGTTACCACTCAGGGCTGACGTGGTTGTTGTCAAACTATGAACTAACTTGTACTTGAGCTCCCAGAGAAAGAATTTTGTAATAAAATATTTAGACTGTTGTCCTAAAAAAAAATCCGTTCCTGGGATAGCCCCCAAGATGTATCTCAAAAGAGAAAAAAAGTACTAAGCACAAAGGCACTGACCACCCTGACTGCTCAGTAGTGGACGCTGGAGACTGGATGAATGAGTGGCCCTAAAGAGTGAGACTCCGGCTTCAGACACCAGGTGAACTGGAAAGTGCTGCTAAGTGGAAAAGGCTCCACGCACTGTTTCAGCTGCCATCTCGATGACCAACGCCCACCTGAAGCTCCAGGGAGGAGATGGGAGGTGGATCCCTCTCCCGCAGGCGTCCACCAGAACCAGCGTGGTACACGCAACATAGGACCACACAGGTCACAACCGCCAGTGTCTCAGTTTCCTTGTCTGCACAAGGACGGCAGTATTCACTGAACTCTCCCACTGGGTCTGTGCACACACTTGGACTCAGGTGACCTCAACAGCACGGGGAGGTGGGCACTACTGTGATCTTCACTTTGTAGGCAAGGAAACTGAGGCATGGAGTGGTTACAGTCACATAGCGAAACCACAAGGGCCAGGAGCGAGTGTTTGCTGCCTTAAAGGCTGTGATGGGATGGCCTCAGGAAGCAGCAGGCAGCACCAGGCTCAGGGATGCCATCTCGATGCCTGCCCAGGCCCCCAGGGTCTAAGCCGTTCCCTGCCCAGAGGAACAGGGTTCCCGAAGCAGTGGCCGACCCCAGAGCCAGGCACAGAAAGTACAAGATGGGCCTGGAACACCTCGTGCAAGCAGGAAATGCTCAAACGACAACGGGAATGTATCAGAAGGACCCAGGCCACAGCTTGGCAGGGCTCCTGCTGCCAAAGAACAACTGGAGCCCACAAAAAGCAGAAATTGTGTAGGGGCGGGGATACGGCCACGGCAAGGCTTGGCGGAGCTGGTAACAAGGAGGACAGGAGGCAGGGACAGGAGATCTGTCACTATTTTACTTTTATGTATGTGTAAAATTTCCCAAAATAAAGGAATATCCACAAATTCATATTGATACTAAACAAAACAAAATGGAAAGAAAGTAAAGAAAGAAACCAAAGACCTCATCCTCATTCCTCATGGAAGAAATGTGAGAATCCCAATAGAGTTAGTAAAGTCACCTTTACTGTAACTCCCCAGGTGACAGTGGACCAGTAGGTTCACCCCTGGACAGTGAGGCCAGGGGTCAGAGGTCACTGGGGCAGCAGAGGCCCCTTGCAGGGCCCTTCCCCACACCCTCATGGTGGAGGGATCTGGGGGACTCGTCTCAGCCAAGAGACCCTAATCCGCGTGGCCCTCAGGGGCAGCCTGGCCCACATCGGTGATGGGCACACACAGCACCACCCAGCCCCGTGCAAGAAATGCACACCCAGGCACAGTTGTGCAGAAACACCAGATAGATCCAAATGGGGGTCTCTGTACGAGACTACTGGCCCAGAGCGCTCAGAAGCCAACGCCAGGCAAGCCAGAGAGCCCGGCCCAGTGTAAGGAGCCCAGAGACCTGTCCGCCGAGTGCTGCACGTGATGGTGGACCAAGGGTGGGCACGTCCCCTGCTGATAAGAACACTGGGAGGGATTCCCTACTCCACAGGCTGCCTGTGTTCAGGATTGGATTTCTGGAGTCAGAAAAAGAATGTCCTTGTATTGGTTGGGGGATGGGCGGGGCAGGGCAAGGTGTAAGAGACAAAGAGAAGGAGGGAGGGAGCTGCCAGGTCTGTGTGGAGTGAGCATGGGTTCCCGGAGGCTTCCACTTCCCTGCAGAGTTGAATTCCCAAGATGCAAAGTCGGGTAGGGGCAGCTGTGAGCACTAGGATGTCACCGTCAGGACAGAGTGCTAGGAGGACCACTAGCAAGGCCGGGAACCAGCTGGGGCCGCACTCACGTGGTGAAGCTGTGGTTGTAGTGCGCCTGGACTGGCTGGCTCCCGGCCTTGCTGCTGCTGCTGCTGCTGCTGCTGCTGTTGAAGCCCTTGAGGCCGAGGTACGAGGCCTGCACCGTCTCCAAGTCCTCGCCTCTCAGCTGGTGCCACAGTTGGGCCGCCCTGGAGGAGAGAGTAGGGTGAGACACTTTGAGCATGCGCACTCGTCCCTGACAGCCACAGAAATGTGCCCCACGCAGGCCCAGGCAGGGTGGCCAACCTCTAAAAGAGCCGGACGGTGGGTATTTTAGGCGCTGTAAGCCGTACGGTTTCTCCCGAAGCTAAACTCTGCCATTGCAGCTCAAAACCAGCCAGACACCAAGAGATGATGAATGTGCTTGTGTTCCAATAAACCTTAACTCACAAAAATAGGTGGTGGAAAGTTCTGGACAGTGCTGATGGTTGTACAACTCTATGAATGTACTTAATGCCAACAAACTCTACACTTAAAGATGACTAAAATAGTAAATTTTATGTTATATACATTTTACCAGAATAAAAAAATATAAACAAAAAAAAGAATAAATCACTGTGGGGAAAAAAGTCTGGCAGTGGCCAGACTTAACCTGTGGGCTATAATTAACCAACCCTCGGTCTGTGGTGACAGTGACGCCCCCTGGAGCACTGGGAGGCAACTGCAGCAGCCCTGCATGCCACTAACACAGCAGGATGTATATCACATGTGTGTGCAGGTATAAGAATAACACAATCAGGCCAGGCGCGGTGGCTCACTCCTGTAATCCTAGCATTCTGGGAGGCCAAGGTGGGAGGATCGCTTGAGCTCAGGAGTTCAAGATCAGCCTGAGCAAGAGCAAGACCCCATCTCTACAAAAAATAGAAAATTAGCTGGGCCATGGTGGTGTGCCTCTGTAGTCCCACCTACTTGAGAGGCTGAGGCAGGAGATGGCTTGAGGCCAGGAGTTCAGCCTGGGCAACAGATCAAGACTGTCTCTAAGAAAAAACAACTGCTCCAAGAACCCACAGCCTGGCCTGTGTTCCCCCACAGCTGTGATGCCAATGTAGGCTGGGGGCAGCACTTGGTATGATGATTCTCTTACTAACCAGAGCTGCCCACAGGGGCTCTCAGACACCCGGACAGACAGTGCCCACTCCCGGCAGGACCCTGAGAACCCCGAGGCCATGAGGCCACTGCACCTGTCCGAGCGCCGCTGTTCGCTCCTCTTCACGCACTTGAGGAGGCAGCAGGTGAGGAAGGCCATAGACATGAGCAGGATGATGGCGCAGCTCACGATGGAGGCGATCACAGCCACCTTGAAGCCGAAGGTCTCATGTGGCGGTACAGCTGTGCAGGAGACAACTGCCAACTCCTGGATACAGTTCACTCAGCCCCACCAGGGGTGGGAGCTAGGGGCCTCAGGGGCCAGGGAGTCTAAGAGTGGGGTGGATGGGGTCCAGGAGTAGATGGCGCCTGGCTGGCCCTCAGTGAATCCCATTCTACGGGGAAGGCAGTGAGACACTAGTGGCTAAGCAAAGGTCTGCGAAAACTGTATTTGGGGATGGGGCAATTAGGGAAGACTCTCCCCAAGGAGGGGGCATGTTTGCTGGGTTTTGCAGGGTGTATAGGAGTTTACAGAGTGGCCAATGGGAGAAGCTCTGATAGGGAGGTCAGCATGATGGCCTCCCTGGCTCCCACCCACTGGAGCCCTGACTGAGGAATAGAGGAAGGGTAGGCCACAGACAGCAGATGACAGCAGACACAGCACTGAGCAGGACTTGTCCAGTCACGGTCTGAGTTTTCACAATGCCCCAAGCATGGTGGGCGGGATTTTGCCCCAAGCTGGCAAAATCCTTCATGCCAAGCCTTAATGGGATATTCTGTGTACCAAGAATTCTTGGATCACTTTCTACGAAGGAGCAAATTCAACGAAAATGCCTGTCTTTGGGGTCAAAGGGCATTTGCCATGTATCAGCCTTGTGACCTCAGCTATGTGCTAAGAACTAAGATTCTAAGGGATGTTCTAGGAAAGAAAGGCCCCAGGACCCTAATTCAAGCAACACCTTGTACTCTCCCCACACGGTGTCCCCCAGCCCCCACTTCCCCTGCTTCCTAGCTGGACACTGGCCCAGTGTGAAGATGATGCCTCCAATTGGTCACATGACCACATTCTGTCCAGGGGCAGATAAGGGGAAGTGACGAAGGACAACCTCTAAGAACCTTCCCTGAGACACTGGGGTGTGCTCTTTCACCCTAGGGACCTCTCGCCCCATAACAACTGCCTGGAACACAGTTTGTGGCCACTGTGGATCATGACATTCGGGCCATACCCAACAAAGCCCTGCCAGGGAAGGGGCCTGGGTCCCACCATCACGAAGCGCCACATGAGCCTGGCTGCCCATCCTGAGGGTCAAAGCTCCATGTGGTTAACCTTATTATTGTGGGTTTTCTGCCTCTTGGAATCTAATCCTAACAGATACTTTCATTCTCAGAGATTCACCCAGCACATTATCATTTTAAAGGCTCTGAGAAGTCCTGCCTTTGCCAAAGGCATAAACCCAGCATTTGCCAAACTCTTTTGACTCTGAGCCCTTTTTATGCACAAATCACAATAACATAACACACAAGGCTTCACTCTGGCAAATAACATGCTGGGCACTCAACAGGTACTATCTCATGGACCCTTTAACACTCTGAACAACAAATATAACCAGAGAACTAGAAAACCATGCCCTCCCCTAGACTGGCAGTCCCAGGGCTGGGCACATCAAGGCCCTCTGTGTCCACAGTACTTTGAATTCTTGGCACACAGAATATCCTATTAAGGCTTGCCATGTGCATGCGTGAAAGAAAGGAAGAACAATGAACATAGTTTCCCACTCAACAGAAGCCAAAGTGCCAAAGTAACTTTTAGGCAGTGAGGGAGCTCAGGGGCAGAGCCAGGATCGAGGCCTGCTGGTTGGCCTTGAGTCCACACTGCAGACGTGGTGCTGTGGGCCGATGGCCGCTGTGAAGCAAGGAAGCTGCCTGCTTCCCTAAACAGCAGCCCAGTCTGTGTGGACACCAACACCACCCACGTGATGGGGTTTAGGGCCACCCTACCACCAACCCCACAGCCTCTGAGCTGTAGGTAGCCTGGGAGGGAGGGGGCCTTACACTTGCACACGGGGGTTCCTGAAGACCACTCGGCGATGCTCCCCTTCCAGACGCAGGTAAGGAGGCCGGACCCCACCATCTGGTGACCGGAGGGACAGTGGAAAAGCAGCACGGTCCCCAGAGAAGTGCCATCGCCACGAAGGACTTGGAAGGTGCCCTTCGGGGGCAGCGGCAGCTGAGCGCACGTGCCTAGGGAGACAGGCGGGCAGTGAGGCATGGTGGGTGGGAGGGGCTGGCACAGCACCAGGGAGCAGGCGGGGGCCCTCAAAGGCTGCGGGATGCTCTGGAGAAGGTCACATGGGTCCATCTAGACACTGGGACAAAGCAGAGGTGGATCCCTTCATGAAACACAATCCTACATGTTCTAAGGATTACCATGTTAAAAAAGAAAAACAAACAAACAAAGAAAACCCCAAGTGTTAGAAGACAGTAAAAGCAAATACACATTATCTAAGCATAGCTCCAAAGACAGAAATCAAGAAAACAAAAGGGGAAGAGATCAACAGATGTGACTGCAATAAAGAGTAAAAAGCAAAAGCGTCTGTGACTCCCTAATAGTTGAAAAACAAACACAAACTCAGATGAAAACAGTTGGCAAAAGATATTTGGAAAACATAAGACAAAGGTTCAATAGCCTTAATTTATGAAGAGATCTTATACATCAATAAAAGCTGAACATCATTTTTTAAAGAAAATGGACTGGGAACAAGCAAATCACAGGGATATAAAGGACCAACAGACGTGAAAAAATGCTTATCCACAGGTAATCAAAGAAATGCTAATTCAAATGAGAGCTCATCTTTCCCTCATCGATGCAGCAAAGATTAAAAGAAAAAAAGATGACGTGCAAGTCAGCCAGGGCTGGGAAGTGACTCCTTCCAGACTGGGGTGTAGATCCAAACCTTTCTGGATGGAGTGTGATATATGTATAAAGGACCTTATGTTATATATGCACCTGAGGATTTGGCCAAAGGAAATAAAAATCTGCCAAGACTTCTGTACCAGGATGCCCACGTCAGAGCCTTACAGAATACTGAAAAATTGGACACTACCTGTGTCTCCATGAGTAGGGAATGATTTACTAATCAAAGTATATCCAGACAACAAAATGCCATAAAGTAGTTACAATGATGTTGTCGTTAAATAAGGACATACAGAGATGCTTCAGATGCAGCATGAATCATGAGAATTTTTATAAAATTATAAAATTTATACAATTATAGCAATGACAACAGCTGGGCCTTCTAAGGGACTTGCCGCGGGCTGGACACTGTTGTTAGTGCGTTACATGCATTAACTCATCACTTGGCCCAGCAACCTTCCCAGGGGGAACTGTCAATATCCCCACTGACAGGTGAGCAAGTTGGGGCAGGGGTCTAATATCACTTCCTGCGGTCGCACAGCTCATATGTTGCAGGGCAGACTCAGAGCCAGGCAAGAAGGCTCCTGTGCCCATTTGGGTCTGGCTTCTCTTCCTTGGCACAGGGCACCAGATGCTTCGTGTGTATCAGCAGCTGGTTTCTTTTCACAGCAGTGAAGCACTCACTGTGTGGATGGGCCTATTTGTTCCCTACATTTGAGTTGTCTCTGGCATTCAAGGATGCTCAATGAAACTGCTGAGGACATTCTAAAGCCTGTCTCCTGGTGCCCAAGTGTGAGAGGCTCTTCCTCCTGCTTCTCTGGTATTTCCTGGGTTTTGTGCACTGACACCGTAGCACTAGTGCATCAAAGGCAGGGAACAGGGTGGGCAGGTGGTGCTGGTGCGTGGCATGTGCAGAGGCAAAGACTGCCCTGAGGCAGCAGCCACAAAGGAGCACTTGTCTCCCTCCGCACAGGCAGGGACCAAGACTCAGAGATGGGGACAGTGGTAGGGACAGAGGCCAGGACACACAGAGCCTGGTGGACCCTGTTATTCCACACAGACCCACTATGACCTTCCCCTGTACTCTGTGTGCTATGTCTCTAGCCAAGACCATGCCTTGGGTGCCAGGCACAGATGTCCTACTGCCCACTGAGCCTGAGGTGACCTGGCCAAGCTCCTGAACTCCCCCAACCTGCTTTCACATGGCTTCCCCATTCTAACTTTAATTTTAATTAGTGATCCTTCCATCCTTCAGTTGCTTGGGCCCCAAACTTCTCTACCCATGACCAGTTCTCTAGCAAACTATGTGGACTCTAATTTCAAAATTATACCAAAGACATCTGCAATACACTGAATATCATCCCCCAAATTTATTCATGTCCACCCAGGAGCAGCTGCATGGGCTGGCTGTGTGCCCAGGCAGGGTCTTCATCTGCAGAGCACAGCAGCCCATTTCTTACCCCACATCTAAATTCACCAGCTCATCTAGAGAGGAGACTGGGGCTCAGAGAGGTCAAGCCACCCCCAGCCATGCTGACCCTGCCCTTCTTAGGGCCCGGGTATTAATGGGGCATCAGCAGAGCCAGGCTTCAGCCCAGGGCCTGCATTCTGCCAACTGGGAAGTGGTGAAAGCTAAGGCTGCCAGAGCTTCCTCGCCATGGCAGTCACCATGAGGGATGGCATTTCACTGTACTTGGCCAGGTACACTGACCCCCTCCCCAGCAGCACCCAGTGGCCTCCCTGCCCTTGGCCTCTGCCCCACGGAGAACCTGGGGACCTTAAGAAGCTGAGATGCTGAGAGGGAGAGTGTGGAACCTGGAGTGGCCCTCAGGAGGGGCTGAGGCAGACTCCTGCATGGTCAGGCCATGCTACTTCTGCCCTGAGGACACTTGCTAGCACAGGGTGGGAGGTAGAGGGGGTGTAGGGGATAGGAAGGGCTTATGGTTTGTGCACTTTGCTGGGAGGGATGGGGAGGCATTGACTCTGGATCAGCACAAACAACACTGGGTGCCTAATAGGTGCTGTACTGTGTTACTGTCCTATGAGGAGAGCGGGCTATCCTCACCTTACCGATGGGGAAACAGGCACAGCAAGGCTCAATGACATGCCCAAGGTCACTCTGTGGGAAGACGGTAGGGATGGAATTGAGACCCAGCACACTGTCTGGAGCCCCACCTGATGGCTAAGCCCAGGGGGAGAACCTGCCCTGTCCCAGCTCATCCTAGGTGGTGTCAACCCCAGTTCCCATCCCTGGAGGTCTCTGCCTCCAGTATCCCTTCTCCCCACCCCAGAGTTGCAGCTAGGGATGTGACCGCCATTAAAAACTATATTTTCCAGCCTGCCCTGAAGCTCAGAGCAGCCATGTGATTGAGCCTAACCAATGGGATATCAGCATGCAGCGGGGAGCAGCCATGTGACTAAATGTGGCCAATGGGATGTGAGCACAGGTGCCATGCCACTTGTGTGATGGGGAGCAAAGATGGTACATGTGTGAAAGGGTGGACCGACCCCTCAGATCCTAACAAGAGACAGAAATAAACTCCAGCTGGAGTTAAACCACCACTTTTTTTTAAATGGATTTGTTAAGTAGACTGACTCAACCCTGATACAAAGCTTTAGTCAACATGTTTCAGCCCAGTGCCCTATTTAGCACTTTGGACCCTGCCTGGCCCACCCAGGTCTCCAAGGCAACAATAACAAAAGGAGAAATGTCAGTGACAATACTAAAGGAAGAAAGAATAACACTCAGACCTTACTCTGTGCTAGGCGCTGTGCTGGGCCTTCAGTAGCTGTGGGCGACTAGCACAGAAATGAGCACGTGGACTCCAGCCTGCGGGGCTCCTCCTCCACCTCCACCACACACAGATGGGGACCCGGGCAAGGGAGCCTACACCAGCCTTGAAGTCAGCACAGCTGTTGTGCCTGCCTCGGGCTGTTGTGAGGAGGAAAGGAGGTGAAACGCTGAGGCATCTGGGAGGTGCCTGGTACACACACAGGCGGGAGCCATGGGGATCCTTGAATGAACTGCCACCCTCATTTTGCAGCTCCAGAAATCAAGGCTCAGGGACACAGCCAGCTGGTGGTTCAGCCAGGGTCAGTCTTGAACACCTGGCTCTTCATCTCCTGGTCACCCCATCCTGTCTGCTCCTTCAGTATCTGGGGAAGGCCAGCCTCTTGCGTGGGCAGGACTATTCTGACTGCTCCCTGTCTGCAGATCTTCATTATCAGCATTACTATTAACAATAATGATGCATACTTGCATAGAACATTTTGTTCAAGAAGCACCACACATTCCTCACCTCATGCAACACTCATAACAATTCCAAGAGGACAGCAGGGAAGAAATCATTATTATTACAGATGAGGAAACCAAGGCTCAGAGAGGTGGGCTGACCTGCCCAAATACCCACTGGTAGAGAGGGCAGAGGTGGCACAGGACTCACTGTTTTTCTTTTCTAATTTACCCATTTTTTTGCTGTGACTTTTGTAATTATCTTATTAATATATAAATGCTGTTTATATAGAAAAGATACTAACCCTCTGTTACACACGCATGGCAAATATCTACCCCCTACTTCTTGTTCTGGTATTACATTGGGAATCTTAAACACTGAATATTCATATACAAAAGAATGAAGTTGCACCCCTACCTCACACCATATACAAATATTAACTTAAAATGAATCAAAGACCTAAATGTAAGAGGTAAAACTATAAAACACTTAGAAGAAAACAGGGGTAAATCTTTGTGATCTTAGGCAATGGTTTCTCAGATATGACCCCAAAGACGATAATAGAAAAAAAAACCATGACCTCATCAAAATTAAAAACATTTGTGCTTCAAAGGACAAAATAAAGTAAAAAGACAACCTACAGATAGGGAGAAAATATTTGCAAATCCTGTATCTGATAAGAGACATGTATCTAGAATGTATGAAGAATTATTACAACTCAATTATAAAAAGAGCATCAAATTTTAAAATGAGCAAAGGATCTGAACAGGCATTTCTCTTAAAAAGATATACTAATAGTGTCCAATAAGCACGTGAAAAGATTCTCAACATCATTAACTTCAGGGAAATGAAAATAAAAACTACAATGAAGTACACCATTTCATCTCCACCAAGCTGGCTATTCATCAAAAAGAGAGATAACAAGTGTTAGGAAGAATGTGGAGAAACTGGAACCTCATATGCTGCTGGTGGGAACATAAATTGGTGCAGTGGCTTTGGAAAATGGTCTGGTGGTTTTTCAGACAGTTAAATATAGAATTACCATATGATCCAGTAACTCCACCTGTGGGTAAACCTCCAAGAGAAATGAAAACACATGCCCACACAAAAGCATACACAAATGTTAACAGCATTATTCACAATAGCCCCAAAGTTGAAACACACAAATGTCAACTGATCAATGGATAAACAAAATGTAGTTCATCCACACAAGGGAATACTATTCAGTCATAAAAAGGAATGAAGTACTGACACATGCTATGACAGGAATAAAACTTGAAAACATTATGCTAAGTGAAGGAAGTCAGACAAAAAGTCACATATTGTGTGATTCCATTTATGTGAAATGTCCAGAATAGGCAAATCTGGAGAGAGATAAAGTAGAGTAGTAGTTGTCAGAACCTGTGGGGAGGGGAGAGTTAGGAGGTGGCTGCTAAGGGGTCTGGTGTCTTCTTTTAGGGTGATGAAACTATTCTAAAATTGACCGGAGTGATAGTGGCACGTTTCTGTGAATGTCCTAAAAGCTACAGAGTTGTACATTTTAAATGGATGAATTGTATGGTATGTAAATCATAGCTCAATAAAGCTGCTAAAAAAATCAAGGGGAAAATATTTATGTCAGTTAAAGAAATGCACATTTAAAACCTAAGATATTCTCTTTTTAGGTCTCATATCTTGGTCAAGATTAAAAAGACCAGCCTACCAAGTTGGTGAGGGTTTGGGGGGAGGGGTGCACAGCTCCTGGGAATGGTGTGCAGAATGGGGAGGGCTTTCCTAGGCAGAGCCCTGCCAGGGGTGCTCAGATGGCAACAGCTGGCACAGAGTACCCCTCTGTTCTTGGCACAGCTCCAAACCCTTGGCCTGGGCTATTTCCTGTAACCCTGGACCGACCCTCACTGGCCTTGGGTCACCCAGCTCCCAGTGGTACAGCTGGGATTCGAACTCTGACTAGAGTCTGGGCCCTGCATGAACTACCATGTTCTGTAGCCACAGACATCAGTGCAGGAATGAGCACATGAATGAATGCGTGAGCAAGTGCATGGAGGACTGGCAGCCTGGCCTCACAGACAAGATCTGCGATCAGTGCCACCCCAGTGACAGGAACCCCTTTGGTTTTTCAGGATCCTGGGATCTGGATATGCACTGCCCTTCTGGCCAGGGAGGTGGACATGGGATTTTGGAGCCATGGCAGACACACAGGGCAGCCATGGGCCAGCCACATGGTCCCTTCCCCAGGGCCTCCAGGCAGCCGACACTTCCCAGTCCTCAATTTAGAGCTGCAACTTCTGCATTTTTCAGCTCCCCAGCCCACTGTGGCCCTGGAGAGGAGGCCCCACCAGCCGGAGTTTGGGGAGCAGCCAGGGAAGGGGAAGGGCGGTCGGGGAGGGCGAGTCTGCCCAGCACCCACAACGGCGCCTGGCTATCTGTCTGCCCAATGAGAGGGCAAGTGGATGAGCTTGAATTCATCCTTTAGAAATAAAACTAGAACTTCTTCACAAAACTAAGATGCCTAGAGGGGCAGACCAAGGGACGGGGACATGTGATAAAGCAGTCAAGGAAAGATGTTAAGGAATTGAGCTGGTGGGTGTGCAGTCATAAAACCCTTTCAACTCTGCTGCAGGTTTGAAAGAAATGAAAACGCAAGGGGAAACCTTGAGCATTCGTGCTGCTGACATCTAACTGACCCCCTGGGTACATCCGCTGCCCGCCCAGAGCCCGGGAAGTGGGTGGCTGTCTTCCCTGCCCAGGGCTGCTGAGCTGCCGCGCGCTGGGGACCCCTGTGTGGGCGCTCGCTCTTCCACCTGAGCCTGCGTGCTGCAGCAGGAACACGGGCTTCCGCCAAACAAGACGGACGTGACCGCCAAGGCCACCAAGCGTGTGAGGCAGCCAGGCCCAGCTCTGGAGTCCGAGGACCTGGGTTCAAGGGTCAGCCCGGCCTTACCAGTGGGGTGACACCGGTCACTTCTCCACCCTGAGCTTGTGTCCCCACCTACAAATACCACACTGTGCAAAGTGGGGCGAGGACGGAATAAGATGTCTATGGCTCTAGCAAGGAAACCACCACCGCTGACTTCCTCTAAGTGTGTCTTAGAAAGAGCACCCCCACCCATGTTGTGTGGATGGTGGGGAGAAGGCGGGGTACTGAGAGGTCCCGTCGCGAGTCGCGGTTCACGGTTCACACTTTGTCTGTCAACAGCCACATCCTGTGCCCTCTGCCGCAAGGTTTGGCTACGGCCAGGGCTCTCCGCCCCAGACGGCAACTGCAGGTGGCGTACTACGCTTTACGGCAACCGCGTCAACACCGGGGCGGGGGACGGGGTTGGGGGGGCGCATAACCCCTCCCCAAGATCCCCACAGCCTCTCCTGCCTTATTAAGCCTCATAAACATGGGGGATGAAGGTCACAAGAAGTCACCACCCACAACCAAGGAAAGGAGACTAGCCAGCGATGTAGTATAATACTGACCTGTAAGAAGCCCAGAATGTACTGTCAAATTAAAAACATAAATAAAAGTAGAAAACAATTTGGAGTGCAAGCTCAGTAAAACTGATGTTGGCCCCATAACTGTACATGGGCAGGGAGGGTGTGCAGAGAAGGCTGGTGCCCGGTGGGGGCTGGGGAGAGGCTCTAAATGCAGTCCTGGCATCAACCCTTTACTTCGAACCAGCCAACCAGGGGGTCCCATGCCCTGGGTCTTAACGTTAAGTGTACTGTTGGAATGGTCTCCCTTTAAAAATAAAATGGAAGAGCCTGAGGGAAGTAACTGCAGTAGGAAGGAAGGGGGAGGGACGAGCCCTGGCTCAAGGCTCGCAGCCCTGGCCTGCCTCCTTGTCCTATCTCAGGGAACCTTCTGCTGCCCGCGCAGCGCGGCCAGGAGGCCCTGTCTGGTCCAGTCCGTCAGCCGGGGAGGCAGAGTCACCTGCTAGAGGCCACAGGAAGAGAAGCCACTGGCCGGGAATGCCCCTCTTATGTCCTCCCCCAGCAGGGTGGGTAGGCTTCCTGGGGGGCCAACCCAGGGGTTCTTGGGGTCTGCTCCTGGCACAACCACTTCCCAGCAGCAGATCCTTGCCTAGCTCAGCCTCAACTTCCCTGACTGCAAAACGGATGACCTGCCCTTCTAGGGTCACAGGAGGAGCGGGACCACCCTGCAGAGACTGTGGAGCAGGGGAAGGATAACCCCTAGGCCAGGGCTTTAACTAAGCCACATCCTGAGCACCCCAGGATGTGAGCACCCCAATCTGCAAGGTCCATAGAACTCAGGGAACCTTCACCCCTCAGGTCCCCATCCCCCCAGTCCAAGCACCCAAGGGACCTTCACCCCCACCCTCCAATGGGGTCTCCTGCACTCCCTCCCCGGGCCTGGAAGGCCAGCAAACACTTCCTCTGGGCTGGGCACATTTTCTAGATGAGGAAACTGAGGCCCGGAGACCTGCCCAAGGCCCCTGGGTGTACAATGGCAGTGCCAAGTGTAGGAGCCTGACTTCTGCCCCTTCAGGGTGACCCTTTCCATAGGACTCTCGGCAAATTAGCAGCCAGGATGGGGCGGGCGGGCAGGCGGGCAGGCAGTATCGTGCCAGGAGTTGTGGTTTATGATGCCTCTAACTCTAACAGTACCCTTGAAATCACCAAGGCATGGTGGAGGGGGCTGGTGGACTCCATCGCCCATGTCCCTAACCACCGCACAACCGAGTCCCATTCACACAGAGAGAGGCCTTGAGTCCCAGTCTGGAGATCCACGGCCATCCCTCATTGACACCCCCACCCCAGCCTGGAGTCCGGCAGCCACCTCTCACTACCTCCTGACAGCTCCTCCCCAAGCTTGGGGCCTGAGAGGCACCTGTTCCAAATCCCCTTAAAACTCTCAGGAACTCCGAACGGCCCTCAGACACCCCTCCTGGCCTGGCCCCTGCAGGGGATGCCCCCAGCGGTCCTTGAGGACACCCCACATTCCCTAAAGGTGGAGGCAGAGGACTTTCCTCCCTGGACTCTGGCCCTGCCTGGCCACAGGCCCCCTAGGGACACTGGACACTGCCTGTTCTCCAGCCCTGCTCTGGGGCACTTCTTACTCGCCACCCTTTAGACCCCCTTTTTTCACTACATGCAAGTAAATCTTCAACAAGAAGGAAAACAGAAAATGTATTTGATGCAAACAAAATACAAAATAAAAACACACAGGGCCCAGCCTTGCCCTCCCGTGGTTCAGTGGATGGTGGTGAGGATGCCATGTGGCCCTCAGCCCACCTGCCAGCCCTGTACCCCCACCTTACACCTCTGTGCGGCTCCCCTGCCTCAGCTCTCTCACTGAGAGCCGCAGACCTGATCTGGTTGGGTCCCCATCCTCCCAGCCCCTGCAGCCAGCTGGGAGTGTGCGAACAATCCTTGCTTGTTAATCTTTTATCTGAAACCTTGGACCACAGGCCGGACCCTTCTGTCCTTCCTGGCACCCACACAGCCACTATACCCTGACCTTGCCTGCTGTGGGACAAGGTAAATAAGTTCCCTTTTATGCTGGCAGAGGCTGTGGGATAGAGGGCACCGGGAGTGGGAGACGCAGGCTACTAGACCCAGCCTCACCTAGACTTGGTGACCAACCCTTATCCCCACCTGCCCATGAATCTGTGACCTTGCTCTGGGTCTCAGTTTCCCCAAATGCAACATGGGAAATTTCAGGAGAGATTTCTCAGAGAGTTCAAAGGGTGACTTGTGCACATACAGGTGCTCTGATAGCAAGCCCCCCAAGACCCTGGCCCACAGCCCTGCCCTCGCTGAGCCCATCTCCCCATGGAGGGAGGGCACAGGCTTCAGAGCCGTTGCAGCCCTGGGTCTCCCAGGCTGAGCAGCAGGTCAGCCTCACGCCATGGAAGGCACACTCTCCTCTAGAACAGGACTGGTTAATTTCTAGGAAAAGTGTGCTCCCCAAATCCCCGGCGGGGAAAACTGAGGGTCCAGGAACCTATGCCTCTTATCCAGCAGCTCTGCCAAAACCCTGGCAGGAGGCCACAGCAAGGCATCAAGGGGCACATGAGCACATGAGTTCTCACTGGGCCTCAGTTTCTCCTCTGTAAAATGGGCACAGCCTAGCTCTGAGGCACAGCTTCAGGGGTGAGACCAAGAAGGCGCCCATGCAGTAGGCCTTCACCTAGCCATCTGGCCTCCTGCTGTCCCCCTTTCCAGGCCCTTCCTCCAAGGTCCCTTCCAGTGGCTTTGGGGGGGGGGCGAGGTCACCCCCAGCCACTGGAACCCTGCATTCCTGGACAATCTCCCAGATCAGGGAGTGCTGGAGCTGCCCTGGGAGCAGGGCCAGGGGCCAGCCATGCAACAAACTATGAACTCCTGCTGAGCCAGCCTCCCCCACCCCAGCCCCTCACCCAGGAAAATGAGGGAAGACCCTCTGGATGTCGCGTGCGTCTGGACTACTCCACTATTTATGTCTACTCTAGGAAGACCAGTGGTGATGGCCCCATTTTACGGATTGTGGGGAAAACACACACCCCAGTGCTGTGTTTTAGATGGTGCCAACGGTTTCCAAAGGCTCCCAGCCCCATCCCTTTGCTTCACGGTGCAAGAGACTGAGGGTCCAGCGCCAGGGGAGTGATGGAGTACAGATGATGGCATCACCCCTGCAGCAAAACAAGGACCCTCCCTGGCTCCACCTGGCCTATCCACAGCCTGGGGGCAGGTATACAGTGCTCACGACTTAACACACAAGGAAACTGAAGCAGAGAGCTGGAGAGACTCACCCTAGGTCAAAAGGGGTATTCTAACCCCAAAGTCCAACGAGGAGCCCAGTGCCTGGGAAATGCTGCGGTCTGAAAGGGGATTGAGCTGCAGCTAGTCAAAGGCAGGGGCACAGGCACAAACAGGAGCACAGGGTGCTGGACTCAGGGACCACCCCCCACCCCCGCCCCCCAGAGATTCCTAGCAAACAGTCTTTTGTATGCAGATATGCCAGAGCCTCCTACTGCATTACCTTGGGCAAGTCCTGCTACCTCTCCTACAAGGGGCCCTGGACACACACTCCCCTAGGCTGTTGTGCCAGTAGGAAAGGGTCCCAGGCAGTACCAGGCCCTGGGCAGGCCCCCCTCAAACACAGAAGAAAAGTGCTCCTCACCCCAGCATTGAATAAGGGACCCTGGGCATTAGGCTGCCTGGGGGAGTCAAAATAAACCAAGCCAACCAGGGCCAGGGACAAGTCTCAGCTCCCACATTGCTGAGTTGCACACCTCTGCTGGGTGACAACTTCCTGTGCCCCAGTTTCCCCATCTGTGAGAGGGAGCCAGGCTAGCCAGTTCCTTCCACTCCAGGCCTCAGCTTCCTCCTGTGCAAAGAGCCTAAACCCAGCGTGCCTGAAACACCCGGGCCCCTCAGGCCTAACCTTACTAGGCAGGGGCCACAGAAGTGAGCTTTTGGGACATCTGAAATACAGAGTTTCGGTTTGGTTCTGTTTCTAAAAGGGTTAGACATTGGAAGCATTCATGGAGCAAAGCCAGCATTTAAACACCAGTGCCTGCACTAAAGGTGAAAGTTCTTTAAGCACATTCTTTAAACCAAACAATTAAAAGTAAAATAAAACCCAGCCTCCCTTCCTTTCGGAGACCTCTGAGCCTTGGAAAGCTGAGGCCGGTCCCAGGTCTGGCAGCCACTGCCCTCTTGCAGGCTCAGTTTCTCCATCTGCAAAGTGGGGCTACAGTGGTTACCAGGGAACCCTAAAGAAGACACCTCTCTCAGAGCGCCCAGCTCTCCCCTTCCGCTCCCGAGGCTGCGTGCCCCGCCAGGTGAGGCCAGTTCCGACTTCCCCTGGCGCGGAAGAGGGGCGCGATTGGAACTTGGGGCCCGGTGCCCGCGGCGCGGAGAGGCGTGGCCGCCGCGCGGTCCTTAGGCTCCCCAGACTGCGGCGGGGCGACCACCCGGGAAGGGGCGCGCCGTCCTTGGGCTGACAGCTGCAAGTCACCATCTGGTTTCCGACTGCTCGCCACTGAGCTTCGGCTCCATCCGGACGCCCGCTGGGCCGGCGGAGAGTTGAAGAGGTTCGTCCTAGGGGTCCCCGGCTGTGCCCCCCAGCCCCTGCTCCCCAGCACCTCGGCTTCCCTGTCTGTGAAATGGGCGCAGAATCCCGTACGCGGCCCCGCGGCCCCAGCCCTCACCTGTGCGGTTGCCCGGGGCAGA
Organism: Eulemur rufifrons; assembly: GCF_041146395.1. Taxonomy (NCBI): domain Eukaryota; kingdom Metazoa; phylum Chordata; class Mammalia; order Primates; family Lemuridae; genus Eulemur; species Eulemur rufifrons. The sequence continues at coordinate 201,640,087 of NC_090989.1, read as the reverse complement.
CGTGGTGCCCCCGGCCCGCCCCCGGGGCCTCGCCTTGCCGCGCAGGGTCGCTGCCGCCCCGCGCATCCTGCGCGCTTCGCGGCGCTTGGCTGAGCCTACCCCGGACCGCGAGCGGGGCCGGCGGGAGGGGGCGGGGTCTGCGGGAGCACGCCCTCCAGGGGGGCGGGGCGGGCACCGACCAGGCCCCGCCCGCCCCTTGGGCCGAGCTCCGGGGGCGGCTCCTGGGGATACCAAACCCCGAGGGGGCGAAGTTGGCCAAGCGAGAAGTGTCACTCCCCCAGGGCCTTGCAGGCGCGTTTACCTCTGTCCCCACACCTTCTCCCTCCCGATCCTTACCTGGCCCCTCCCGCCCAGTTCTCACCTTCACTCCTAGTGTGGTTTTCCAAGTGCTTCCATGTATTTTTCTGAGCAGCGTTTTGCGTTCTAGAGTACACAATTCAGCAGGTACCAAAGGGCGAAGAGCAAAAACCCTCCATCTCCGCCCCTCCGACACACCCCATCACCCCCAGGGTGTCCCACGTGGACCCAGCCCTCTGTCTCATGTCTCACTGTGAGCGGGGCCTGCTGAGGCTCCCTCAGGTGAGTGCCCGTACAGTAGGTTCTTCCTGAGGGGCCCCTGGGTGGTGGAAGCAAGACTCAACCCCCTGGGGTCTGGCTCCAGGGCCCACACACACCTGGGGACCCGCCTTCTCCTGGCTTGCCCCCCCCCCCCACACACCCTACTCCACGTGCAGCAGCCCCTGGGTGGGCCCCAGTGGGCCTAGAGCTGTAGCCTAGCTCCTTTCTCTTCCTCTGATCCCACTCAGCCGAGGCGTAGCCCTCTGCCCAGGCAATCACCAACGGGGGATGTGGTCTTGGGCCACCGACACCCAGGAGCTGGGGCTGCTCTAAAAAACCCTTCTAAGCAGATGAGATTTGAGCTGAGATCTGCCTCTACAGAGCTGGGGGAAGCATTCCTAGCACAGAGAACAGCAGATGCAAAGGCCCTGAGGTGGGAATGGGTTCGGTAGTTTCAGGGACAGCCAGAAGGCTGGTACAGCTGGCTGAGGCAAGCCTCAGGGAGCCTGGGAAGGTGGCCCAGGCAGGCAGGGCTCTGGAGGGCCTGGAAGGTGACAGTGAAGAGCAGGATGTTCTGGGGGACCACGGAGCAGGATTCTGGCAGGACAGCCCCTTCCCACCTCTGCTTTCTGAGCCCTCAGAAGCTCGAGTTCCATATATGTAAGGGCATCCCCTTTCCCTGTCAGGGTTGATTTTACCCAATGATATCTTGTTCCCACTTTGACTTGTGGCCCACATACGGTGGCTTTCTTCAATATCCTTGATTCTGAATCAGCATGTGTGTCCTCTGCCATGTCAGGAAGGGCAGAACCATCCAAGGGTCCACTGTGACGCCAGCCCCCTCCAGACCACCTTCTGGGGCCCCAGAATAACCTGCCAAATGGCCCCACGCCCACCTCTCCAGCCTGTGTGACCCCCTCTCTGGGTTTGCTCCCCCACCCCCTGCACTGCAGGCTGGAGGGCAGCTGCCTACAGGCTCATGGACAGGGCTGGGAGGGAAGGCCTGGGGCAGCCCTCCAATTGCTGGGTGGAGCTGGGTGGGGGATGGAAAACACAGGGCTGCCTGTGGCTCCCCACACCACCTCGCTGGGGCTCAGGCCTTCAGGAGTCCAAAAATACTAAACAGCTGGCCACTTACAGTGAGTGTGTTTCCTAGGGCTGCGTCACAAAGTACCATAGACTGGGTGCCTTAGGACAACAGAAATTTGTCTCACGGTTCAGGAGGCCAAAAATCTGAGATCAGGGTGGTGGCAGGGCTGTGCTACCTTCAGAGGCTCTTGGGGAGCGTCCTTCCCGGCCTCTTCCAGCTCTGGTAGTCCCTTGGCCCATGGCAGCTTACCTGCGACCTTCACACAACACCCTCCATGTGTGCGTGTCTCTCTGTGTCCAGATCTCTTCTTATAAGAACACCAGTTGCATTAGATTAGGGCACATCCTAATGCCCTCATCTTAACTTGATTAAGACCCTGTAAAGGGTCTGTAAAGACCTAGAAACACTTTGTCTCTGAATAAGGTCACATTCTGATGTGCTGAGTTAGGATTTAGGGAGACAGTTCAGCTCCTGACAGGTGGTATCAAGGAGGCCAGAGCATGTTTTTTCTGAGCCTGTAGCTTGGCTTACACATTGTGAATATTCAAGCATGTGGTGCTGGGCCTCCATTTGTACTGTTAGGGGACCTAGGGAGTCACCTGAGGACCTCTTTCATGTTCTACAGAAAAATGTACACCTTTTTGTGCCTCAGAACACTCCCTTGCTGCCAAAGCCATCTTCAGAAGCAGCAGGTAGGATCTGGGGTCCATTCTGGAGGTGGACCTATGGCAGGGTTGGGCAACTTTGCTCTGAGGCTCAGTGTTCTCATCTAAAGCATGGAGATGGCCCTGCCACCCTCCCAAGGCTAGCGAGAGACTGTGATGTGCTCAGGATGGTGCAGTGGCCTCCAAGCTGGACGACTGGCAAGGCTCCCGCCAGCATTTGGGCTTGGCCCACCCATCTGGCTCTCCCAGCTGCCGGGGTTCCCAGTTCCCAGACTCTCCATGTCTAGGTGCAGACTGGGGACAGACCTTGGGCTACACCTGCCTGGGTCTCTCCTTACCCTCCAGGCCTCAGCCTCCTCCAGGGAGCCCAGCAGAGCCATTCCGTGCTGCCCGTCCACAATTGCCCACTCAGCTTGTGTCACATCTGTGAAATGGAGGGGACATGGCTGCCCTGGAGTAGGCAGGGGAGACTGGGAGGGACAGGTGGGCTGAGCACACAGGAGGCCGGGAAAAGGAAGCACAATCTTGCACAGACACCTAAGGAGCTGGCTGCAACTGGGAGCACACAGCACACTGTCAGCAAACGTTTGCTGGATGGGTGCACTGGTGGGGAAGGAACCAAGGAGGCAGGGGGAGGTCTGTAAGCCCTGGGTCTCAGTGTTTCGCTCTGTAAAATGGGCATCACACACATGTGCTGCTAGAGATTTCCAGGGGTCTGGGGGGTCTCCTTTTCCTTCAGGGCTTAGCTGAGGTGCTGCCTCCCCAGGAAGCCTTCCTCAAGCCCTGGTTCACCTGACTCAGCATCCATAGGCCCTGGTGGCCTGGGAGGGGACTGAAGCACAAACCTAGTGGTGATGGCAGAGTTCTTGGCTGGGTATGTTTCCCTAAAATTGGATAATGACTGTGGAAATGTAAAATGCTTTTTGTTTTGCTTTATTCTTGATTTTAGTTATTACTCAATAGAAAAATGAGATTTTCATCCTAAAAACCTCTTACAATGGACCAAGTCCAGAAAGCTCCACTGCAAAATGATAAGCCTCACAGACTTCCTCTCTTTTTTAAAAAAAATTTGTTACTTTTTAAAACTAAAAGCAATAAAAAGTAACCTGGGCTTGTAACTCCAATGACTTGGATATTTGGGGAGAAAACAATTTTCCCAAAAATATTTTCTGCCAGGCTGTTTGGAGCCCTCAATGCACACCACTAATCCTACTGGCTGCCCTGAAGCAAGGCAAGAGCCTCCTCCCACTTTGCAGGTGGACAAGGGAGGTGAGCGGGCTGCTGGCCTCTGACCAGAGCCTCCTGCTGCTGGGGCCTGGGCTCTGACCACTGGGCTGTCCTACCTGGCTATAGCATGCATAAGCAGATGTGTCAGCTCGGGTGACATGACATTGAGCCACCACCCTCAGGTTTAGAAATGATGACTGAGAGACATGCAGCAAGGCATCCTGGAGGGTAAAAGGAATGACAGAGTTATGAAACAGATACTACTGAGCACCTACAGTGTGCCAGGCCAGTTCAGGAGCTGGGGACACTGCCAGGCACAAGAGGGACACAGTCTGGCTGGGGGCTGCTCCCCGGCTCCTCGTCCTCTGCAATGGGGCTTCACCTGGCTGCCGAGAGAAGGTCAGATTGTGGATGGTCTTTTTGCCTACCTCTTGACTTTTTTCTGTATTTTCTGAATTTTCCACAGTGAGTGTGCATCGATTCTCTAAACAGGAAACAGGAAACAAAGACTTTAAATGCTTTGTAGATAGATGTAAACAATTGCAAATATTGCCACCATTCTGATTTCCACTTGCCAGAAAAGGTGTGGACTGACCTGGTCACCGGCTGTTGGGATTATGCCTCTTATGGTGATGTAAGGAGTTCACATCTAAGGATAGGATTCCAGGAGGGGGTGGTGCTCTCACTGGCCTGGAGCTGCTCCCAGCTAAGCCGGCGGGTCAGAAGGCGCAGGTGGGCCAAGGGCAACCGGAGGCTTAGTGCTCAAGGGCCAGTTAAGCTGCTTTGGTGCCCAGCACCTGCCCTGTGGTGGGAGAAGCTTGAGCCTTGCTCCCCTCCCCCCAGCTCCCTGCTGCTCCTGCCCTGCCCCCACAGACCTGGTGGCTGCTCAGCCCTCACCAGCCCACAAGCTCAGTGTGTTTTAGTCCTGCCTCTTCCCCAGTCCTCAGGCTGGCCCTGGGCCGGCCTTGCTTAAGCCCCTATCCCTCTCTGGGCTCTGGGCTCTTTCCCTACCTTCCCCTAAAAAGGGGCTCGACAGCCTGGGGCAGGTGGTAGTCATGCTGGGAATGGGATTCCTGGGGGCCCCTAGTGAGGTGGCATCTGGGTATGGCTCCTCCCCCCCCCGGCCCCTGCAGCCTCTCAGTGGTCTTTTAGGCTGTCCAAGGCCCATCCAAATAGAGACATCTGAGAGACCCAGTCTCAGGAGACTTCTTGGAGGTCTCCTATTTTAGAGATAGGGAAACTGAGGCCTGTGAGGGATGAGGGTCTCCCCCTGCAATACAGCCCATCTCAGACCTTCTCCCAACAGCCCAGGATCCAGGACCTGACTGTCTGGGATTGGCCTGTGGGACCTGGACATGTTACTTGGGCTTTCTGTGCCTCAGTTCCTCCTCCCTGCAGAACGGCACGCTAGGAGTCCTGTTCCAGGGCCAAGGGTGGAGCCGTGTGACAGGCGGAGCTTTGCTGCCATTCCTGGAGGAAAGTGGAGCGAGGAGGGCTGCTCTTGGCTCCCCATCTGTGCCGGCCCCTCACTCTGCCTGCACTGACAGCTCTGGTTTGCTAACAATTGCCCAGCTACCGTTGATGAGGGCTTCACTGTCCCCATTTTACAGATAGGGAACTGAGGCTCAGGCCTGTGAGTCACACATTTGCTAGGTGGCTGCCTTAGTTGATTGCAAGGGACAAAAGCTCAACTTAAATTCACTGGATGAAAAAGGAGCCAGAACCCTCCTTTTCACGTCACAGGGCAGGGTGGGCTGGGGTGGGGTGTCTGCAGGGCTCTTTCCTCTCTGCATTTCGCAGCAGTTCAGCATGCTTCCCTCTGTCTGTTGGCCTCCTTCCATGACACCATGGCTGCTGCTGGCTTCAGGGTTCTGAGCAAGGCCCTTGTGGCTCATGGTCCTAGAAGCAGGTGAGTGAGTATCTCTCACAGGATCCTAACACCTCATCCCAGGATAGATCACCTGGGACCAAGCACCATTGGTCATCCTTGGACTAATCACCATGGCCAGGCAGAGGAGCTCAGATGTGGGCCAGAGTTTCAGTATTTCAGTACCTGTCACTACATAGTGACAGATACTTATTAGAATAGCAACAGTCCTTTCTTTTGCTCATGAACCTGCAATTTAGGCAGGGCAGAGAGTCCATTTCCAAGATGGTTCATCCCAGGGCTGACACGTTGCAGGGCACTGACTTGCCTCCACAGGGCTGCTTGAGCTTCCTTACAGCATGCCAGCTAGCTTTCCAAGAGCAGGCATTCCAGCAGACAGGAGGTAGAAGCTGCCAGTTTCTCAAGGCCACTGCCCAGAAACATCACTTCTGTTGTTTTCTATTCATCAAGCATAGAGCTCAGATCTGAGGAGTAGAAACAAAGACCTCCTTTTTCAATGGAAGGAGTGTCAACAAATTTGAGGGCCACTACAAGGGCAAATGTCTGTGCTTTGGATGCAAGCACTAGGCCAGGTAATTCTCAACTGCTTCTTCTTCTTCTGTTTTTTTTTTTTTTTTTTTTTAAAGAGATGGGGGTCTCACTCTGTTGTGCAGGCTGGAGTACACAATCACATATCACTGCAGCCTTGAATTTCTGGGCTCAGGCGATCCTCCCTCCTTAGTCTCCTGAGGAGCTGGGACTACAGAAGTGTGCCACTACACCCAGCCAATTTTTAAAAGATTTTTTGTAGAGATGGGGTCTTGCTATATTGCCCACTCTGGTCTTGAACTCCTGGCCTCAAGTGACCCTCTTGTTTTGACCTCCCAATGTGCTGAGATTACCGGCCCTAGCCTCCTCTTGAGTATCTGCTGAGCATCTGAGCACCAGGAGCCTGCTCCAAATTAGAAAACTAAGATCAGGCTGAGTTCCAAAATGGAAGTGTGATCCTATGACATTTTTCTTTCCTCTTTTCATTGTTTTTTTGATAAAACACAGACATACACATACACAGATACCAACACAGGGAAAGGCTGGAAGGCAGTAAGTTCATGGTGTTATTGCTGAGTGAGGATACAGGTAATATGCATGTTCGTGATGTACCCGCATTTGCTAAACCATTTAGAAGATGGTTTACACTTCCTTTGTCTGTACCCTGTGCTGTAATGACTGTGGGAGGGCAGAGGCAGGTGCAGCCCATTATTAGAGATAAGACCATCTCTCATGCAGCAGACGAGTGCATATGAAATCCTGGTGATGGTGTGCACAGTTCTTTCTTTTCCTTTGAGAACTGGTTCAACCCAGGTGGGTTCAAGCTCATGTGGCCATCCAGGGTCTCCCTGCACTCTTTTTTTCCCTGTTCCTTTCTACCCCCATGGTCCTGAGCCCTAGGTGGTTATAGAGGGTAAGGGGAGGGCGAAAGCTAGCCCGCTTCATGGCTTTGTGCAAATTTGGAGAAGGCCACAGCCCTGAGGGTAGTGCATGGGCTGGATCTCAGTGTATGTACATATTCACCAGGGCCTCTGTGCAGTGGACAGCCTGCTCAACTGCACATGGCAGTCCTTGGTGGGGAGCATGTCACTACAGCCTTCAGGGGGCCGAGGGCTCCCAGGTTCTGCAGATGGAAGCCCCACAAGATCGCCTTCCCCTTGCTGATGGCCATTGCCTCTGGAAGCTAGACTCCATGGAGCAGTTATGCTAACAGTCCTGGCTCAGCTCTTCCTCAGAGCCAAAGCTCCTTCCTCGCCTCCCAGTTTTATTCCATCCACTCATTAAATACTCACCAAGGCTGCCTGGTGCCCAGCTCTGTGCTCCCCGCCCTGGCCTTCGGGATCTCTCAAATCTACAGGGCCGAGGAATAAAGTCCTCAGTCCTCAGTGAAGCCATTGAGACCCCCCACCCACCCTTATCTTCAGCTGCTCCGCCAGCCCCTCCCCACAGCACTCCAGCCTCGCTGACCTCCCCACCAGCGCTGCCCAGCTCTGTGGCTCTGCCAGCGCTTCGACGCTCGGCAGGCACCACCTCCTCCATGTTGGGTTGGGGCAGACCAGGGGCTTGTCGCCCCTCCCCAATGCTCCCGCCCCGCAGACAAGTCATACCTCAGTCATAGGAACCATACCTGGTTCATGTCTGTGACCCTGGAGCCCAGCAAGGGCTGGGCGCAGAGCAGGCATCCCTAGCAGTCCGTGACGTGTGCGAGTGGGCCAGCACTGCTGGCAGGTACCTGCTGTTCTCTTCTCCCCACTCACCAAATCGAGCCGTAGCCCAGAATGTGGAACTTGGCTTCAGGCCACCTTAAGCTCACACCCTAGTCCTGCTCTGGCTGACTCTGGGCTGGTCCCCTGTAGCAGATGCTGTCTGTGCCTGCCACATTTCCTCAGTCAGGCCCTCTCGGAGGGCCCCTCTGCCCGATTCCCAGCTGCTGGGGACTCCCTCTGGGATCCCATAGTAATCATGTTTTTTATTTTTTGTGTTCTGATGCTCTGACATCTGGGCCTTGCTGACCCTGGAGGGCCTGCCCTTCCCAGGGCTAGCCAATTCCTAGGGACAGTAAGGACTCACCTGTGGTCACACCTTTCAAATACAAACCAACCAACCCAGAGCCACACCCGCCACCTCCTCTGTGGAGCTTTCACCCCAGGGCAGGTGACAACTAGACAAGCCGTGTGTCCAGAGCCACTGAAATGGTTCAAACTAGCCAATCCTAAACCTGCCGACCCTGCCTCTCCCATTCCTTCCCATGGAAACCACAATAAAGGCTCAGGTCCACGCTTTCCCTTCACTCTGTCTGCCTCGTGATTGACCCTGGTCCTTCCCTTGTGGCCCCTCATATCAGGGTGTGCCCTGTTCTCTTGGGGATTGTAAGTAGCAAACTATTAATATCTTTTCAACAGCAGTCATCTCCTGATCTGTTGGCCTTACTATACCCGAAAACTTAAAAACAGGTCCGAAGCCCCTCTGCTCATGCAGGGCAGGCTAGAAAAGGTGGGGAACGGATGGTCCCAGGAGCAGCGCTCAGCCTGGCTGTCTGGCGCTCGCGGGTAAATGCCTTGGCTGCATGACACCGAGGTGATCTTCTATTCTGTGAGAAGCCGGAACAGGCCTGGCGCTCACAGCCCCTGGTGAACACGGCCAATCTCACAGAACATCAATATTACACAAGATCACTCCATAATCTTGTCTTGGCACAGAACAATCAAAGTCACTGGGCAAACAATAAAAATGCCAAGGTCCCCCTATCCTGGGTAACATGAGTGGCTGCTGCTTCATTACCAATTGCAGCTTTAGTCTCACTTGATTCCTCCACTTTCTAATAAAATTGATTAAGATACCCAAGCATAGAATTACTTTCACTTTCTAACACCATCCAATCCATCCTGGCTTCCTTGAATCCCCCCCTCTCAAAATTGCCTAACCCAAGCCCAAATCCTATGCTAAGTGCTACCTAACACCAGCGTGCTGAGACACCCTAGGCTTTCCCATGGTGTGTGCTCTCACTCATTGCAGCAAGTCTACAAACCCCACTTTGTTTAATGACAGGTATGTTCCTGGGGGGTTTCAACTGGAGGGATGGAGCAGTAGCTCCCAGAGCTCCCTGGCAGACTAAGTTCCAGTAGCCTCCAGTCCTAAGTTGCTTAATAACACACCATCTGTATTAGTGTCCCAGGGCGGCTGCAACAAAGTACCACAAACTGGGGCCTCAAAACAACAGCAGAATCCTTGGCACTCCCTGTCATGTAGCTGTATCCCTCCAATCACTACCTGCAACATCACATCTCTGCATGTCTTCTCTTCTTATCAGGACGCCAATTATTGGATTCAGGGCTCATCCTAATCCAGGATGACTTCTTTACTAACTGTATCTGTGAGACTTTATTTCCAAATAAGGTCACACTCTGATGTTCTAGGTTGACATAAATTTGGGGGGACACCAACCCACTACAGCCTGACCCCCAAAGAGTCTCTTTGGTCCAATGTTCAAAATGTATTCACCCCATCCTGACACCCCCTAAAGTCTTTACTCATTCCAAAGGGAGAATATGGAAGAAATGAAGGGGTCACTTGGTCTTAAGCAAGTCTGAAACCCAGCAGGTTTTGTGGTCTTAAAAATAATCCTCTGTGGTTCAATGCTCTGTCCTCTGGGCCTTTGGTGGTGGCCCTGCTCTCTGGGGTCACAGCAGCTAAGGAAGTGCCACCTTCTCTAGCCTATCTCTGCATCCATGTCTTGTTCTCCAAGGCATTCTTCCTTCTTTTCATTCCATCTCTATGCCTTTCGGTCCAGGCTGGCAGTGTTTCTGCTGGTGTAACATTCTCAGGTATCTTATGGTTTCCTATGTAATTCACAGGGCCCATGCCATCAGACAGGAGACCCCTTCACAGATCATCTCTATTCCTGGATACTGCTGAGATGGTTGATTGGATCCACAAGTCACATTCCTAACCTCATCAACAAAACATTGCCCAGCAACACCCTTGGTGTTCTCTTTAGACCTGCAGTCCCCAACCCCCTGGGCTGTGGACCAGGACTGGTCCGTGGCCTGTTAGGAAACAGGCCACACAGCAGGAGGTGAGCGAGCAAAGTGTCATCTGTATTTACAGCCCCTTCCCATGGCTCCCATCACCGCCTGAGCTCCACCTCCTGTCAGATCAGTCACTGTCTCCCACCACCCCCATATGGGACCGTCCAGTTGCAGGAAAACAAGTTCAGGGCTCCCACTGATTCTGCATTATGGTGAGCTGTATAATTATTTCATTATATAGTACAATGTACTAATAATAGAAATAAAATGCACAATTAATGTAATGTGCTTGAATCATCCTGAAACGCCCCCAACCCAATCCGTGGACAAATTGTCTTCCATGAAACTGGTCCTTGACACCAAAAAGGTTGGGGACCACTGCTTTAGACCACACTTTCTCAACAGTGAATCATTTGATTTTAGTAATCTGCCCAGGCCAACGACCTGCCAAATTACCAAGTGTAGGTTCCTTTTTCTTAACAGTTCCTTCCTCAGTTTATCTCTTTTCTCTTGTTACAACAGGCAGCAAGAACACACCAGGTCATGCCTTCCACACTTTGCTTGGAAATCTCCTTGGCTAAATATCCAAGTTCATTACTTACAAGTTCTACTTTTTACCCAACAGTAGAACACAGTTCTACAGTTCAGCCAAGTTTTCTGCCTCTCTGTAACAAAGATCACTTTTCCTCCAGTGTCCAGAACATCTTTCTCTTTCCAGGACCTCACCAGAAGCACCTTAAATGTTCATATTTCTACCAACATTCTGCTCCTGATGATATATGTATTCTCTAAGATGATAGACACTCTCTCTACAGTTTTTCTTTTTTCTAAGCTTTCACAAGGAGCACCTTAAATAAATGTCCACTTTTATCCCTTCAAGCCAATGTAGGCTTTTTCTATCAAGCACCTTAAAACTCTTCCAGCTTCTACCCATTACTCACCTCCAAAGCTACTTCCACATTTTCAAGTATTTGTCACTGCAGCATCTCACTTCCTGGTACAAAATCTATATCAGTTTGCCAGGGCTACCTCACAAATTAACTCTCTCACAGATTTGGAGGGCAGAAGTCTGAAATCAAGGTGTTGACAGGGCCAAGCTCCTCTGAAGGCTCGAGGGGAAGATACTTCCTTGCGTCTTCCTAGTTTGGGGCAACTCCTGGAATCCTTGACATTTCTTGGCTTGTAGATGCATCACTCCAATATCTGCTTCTGCCATCCCATGGCCTTCTCCCCTCTGTGTATACGTGTCCTTTCCTCTTGTAAGGAAGTCATTGGATTTAGATCCCATCCAAATCCAATATGACTGCTATAACTCTCATTCATATTAATGCCGTCTTGGCATACATCTTGTTGTCCTGTCCCTAGCTTGTCACATTTGATCTACATGTTTTGATGCAGTCTCCACACAGTTCCCCTTTTGGTGTTCTAGACAGATAAGGCCCCAATACCCTGAACTGCTTGACCACCTTACTTCTGCTTTAAGTCTGGTGAACATAACAATGTAAGCCCCAAGTTCCAGTTCTAATGCTCCCTTTAAATAAACCAATCCAACCTTGTCTTGAAAACTCACCTAGGTAACACCCTAGACTCTAGGAAAGGTGTTGGCCCACCAGGCCCCTCTCTCTGTCTTGCTCCTTACCCACTGGTTGTGTGCACATGTCCCGAACATACCCTCCTCTTCCCATTGGCCTGTAAAACATGCTGCCCTTTGCTTTCTGTGAATCATAAAGTTAATCTTTCTGCCATTCTGGTATGGTGTCCCTCACTGTACCCTACCTGACTACACTGAACCTAACTTAAATACCTCACTTAGCAAGTCACAATGGTGACCTGATCTTAATTTAACTAATTGCATCTTATTTCCAAATAAAACCATGTTCTGAGGTTCTGTTTAGACATGAATTTCGGGGAAACACTATTCAACACGCTACTCCCTGTATTGGCTTTTATCCTATCTCTGTCTCCGTCTCCACTCCCCAGTGTTTCAAGGATCACCTCCCAAATAAACTCCCTGCATTGGAATCCATGGTCTGCTACAGGAAATCCACCGAAGGCCCGGCCTCCCCGCTGAGCATCAGGGGCCTTCTCCGGAAGCGGAAGCGGAAGCGAGGTGATTACCAGAGCCTCTTCCTCTGAGGTTTTGTGAGGACAGAGGAGAAAATCCTGTAGGTCTCTGGGCTTAGGGCCTCCCACAGCACAATAGTCACTCCCTGACTCTGGGAAGTGGAGTGCTTTGTGACTAGACCCCAATATTATTTTCCTTAGAAGCGGATGGGCTGTTCGAGTGTCGGCAGTTTTCCAATGCCCCATTGAGGCAGGTGTTGTTTGGGGCGGGAGGCAGATTATTTTCTTGAGCTTTGATAAGGCAAAGGGAAAGCCCAGCTCCCTTTCTGGGGATGGAGATTCCCAGGGAGGTGGTGTGTAGCATTTACAGTGGGCAGAGCTGGGGCACTGGAGACTGAGCTGCTTGGGGGTGGGGGCAGGTCTGGCTCTGGCAGGAAAGTCGAAAGGTTTTTGTGTCCCTTTCAGAGATACTGTGAGCCTGGATTCTGGGTTGGGGAACTATGGCCAAAGCAGGACCTTTTGGAGGGTATAGGCTAGTCTCTGCAAAATAGTGGCTGTTGGACTGCGGGTGTGACAGCAGTTAGCAGAAAATCTGACTGTAGGAGAAATTTATTCACTCACATAACTACTTTAGATGAGATCAGATTTCCTCCCGCTTCTGGACCTCACTGGGAGACTCTTTCCTTTCGAGAAGACTGCCCAAGCTCAGCAGCCAGGTTCCCACCACAGCCATCAGCGGGCAGGGAAGCCATCTTGGGTCAGATGACCATCCCCAACCAATCCCTGTGGCTGAGGGAATGGGGAATCCTGATTGGCTCAGCCCGAGTTACGGGACTCTGAGAGTGGCGTCCACTTCCTGGTTCACCTTGGCTTTCTAGAAATTCCAGGCTGTGCTTACCAATACCCATCCTCCAGCTCTTCTCTTGCTATCCCCGCTCGGCCCCCCCCCCCCCCCCCCCCCCCCCCCCCCCCCCCCCGGCCTCTGGGCACAACCTCACATTTGCTCCGCCCTGGCTGGTCAGAGAGGGCTGAGTCCAGCCTGGAGCTAGTATGAGGCATCCATAGAGGAGGCACCAATAGAGTAAGGACAGAAGAGTGGGTGGGCTGCGTCCTCGGCGACCCCTGGCAACACTCGCTGCCAGGGCACCCTTAGGGCCTGTGCTTCCTTGTGAGCACGCTCGGGGGTTCTAGGGAAATGGAACCCTGCATAGGAGGTGGCATGTTGCTGTGTCCAACCACACGGTTGTTGTCATCGTCATCCTCGCTAAGATGCAGCCTTCCCTAGGCTTGCGGGAGCCTCTGTGTAGAGCTTCCCTCCAGCAGGGGCATGGAGCCCAGAAATCCGCCGGATCAGCAGGGAGGCAGGGCGGGACCCTGGCACCTTGGCCGTTTTCTAGAACGGAATGTGCAGAATGTGGGGTGGGCGCCTGGCTGCTCCTCCCCTGCCTCCCTCCTCAGCCCACCCAGACCTCCTGCCTTCGACTTCATCCAAGGTCCCTTGGAATAGAGAGAGAAGCCCGCGCGTAGAGGAGTCTGTGACCTCCATCAAGTCCCTTTGCCCCGTTTCCTCTTCCACATAGGGCGATAGGAATTCCTCCAATCTGAGTGATAGATGAATAGTGTGAGAGGTGTTGTGGCCAGGGAGCAGCCTGGACTCTTGTCACAGCCCACTTGGTGCCCCTTGGGAACCATGGCTGCTTGTTTCCAGGGGAGAGGGAGAAATGCTGAAGGGGAGAGTGAGCAGGTCTGGACCACACCTGCCCAGTGCCAAGAGTTGCCTGCCTGGATGTAGTGTGCAGCTTCAGAGCTGACCACCGCTGGCCCTGCCTACTGAGAGCCCCCAAAGGAGGGTTTCTTGGTGGGGGATGGGTGCCTGAACGGTATGGGTGCCTGAACGGTATGGGCGGCGGTAGGGGGGCTCACAATGCAGCCACCTATGGCTTCCAGCTGGGCCCAGGCTCTCCCTGGATGTCCCCTGGATGGATCGGCCAGAGAGAGCTTAACTGTAGAGACAGAGCAAGCAACTCCAGGGGAAGGTGAGCCCACCCTCCTTCCTGGACGCCCAGTGCCAGGAGTGGCTACTCAGACAGGCTTGGATTCCAGGAGGCAGGCGAGGTCCCTGGAGCAGCTGGTGCTTAAAGCCAAGGCCTGGAGGCCCCCACAGGTTATAGGGAGGGTGGGGCTGGGGCTGCCCCAAGGTCTGGGCTCTGGGGCCTGGGGCCTGGTGTAAGTTTTGGGGCTTAGGGGTCTGTGGCTGCTTAGAGGTCCTGTGCTGTAGCCGATCTTGCTGTCTCCATGGGAGGATGGGAGGCAAATACAGCTGGAATCAGACCCACCTGGGTCCAAATCCCCCTCTGCCCGTGTCCTGGGGACATGGCTGCCTTTCTGGGTCTCAGTGTGTCCATCTCTACAGTGGGACCAAACATCTGAGGAGAGCTGACTCTTATGTTCCTGAGACCCAGGACCTTTACAATCTCAGGCAGCGTCCACTTCCCCATCTGTAAATGAGGATTCCAGACCCACAGTGTTATACTTAGGGGCCCTGTGGCAAGACAGGTGTCTCTGAGCCTTTCCACAGCTATTGGCAGTTATTCACTGAGCACCTACTATGCCAGGCAGTGTTGTGGAGGGGCTGTGTCTTGCCCTCTGGGAGCTTCTATTCTACATGGGGAAAGAGAGGTTAAACAAGGAGTAAGTAGTTAAAAAAAAAAAAAAAGTGCAGAGACGGGCAAGGGGTCTCTGTGGAAGTGGCTGAGCAGTAGTGAGTGCGGACGAGGCGGCCACAAAAGACTTGCAGGAAGAGCCCCCAGGCACAGGGGACAGCAAGTGCAAGGCCAGAGGTGGGAAGGAGGCTGGCGGTTCTGAAGGCCCAGTGGCCAGAACCTGGTGATGGGGCTGGAAGTATGGCAGGACCAGGGCGTACAGGTGGTGTCTGATCCCCCTTCCCAGAAATCCAAGTAGCATTCAGTGCACTTGCTTCCCCAAGCGACAGGGCACTCAGAGGCCGGCCTCCCCTCTGTGCAGCCCAGGTGGGGGCCCCAGGAGGTGTGCTAGCAGTGCCTGGTGCAGGAACAAAGGGATGAATGGATGAGTGAATCCCTGCTGGCACCTAACTCACTGTGTGACCTCCAGCAAGTGCATTTCCCCCTCTGCGCCTCAGTTTCACTACTGTTAAGATGCCTTCTGAGTCGTAATTCTCTTCAGTGGCTGGAGAGCTCCCGGTCTGCAGCAGGTCCTCTTGGAGGCTCGTTTTTCTTCCCCAGGACTGCGAGCAGCATCCCCCTCTGGGCATAGTAGGGATGTTGTGCCCTCCTTGCAGGAACCTCTGCCCAAGAGCCCATTCACTCCCCTCTCCCCTGGCTTTCTCTTCTTTTTCTCTGTTCTCCTGTCTGAAAACCTTTCTGCTCGTGCCCACTGTGCTCCAACTTCAGCCCCTGAGCTGGTACCAGGAGCCCCCAGCCTGCAGGCTGGGCAGGCAGGAGCCACCAAGGGTTGGAGGGAACAGAAGAGCCCTAACTCTGGTGGTGATTGGACACCCCAGACCCTGTCCGGTCCCATTTGACATTCTTCAGGCCCCAGAGACCCCAGGTGCCACCTCCCTGCCCAGCCCACAGCGCCCCTTCTCTCCCACCCAGAGGGTGGCCTCCTGTGCCTGTGGAGAGGGGCGGCTGGCCTTGGGGAGGAGGAGGAAGAGGAAGGACAATGAAGCGGCCAGGAGCCAGCATGCATCCAGCAAGTGGCCAGGCTTTGCTGCTCCACAGATGGGCAGTGGAGTGTGCCCAGGCCCCGGGCTGTGGGGCAGGAGGAGGGCCAAGGAGGCGGGGTGATGAGCGGCATGGGGCCCAACACCCAGGTGTGCATGCCCCACAGCAGCCTGCTCCTCAGCAGCCCCCTTTCTAGGGCGCTCAGCCGAGGGGCTCTCCGGGGACAGGGCCTAGGAACTCTGGCCCCGTAAGATGCGGCACGGGGTCTGCACGCTGGAGGCCCCTCACTCTCCCTATCTGAGCCTCGGCTTCCTCTTCTGGAAGAAATGAGAACAACCCTCGGCTGCTAGTGTAAGAGCAAAGAAGACTGGATCTGGGCCAACTGGCATCCAGCAGGTCCCTGCAGCAGGTGACAGAGTCTGGAGGCACGCCCTGCCCAAGGCCTGTGGTGACGTGCCTTGTCCCTGCTTCTCAGAGGACTCCCCTCTGGCCACCCACCTAGGGTTGGTTGGAACCACCATGATTTCAGACTCTGCAGCAGTTACTAAAGTTTATCAGGATATTTTACAAGGACATCTGGATTTCTTTTATCTCTAGAAAATGTTGGAAGTGCTGGCCATACAGGCTGACACCTGGGCAGGGACAGTTGTCGAGGCTTCCCACGTCGCCAACGCCATTGGCCTCTGCTCGCCCACTGGCCACTGCAGGGTCTGCATCTGTCATGACGCTCAGGAGAGGAGGGCCCAGGCTCCCGCCCCCACGGCACCCTGCAGCCAGACGGATCTGTTAAGATTCCCAAGCTTGCCCGACCCCCTCTGGTCACAGTCCCCTCCAGAGTGCTGAGCAAAGGAAGGAAGCCTCCTGAGACCACTGTGGACACCTTGTGTGCGGGGACCCTGGGCCACCCACAGCCAGGCTAGTGGGCGGGAGAGGAGCGGGCTTGGGACCAGGGAACCTGCTGTCAGGACCCCACAGCACAGTTCAGTGGCCTCCCACAGACCTCGCCCCTGCTAGAGTCGCCATGCCCGGCCGGCCACTTCCAGTGGCCTACTCGGTTCCAGGGCTGTGGGTCTCATGGGGGTCTCCTCTTTGTGACTCAGTTTCCTTAGCTGCCGTGTGGGAATTTCCTGGGGCTGTGGTGGGATGGCAGAAATGGAACTACTGCAGGAGGCAGAGGGCAAAGTCCTAACCCCTAAAAGGGCCCCATTAGGGCTGCAGTAGGTGCTCAGTAGACGTGCGTGAGGGAGCAGGCTCCAGGCACCCTCTGTGCAGACAGCAAGCCGGAGATGAACGTGCGTCACAGCTGAGCTCTGGTCAGGGAGAGGGCAGGGCCAGCAGGCCGGGGTCCCCTCACAGCGTCCTCCACTGACTGTCCCTGCCCCAGCTGCACTAGGGGGTTTACTGTGTTTCCCTGGGCAGTAGCTGGAGCAGGGCCAGGCGCCTCTGGGCAGCCAGAAGGGCCCGATCCCATCCCTCCCTGGTGGCACCATCCAGTGTGTGAGCACACAGGGTGCGCTTCCCTGAGCCTTGGGTTCCCCAGTGTGAAGGGGAACTACTAGACCACCCAGTGCAGCACAGGGACCTTGGGGCAGAGGCCCAGGTATATGGCAGGGGCTCTGGGTGCAGTGGCTGAGGCAGCATCCCAAGGGCAGCCCAGCTAGATCTTGCATAAACTCAGCTGTGCCCCCCTCACCTGTGCCCCCCACCTGTGCCCCCTCACCTGTCTCCACCTCACCTGTGCCCCCACCTCATCTGTGACTAGTCCGCCATTTCTGGTTCCCACTCCTGCCCTCTTTAGCACCACCCCTGGGAGGTGCCATGTGGATATTAGAGGGGTGGAGTTCGGAGGGACAGGGACCCCAGTCATTGGTCCCTAAATCTGCCCACTCTCTCCTGGAGGCCCTCAGGGCTCTGGTGCAAAGAGCACCCCCACCCCAAGCCCTTTGTGAGGTCCCCACGGCTGCATCCTGAGTACCTGGCACCCTGTCCTCCCACCTCTGAGCCTGGCCACTTGCCTGCTACATGGCACAGTGCTCTGGCAGGACCCCACTGGCAGGACCATGGTGCAGAACTGCTCTCTAGGTGAGGCATGTGGCCTGGGAGATTCTGTCACCCTTGTCCCCCAACTGTCTACCAGTTGGCCCACCTTGTGGGGGGACCCTGCTGAGGGGCCAGGGAGAGAGTGCTAAGGCTGTGGCCACCTGCTGGTGGCAGCATTTATTTATGCAGATAAGTACTGCTTGCTGCCTGCAAAGGGGCAGCCACACATCTCACACTGGCCACATGGTGGCTGGGGTGAGTCTCCCGGCAGAGTTTCTGAGTGTGGTTATTCGGGAACCATGAGTCCAGCCAGGACGGGGCAGGCCCTTCACTTGCCCCCTCCCGTGCGCTGCAGGCAGGACCTCAGGAGAGGGGCAGAGAAGGGACGGGGAGCCCGGGGCAGTGAGTCACAATTCAGCTTACACTGTGTAGAAGGACGGGCAGAGGCCGGGGCAGACCACACTGTAGACATCTGTCGACCGGGCAGTATGTTGCTGTCCCTGAGAGGTGCCCAGGCCACCTCCTTCTGCCTTTTGGAGCTGGTGACACCATGCAGCCCACCTGAATAATGTTTACTTTGGCAGCTGGGCTGCGCTCCCCTGCTCTGAGCCATACTGCTGGGGCTGGGGCTGGAGGCTGGGCTCCTGCCTGAGGCTTGCTGGGTGACCTTGGGCAAGTGGCTGCACCTCTCTGGGCCTCAGTTTCCTCTCCTCTGAAGAGAGGGGATCCTCCAGGGTCATTTGCCCTGAGCTCTGGGCTGTCAGCCCACTCTCAGCAGTTCCAGGCACCCTTCATGTGACCTCTGACACCACCTCCCAGGAAAGCACAGGCCAAATGTGGCGGTGTGAAGGCAGTGGGAGGCTCAGCTCACAGACCAGGTGTGCCAGCAGGGGCCTGGGGCTGCAGAGCCCCCGGGCTGTCCCGGACCATGTCCCCTTGGGTGGCAGCGCTCAGGGCCTCCAGCCACTGCTGCTGCAGCTCTGCAGAGGGGGCGCTCAGGTACCAGGACTGCTGTGCCTGCTGCAGCTTCCACACGTGCCCCGAGTGCGGCCTCTCCTCGGGGCCCGGCACGCTCACGGTGCAGCTGGCCAGAGGGATGGTGCGAGGCAGCCGGCCGTCCTGGAGCAAAAAGCCAAGCGTCAGTGGGGGCCCCAGCCCCCAGGCTCACCCCTGTGACTCAGGCCCTCCCAGGCAGCCAGCCCCAGCCCCATGCATGCAAGGCGGTGCTGAGCCCGATGGGGCTGGTGGCCATGCCTGCGCTGCCTTCTGTCAACAGGAGGCCGGGTGGCCCACCGGCTCTCAGAGGGAGGATACGGGAGGGGACATCCTGCCTACCCCACAGGATGCCTGGACCTCATGGCCTCCTTTGGACTGCTGGGCCTCTAGGGAGGAGAGCCAGGATGAACCCCTGTGACAGGGTAGCAACTAGGCCTCAAAGGGGCTGCGTGAGGGTCCCTGACTGGGGGAGGGGCAGTATGGGTTCCTGAGCCGGGCCTACCAGGCTCTGCAGCTCCCAGCCCAGCCAGGATGCATGAATGAATGAAAGGGTGAATAAATGAATACAGCAGGAGGGAGGGGCAGCCCCTCACACCCCACTGGCCCTGGGGTCCTGGCTTCAGTAGGTCCTGCCTCCGTGAGTGGGCAGCAGAGGGGAGTAGAGGGTGCTGGGAAAACTGAGGCCCAGATGACCCTGCTCAGTGGGTGGGCCCCAGGCAGGTGGCCCAGGTCTGCTGTGGGCACCCCAGGCCTGAGGCTCTTGGCTGCAGGAGCAAAGTGGACCCCACACCCAGCCTGGGGGCGGGGACACATACCTGGCTACCTCCCTCCAGGTGCAGCATGTGGGGGTCTGACACGGGGATGGCGGCCCACACCTCACTCCAGGCTTCACTGCTTTCCAACAGCCGTAGGGGGCCACAGAGCAGGCTGGGCCGGGTGTCTGCAGCGGGTGGCTTCTGGGGACACAGATGCACAAGTTAAGGGTGGTCTCACTTGCAGTGGTCATGCTTTCTCCTCAGGAGGCTGGGGCAGGGGCAGGGCCAGGGCCACTGCTTGGAAGGAGCTGGCCGTGGAGCCACGGCCAAGGCCTGGCAGAAATGGGGACCAGCTTCACCCAGCTCCAAGGGTCACTTGAAGCCAGGCCTGTGGAACACAGGTGAGTGTGGCATCAGGCAAGGTTTGTAGGCTGGACCCCCTGAGGGGAGCGAGTCCACGTACTGGGTCAGGACAGCATCAGTGTAACAGGAAAGGACCAACAGCAAGGACCCGAGGGTGGCTCATGGCCAAGGGACTGAGTGTGTTTTAGTGCACACACATGCACACACACAGCCTCCCTGCTTGTGTTTTAGAGCACATAGAGACAAGTCTCCTGAGCCATCTGGATGTGGCTCAGACACTGCCTGCTGGAGCTGGTGCCCCTCACACTCGGGGCTCCTGCAAGGCCGGAGCCCCCTTGCACACTGTCGAGTCATGTGCCCCACAGCCCTGGGCCTCCCAGAACACACCACAGTATTTAAATTGTGGGAATGACAGAGCGCAAGTGGGGAATGCAAGGGTCTTTCTTCACCATCGAGATCGTTCTACACACGGTCCTAATATACTTCCTACATCTTTGACTTCTTAGACCAAAGACCCAGACAGGCTCCAACCACCCCTGAGTCAGAGCAGCTGGAACCTTGAAAACAGACTGCCCCCAGCCCATCTGGCCACCCCGCCCAGCCTCTGGGAGAGAAACCAACATTATAAACAGCTTCCTAGGAGACGGCAGCCTGCAGCGGCTGTATCAAGTGGAGAGAAAGGAAAATGAACTCTTCTGGGAAACCATGTTTTCTCTTTTCCAGCTTTCTTGTGACTCTATAAAATAGGAACTGTTTTCTTGAGGAAAGAAGGCAGGGAAGGCAGCAGCCACCCTCAGGAAGAGGAGGGGAGGAGGAAAGAGCAGGGAAGGGGAGAGGGGAAGAGGGCTGATGCCCTGCCTGCCTCCAGTGCCCTGCTTGTCCTCTGACAGCTGGCAGTGGGGCAGGCCACGACGTGGGCAGCATCTCCCCTTGGGTGGGCCTCAAGGCCTGGACTTGGGGGCAGTTCCAAGCCTCACCCTCCAACCAAAGTAACCAGTGTGAGGCTGACACTTGTTCCCATCTAACCCCTGGGTGCAAATGGTTCCCAAGCCGCAGCCCTGGCTGGTCCTGAGAAGCTCAACATGCGCGCGCACACACACACACACACACACACACACACACACACACACGTTAAATTGTAGCTGCTCCAGCTGTTCCCAGCGGCTCTCCTTGGTTCCCAGGGCCTGTGGACCCCACTGAGACACCCCCAATCTGTCCTGGGCCCCAGGGAGCTCTAGAAGCAGAGTTAGCTGAAGCTGTGGGGTTAGGAGGTGGGGTGTGGACACATGTCTGGTACAGGACGCTCTGCTGTGCCACTCCGAAGAGAGCAGGAACCCGGAGCACCCACCTCTGTGTTCTGCTTGGGCTCGGCTGAAGCCTCAGGGCTGGGGCTCTCAGGGGCCACCGGCTGTGTCAGGAAACACTCTCTGCAGACACGGCTCTGCCTGCAGTTCTCAGCCTTGAACTCGGAGCACTTCCCACAAATGACCTACAAGACAGAGGGCACCTGTGACCCCACCTCCCAGGGACACAGGACTGTCCAGGAAGAGGCCAGGAGAGGCAGGAGGGGTCAGGGCTCCTCCTCCAGTAGCCCTGTTCAACAGCAGAGAGTGAGGCTGGTCCTACTGGACGTCCAGGGCCTGTTCTCCTTGCCCGGATGGCCCAGAGTCCAGGAGTCTGTGTGCACTGGAAGAAGAATGAGAGAAGCCACCAAGCACATGAGAGAACTCCCCATCACTGGTCATCAGGGAAATGCAAATCAAAATCATCATAAGAAAACACTTCACACCCCTCAGCATGGCTGTTATCAAAAAAACAAAACAAAACAAAAAAAGCCCAAAACCCAAAAAACAGAAAATAACTAGTGTTGGCACAGATGTGGAGAAATTGGAATATGTGCACTGCTTGTGGGAATGTAAAATGCAATAGCTGCTGTGAAGAACAGTGTGGCAGTTCTTCAAAAAATTAAATATAGAATTACCATATCATCCGGCAATTCCACTTCTGGGTATATACCCCAAAGAATCAAAAGCAGGATCTCAAATATACATTTGTATATTCATGTCCATAGCAGCATTATTCACAATAGCCAAAATGTGAAGAAGCAAAGTGGGCCACAGCCCACATCCACTGGCAATCGAATAGAGGAATCTGGTCCATCTGAACAGCACAGTGTTATTGACATGGGTGGGTGGAGCACAGGAAGGAAGCCAAGGGGTGCTCCAGAGCTCCTCCCACCCTGGACCCCACCCTACTCCGGCAGACCCCTCGGCTCCCCTACTTTGGCTCCTCAGGGCTGCATCCTATTGGTTATCCTGTCTCTGCCTCAGTCTCCCTCCCTCTGCTGGATCCTTCTCCTAGCACACAGAGTGTCTCCTCCAGTTTCAGCGCCACCCACACGCCCCCCTTCCAGCACCCTCTTCTCCCATTCGCCTCCTGCCTCATGCACCGAGTGCTGTAGGACCCGGAGATCTCTGCTCAAACCTCATGGGAGTCTAGTTTGAATCACACCCTGTGGTCGCTGGTTGCTGAGGGACTGCAGCATTCAAACATAGACACGAATTTCACGGGCATTAGGAGATTCGGCAGAGGGAGAGATTATTCTCTTTAAGTAGATGGAAGGCACCCTCTTTTGAAGTCTCAGTTTTATGGGGATTTTGTTCTTGGAATTTCTCTTTCTTTTATGACTTCCTTTGTGAGGAAGAAGGAACACTGTGCAAACCAAGGCAATGAGAACCCAACTAAGCCCCAGCAGCTGGCACAGAGAAGTAGTAATGTCATGGAGGGCACTGAGCCACCTCTGCTGGGTGGTGAAGTCCAGCTTGGCCATGAGGACGCTCACTCTAGGGAAGATTAACAGAAGCTGGAGCTTTTGATTCCAAAGAGTCTCAAAGTGAAGTCCATAGCTGAGCAGGGGCCTGGGCATATATTCTTAGGATGGTTCTTAAATTAAAGCAACAGATTCCATGCAAGTCTGATAGGGAAAGCAGGGCTGAGTTAAATCCCCTAATCCCAGAGAGTGCAAACTGGGCCCCAAACTGAGTGTTCCTTTAAGAGGTACAGATCATATTACCCATCTGCCTGTCCATCCACCTTCCACCATCTACCATCCATCCATTTGCCACCCATTTGTCCATCTATCCATCCTCCATCCATCCACCCATTCATCTCTCCATCCTTCACCCACCCATCCATCTACCCATCTTTCACCCATCTATCCATCCATTCACCCATCCATTCATACCTCCATATGCCATTCATTTATTTGCCTATCCATCCATCCATTCTCCACCCATCTATCCATACTTCCTACATCTCCACTTCTATCCATACTTCCATTCACCCATCCATCCATCTATCCACCCACCCATCCATCCATTATCCACCATCTATACATCTACCGATGCATCCATCCACCCACTCACCCATCCACCCACCCATCTATCAACCTGTTCATTTATCCTATTTATCCATCCATCCATCCTTCATCCACCCACCTATCTACTCATTTATCCATCTACCTAGGCATCCATCCATCATCCATCTACCTATCCATCCATTCATCATCCATCCATCCATCCACCTTCCCCGGCCCCCCACTAGTGTGACAAGGTACAACAAGGAACATCAGGTCAGGCACAGACTGCTGGTGCCCTTTGGATAAACACCTCCAAGGCAGCTGTGTGCTGAGATCCACTTGCTAACATAGATTCAATTTTAATATCTTAACCTAAAATAATCATTAGTTCTTTAACCTGAAAATACCTGAATCATTAGTTATGTTCTCAGGGATATTTTTATGTTCAATTATTGAGTGATGACTCAGCAGCCCATTCTCCAGAGACAGGGCTTTGGGGCTGAGTGAGAAGGAATGGAGATGGTGTGCACTTGGGGCACTAGTCAGAGACAGCACCTCCCCCTTGTCACACAGGCCTACCAACCTTCACACCCCTGGAGTGCTGGGGCAAAGGCCAGCAGGAGGAGTTCCCACCATGGCCACACCCTTCCCCTTCCCCTTCCCCATGCACCTCGCACAGCGTGAGGACCAGGACACTCCCCTGGTTCTCAAGGCCACCTATATAAGGGGCTCTGTGGTTCCAAATCTAGCACTTTTTCAACCACAAGAAGTGTTTGTCAAACACCAGAGCTGGCCAGAGAAAAGTGATTAGCCTCTACTTCAGATGGGACAATTTCACTCTCAAGGGCATGTGCATCTGTGAGACGGGACCTGGACACCCCCGTTAGGGCTGGTGGTATCTGAGCCCCCGCCCTCCCTCTCCCTGGGACTCACCACCCCGCACAGCTTGCAGTGGTGCCTCCTCTTGGTGATGGAGTTAAAGGTCTCACCGCAGCTCTTACAGCTCTGCTTCTCCTTGTCACGTCTGGTCTTAGAGGATAGTTTTCTGGGCTCGAGCTACAAGGAGGCAGATAACCACCATCAGCTTCTGAGTCATGTGTGCGCCCCGCCCCTTTGGGTGGTGGACGGGCAGCTCTCCGGATTGTAGAGCCAACGCCTACTCAGGGCAAAAAGTGCCGGAGGGAATGAAGTACAGAGCCAAGAGCGCCACGTCCCCTTCCCAGCCTCGCCTGTTACAGGCTGCCTGGCGGTGTCTCACCTTGAGTAAGATTATAAATGGAGCAAGACCTTTATGTTTGGAACAACTTGGCCAATGCCTTTATCTGGTGCGTCTGACCAAATATCGAGGGGAGTCGAAGCTGGAGGAAAACAGCACTTACTGGGGCAGGCTGCAGGGGGCACAGACACAGCCCGCAGCACTGCGGACAGGGGTGTCCATGCCCTCCCTGCCCCAGGCCGAGCTCCGGAGCTCCAGCCTGCACCCAGCCATGCACCCGCTCTGTGTGGGCTCCAGGGGGCACCCATCCTGCCAGGTGCACCACATGGATGAACATACATGTGCACCTGGCCTGCGCTCACAGAGAGCTTGGAAACATCCAGGAGCACACGTGAGGAAACCAAAGGAGAGCTGAGGCTGGAGCCAGGGGCTTTACTCCCCTCTGCCTCCTGCAATGCTGCCTGAACTTCCTACGGAGGAGGGTGGTGTGGAGGGTGGGAGCAGGTGCAGCCTGGGGCCCCCCACCGAGCCTCAGTTTCCCTGGCTGATTATAAGCAGTGCAAGGTGGGGGACAGACCCCAGGCTCCTGCCCCTCATCAGCCGTGAGACCCTGGACCAGTCACTTGGCTTCTGTGAGCCTCAGTTTCCTCATCTGTAAAACGGGATGAATGACACTCTTTGGGTACTGAGCCTCATTACAGCGCATGAAGGCCTGACTGTTTTGGCAAGTTGCCAATTACCCTTTTGCGTTCCAGTGGCCTGCAAACCTCACCTCCGGAAGTGCCCCATCCTTTGATGAAATAACTTCCTGTGCTTTGAAACTCCCCCACCGCCAGCATTTCCTTTCTGAGGAGGCCACAGCTCCCAGCAGGTGGCCTCTCGTGACACCTCTTGCTGCTGACACAGACCATTAAGAGTTTAAGAAATGCCAAAGATATTTACAAATTCCCCAGGATGTCACAGCTGGAACTGCCACTAGAAATGCTTATCTCAACCTCTCTGGTGCACAGACAGGGAAACTGAGGCCTGGAGGCATTCTGTTTAAAAGAAAAACATCTAAAATTATCTTACCATTAGTAATTCTGAGTAAAATAAAATGAGGTCTGGAATTTGTTTTAAAATATTACAGAAAAAAAAAAAAGAATATGTGTCTGTGGCAGGCCGGGGACAGAGGAAGCAAGGATGGCACCAAGTCGAATTTTTCCGAGGCTGGGGAGGGAAGAGGGCTCACCACACTGTTATCCCTACTCAGTCCAAAACTGAGTATCCCTACTTGAGTCCAAAACTTCCATGATAAAAAGTTGAACAAAACAGCTAAAAATATGTGTAACAAAAACTCTGCAAGTTTAAGGAGAAAGAGATGAGCTGGTTGGGGGTAGGGGAGCCAGGAAGGGGTGGCTCGGACTGGGTGTCAGCACTGGAGGCTGCGATGGACTGAGCTGTGTCCCCAAAATTCATATGCTGAAGGCCTAACCCCCAGTACATCAGAATGTGATGGTATTTGGCTTTTAAAAGGGTGATTAAGTTAAAATGAGGTCCTTAGAGTGGGCCCTGATTCAATCTGACTTGTGTCCTTATAGCAAGAGGTGATGACGACACAGACACACAGACGTGACCATGTGACCATGTGAGGACACAGGGAGAAGCCACTGTCTACAAGCCAAAGAGAGAAGCCTCAGGAGAAATTAGTCCTCTGACCCCTTGACCTCAGACTTCCAGCCTTCAGAACTGTGAGAAAGTAAATTTCTGTAGTTTAAGCCACCCAGTCTATGGTATTTATGGCAGCCTGAGCAAACTGATGCCTCGGTGCAAATTCTGGCCCTGCACTTGCTAGCTGTGTGGCCTGGTACGTGGCCTCCCCTAACTGTCCCCATCTGCAGGTCCCACCACCGTGAGGCCAGCACCCTGGCCTGCCTTGCACAGGAGCCTGAGGGCAGGGCTGGCTCCTCAAGGATGGCGGGAAGTTTGCTCTCCCTCGGCCCCCAGCACCTCCAACTCATGGGCCTCCCCTGAGGACACAGGGGTGGGACAAGCTTGGGCTCCCTCTGTGGTTCATCTCATGCTCTGAACCACAGTCAGGGGTCCAAGCCCACAAGGGGAGGAATGGGCTGGCAGCAAAACCGTGTTCCCCTGGGCCTCCCTTCTTCCCTAAGTGCCACCCTCACCCAGCCCCCCAGAGCTCTCTGCCCCACTTGAGGCTTCTTCCCTTGTGACTGTCTCTCAGGACTGCTAGGGGGACACAAACATGCACTGAAAAGGAGAGGAGAGAGGGGCCTGGGGCAGGGGAGGGACAGAAGAGGGAATGAAGCCATCCACAGGATCTGCTGTGGCCCAGTAGCCTTCACTCTCCACCCACCTTCAGGGTGTCCCCAAATCCCTGTTCTCTGGGTGAGGACTCCAAGGGTGCCAGATGTGGGAGCGGTTCATAGCAGGGCAGCCTGACATGTGCCTCAGCCCAGAACTGCCTGCTCTAGGGGACCCTGGGCAGGGGACCCCTGCCACGGCACCCAGCAGGCAGCAGTGCACAGCGGCTGAGAACGCAGGAGGCCGTGGGTGCTACAGGAAATCCCTGAGGGGCAAGAAGGGGCTGGTGAGGCAGAGGCCAACCCACAGGGGAGGCAAGGCGTGAGTGGGCCACGGTGTGCGGCCAGGAGCTCAGTCCCCGAGGACCGGTCAGTTCACAGTTCCGGCGGCAGGCAGGGCCTCAGGGCTGGGGCTGGCACCGAGGTCCCACTGGCTTCCTTCATCGGGTGAGTCTTCCCATGGTCGGCAGCTGAGGAGCTGAGCAGTGCCCTCAGTCCTGGCCTGACCTGCTCCACGGTGCTGAGGACTGTAGCCCACTGCGGCCATCCTTGCTGTGCCTGTGCCCTTGACCACACCGGTTCCCCAACACTGAGGTCTGGCTGGACTTGTAGATGGCAGGGGACCAGGTGACTGAGGGGCAAGGAATCCACTGAGTGGCCAGGGACAGGTCTCCAGGCTGATCACACTCCCTTTTTGGATGTTATCAGACAGGCCGACCAAGGGAAGGGGCCTCAGGTTTTCTGTGTGGACGTCAGGACATCAGAAAGGCTGGCCCGAGCCCTTCCAGGAAGATGGAGATAACTGGCTGAGCGACTCTACCTCAAAGTGCCCAAAACACGCCAAAGTCAACCCCAAAACTGGTCTCCACCAAGGGCCAGCAGATTTAGCTGCACATCTGGGGGCTGGGGGACAGGTCGGTGAGACAGAATCAGACCCCAGTCAGCAGCCGCAGTGAATCCACATCAGTTGTATCAGAGGTGGGAAGCGAGCCCCAGGCCATGGGTTTCAGGCACTGCCTGGGGTTGTTCCATCAGGGGGCGGCTGGTGAGCTGGGGCCGCTCTGCTCTTACACGGCCAGGAGCCCTGAGGGTGGGCATGGGCGGGGCCTCGTCCCAGGAAAGGCAGCGCCAGAGCTGCGGGGGAGGGCAGCATGCGGGAAGAACACTTGGCACAGCCCGAGAAAGGGAGGCCGGGGGCGGGTGCCTCCCTGGCACCTTGGAGGGGTCCATGTGTCACCCATGGTGAGTCTGGGAACCTGGGAGTTCTTTCAAATGGTGACATTTTGTGCTTCTGTTTACAGCGACAGGACTTTAGCAAAACAGAGAAGGCTTTGAATTCTGGGAGGCCCCTTGCAAAACTTCCTGGTTTGGGTTTAGCTTCTCTTGGGAAAGAGGGGCTTACAAAGACTGCACAGATGAAGACATCAGGGCTCAGGAAATAAAACCATCCCCCTAGAATGGATTTATTTCCCTCTCTAAATATGCTAAGAATAAGCAATAAGTTTAGTATAATGTAGCGAAAATCACTCCTTTTGGTGTGAGAATTAACTCACTTTCCAGCACCTTGTATTAAAATGTACACCATGCTCCCCCTGTGCAACACAGCAGACACACACTGAGCTGTCCCAAGTCCCCCAAAATCTCCCCTGTGCTCAGTCTCTGCTCACAGGAAGACACCACTAGAAACACATGGCCAGGCCAGGCCCCGTGCTGGAGCTGGGTCCGTTGTTTGGTTGTTTGTTGTGGGGCCCAGCCCTGGCTTGGGACAGAGACAAGAGACTGGAACTGGAATGTGACCCTGAGCGTCCGGTTGCCACAGGACATGCAGAACCCGAGGAGGACTGAGCTCCGGGTCAGGAGAAGGAAAGTGAATGGGGCAGACTGCATGTCCCCCTGCCAGGCGTGGCCATCGAGGCCCAGTGGGTCTGCCGACCACAGCCTGACCCACGCAGGCCCCCGGACATGGACGGGAGCCCTGAGCTGCGGGGGTTCCCATGGCACCTGACTGCTTCGATCTCTGCCCAGGGCAAAGAAAGGCTCCAAGAGCGGTACTTGGCCAAAGCCTGGCTCCAGGGCCAAATCCCAGCCTGTGTCTCTCCACAGGTTAAGACATTCTAAAACATAGCCTTTCCCTCCAGCTAGAACATTCTCTGATCTGGGCACCAAGCCCAGTCAGCCTCTGACATGGGACCCCATCCCAACTGCAGAAGCCTGGGCTAATGCCCTTGGGCCAGCCCCAGGCTCCTGTAATCAGCCCAGGTCCTGTCCACCCCGAGGCCCCTACCCATTTCTGCTTCCCTGTGTCTCCAGGGCACTGAGGGTCCCATCTCCGGGACCTGTGGGCTCATATCCAGGGACAGTTGCACCAGCAAAGAACTGGTGGCTCTCACCGCACCTTGGTGCCTCTATGGCCAGCGAGTGACACTGACGCCTCCAGAAGCCATCTCAGGACCCAGGGCTGAATGGTGGAGGTCCCTGAGCCTGGTTCAGCTGGGTCTCCCCACGGCAGACATCCAGGTGGGAGGCAGCCTCCGTGCCAAGGCCTCATCGTGGACATTTTATGCTGCTGGCCCTGGCCGAGGGGTGCGGGCTGATCGCGGAGTGCGGCATACATACGTGTGAAGGCTGAAGCGTGCCCCCCTGGGACCATGTAACGTGTGCCCACTTTGGGCAGCTCAGGCTTTTGTGAGTGCAGGTGCATACTCATGAGGACAAGCTGCTTTTCATAACGTCCCCAAAGGCTTCAGGAAAAGGGGCTGATAGAGCTGTATGAGTCTAGGGTGTGGCCAGCCTCACACATAGGCTTTGGCAATTGAAATAGTAGCTGATGGTGATTCTCGTGGGAAATGTTTTCACCAGGGATGCCAGGGGAGGCCACATGGCTTCAAAGACGTGGGCAGGGCAGGCAGCAGGCAGGGGCCAAGGTCCCAGGGCCTGGTGGAGCAAGGGGTAGTTAGGGCATGTCAGGGGAGGGTGGCCAGGAAGCAGGGTGAGGCCAGAGAGAGCCCAGACGAGACGCAGAACTCGGCTCAGGAGCTTAGGCAGTGAGGACACCGCTGTGCTGCACTCAGACTTCCTGATTTTCAGTTTTAACGAGATTTCCCCTCCGGGTGGCTGTGTGCTCTGCAGAGGCCAGGCAACCACCAGGCCCTTTCCTCACGCCCATTTCGTGTTTATTTCGAAGTCCCCCCTCCCTCCTGCACTCCACGGTGCCCTGAAATGCTACATCCTTGCCTGAAGCCTCCTGGCTTCATCGAGGTTCCCAATGCCTGGCCACCCTAAGGACACGGCTGGCACAACCTGGTACAGTTAGGTCACAAGGAGGGCGTGGCAGCCAGCACCCGGCCCGCCTGGACAGGCCCGCCTCAGCAGGCAGCCCAGAGGAGGAGCTCGTGTCTTGCTCCTAGAGATTTAGCTCAGGACAGGGACTCCTGCTCCCTGAGACCAAGGGGACAGCAGGAGGTGGGAAGGGTGGCCAGTAGCCCCACCCTCCCTCACTCCAGGACAGCCCTGGCCGCATGGCAGGTCCTCCCCCTTGGTCAAAGCCAGCTCACCTCATTGCCCTGCGTCTGTTTCCTCCTGCATAAAATGGGGTTGGTCACAGCAAAACCCCGGAATGGCTGAGATAACCCAGTGGTTATCTCTCTAAACAGGGTAATGTTTATAGAGAACTCTCAGGGACGGGGGTTAAAGTTCAGGCTGAGTCACCAGCTGTTCTATGCCTCAGCCAGCAGGACACACGGCTACACCTACCCGAGATGCAGTGCTGGCCCTGGGTCTGTGTGCGTGCGAGAGAGAGACAGAGACAGAGACAGAGAGACAGAGACAGAGAGACAGAAGGAGACAGACAGAGGGATTAAGAGACACAGATTGAGCATGAGCTGGGGAAATGTGGGGGCTGTGTCCCCAAGGTGGTGGTCTGGAGACCGCGGGCAGCCAAGCCAGGCAGGTGTCATATCATTCCTCCTGAGCCTGGCCGGCAGCAGGGAGAGGCGAGGTGCCTGCGAGCATCCCCTTCCCAGCATGGGGAGGGGGGGGTTGGCGCGACAGCCACACCAGGGTGGTCTAGGGCTGTGTGTGGCTGTCAGTGCGAGTGAGCCTCAGGCTGAGATCCAGGGACAGCAGCTCCAGGCTCTGCTGCTCGTGACGCAGTGGCACACTCTGCATCCTGTTTCACCTCCCAGGTTAAATGGAGGGAGAAGGGCCTCATCCAGTTCCCACGGCCGTCCCTGGCAGGCAGACGCGTGGACACAGGCTGCCTGGCCCGTGCTGTACCTCCGCGGGCCACGCTGCCTTAGGGGGACCAGAACACGATGAGAGTGGTGAGAAGGCCCAGGCCTCCCTGTCCCTGGCTCAGGGTAGGGACTAAGCTGTCCTCTTTGCTGTACTGAGCCTCGTAAAGACCTGGCACTACACTAGGACATGCTTTCCCCGGGCACAAGTCACGCACATTAAGAGCACAAATGTCACATAGAGCTCAGAGGATTCTCACACGTGTGCACAGCTGTGTGTCCACTCCTGACCCAGGTAAGGAACATCCCCACACTGACAGGCTCCCATGTGCCTGCCTTGCAGAGCCCCCAGTCACAGACACGGCTTTGCACTCCCACAGCCAGGCCTCCAGGCACACGGTGGGGGGTAAGGATGACACCTTGCCCCTTGACCCCCAGGTGTCCCTGCTCTAGTACCCCTTCCCTTTCACCCTGGTCTGACCTTCCTTTTCTACCTTCTGCCCCTGCTGACCGCTGGGTGTGGGTCACTCACCCCTGTCGCAGCCCCGCTGCCTTCGGCCGTCACCACAGGCTCCCCGGAGCTGGTGCTCCCCATCTGGAAGGACACAGAGGCCGAGTGAGAGGAGATTCCAGGGCCACACAGCCCCATGCAGCAGGGGGACATTTTCTGAAAACCCCAGCAGCTCTGTGCATTGAGGGCAGGTTTAGGAGAAGGAATTCCCGGGGTCCAAGACTTGCTGGGACTGTGCAGAAGCTGCAGCCTTCCTGGCCTGCTCCTTAGCTGGGAGGCTTCTCGGGAATGAGCATCTCCCCGCACGGTGGGTGGCTGGCAGGTGATGCCTCCCTGTGGCCCACCCTGATGGGGGCTCTAAATCACACCAAGTTGCCCAATGCGGAGGGTCCCTTTGGATTCCCTCCTCATCCTTCAGGGGTCCCTGTGGAGTGTCGCTGCAGCCCCGCCTGACTTTCTCATGCAGAGCAAGGTGCTGGGTTCAGCCTCTGGGCAGAAAAGGATGGAGTCAACAGCCACGCTCAGTGTCACCCACTCCCAGGTCACCTCCACTCAAGGCTGGTCAGAGCTGGAAATAGTGCAAAGTTTGCTTACAAATACGTCTGGGAAGCAGAAAAAAAGCCAGCAGACTTAATGCGAATATGAAGTGGAGAACTGGCGAGCTGGGTTGCTGCCAGCAGACCCTGGGAGGTGGTGGGGAAGGGGAGCCAGCCTGGGGCTGGGCAAGGCGGAGAGAGCCGGGTACCTTCACTCTGAAGTCGTGCCTGGTGCCCCCATAAAGGCTGGAGCCCAGCACTGCGCCCAGGGCACCGTCTCTCCTGGGTGTCTCCCCAGGTGTGTCTCTGCTGCAGCCCTAGCCCCTGACACCGCACCCAGGACCAGACACTCCAGGGCCTTCCTTACAGTAGGCAGAGATCTGCCTCCTCGTCTAATCCTCTCTCCTTGACTCCAGGGAAGCCCAGGAGTAGCTGAGGCTGGGCCCTGGGGCTACAGCCCTGACGCCCCTGCCTGGCTCTTCGATGAGGACCCTGCAGCCCTGACTCTTGTATGAAATCCCAGTCTCCACATGAAGTCCCCCCTGGGCCCTTAGGGCAGCTTCATATGGGGACAGGGAATGAGCTGTCCCCACTGCTCCCTCCAAGGTGCTCTGAGCTGCCACCTCCTAGGGTGCCAGTGTATGGGGGCATTTGGGGAGAAAACACAACTGCAAAAAAGTATCTGCAGTTGCTGAACATGTTGTGCACATGGTATGTAGGAAGGGTGTCATGGCCCTGTGACACTGGCTCCACCACCTGTGGCCTGGGCATGTCACCAAGCTTCTCTGAGACTCAGTTTCCACAAGGATAAGGTAATGATCCTCAGTGCACAGGGCTGCAGTGCAGAGGGCCCAAGATGACAAAACTGCTCTCCAGGGAGCACTTCCTCCACACCTGCATCCTGCCTTCCCCACACCTGGGCGCGGACCACTGGCCTCAGGGCCCAGCAGGCTGCAGTGGGCACTCAGTAAACGGGGAACAGATGAATGGGCATCACCAGCTGCCAGCCGCCCTGGTCCCTGGTCCCTGCATGAGGAAAAGCTCCAGGGGACAAGCCTCCCACCCAGACACCAGCCCCTTCTGCTTCCCGGCAGGCAGCCACATCCCCTCAAGGTCCCTTCTCGGCCCAGGCTGCTGACTCACGGGCATGTCTGCAGGAGGGCTGGGGTCCTCGTCCTGGCTGAAGGTGCTGCCGAAGGCCTTGAAGGTCTCGCTGTTCTGCTTGTGCTTCTCGATGGTGGCCTGGATGATCTGAACATAGCAGCAAGGCAGCAGGGCCATCAGGGAGTGTGGGAGCATGCCACCCCGCGGGAGCGCCCTGGCATTCTCAGAACAGCTCCCTGGCTGCCAGCCATCTCACTTCCCCCAAACCAACAACTTGGGAGCCTCCCAGGAGAGGACACTGAGCCTGCAGCTCCTTTGGGCCCATTTATGTTTATTTATTGGGGGGGGTGTGGTCAAACAAGCTAATGGTTTGAAAGGCTTGTGGCATCCGAAGGTGCCTATGAAGGCACAGCACAGTCACTGCATCCCTCGGGGCAGGACGTGGGGGACCAGCAGTGCCGGGGGTCTCGGGGCTGCCCCCTGTCTCTGCTCCAACATGAATGACTATACTGCTCAATAACTTGGTCATTTGGTTACTTTAAAACTTTAGGAACTTCACCTGAATCCATTCTTTCTTCTCTTCTTCTGTCCTATAAAACCAGAACAGTATTTTATTATCCAGTCTTAGATGCTGACTATAAACCACCAGCTGCCTCTCAGCCCTGCAGCGCACACCCAAGCCACTCGCCGTCTTCTAAATGCAGCTCAAGGCAAAGACTGGCCCCGAGCGCTCCAAAACACTGGCCAGGTGGGGCCCGGTGGGGCCCGGTGTGCCACATGGAGCCCTCTGCCATAGATGTACATCAACGTCTCCCTGGGCCATGACGGGTCATTACAAAGATCCCATCATCTGTGGGACATGGGAGACGGGACCCTCCACATATAGCTGGTCATGGCATCAGGTTGGCATCACCTTAAAGGGTGGTGTGACAACAGCCACCAAAATGGAAAACAGATATACACCCTTTGACCAGCAAGTCTACATCAGGAATCTATCTGATGACTATAAGGACACGAATGCCCAAAAACCTAAGTACAAGGACACCATTCGGGGTTGCTGATCACAATGGAGAATGATGCTGCTTTAGGAAGGGCGCTGATATGGGATGATTCTTGTTAAGAGAAAAAAAGGGAGATGTAGAACCAGCTATACAGTAAACAGCCATCTGTGATTCAACAAGTAGATACATATGTGTGTGTGCATAGAACATCCTGGAAGGGTACTTAAGGGATGATTCAGAATATCTGCCGGCCCAGGGACAGGAGGTGGGCAGAGGCTTAACTTTCACTGACTTTCCCTTGATATTGTTACATTTTAAACCACGAATAAATAAATAAATAAAAACCTATTACAAGGTTATCCAGTTTAGGGGGAAAAAAAGGCATCTGCTAAAATTTCAGGTCAAAGCCACGCACACAGCTGTGGACGCCCGAGCCCTACCGAGTCTGCAGCTCCAGCGACCTTTTTCTTCCCGTGAGGATGAATGTACGTGCTGCATTCGGCTTGACGATATCCTGCACCTGAAGGGACAAGGACAAAGAACAAAACATGAACAGAACCAAGCCGGTCATTGCAGCGACTCCAGCCGAGGCTCAGGGTCACGGTGGCTGCAGGCCAGCTGCTGCATGGGGGGCTTTGCTGACTAAGCCCGCCGCCAGGCCTCCTCTGCATGTCACCCCAGCCAGCCCGTGGAGACGCGTATTTCCCCACCGGGCACCACCTCCCAGCAGCAGCCACCTCCCCTTGGGAAGAATGAGGATCTCATGAGAAGAGTGAGGAGGGCCTCAGCCACCCCGCAGGCATCTGAGTCCCCTGAACAGGTGTGTCCTAGGTTTGGAAATATAAACAGGACAACGTGTGCCCAGAAGCGATGAAATGGTCCTTTATTCATAGAACTGCAGCCTCAGATTCCATCCCCTTCCATCAGGACATGACCACAGAGCACAACAGCAGGTGTGGTGGCTCCTGGTGGTCCTCGAGCCAAGCCCCCGTCCCAGCCACCGACTGGCCAGCTGGTGGCCTTAGGGAAGTACAGACCCTGGACCCTGCCCAGAACCTCTGGATATTCCCAGCCCACAGTTGAGAACTTCTGCATTAATATATTTAATTAATTAAAATACAACTGATTTCTGTAGAGAAACACTAGAAAAATGGTTCCTCCTGACTGTATCAAAAGGTGTTTTTCACTAGCTGGTCATTGCTTTTGATAGTATTTCTCAATCTGGATTCGGAGGATTTCAAGGTAAGAGGGGATTTTGGTATCATCTAAGCAAAACTTTGCTTTTTGAAATGATTAAATACTTTGATTTAACAAATATTTTTGGGTCACCCATTGATTCAGAGCACTATCCACAGGGGATGGGGGCCTGTTCCAGCCCAGTCCACACCATGAGACAGAGAATAGGCTTGAGGGACAAGGGGCAGCAAAGACAAAGGCCGTTCTGGACCACCCTACACAGCCGCCTCTGACCTCCTGGCTCCGAGATGGTGCAGGACAGGAGAGAGCTTGGGACCCAGGGACGAGGCAAGGCCAGCGGCATTTCCCTACCCTAGATTTGTCCCTGCAACCTTGAGCTTCATTTCTGGGTCTGTAAATAGGGCCTTGAGTCCCAGCCCACAGGTGACAGGGGTCTGCCCAGGTCCTGGCACTGTCCATGGCACCTCCTGTGGCCCCGGAGGCTGTGCACTGTTTCCTAACAACCACCTGTCTCAGCCCCATCCTTTCAGCACGAGGTGACAGTGATCTGGCGGGTGGGCCAAGCGGAGAGAAGGGAGAACCCTGTCCACCCAGCCCAGGACGGATGTTCAGACAATGCCTTAGTCTTGGATAGAGCCTGTGGCTTGGAGAAGTGGGCAGGGGCGATGGGCTGCACAGCGGTGAGCACCGAGGCGTCCAGAGCCCAGGTGTCCTCAGCTCTGCAGGTTTGGGAGGGAGGGGCTCACCCACCTGGAGGCCTGAGATGTCCATCTTCTCCCGGACACTGAACTTCTGGCCCATGAGCCGCAGTTTGGGCACACAGTAAAGGATCATGCTGTTGAACTGCAAGAGGGACGGGCACAGGTGAGGGGCAGGGGCTGCTCAGTAGGCGACCCAGAGGCCCCAGTGAGCTTCTCGCATGGGACGTTTTTGTTTTTTTCTTTTTTGGTGGGGGATAGTGTCTCACTCTGTTGCCTGGGCTAGAGTGCAGTAGCTCCATCACAGCTCATGGCAAACTCACACGCTTGGGCTCATCCTGCCTCCGCCTCCCAAGTAGCTGTGACTACAGGCACATGCCACCCCGCCCAGCTAATTTTTTAAAATTACTTTTTGTAGAAACAGGGTCTTGCTGTGTTGCTCAGGCTGATCTCAAACTCCTGGCCTCAAGGAATCCTCCTGCCTCAGGCTCCCAAAGTGCTGGGATTACAGGTGTGAGCCACTGTGCCTGGCTGCACATGGGACCTTTTTAAGTTTCTCTTTAATGTTATAAAGTAAATGTGTGCATTATTTTAACTATGGTTACATCTTTGAGCAAGGAGACTGTAGATACTAGCTTTTTATTTTTGTTCAAATTTCTCTTTTTATTTTAAACCAAGACTTTAAATTTTTAAGTCTTTTTAAATTGTGTAATAAAAACCCAAACCTTTGAATGAGTAATGAACATGGAATAATCTCTCAAATGCACATGTCAAGCAAAAGAAGCCAGACTCATCTCATGGCATTTATGTGGCATTCTGGAAAAGGTATAATTATAGAAACAGAGAACAGATCACTGGTCCCTGGGGCAGAGGCGGGGTGGAGGTGGGGGGAGCGCTTAACCACAAAGGGGCAGGACAAGGGAATTTCGCAGGGGGTGACCGAATTGTTCCGTAACTTCATTGTGGTTACAACTGCATTTGTCAAAACTCAGAACTGTACAGCAAAAGTGAGTTTCACTCAATGTAAATTTTAAAAACTTTTTAAAAACCTTTCAGAGAAATAATTGTTTATATAAGAAGGCTTAGAGCAAAATTGAAATGGGAAGAAGAATCATGTCTATTCCCACTACGTCGGGGCAGCCAGGGTGGATCTCTCTTTATACTTCCTTCCCGTCTTTCCCCCCACTCCAGGTGGGGTTTGGTTCTAGGAGAGTTGAAATCATGACGCCCTGCTATGGTTCTTTGTGCTGTCCTGGTTGCTACAAGCTGGAGTCTGCTCAGCTCCAGCAGAGGTAGACCAGGGAGAACAGGGACATTGGCTGTGAGGGATAAAAACAAATGTTTGCAGCAAATGGGGCAGAGCCGTGGCAAAGGCTTGGTGCCTGGATGTGGAGGAATGAGGCTCCACGTGGCTGAGGGGACCCGGGAGGGTCACAGATGGTGCCAGCAGTCCCAGTAAGAGAGGCCATAGAAAAGCCAAGTCCTTGGGCAACCAGAGCCCTGCCAGCACTGCCCGGGGCCGTGGGGAGGAGGCAGGGGAGGCTCTGTGGCTGGACTGGCAGGGCTGGGCTCACCAGGAAGAGGTGGCGGTCCTGGGTGGTGCCATTCTTGGCCGACAGCTTCTGGATGTGGCCCTCCTTGATCAGCTCATTGGCCGGGTTGACAATGTCCTCCTCCCCACCCAGTTGCTCGTACACCTCCAAGAGCTTGTGCATTTTCTCCTGCAAGAGACACAAGGCTCAGGCAGATGCAAGGCCTGTGAGGGCTGCTGGGGACTCAGAGGCACTGAGCCCTGTCCTGCCATGTGACCCAGGATCCAGATAGGACAATGAGCCTCCCGACAACAGGTGGGAATGGAAAACACGGGGTGATGTTCCAGTTAGGTATTGAAGGATGAATAGAAGTTCACCATGCAGGGAATAACAACAACAATAATAAATAACAACAACAGCTAACTTCATTGCTGAGCCAGGTACTGGTCTACACACAATACATGTTTTAACTCATTAATTCTGATACCAATCCTACGAGGTGGGTGCCATTAGCATCTCCACTTTACAGACAAGGAAACTGAGGCATGGAGAAATTAGTTGCGTGGCCATGAACCAGACTTGGCCAATCTGCACATCACCTTCCCCTGGCCATGGTGACTGGTGGGTGGTCACGTGGCTGTCCAGCAGCCTGAGGTACGAAGGGACAGGGTTACAGCTTATGGCCCCAGCTCTGAGCTGGAAGCCAATGCAGCAGGAGGCAGAGCCAAGCCCACAGGAACCTCAACCACACAACACGGTCTGAGTCTGGACCTGCCGTGCCTCAGCAGACCCCGGCCTTGGACGTGAGTGATCTCAGCCTGCGCACCCTCAGCAGGCTGCTTCACTGGCCCTTCTGCCTCTGGCAAGATGCAGGTAGATGCAAGTGGGCCATACAGCACAGCATAGAGTGTAGGGGCACGAGAGCAGCCAGCAGTGGAGACCTCGGAGGGGCAGACTGGGACAGGGCTGAGGGGCCTTTTGGGAATCAGGGGAGTGGGCAGTCCCTGGTATGTATTCGGGGGAGCTGGGCATGCACCTGCCTTCTACTAGGGGCTGGCAGTACCAGTGCAGTTTGCAAGCACCCGGCACGGACCGGGGGCTGCACATGCACCTGGCGTGCACTAGCGGGGCTGAGTATGCACCTGTCATGTGCTGGGGGTCTGGATGTGCACCTGTCATGTGCTGGGGGGCTGCGTATGCACAGAGCCAGCCCATGAAAGGGACGAATACAGCTTCAGTGAATGAATGAATGAATGACAACAGCCCCAAGGGCTGATGCTTACTGAACCAGGGCATGCCCTGAGCACTTTATGTAGAGTGAGTCTTTTAATTCTCACAACAGCCCAGTGAGACAGGTCCTGTCAATGCCTTCGTTTCACAGAGGAGGAAACTAAGGCACAGAGTGCTAAATAACTCACCCAGGATCACAGGGCTAGCAAGGGGCAGCCCACCCAGATCAAGACGGCCCCCTGCCCCCCTGGGGATGGGTGTGTGTGAAGGTGCTCGCTCAGGGAGGCCCTCCCCCCACCCAGGGCACAGAGGGTGGAGGTGCTTGTGGGTGGGGCCTACCTGCCCTGGCTGTCCCTATACCACACTGCTGGTCCCCTCCCCCTGCACTCACCACTTTCCGAATGGCCGCATTGGAGTGGTTGGCCGCAGTAGAGATGAGCTCCAGGGACCCTGCAGGGGCAAGATTCAGGGTTAGCCTGGGGGCCACGGGGGCTCCACACATTCTCCCGAGAGGCTGACTCTGGAGCTCCGGGGCAGCTGCCTCCAGGGAGAGGTTCTGTCCCTGGTCTCGGCCCTGCCCACAGGTGCCAGGGCTGCTGGCTGCAGAGGCCTGGCCCCAGGGGCCAGGGGTATGACCCATGGACCTGCAGACAGGCCCAGTTTGCTGGGGCCAACAGCAGGTGGGGCTCCCACTCTCCTGCACAGACCCCTGCCCTGTGCTGCCCGCCAGCCACGCCGGTCACTGCCCTTGGCCCAGGGGCCTCGCCAGCCCCATGAGGCCCACTCCTGGGGCCCAAGCTCTGGAGAGGGCCCGCAGCCAGCAGCACCTCACCCAGACCAATGTCCGCCCTCACACTGCAAGCAGGCGAGATTTTTCTCTGCCCTCAAAAACACTAAGTCACTTCCTGAGCTGTTTA
The DNA here is from genome assembly GCF_041146395.1 of Eulemur rufifrons. NCBI lineage: Eukaryota > Metazoa > Chordata > Mammalia > Primates > Lemuridae > Eulemur > Eulemur rufifrons. Next base: position 201,600,346 of record NC_090989.1, on the reverse strand, counting down.
GGGGGCGCGCTTTCTCTGTCCCCTCCTCTCTCTGTTTCTCCCTGTGCATCTCTCCAGTCTGTGTCTCTCCTTTTCCTCTTTCTGTGTCTCCCTCTTTCTCTGTCTCTCTCCCTCCCATCTCTCTGTGTCTCTGTCTCTATCTCTCTGGATATCTCTCTCCCTCCACCCCCTCTGTCTCTCTCTGTCTCTCTCTGTCTCCCCCTCCCCCATCCCCACCTCCAGGGTTCTCAGCAGGTCCCCCTGCCTCCCACAGGAGCCCTCAGCCTTGCAGCTTCCCCAACTCACGCTCTGCATCCTTCCGGTCGGGGGCATCCCCCGGGAGCCTCTTCAGATAGTCCTTCAGCAGCAGCTCGTACCGAGGGACCCTCTGCACGGGCTCCAGCATGTGGTGCTGCAGCGTCAGGTTCCCGCACACCTCCTCCTTCTGTGGGGACAGAGGGCAGCGTGTGGACACCAGCCCCAGGAGGCTGCGACATGGCTGGCACAGACCACACTTGACAGCTGGGAGAACCAAGGCTCAGAGAGGCTGGCTGGCGGGGCGAGGACGGACCCCAGGCGGGCTGGCTGTGGACGCGGAGCGTGCTCTTCTGTCACTCCCTCGCTGGAGAGAGTAAGCGCCAGGCCAGGCTGCCTTTTCCCCCACGCGTGTTTCTCCCCACTCACATCCACGTGGGCCTGAAGTGCCTTCCACCCTCTGGCGACAAATCCAGCAAAGCTTTGCCCAACTCTCCTCACGGTGAATTGGGTCGGTGTCTCTCTCACGCTAGAAGCCACCCCGACAGTCCTTCTGCAGACTCCTCTCGTCATAAACACAGTGTTTGTGAGGGTTCGGGTGGCACGTGGGGTGCTGGGACCCCCGGCCCCTGCCCGGCACTGTCCCCGGCACCCTGCAGCTGCCTCCCAGCCCTTTAGCTCCTCCTTGCTGCTGCCAGGGGATCCAGACCCTCCATCCAGCACCCGAGCCCTAGACACACGTGTGCTGAATGTTGTCACCAGTCACCTTTGTGCTCCCCACTTGGGTCCTCCTGCCCATGCCATTTGTCCCCTGCTCCCCTGACGATGCCCACTTGGCAGCGCCTCTGGCTGAGAGGGCTGCTGCCTGCCATCATCCACCTGCATCCCCCGCCGACGTGCCAGCAACTCGAGGGCCTCCGCGGCTCTCGCCCGGCTCAGGGCCAAGAACAGAACAGCTTCCAGCTCAGATGAGCTCAAAGATGCCTTGGATACAACAGAGTGAGGAGAACCCTAGTTTGTAACCTTACTAAAAACAATTGTTCCAACTGTGAGAATCTCAAGGGCTGGTGAGGAAGGGGATATTTACACAATCTCCAAGTGTCTACCTACAGAAACTTCTTAGCAGGGGAGAAACCTAACTGCACCTGGAGAGTCCGGGCAGACACACTTTAATCAAGTGGGCATCCCCAGAAGAGGGACAGACAAGGATCGTGGCCCCCAGGCAGGGCTCTGCGACAAGGACACAGCCTCACTCCGGTGAAAAGGCACAGTCTGAATCCAACTGTGGACAAATGACAGGCTGCAGGCAGGGCCTTACCCCTCAGGAAGACAAGGAGAGAAGCCTGTTCTAGACAGGATGCAAATGCAATAATGAACACAAGGTGTGGCCCTGGGTTGGGTTATGGACCAGAAAAAAAGAAAAAGGAAAAAAAAGAACATTATTGGGACAAGTGACATTTGAGTGTGGGCTGTGGAGTAGACAGTACTGTGGCATCAGTGAAAAATTCCCTGATTTTGGTCACTGTGCTGTGGTCATGAAAGAGAATGTCCTGTGCACATTCAGTGATGAAGGGTCTGCAACTTAGTCCCATAAGGCTCAAAAATAATAATCATATGTGTGTTTAGCGAGAAAGATAAAGAAGATACAATGTTAACAGGCTGCCATTTTTGCAACTTTTCTGTAAACATCTGAAATTATTTCAAAATGAAAGTTTAAATAATTTAAAATATGCTTTGGATTGAGCAAAGGAAACCTCCAAAGGCCGCAGGAACCTTGGCTGTCACAAGATTCTGTATTTTCCATGCCAGGGCTTCTCAGCCTTGGCACTGCGGACATCTGGGTGGGACGGTTGCTGTCACAGCGTCCTGTCCTGCACTGCGGCTGCTACAGCATCCAGCCCTGCTGCCACCAGGTGCCAGGAGCACCATCGACGTCCGTAGACCCAGCCCAGTCCTCGAGGGCGAAGTCACCTGTGGAGAGTGGCTACACCTGGGGTGGACAGTCCTCCCCACAGCCTGCCCAGCCCAGCGCCTGAGATCTGCCCAGGATGAGGGGACGCAATGACCAGCAGCTGGCCTGTGACCAGGGACCGTGACTGTCCACAAGTATCCCTGGGCAGACAGTGTCCAGGACAAGGCAGTGCGGGTGCAGCTGCCACAGACGACTGTGTCCAGCACAGAAAGTGTCTAGCGGCCCAAGGCTGGCCGGACCCAAGAACCTGGTTTGCCAGGTGTGGATGGGGGACACAGCCTGTGCCAGGTGAGAGCATGTTTCGCTGCACCTGGGAGGAGCTCTTTTGCGCTCAACAGCACATGCATCCGCTACGCCTCGTGGCTGTGTGAGGATTTCAGTGCTGCGGCAGCTACAGAGGAAGGACAAACCCCAGAGTATGGTCACTCCTCCTCCTCCACCCTGAAGCCTAGAGGGGCGTCTCAGCTCAATTGGCAACCTGAGAAGAAAACCAGATTCATCCTGATTTTGTCTTTTTCTTCTGTTCTTCCTCAAAATAACCAAATCAGATACTAATTGACCAATGCAAATTTAGACAGATTCCAACTTCCTCAATTGTGGCTTTGATGATAATGATAATGATGACGACAGTGAGGAAGGAGGAGGAGGAGCAGTGGGGGAAGAGACAAAAAGAAAAATAGCAAACTTACGCATCAGGACTAGGCAGGACACCAGGGCCCCGTGGAGCCTGGGTCAGGGAGGCTCTGGGGCACTAGGAATGGTCCCTATTGATAACTTACGGAGCTGGCCCTAAGAGCAGCTGCAAACCTGGCATGGATGGTTAGTAAGAACACAGGGGAACACACTTCCTGGAAAAGGAAACTATGTCCTACAAAGCAGGACTTTGTTCTTGCCCCTCTGCGGGACTGCAGAGCCATAGCACCTGCCCGGCCTAAGCACCTGTCTTGTTTGACTAGTCCCGGTATGCCCCATAGGCCTGGCTTTCACCCCAGCTGGGGAGGATCGGACCCTGGCCCCACAGACGCAGGCAGCACAGGTTGCAGGGCTGCTGGGTCAGCAGAAATGGAGCTTGGGGAGGCTGGACGTGACTGTAGGTGGGGACAGCTGGGGTGAGAGCCGCTTGGAGGGCCTGAGGTATGTGAGGGGCGTGGGCATGGGGACACAGAAGAGGAGAAGGAAGGGCTCCGTGTGAGGACAGGGCTCTCCTCTCTAAGACCCGACGCTGATACTGAGATGGGGACATTTGAAGGACTCTAAGGACCTAGCATTCTGCACTAGGAAACTGTGGGTGACCTGGCGGCAGTGGGGTCTGGGGAAAATGCAGAAAGTTTTGAGGGGCCATCTGAAATCCAGGATCACCACGGAGAATGCTCAGGGCCCATGAGCGCTCCAGGGTAAATGGGGCAGGGGATCGTGCGTGTGTGCAAAAGTGAGTGAGAGTGTGTGTGTGCACACACGTGTGCCTGTGCATGCGGGGTCACTGGTGATGTTGGGACAAGCAGCTAACTATAAAACTAGATTCTGACCACGTACCACAGTCTACCCAAAAACTATGCTGGGATAGCTTTTTAAAGTTTTAAAATGAAGCCATAAAGTTATGAAAAAAAAAACAATTTATATAATCTTGGGTAGTGGGAAATGCATATATAAAAAAGGGAATGTAGCTAGTTAAACAAAAGTTCTGTATGGCAAATATCACCATAAGGTTAAAAAATAAAAGGTTGAAAGAATCTGCAACATGCAAGACAAAACAGCTGATGTTCTTAACATATAAAAACCTTGTGAATCAATACAAAAAAGCCCAGCCTTGCAGGAGACAAGAGCAGCAAGGGCTATGAATAGGCTGTTTGAGGAAAAAGAAAAAGAAAAGATCAATATAACATTTTTAAAGTGCCTGCACTAGATATTGAGGAATATTGAGTTACTGTGGACTCCTAGACTGTCCTTTGAATCCAGGTTCTATCAAATAATTATTCATGATGTTGTAGGTTGCACGACTTCTTGAGCCACAATTTTCTCACCCATGAAATGGGAATGATGATTTGTCTCTGGGAGTTATTGCAAGGATCAAAACGTCAATAGAGCATCTGGACACATCCCATAATTTTACTGATTTTTCTCTATGTTCCAAAATTTCAATAATGTCATATATTATTAATACTTTTTGGAGTAAAAATATTTGTCTTTTTAAAAATAACACACCCAGCTTTGTGCCCCTCGAGGATGTCTGCACCCACAGGCCTGCAGCCCCCCCCTACCTGGATACCGTGGATGATGTCTTTAAACAGCGGGGAGCGCTGGGTCCAAGTGCTCACCAGCCCTACTGCCCGGTCGAAGTTCTTGACATACTCGCCGTACATCTTCAGGAATGGGGCCAGCTTCTGCAGGATGTCCCCGAGCCGGGGGTTCCTGTCCCTTTGTGGGGGAGTGAAATCATCAGAGAAACAGCCGGGTGGGACAAAGGCATGAGGTTAGTGGACATGAATTTTCCCAGTGGGGGCAGGGTGACAGCTGTGGGCAAGGCCTGACTCCCAGCTCTGTGTGACAGTGGGCAAATTGGGCACCCTCATGAGCCTTTCTCCCCTATATCACGTGGGTTAGAAAACAGTGTGTTACTGAGGGACTAAATGAGAGGGCGCCTATAATACACTTCACCAGTGCAGGATTAGAGCCAGTGCCCCAAATACAGGAGGTATCAGAAGTAGGACCACTCCAGTGGTGGGCCACAGTTCTCAAAGAGGATCAGTGAAATACTATTTTACTCCCTTGCAGCGAGCAAAGTTTAGAAACCATGGCTCTGTGCATTGCTGGCAAAGTATGGGGAAAGTAGCACTTTGCAGTGCTGAGAGTAAAAACTAACCGCTGCTTTGGACGGGAATTTAAAAATAAGTTTCAAGAAGCAGAAAAATATATTGATAGAGTTCCAACCAGGAAGGAGTGGGGTCAGGATTGGACCCAGGACCGCAGGGAAGGGAGGCATGCAGGCCACCATGAGTCAGTCCCCCCAGTGCCTGCCTGGCTTTCAGGTGTCACCGCCAGGTGTCCATGGGCGGTACTCACCACTCCTCTGTGATCCGAGTCTGCAGCTCAGGCAGCAGGAACTGCCCGTGGAAACGGTGGATGGAGGAGATGTTAGAGAAGATGCCCGTGGTGACTTCTGGAGGGATCCCTGCTTCCGTCAGCCTGGTGCAGAAAACCTGGGCGTGGGGAAGCCCACACAATGGCCACTGAACGTCATCCACCACGGACAGTTATGATCGGGCATCAGCCACAGATGTGGACACTCAGGAGGGGCCGCCACCACCTTGTGTTTTCTTAATGAACTTCAGAGTCCTCCCTTTCCATCAAACTGGTTTAAACAATTCATGGTCTTAACACAAGCTTACTTATGGCTAAGGATTGTGGGTGAGGCAGGGACCATCCCCTGAGGACAGGGCAGGACATCCTTCCTCAGCCACCTCGCATGGGAAATGGAAGGTCCAGATTTCCTTCTCTGGCTTGTGAAACACAAACATATGCAACACACCCTGTCAAAACCCTGGCTCCATTGGTGCTTTATTTCCTGTGCTCATAAGCCCTGTGTTGCCACAGGGCACAGGGACAGGGCTGAGTAGCACCTACTGTCCCAACTATTTATGCAGAAAAGTGTCCAGAACCCATTCGTATTCTCAGATAATGCAACTGCCAACAAGAAATGTCCCAAAGGTGACTGGACAAACCCTTTGCCCCAGAGCCACAAGCACTGAAAGCAAAAAAATCTTTCTAGACTAGACTAAATTTGTCTGAGTTTTAGTATTTAAGTAATTCGTACTCCAATTGTAATACCCAACCAATGCTAAGAGATAGAAAGTTTGCCTCTGAAACTGCCCACCGAAACTCAGAAAGTGGATGAAGGCAGGCGCCTGAGCCATGTGCGCTACCTGGTCCAGCAGGTGCAGCCGCTTCACATAGGTCTCCTCAGTGTGCAGGAGCTCCTGGGCAATGTGGAGCAGCTTCTGGGGGTCAGAGTGCTGTGGAGAGAGGACAGGCAGCTCACCTGGGGAGCCAAGACTTGGGGAGCAGCACCTAACAAGGGCTGCCGCTGTGCACTAGGATGGCCAGGGCCAAGAGGCCACTGGGACTGGGATGTGGCAACCACTTCTCACGGATGGTATTTCTGGGGAGGTTTCTGGGAAAAGTGCAGCAGTTTCTGCCAACCCCCCCAAAGCCTCTCCATCCCTGAGGTGACTCTACCCTCCTGGGGCTGGGACTAGAGCCGCTGCAGCAAGCACATCAAAATATATTGCAAAGGAACGTCAGCAAGATGCTGGACTAGAAAGCTACAGAGAAACAGAACAACATAGCCGAGTCAAAGGAACAAAATAACAACTGCAAAACCAACCCCAAAGAAACACAGATTTATGAGCCGCTTGAGAAAAATCTAAATAGCTATAACAAAGATGCTCAATGACCTAAAAGAGAACACAGACAACAAAAAAATAAAACCAGGAATTGATGCAGGAACAAAATGAGAATATCAACAAAGATATAGAAACTATAAAAAAGGACAAAACAGATATTCTGGAGCAAAAATATACAATAACTGAACTGAGAAATTCACAAGAGGGGTTCAATAGCAGACTCGACCAGGCAAAAGAATCAGCAAGCTTGAGGAGAGGTAATTTGAAACTATAGAGTCAGAGAAGTAAAAACAGAAAAGAATGAAGCAAAGCAAAGAGAGCCTAAGGGACTTATGAGACACCATCTAGTGTATTTGTGTGTGTGTGTGTGTGTGTGTATGTGTGTGTATATATATGTATACATATATATACATACACATACATATATATATATATATTCCGAAGGAGAAAAGAGAGAAAGGGGCAGGGAGTTTATTTAAAGAAATAATGAAGCTAGGCACAGTGGTTCACGTCTGTAATCCTAGCACTCTGGGAGGCCGAGGCAGGAGGATCACTTGGGCTTGAGTTCAAGACCAGCCTGAGAAAGAGTGAGACCCCATCTCTACTAAAAATACAAAAATTAGCCAGGCATGGTGGTGGGTGCCTGTAGTCCCAGGAGGCTGAGGCAGGAGGATCACTGGAGCCCAAGAGTTTGAGACTGAAGTAAGCTATGATGACATACACTGCACTCTAGCTTGGTGAGTGCAGCAAGACTCTGTCTCCAAAAGAAAAAGAAAAAGAAAAAGAAAGAAAGGAAAAGAAAAGAAAAGAAATAATGGCTGAAAACTTCCAAAATCTGAAGAAAGCAATGGACATAAAAATTCAAGAAGCTCAAAGACCTCTGACAAGGATAAATCAAAAGAAAATCACACCAATATATATTATAATCAAACTGTCTAACATTAAAGACAAAGAAAATCTTGAAAACAGTAAGAGAAAAGCAATTTGTCTTGTGAAAGGGGGCTTCCATAAGATTATCAGAGGATTTCCCAGCAGAAATTTGCAGGCCAGAAGGGAGTGGGATGATATATTCAAAGTGTTAAAAGGAAAAAAAAAAACAAAAACAAAAAGCATAAAACCCCTGTCAACCAAGAATATTGTCTCCAGCAAAACCATGCTTCAAAAATGAAGGAGAAATTAAGACTTTCCCAGATAAATAAAAGCTAAGAGAGTTCATTACCACTAGACATACTCTAAAAAAATCATAAAAGGAGTCCTTCCAATTCAAACAAAAGGATAGTAAATGGCAACATGAAGCCACATGATAACATAAGTTTCTCCAATAAAGGTTAATACACAGACAAAATAATCTCTACTATTGTAATTCTGGTGCATGAAATTTAAATTACAAAAACATTTAAAAACTTTAAATCTATGTTAATTGGTATACAATATATAAAGATGAATTTGTGACATCAATAATAGAGCAGGGAGGGGGAGGTGGAACTGTAAAGGAGTGGAGTTTTTATATGCTATTGAAGTTATCAGAGAATGGTATAACTTAAAGATGTTTTATGTAATTGCAACAGTAAAAGCAAATAAAATATCTATAAAATATACACAAAAGGAAATGAAGGCCAGGCACAGTGGCTCACACCTGTAATCTCAGCACTTTGGGAGGCTGAGGCAGGAGGATCACTTGAGGCTAAGAGTTTGAGACCAGCCTGAGCAACATAGTGAGATCCCCACCTCTACAAAATATGAAGAAAATTAGCTGGGCATGATGGCATGCATCCTTATTCCCAGCTACTTGGGAGGCTGAGGTGGGAGGATCACTTGAGCCCAGTAGTTTGAGGTTACAGGGAGCTATTACTGTGTTGTGCCACTGAACTCCAGCCTGGGTGACAGAGCAAGATCCTATCTCAAAATAAATAAATAAAATTTTAAAAAGAAAATGAAAAAGGAATCAAAGCATATCGCTACAAAAAAATCAATGAAATACAAAGGAAGGCAGTAAGAGAGTAACAGAAGGACAGAGAAAGCTGTAAGACATACAAAAAACAATGAACAAAATGGCAATGGTCCTTCCCTATCAGCAATTACGTTCGATGTAAATGGGTTAAACTCCCCAGTCAAAAGACAGATTGGCTGAATGGAGTAAAAACAATAGCATCCAACTCTATGCTATTCACATGAGACTCACTTTAGATATAAGGATATACATAGGCTGAAAGTAAAAGGATGGACAAAGATATTCCGTGCAAATGGTAATCAAAAAAGAGCAGAAGTGATCATATTTGTATCAGACAAAATAGACTTTAAATCAAAAACTGTTATATGAAGCAAAGAAGAACATTATAAAATGCAAGGATCAAGTCACCAAGAAGATACAATGAGCATAAATATTTATGCACCAAACCTCAGAGCTCTTAAATATATGAAACAAACTTTGACAGAATGGAAGGGAGAAAGAGAGAGCAAGAAAATAATAGTAGGAGATTTCAGTAGCCCATTTTTAATAATGGATAGAAGCAGACATAAGATCAATAAGGAAATAGGGGACTTGAACAATACTATAGATGATTGGACCTAACAGACAAAGGCAGAACACTCCACCCAATACCCACACAAGACACATTCCTCCCAAGTACACCTAGAACATTCTCTAGGACAGACCTCATGTTAGACATAAAACAATTCTCAAAAAAGTCAAAAAGACAAATCATACAAAGTAACTTTTCCAGTCACAATGGAAAGAAACTAGAAATCAGTGATAACACAATGTAAACCCACAGACATGTGCAAATTAACCGCACCTGAATAGCCAAAGGGTAAAAGAAGAAGTCACAGGGAAATTAGAAAATACAGTGAGACTAAATGCAATCACAACATACTTACAGGATGCAGTGAAAGAAGTGCTACGAGGGAAGTTTATAGCTATAAATATGTATATTAAAAAAGAAAAACGAACTTGAACCAACAACCTAAGTCTACACGTCAAGAAACTCGACAAAAAAGAACAAACTAAACTCAAAGCTAGCAGAAGAAAGGAAATAATGAAGATCAGAACAGAGATAAATAAAATAGAGACTAGAAAAACAATAGGAAAAAAACCCCTAAGAGTTGGTTTTTTGAAAAGATCAACAAAATTGACAAAACTTTAGCTAGATTAACTAGGGAAAAGAGAGTGAAGACTCAAATAACTAAAATCAGAAATGAAAGAGTGTACATTACAACTGATGCCATAGGAATAAAAAGATTATAAGAGAATACTATGAACGATTCAATGCCAACACATCGAATAACCTAGAAGAAATGGAAAAAAAATTTCTAGAAACAGAATCTATGAAGACTGAATCATGAAGAAATAAAAAATCTGAAAAGATCAATAATGAGTGAGATTGGATTAGTAATCACAAACCTCCCAACAAAGAAAAGTCTGGAACCAGATGGCTTCACTGATGAATTCTACCAAACATTAAAGAAGAATTAACACCAATCCTCTTGAAATTCTCCCAAAAAAACTGAAGAGGAGGGAACACTTCCAAGCTCCTTCAATGAGGCCAGCATTAATTATCCTGATACCAAAGTCATACAGACACTAAAAAAAAAAAACAAAAAACAAAAACAAAAAGAAAAAAACAAAACTACAAACCAATATCCCTGATGAATATTAATGCAGAAGTCCTCAACAAATTACTAGAAAATCAAATTCAACAGCATATTAAAAGGATTATACACCATGACCAAGTTTATTGCTGGAATGCAACCATGGTTCAACATAAAAAAATCAGTTAATGTGTTAATAATACATCACATTAACAGAATGAAGGACAAAAACCACATGATCATCTCAATTGATGCAGAAAAAGCAGTTGACAACATTCAACAGCACCCTTTCATGATAAAAACACTCAACAAACTAGGAATAGAATAAAACTACCTCAACAAAATAAAAGCCATATATGACAAGCCCACAGGTAACATCATATTAAATGGTGCAACACTGAAAGCTTTTCCTTTAAGGTTAGAAACAAGACAAGGAAAAAACCCTAAGAGTTGGTTTTTTGAAAAGATCAACAAAACTTTAGCTAGATTAACTAGGGAAAAGAGAGCGACCACTCAAATAACTAAAATCAGAAATGAAAGAGGGGACACTACAGTTGATGCCACAGGAATAATTCACCACTTCCATTCAGCATAGTTCTGGAAGTCCTAGACAGAGCAATCAGGCAAGAGAAAGAAAAAACAAAGGCATCCAATTTGGAAAGGAAGAAGTAAAATTAGCTCTGCTCACAGATGACATGATTTTATGTGTAGAAAACTCTAAAGATTCCATAAAAAAATTGTTAGGACTAATGAACCAATTCAGCAAAGTCGCAGGATACAAAAGGAACACACAAAAATCAGCTGGGCCTGGGGACGCGGAGTTCAGATCCCGACAGTCCGCACAGTGACTCGGGAACACGTCCACCCTGTGCCTTGGCAAAGCACAGATGTGAGGGTTGGATGACAATCTGCTGGGGGGCCTTGGCCTCCTCCCACGGCCTCTTGTGTTACTAGCAGACCAGCACGTTCAAACTAAAGCTCGGAGAAAGGGAAAGGAAAGGGAAAGAAAGAGATGCAGCCGTCTCAGGGTGAGCCGGCAGGGGGGCCTCGCTAACTTCTGGGGCGCCGTCCCTTTCTGGCTTGGCCTCTGCGCGCCTGACTCTGGCCCCTGCACAAGTTTGCTGAGCTGCCTCCGTCTCAGTCGGCCCAAGGCTCCTGCTGTGGGGGACAAAGCCTTCCGCGGAGAAGGCAGGGGAAGCCTGTGTCCTGGAGGCGGCGCTGGTCACCGGACAGAGCCACGTCTTCCCTCGCCAGGGGTCAGTATCATCCGCCAGCACCAATAGTTTTCCTGCCAGATTCTCACAGACCTCCGATAAATGATCCCTGTTCAAACCTATGTGTGGACAAACGGGTTTGTCCCGGATCTGCGTTTTTCAGCCTATTAGACGATCTGGGATGGCTTCCGATTCGGAACTGAGTCCTGACTGCCCACACCTGTGGGCAGAGGCCTGCGCTTCCCCAGCAAGGAGCCGCAGGTCAGTGGGGAAAGTGCCCGAGGCAGCGAGAAGGGGCAGCACCCAAGGGCGGAATCCTACGGGCGGCTTCTCCCCCCCCCCCCCCCCCCCCCCGCAGGCTCCGGGAGGACGGCACAGATGAGGGTCCCTGGCAAAGAAGGGGTGAGGCCGTCCAGGGGGGAGGGGGCCTGCCTGGGGAAACTGGAGGAGAGGGAAGCTCTCCGATAGCGGTGTGGGGGTGGGGGCGCCGCCAGGAGGGCTATGGGCCCAGAGGGGAGGGCACAATTATTGAGGACTGAGGAGTCCAGCTACAGAGCTGGGAGACGCCATGAGTTCTGGAGAGCAAAGCAGGGTCCCCAGAGGGCGCTTTCGCAGGCATGGGCCTGGAGGGGAACCAGGGAGAAGGTGAGGGATTCTGCCTGAAATCCCTTGATCTGAGCCACATAATTCAGTCCCTCTGTACCTCAATTTCTCTATTTGTAAAAGAGACCCTGCTTCCAGGCTCCCCCTTGCACAACCTTGCAAGGGCCCACAAACTAGCAGTGTCCTCAACGCTCTCAACACCTCACTCCACCAGGTACCAAGGATAGAAATTCAACAAACTAAGCGTTTTCTTCTAATTGAGCCTTAATTATTTTACTTAACTGTGAAAGACACTCCTTTTAACGACATAATGGCCATGGCAGAGTGGGTGGAGACCCTGCCTAGGAGAGAGCTCCTCTCTGGGAAGGGGCCCAAACTCCCACTCGTCCAGGGGCACCGGCCCAGCCCCCCCAGCCCCTATGCGGCCTCAGCCCCAGGGCCCCTACATCCTCATGTGAGTGGCAGCTTCATGTCTGACCCAGGCAACACCGTGTGCCCCCTGAGAGCTGGATGATTTGGGGCTCAAGAAATGTGCTGCTGAAATATGTCCTTAATCTTTTCTTAATGCCTTTCCTTTATGATTTTTCAGCTTTCTTCTAGCTAGTTTCTCATGTGCGGAGCCCAGCTCACCAATCTGACGCGTGTGTACACCTGTGTCACTGCCCCGCACCATGTCAGGACCCCTTATTCTACCTTGGGATGGAGGGAGACGAGGCACAGGGTCCCAAGGCTCCTGGCCCAGTGCCTCGCACTGAGGACGGGCCAGTGTGTGGTGGGCAGAGTTCTACCCAGGTGCCCCAGGAAAGAGGACTAATGCACTCCTATCAGTGACGGACGCATCAGAGTCCTCCTATTACAGATACAAAGACTTGGGCCTTCCCCAGCCAAGCCTCTGACTCCGGGCACACCCCAGGACCTGAATCACCAGGCCTAGGGGTCTGCACCGTCCCCAGCACCTGGAGGCTGAGGCAGCCAGCTCAGTCCTGGTTGGAGCACAACTCAAGAGCCTCGGAGGGTGTGGCCACTATTAACCAGGTCTTTTATTTTCTGTGTTCTGGTGCTCTGACATCTGGGCCTTGCTGACCCTGGAGGGTCTGCCCCTCCCAAGGCTGGCTACTTCCCAGAGACAGTCAGGGACTCACCTGTGGTCACGCCTTTCAAATGCAAACCAACCAACCTAGAGCTCACACTCCCCACCTCCTCTTTAGGGCTCTCACACTCTGGGCCACTGTCCACCTGCCCTTGTCACCCCAGGGCAGTTACTAAACAACTAGGGACAGCCCTTGTGCCCAGAGCCCACTGAAATGGTTCAAACTAGCCAATCCTAAGCCTGCTGGCCCTGCCTCATCCATTTGTTCCCATGGAAACCACAATAAAGGATCAGGTCCATGTTTTCCCCTCCCTCTCTCTGCCTCCTGACTGACCCTGGTCCTTCCCGTGTGGCCCCCCATGACATGGTGTGTCCCGTCCTCTTGGGAACCATGAGTAGCAAACTATCTTTTCAACAGCTGTCATCTCCTGATCTGTTGGCCTTACTATACCTGAGTAATAATATATAAAACCTGCACTAAAACATGGCCCAGCCTTCCCTCCTTGAAATTGGCTCACAGTGGCCCAGGCATGGGGCTGCCCTCACCTGCCCAGCCTACCTCCTGATGCCTACCACCTCGGCCAGTAATGTCATCACCCAGGAGCCGGCAGGTTTGACCCATCAAATGCTCTTGGGACCTGGTCACTTGGCAGCTTACCCATGCTGTTCCCCCAATGCACACGTGGTTTCTCTAAGCCTGGGGAAATCTGCATTTCCATCTCCCCCTGGATCCCAGAGCCCAGTAAAGGCCGAAGAGAATGCAAACAAACTTTCCCTCAAGGCAGACCCACCAGGCCACAGGCACCTGCTATCGGGAACGCTCTGCTCTGGCCTCCATGCATGGTGTGGGCCTCCCAGGTCCTGCCCACATCCCAAGGAGTACAGGCTGTGCTACACCCCATGGGTGACCTTGGGCAGGGACCATACTCTCCATGCCTCAGTTTCCCCATTTGGAAAAGCCATTTTCCCCATTCATGCTGCCTCCCTCCTAGAACTTCTGCAAGGTTTGCAGTGACCACCCTGTGAAGGGTGGCTGTGGGCAGCACCACCAGCAAGACTGGCCATCATGCCTTTCTGGGGTAGGGGATGTGCCCATCACACAGACATGGAAACTGAGGCTCAGGATGGAGGTCATTTCCCAAGGTGTCAGGCGGGCCTAGCCTGGCGTATGTGAGTCCTTCTCATGGGCTTTTCCCAGAGACCCCATCCCTGGAGCCTCCCCTTGCATGGCACAAGCCTGTGCACCTCATTCCTGAGAACAAGGTATGGGGTGATGCCCACAGCAAATCTCAACTCCCAACCCCCAAGGACAGCCCTGCAGCCCATGCCTGGGACAGAGGAGGGGAGGCCTACCTGGGCCAGGCTGGCATCCTTGTCAGCCCTCGGGGGAGAGTTCTCAGGGTTGGCCTCCTCCTGGGGGATGTCCTGTGGGACCTGGCTGTGCAGGGCTATCTCAGGGTGCAGCCCCAGCACTCCGGGGCCTGAGCCAGCCTCACCACCCTCCTCGCAGGAGAAGTTCTCCCCTGCCACGCTGGAGGATGGGCTGTCGATTCCACTGTCCCGATTGGGGATCTTAGTGCCACTGCCCAGCTCCCCCACGGAGCCAGTGTCTGGGGAGCCATCCACTGCTGCAGCTGGGCTACTAGGGTCTCTGCAATGAGCCCTGGGCCCGATGGGGAGCGCTCGGAGTTTCCCCAGGGTGGTGCTGTCAGGCCCAGCGTCTGGCATCCCCGGAGCAGCAATGGGTCTGGGAAGAGTTGAGGGCGTCTCGTCTGACTCCATCCTCAAAGCCAAGCTCACCAGGCTCTGTTGGAGTTTAGACCAGGGCTCCCTGTGGGGCAGAAACGAGCCTGGCTCAATGCCAGCCAGGCATGGACCAGTCCCCCCAAGCTGCAGCCCCCCAAATGCAGCCCGCAGGCAGCACCCTCAAGGAGAAAATCAGCCCAGAGGAGGCTGCGTGTGAAATGTGAACACCCTGGTCAGCTTCAGTTGGGTCCTGTCCAGACAGACTTTCAGGGAATGGCAGATGTTTTATTTTAAAATTAAGTTTCTTTTATATGGAAAAAAGTAATCCTGTAGCATGAAGCTATCTACTAATCAAAAAAATTCAAAATACATGCACAAAATAGTGACAATAACCAACAGGAGCATCACAGCTGTTTATAGAGCACTTTCATACCCATGGTGCTACTGCATCCTAGGACGTTCCCAGGAGAGGAGGCCAGTGTCCCTATTGCCACCACCTCCTCCTCACGTCATACTGCCTGTTGGACAAGTGAGAAGACAGCCTCCAGCGGCCCTGGGCCCTGGCTGTCCCATCATCTCCCCAGGCTGGACAGGAGGCAGGTCTCACCCAAGGACGCCCACTGAGATCTCTGTCCTGGAACTCCTCGTCCCTCCCGAGCACTGGGGCCACCTCACATTTGCCCACATGCCTCTCCTGGAACCCTCAAGGGGAAGGCAAATTCAAGTGCCAATTCTAAGTGCACAGGGGATTCACTGGGCTCCTCTAAAAGAGGACCCAAGGTGAGACTGGACCGGAGGGAGGGCGACAGTCCCTGAGATCGTTCTCTTGAACCCAAGATGCAGCTGCAGAGGAGCAGGGGCAGTCACCCATCCCCTTACCTGACGCTGTTGGTCTGATGAGGGTGTTGAGGGTGGCGGGCTGGTGTCTGGCTCCCTTCTGGGAGCTGGGGTTGGCCTGCAGAGGCCCACACAGGGCTGGAGGGATTCCTTGGAAATCTTTCTTGCCCAGCAGGTTTGAAGTGGAGCTGAAAAAAACGTTAGAGAAGAATGAAAACCACTTTCTCCAACTGGCCTTTGGAGCAGCCGGAGGCACCAATTCTAAAGGGAGGGGCTGGAGGAGGGCAGCTCTGTGCCACTGCCCAGCCCAGAGGGCCCAGGCATCTGCACAGCCATGTCCTTGGCCACCAGGTGACACGCACAGCCCTGAGAAGGGCAGGGCCAGCCCCAGTAGCCACACACTGGAATGGGCAGCATTTCAGCTCAGCTTGAAAGTCAGTCTGGGGCCAGGACTGAGCTTGTTCCTGGCCACACAGTACCCTGTGGCCAGAGGGAAGGGTCACCTGAGCGCGTAGGCACCGTCCAGTGGGAGGCGAGCCTGCAGGCAGCACCTCACCCCTCCCCAGCCCACACCCCAGACCCTCACCTGGCCACACGCGCACAGTAGCTCCCTTGCACACTCACACTGACATGCCGCCTCACTCACACTCGGATATTCTTCTGCTAGCAGCTTCCCTACTTGCTCCCTTCCTCACTTGCTAGGCAGAATAAAGAAACAGGCTTCATGCACTCACACGTGCACAATGAAAAAGCAGTCCCGGAGCCTACCCCTTCTGCCCTGGGCAGGCAGATGTGCCTCTGGGCAGAGCGAGGTTCAGGCTCAGGCTCCAGCGGAGGCTGGCAGGCTCCGTGGGGGGACCCCCCACCACTAGGTACAAGCTCCTAGGCACTCAATGGGTGGCAAAACCACTTCTGAGAGGACCTTTCTTTAAGTGACTCCAAAATCACTCAGGTGGGTATTTATCATTGGCTACTGCCACATTCTTAATGAGTTTAATGGAGAGCTATCTTAGGATTTCTAAACAAAAAATACATGTTTTGCTGCATTCTTCTCATAGCATGAGAGATAAACTCAAGTTTCCTGAAGTCAGACATGACACAGCAAAAAGAATACACCAGGTGGAAAGTGAGCTGTGCTCAGCCTTGCTGTGTTCACAGGCAGCTGTCTGGCAGCCTCACCTTCAGGAAACTGTGCTTCTGGTCAGGATGGAGTAACAGAAACCAGATTGAGTCTCACCTGAAACAACAGAAAAACAGACAACACACATGACACAGTCTGCAAGACGCTACACCAGGCAGCAGAGCACCATGATCCCTGAGAGATGGGACAAATGAGGTGAGCCCTCCTGCTGCCCCAGCTCCCTGCCTGGGGACCAGTTCTGGGCCGTGGATCAGGGAAGGGGAGCCCAGTGGACCTTCTTAGTTGAGAAGACAGAACTGGGGGTCCCAGGAAACCAAGGTGGCCAGAGTTCAGAGGATGCAGCCCTGGAGAGGAGAGAGCTGCACACAGAGAGACAACCCCGAGATCTGCAGGGGGGGTCCCTCAAGGACTGTTCAGCACGTGTGTGGGAGGAAACTGCACGATGCTGGAGAAAGAACTACCTGAATGGACCAGAGGGAGCTCACACAGGGTAGGGATATGCCTGGTCCCACCAGCCAGCCTGCAAAGCCCCAAGGTCCACGGGACATTAGGTTGAGGACTCAGCAAGGTCTTGCCTCAGTAGTGATGGATAATTAGCCCTATAGTGACCATCTCTCTGGTCCCACCTAACAAATATTAACAAATCTTAAGAGGAAGGCCATATTATTTACAAAACTGCATCCCTGAACAAAGCCCAATAATACTTATAGGAATATCAAAACATCCCACATCCAGCAGGGTAAAATTCACAATGTCTGGCATCCAGTCAAAAATCACCAGGCATACAAAGGGACCACACAACTCATAATGAGGAGAAAAAACTCAGTCAATTGACACTGACCCATAACTGATGCAGATGTTGCAGAAAGAGACATTAAAACAGCTATTATGCCTGTATTCTATGATGTTCAAAAGTTAAGTGGAGATGTAGAAAACATAAAAAGACCCACATCAAACTTCCAGGGATGGAAACCATAAAGTGTGAGACCAAAGGCACACTGAAAAGAATTAATAGCAGATTAGAAAATGTAGAAGAAAAATTAATGAACTTGAAGAGACAGCAAGAGAAATTATCCAAAATGAAATGGTGGGGAGAGGAACAGAGCATTAGTGAAATGTGGGAAAACTTCAGCAGCATGATGATATATGTGTAATTGGAATCCCAAAAAGGAGTGGGCAGGAAAAATATTTGAGGAAAAAATGGCCAGAGTTTCCAGATTGTTTTCCCCAATTTGATGTAAACTACAAATCCACATATCTAAGAATTTCAGTGAACACGAAACATAAGAAATATTTGTAGTTAAAATTTTTACACATGGAAAACTCCAGGCTTAGAGATCTTCACTGGTGAATTCTACCAAATATTTAGGAAGAAGTGGTACTAATTCTACACAAACCTTTCCAGAACATTACTAAAAAGGGACTATAACATCAGTGACTGTAGAAATAATTATGCCAAGTAAAAGGAACCAGACAAAGAAGATCCACAGAGTTCTACTTATATGGAACTCTAAGAAATGCAAACTAGTCTGTGGTGACAGGAAGCAGATCAGTGGGTGCCCGGAAGGAGGGGTGTGGGTGGGGGAGGGGCACTGTAAGGGGTAGCCTTGCAAAAATAACAGGAAAATACCGAATTCCACCATTTCCCCAGTAATGGTTAAAGATCAATCTTATCAGTTCTCTCACTAACAGGTACTCTGCAGGAGTTCTGTTTTGCACAACTTCTGGAAAGAGCTGAATGAATGGAAAAGATGTAAATCTCTCTTTGAAAATCTTTTTTTTTTTTTTTGAGAATCTGCTTTTACAGAGCTCCTGAGCAAACACCAGAACGAGCTCCAGCCTCAACCGTATCTCCAGGACAGAGTCACATCTCCTGTGGTAGATAATCGCTTCTCCAAGGAAGGCAGGAAACCAAGTCTTGGACTTTGACATCCTCATCCTCGCAGTGTTTGTTATCTACCTGCTGCTGCTTTTGTTATCAACTGACAGCATCACTGTTTTTTTCTTCTCTTCCTCCCCCTTAAAATCAGCGAGCCACTTGGCCTGGCTGCTGGCATCTCCCTTCTCTTTCTTTGGGCAGCCACACGTCTCTCTGCTCTCTTCCCTCCCTTCCCTTCTCTCTTTCTCTTTCTCTCCCTCTCTCTCTCTCTCTCTCTCCTCTCAGAAGGGTAAAATAAACTTTTTTTACTTTTATGTATCTTAATCTCTGGGTGAGAAGTCTTTTCCAACCTACTAAGCTTTCCCCCCTAACAGGTACAAAGGGGCATAAGGAGCTTCTGGGGGATGACGTGTGTGCTCATAACCTTGGCTGTTTCCCGGGCACACATGTGTGCCAAAGCTTACAAACTGTGCACTTTCAGTACACGTGGTTAACTGTACGTCAGTTTTACCTCATAGGGGTGCTTAGGAAAAATCCCGCCCTCATCACTTTTGGTGAGTCACGAACATTCCCCAGCATCACTTTCCTCACTCCAGAAGGGAGGGGTGGGTCAGAGGCGGGGGAGCAATGGGGCGTGTGGCCACCACCTGTCTGGGGTGGTCGCCTGGATGTCCCTGTCCAGAGGAGAGGGGTGTGCAGTGCTCCCCGGCACTGGAAGGGCTTCTGTGGGATGCTTACCTCCAGCTTTGCACTTGCAAATTTGCTTTTCAAATACCTGTGCTGCTGACAGAATTGTGTCTGTGCTGGTCCCTCCCCCAAGTCACACACTGGAGTCCTAACTCCCAGGATCTCAGAATGGGACCTTATTTGGAGACAGAGTCTTTACAGAGGTAATGAAATTAAAGTGAAGTCTTTAGGGGGTTCTGGGGAGGGGAGCAGGGGGGTAGAAAGGGGGCTACGGGGCTTGGTTGAGGACACTGTAATTGTCACTTCACTCCTTTCTGTTCTGTTGCAAAGACTTTTTACAAAGAATATGTGTGGCTCTAAAATACAAGCAGTAATGAAAAATAAAATGATATGGGGCAGAGACCCTTCTTAGGGTCCTGGGGGCCGGGGGACAACTTGGAAATGAAGGAAAATCTCGAGTTCTTCTTGAGTCCCTTCAGAGGAGGTTCTGGGCACCCTGAGAAGCAAAGGGCAACCTGGTGAGAACGGGCCCTCCAGGGACGCCAGGGTCACAAGGTGTGCGGCTCCCCGTGGAAATTGAACGATCTCATTTTCTCAGGAAACCCCACCAGAAGGAAAATGCAGATAAGGGGGACTGAGGAGCTGAACTCTGACAGCCTTTCTCTGGTCTCAGCGTCCCCCTGAAGGGCCTGTCAGGACCAACCTGTCCTGTCCTGTCCACTGAACATTCCTGTCCACTAATCTGAGAATCTCTGACTGCACCGGGCTGCTCCAGAACGTCAGGCCAATGTGTGACCTCCACATATTGGTCTACGATTTTCCCACGTGACACGTATGCTGCCTTTAAACAGCCTGGCTGATAAGCCATTGGCGGGTCCAGGTTCAAGTGTTAACTACTGTACTCCCTGCTTGGCCCTGTGATAAAGCCTCTTTCTCCCACTGCAGCTCTCAGCGTCAGCGTCTGGCTTTACTGCACCGGGTGAGCAGACCCCAGTTTGGTTAACAAAACAGAGCGAGATGGATAGATGGGCAGGTGGAGGACGAGCAGGCACCTGGGCAGAGCCGCCCCTCCTCCAGCCACAGGTTTCACCTGAAGCAGCCCTCCTGGGCCAGCAAGGCCATTACCTGGAGTTCAGGGCACATGTGCACACACATATACAAACACACATGACTGCATACATACACATGTGTGCACACACATGCATACACACTATGCACACACCTCCCCACACACCCATGTGCAGGGTCAGTGCTGAGCACTTTCTCACACTCTCTCACTCGCACCCACCCAAGGTGGGGGACATTTCCACACTCCACACAGGGATGCTAAGGCTCAGAGAGGCTGACCATAGCCATGCTGGAACCCCCTGGGCTTGGGTTACTCTGATATACCCAGGGCTGCATTCAAGTCACCACGAGGGTGCTCGGGGAGTCTCAGTCAGTTCTCTCTACCTGGCCACCGCTAGCTCTCCCTTTAGGAAGCCCCAAGCTACCTGAGCTGAGTGAGGTCGGTGCCTCCTAACCCAGGAGAGCTGCACCCACTGCAGACTCAGCCAGAGCACGAGTCCCGGACACCTGGAGCTGCCACCACCCACCCAACACGAGGGACTCACAAGTGTTGCTCTATAAGGGCTGTCTCCTATAGAGACATGTAAGATTTCAGGAGTTTTGCAGGGCTTTGCCCTGAAGGGATATGTGAATGTATTAGTTCACATATCAAAAGCTGCCTCGCCTCAGGAGGGCATCTCACTGGCAGTCTGCGCTTTCCAAGGTGACGCTGGGTCTCAGACCTGTCGGCTTGTTGCACCTGCTTCTGTACAACAAGATTGGCGGAGCCACAGGGTGGGAGCTGATCAAACAGTGCTCGCCCGGCAGACACCTGTGACTACAAGCAATTCGCCTAAGGGACAGTTCCTGCTTCACTCCTGACTACCTGTCTCAATCCACAAAAACTAGAAAAAGAAAGGAAGGTGAGGCTGGGGGACAGCATGCATAGTGACACAGAAGAGGAGTGCCATCCTGGCGGCC
The DNA here is from genome assembly GCF_041146395.1 of Eulemur rufifrons. Classification (NCBI taxonomy): domain Eukaryota; kingdom Metazoa; phylum Chordata; class Mammalia; order Primates; family Lemuridae; genus Eulemur; species Eulemur rufifrons. Next base: position 201,578,927 of record NC_090989.1, on the reverse strand, counting down.
CTGGTATTATTACAAATGACTATGGGGAAATTCGGGAACACCTCACCAGGCAGGTGGCAAACCCAGCAGGAGGACGGGGAGAGAGGGAGTCCCCCTGCCCACCCTGAGGGTCAGTCAAGCTGACGGGAGGCTCCAGACAGCCCCAGCGTCCTAGGAGGCTCTGGGCCCAGGTCCACCCCCCGGGGGTCTCTTGGGACATGACAGCACCCCCAGACTGAACACGGCATTTCGGGCCCGGTAAGACCGTCTTGAAGGCAGCAGAGGTGCAGCCATGGCTGACCCCGACGCTCTGGATCCAGCATGACACTATTTCTACCCCTTATTGTGTGGACAACCCCGGACAAGCTCAACTTCCCTGAGCCTCAGTTTCCTTTTCTGTACAATGGACACAATAAAAGTCCTGTAAAGATTCCCAAAGCCGGAGGCAGCGCACAACAACTACTACACCCTCAGACCGGCCATTTCACATGCTTTCGTCAGTCCGACAGGTTAGTGTCACCTGATGTGCTCCCAGGCCCTGTCACAAGCAGAGGCCGCAAGTCCAGCTCAGCTATAGCGGGACAGGGTAAAATCAAGCGACAAGCACAGGAAACTCACAGAGATGCAAGCCCGGGAATGCATTAGGTGCAACGCAGGGGGCTGCAACAAGAAGTCCCAGCACATCTTCAGACAGGGCCACGTCACATGCAGGATTGGGGTGTCAGGAAACGATCACCTGTACCATTTTTACTTAGTCTTTTTACTTTTTATTTATACTCAACATTTTGCTTTTACTTTCTATTTTTAATTTCTCTTTTTAAATATTCTTTTTTAGCTATAGTTTACATTTCTTTTCTGTTTCTGTTTTTATTTCTTTCACCTAGAAGGAATATAAACACAAACATTACAGCCATGAATGAAAAATTGCTGTCCATTGCTATACATAAAAAGCAACTACAGGCTGGGCACAGTGGCTCACTGTCCCCAGCACTCTGGGAGGCCGAGGTGGGAGGATCCCTTAAGGTCAGGAGTTTGAGACCAGCCTGAGCAACAGCGAGACCCCATCTCTACAAAAAATAGAAAACAGCCGGGCATGGTGGTATGGCCTATAGTCCCAGCTACTCCAGAGGCTGAGAAAGGAGGATCACTTGAGCCCAGGAGTTTGAAGCTGCAGTGAGCTATGATGACACTGCTGCACTCTAGCCAAGGTGACAAAGTGATACTCTGTCTCCATTCCCCCCCCCCCAAAAAAGTAAAGAAAGCAACTATAAAAATACAATCTCAATCTTTAAAATAAAATATATTTCTTCCCTGCATAAGTAGCCAGATATGTAAGCTAGTAGACTCTCGGGGAGGGCACACAGGTGTTGGCTGCAAAATTCTTTGAGCTTTGCTGTATGTGTGAACATTTTCATGACAAAGCACTGGGGGAAAATAGTTTAACCTGCAGCTCCCAGGACCCTTGGGCCCCTGCTTGGGCGAGGAGGGGCCCGAACTCAATTCTTTCCGTGAGTACAGGCTGGCCGCCCCAATGGGCACCCTGGGTTCATTACATAATTCTCTCTACTTTTGATTATGCTTGACAAGTTTGATAATTTTTAAAAAGTAATGAAACAAGGCAAACAAGAACCTCCTGATAGCTTCCAATCTGCACTGCAATCCTCTGCACACTGCCCACTCTGACCTCTCCCTCCACCACCCTCCCTGGCTCCAGCCTTCTCCCAGCAGCCACCTCAGGGCCTTTGCAAGACCCTTCCCTCTGCGGGGCACAGCTCAGGCCCAGCACACTTGCTCCCTGCTGTATCCAGCTCCGCCCCCAGACAGGCCCTCCCTAGAGAAGACACGTCCCTCCCATCCTGCTCTCACCACACACACCCCAGCCGGGCACACAGCAGAACCCGGTAAATATTTTTGGTAAGTAAAGAAATGGATTTTGAATCAGCATTGCAAGGAATTTTTATTTCCCTTCTAATATGTACTTTATATAAACAAACAAAAATGTGCTTTGGCTGAGTCCAAATTTGAAAACACAAGATCCGAATTGAGATCATGGGAAGTCAAAGCCGCCTCCTGTGGGCCTCACTAGGCCTGGCTCCCCGACAGAATCTTGTGACTGGTCAGGCAGTGACTGTGACAGGGAGGCCCAGACGTCGCGTTCACCTCCCATAGCCACATACGTGACTCGCAAGAGGTATACACGCGGGGACCCAAAACCCCAGGGCAGATGTGGAAGGTCAGCCAACACATAGGACCTACGTGACCAGGGCGGCCACTTCACAGGACCTAAGTGACCAGTCATCCCCCATTTCTCAGTGAAGCTCAGACAGAGGGAATAGCATCACAGACCGAGGGAAGGGCATCACGGCAGAGGAGAGTGAGTGGCCAGGCCAGTAGGGCTGCAGCGTGCCCAGGTGGGCAAGACTGAGAGGGAGGGGGAGGATCTGGATGGATCTCACAGCAGTGGGCAGCCAGGGGTCGTGTTGGCAAGTGGCATCCCATTCAGGTGTTTAAAGGGTTATAGAAGCTGAGGAGGAGGCAGGGAGGCCTGCCAGGGACTCCTGCACCTCCAGGCAAGAGAGCAGGGCAGTGGGCGGGGGGGCAGGGAGGGGATACCCCATGGGAGGAGCAGGGAGGCCAAGCGTCCGTCTCACCTGCAGAGCTGGGGGTGCCGTGGGCACAGGGATGTGCGACAGACCCATGCGTGGCTGCCTCCGCTTCACGCAGAGCCTGCCCCAAGCCCGTCCTTGCAGCCAGCACAGACTGGTCTGTGGCAGGCACGTGGCTCCTGTATACCCCACCAGACACCAGGCCCCTCTCACCCCCCAGGACCCACAATATCTGCAGAACAGAGGGACCAGCACATGGAGGGAAAGGTTGGGGATGAATGAAGTGTCCCTTCATCTCTTGTTTCCTTCCCAGGCTGGCTCAGTCCCCACCAGCTGATGGTCATCCTGTCTAGGGACAGGCAGGCACCGAAGTGACCAGCTCTGCTCTTCCTTCTGCCTTTGTTCATTGTCTTCAGCATAGGCTTGGCCCTGAGCCTCCTGTGGACACCAGAATGTTCCACAGACGCAGTTTCATTTGGGTTTCACATCTGCCCAACATGCCCTTTGACTCCCCTGCCCGTCCCTTTACTGGGGTGCCTCAGTGTCCTCATCTGTAAATGGGGTTCCTGATGGGCCCCCTGGGGCAGGTGGGGAGGATGCAGCAGCAGCTCCCAGCACACGCAGCAGCCACTCCCTGAGTCACTGTTCTAGTCCACGGGCCACCCCTGGGGCCTCAAGGGGGCACAGGGCAGCAGAGCCAGGCACGTCCTCTGAGGCTTGTGGCCCTCCTGACCTCACACAGTGGCCAGGCCTCTCAGGACCAGGTCACTTCAGCTGTAACCTCAGCAGAGCACGGCTGCAGGCCTCTGTGTGCAGGGTATGCAGCCCAGCGTAGCTCCGAGGGGCCTTCACATGGGGAGGTGCTGGTCTTTGTGCAGACACAGACCTCAGCCCCCCAAGCAGTGGAACCAGTGGCCTTCAGCCTCCAGCAACAGCCCAGCTGGGGACAAACCACTTCCTCCCCTCCACATCCAGCTGGCCAGCCCCACCCGACTCCGGGCCGGGCCGCTGAACAAATCGTCAGGCGCAGACTTGTGTTGGGGCCTAGCGGGCAGCTCGCAGGCTAGGGGCCCAGGGAGAGCTAGTGAAGTGCTCTGTGCCTCAGTTTCCCCTCCTGCAAGAATGGCCAAACAACATCCGTCATGGGCACTGGTGAGGACAGATGTTAGCAGTGGCAGAACTGCATTCAGTGCACCCAGCCTCAAAACTCGGGAGCCTGGCGCGACTTAGCTGCCACTTTACAGACAAGGAAATGGAAGCAGAGTCTAAGCAGCTACCCAAGGTCACAGCACTGAGGCTGGCTCCAGCAGGGGCTCTGCACCCCACAGTTCCCGTCCCCGTGCCACCCCAGCTTCCTTTCTCTGACCGGGTCTCAGAAGCCCCAGACCCACCTTTCTGTCGCCCTCAGGGGCCAGCAGCAGCTCACCACCCCACAGCACTCACCGACCCCAGGAACATGCAAACAGCCAATGAGCCACAAGGACAGGAGCCCCCGCACTGCGCACCCCGCAAGTTCCCAGGAGCCCGGCACTCTGGGTGTGGTTATGCCTGCGTCCTTGCATATGCCCCTCCCCCTTGGGCCTCATCGCCCCCTCTGCACAGTGGGCACAACCATGGTGGCATCACGTTGTACCGCCACTGCCACTGTGACCCTGCCCTCAGGCTACGAGCCTCTCAAGGTGGCCTTGCAGCTGCCTGGTGCTGTCTGGCCATGGCACAGTGTCCTGAGGAGGCCCTGGTGGGCTCATCTCTCCTTCCTAGTGGTGCCATGCTACACAGGCCCTGGCCTGTTGATATCTAAACAGCAGATTGCCGAGGAGGCTTCCGGACCCACACTGTGTGGATGGCCTAGCCCCCAGGACATGTCTGGGACCATCCTCCTCCGTTCAGACAGTGGAAGACCCAATGGCCCCCCAGCCTGGGTCCCATGAGAGGGGCTGGGCCGGGGTCCCACTGCCTGCGGCAGGGGCACCTGCAGCCCGCCCAGGCGAGGCGCCCCTGCATCCGGTCAGCCTCGGACCCGGGCCCCTGCCAGGCTTTGCTGAGGGCATAGGCAGGCACCGTCCATCTCGTTAGAGCTGAGCCGTCCCCAGACAACAGCCAGCACTGCCCCAGCACTCAGCAGTTTACAAAGGTTCTCACACTTGCCATTTCATGCTCATAATAACTCCAACTTTTTACAAACAATGCCAGAGGAACCCACAGAAAGACGACAGAACAAAACCAAGACACTGTTCAGAGCTACCAGAGCAGCTTCCTGCCTTGAAAACATCCGTCTCCCTCAAATGGCTCCTGCTCTGAACGCCCCCACCACCCCAAAATCACCCTCACAAAACCAGACAGGCCCTTAGGGCTCAGAGAAGACCCTGGAAGCCAAACCCCACTCACTGGTCTTCCAAAGTCGAGCGTGTTTTTCCTCCGGGGCTGAACTCATGCAACAGCAAAACACAACTTCCTTTTTCTAATTTTCACAATATGGGTCACAAAAACGACGGTATATTTGCATTTCCGCATCATTACACCGGAGTGAGAGGAGCTGGGCTGACTGGTGCTGGAGGTGCCTCATCTGCAGGGTGGCGGGGACAACTGTGAACATACCATCCACAGCTCTCGGCCACGCCGGGCTGTTTGGCCCGCAGCTGCAGCAGCCAGTGCTGGTTTAAAGTTTAACAGGTGCTGCTTGTAGGGGCCCTGAGTGCTCTGGGCACAGAGGACCCACCATAGCCACCCTCCTGCTTCTGCCTCAGGGGGCTTTTCCAAGGAGACCTGTGGCTGCAGAGGCCTTCAGGGAGGAGGGGTCCGGCAGGCGGTGAGGGAGCTGGCCCCAGACCAGACAGGCCCAGAAAGGGCCCAGAAACACCGTCAGAGGCTTCCTCAGACCTTTCTGGGTGGGAACAGTGAAATGGCCACGGCAAGTTGGAAAATGAAGAGGCCCTGCTGCAAACAGATTATTTCGAGGTGCTCCCTGGGAGACCTGGTCCCTAGGGCTGCTCCCCAGACAGACCCACCAGGAGGGCTCCCTTGTTGTTCTGGGGAGGAATCAATAAACAATGACATAGGTCTCTTGAAAGGCTTAGATTGCAAATTCTGCCTCAATTTTAGTAACGGCTTCGTAATCTAGCCTTGAATTCTTATTTTAAAAACAAAGCGATTTCTCTGGGCTTCAGTCTCCTTGGTGTCAGACAGGGGTACAGCCCCTCACAGTGCCATGAGGGGGCTCCCTGGGCAATCATCCACAAGGCACCTGTGGCAGCACCTCGCACAGAGGATATGATGTCATTTGGGTGTGTGATCAAAAAATTCAAGCTATGTTGCTTGACATTCTGCTGTTCCAAAAAAAAAAAAAATAAGAGAAAAAAAACATAAAATAAAAAAATCAAGCTATGGCTAAAGAAAACATCAAAGGGACCAGTTAAGAGGATGATCTCTGCAACCCGTAGTGACTTCCCAGAGAGCACGAAGTGGAGGGTTCCTCCGCAAGTTCCCAGACGCTGTCTACGGGCCTTGCTCCCACACTCAGCTCCTCTAAATATTTACAAATGTTTGTGGGGTGTGGGGTGGGGGTGTTGGGCTGGAATATACTACTCATTTCACCTCCCAGGTATTCTTCCTTTCAACCCAAGAAGATCGGAAGCACTCTACAGTGACACACTGACAGAGCATTTGTTCACCCCACCCCCCGCCCCCGAACAAACACGCAGTGAGAGGGACCACATGCCGGCCCTGGGATCCCAGCCCCGGATCCATGGTGCATCCTCCTCCAGGAAGCTGAAGACCAAGGTGATGTGGAGTTTGTCCCCAGGTTCCATCTGACCCTCCCTGCCCCCACCCATCTAAGGAAGCTGAGCTGCCACGCCCAGCTGTGACAGGGAAGGGGTGACTAGTGTTTCAAAGGGCACCTGGGCTTGGACTCGGGCTTACGCCCTGGCTCCCAGGCAGTGTGATCTCAGGCACTTCACTGAGCTTCTTAAAGCCTCACAACTGGGGAAAGGGAGAGCGAGAATTTAAGACCAGGCCTGAGTCTAGGCCAAGCTCTCAAGGAGTGAGGAATGTAGACCTCGCCTCAGGTTGCCCAAAGGCTGACAAGAGAGAGACTTGCAAACAGGTTGCCCAATTAAAGTGCCAGGTACAAGACTGCAGGTGAGGCAGGGTGTGTGATGCTTGCATATACATGTGTGCACATGTGCGTGTGTGCACAGAAGGAAACACAAGAGAGATGTCTTTACAAATCAGTGAGGAGAGGATGGACCACCCAGTAAATATGGAGAATGAAAAAAATAATGGGCTCGCTATCCCCACCGCACACCATTCCTCCCCAGGGCTACTAGTTTGCCCCTGCGGGGAAAGTGTCCACCTGGTGTCTAGAGGTGACAGTTAGGGTGCACTTTCTCAGTGAAGTCATGCTACCCATGGCGATCTTGCAGCCTTGAGAGGAAGGTTTAAGGAGGAAGGCCACTTATGTTTACTAAGCACACGGCATGAGGCAAACCTTGGGCTCGTCTGTGATGGGCATGAGGACGTGAGGATATGGGGACATGGGGACACTGGGACACAAGGATACAGGGACACGGGGACATGGGGACATGGGGAAGCAGGGACATAGGGTCATGGGGACATGAGGTTATAGGGACATGGGGACATGGAAACATGGGAATGTGGGGACTTGAAGACATAGAGGACATAGGGGACACCTTTTCAGGCATCAACCCTCCAAATACCCACACAAATGAGCAAGAACAAACCGAACAGTCCTATTTCTAACAGGGAAATGCTGGAGATGTGCTGAATGTCCAACAACAGAGAACTAGTTATGTCAGTTACCATATTTCGAGACTTACTACAGTAAGTAAAGTAATTTATTTTATTAAATAAAGTGATTATATAATAAATAAAATGAAATAAATTTTAAAAGTAAGACAGTGTGGTATCAGCACAGGGATAAATAGATCAATGTTACTAATAGATTTTCATTCATTTGTTCAACTGATTTTCGATGAAGGTGCCAAAGCACATCAATGGGGAAAGATAAAGTCCTTTCAACAAATAGTGATGGAACATTTAGATATTCATACTGAAAAAGGAACCTCGACTCCTCACTCACACTAGACACAGAAAATAGCTAGAAATGAACCAAAGTCTTAACTGTGAATGCTAAAAGTACAAAGTTTCTAAAAATACGTAGGTGAAAATATTCATGAATTTAAGATTGACAAAAATTTCTTAGGATATAAAAGGCACTAGCCACAAAAGAAAACTTGATAAACAACTTCATCAACATGAAAAACTTTTGCTCATCAAACAGTGCCATTAGGAACATCCAAAGGCAAGCACCATATGGACTCCGGGTGATAATGTGTCAGCGCAGATTCATCAGTTGTAACAAAGGTGTCCTCTGGTGGGGGATGTTGATAATGGGGGTATCCCTGAATGTGCAGGGACAAGGCGTATACGGGAAATCTCTGTACCTGCCTCTCGATTTTACTGTGAACATAAAACTGCTCTAAAAAATTCTCTTTAAAACAATTTTTAAAAGGGAAGCCACAGATTGGCAGAAAACATTTGCCATACATATATCTGACAAAGGACTTGTCCAGAATATATAAAGATTCCTACAAATCAATAAGAAAAAAGACAAACAATTCAATTTAAAAAATAAGAAAAAATCTAGAACAGGTATTTGAGTAAAAAGTTACCTTAATGGACAATAAGCATATGGGAAGGTAGTCAACATCCCATGTCATCAGGGAAACTCAAATTAAAACCACAATGAAGCATTATTACACCCCCATCAGAATGGCTACAGTTAAAAAGACTGACAATGCCAAGTGTGGACAAGGATGTGGAGCAAACAGAGCTCTCAGTGCAAAACTCTTATGTTAGTGGAAGCAGAAAACTGTACAACCAGTTTGGGAACCTGGTATTTTCTCACAAAGTTAAACAAACACCTTCTCTATGACCCAGCAATTCCACTTCTAGGTATCTACTCAAGAGAAAAGAAAACATCTGTCCACACAAAGACTTGTACACGAATGTTCATAGCAGCTGTATTCACAATAACTGAAAACTGGAAACAATCCAAACGTCCATCAACTGGAGAATGCATAATAAACGAAGTGTGGGGTAGCTGTAACATGCATGCAACTCGACTCAGCCATGAAAAGGAATGAGCCACTGACATAACATGATATGGATGGATCTCAAAAGAAGCCAGACACAAAAGACCACATCAGATGAAGTTCAAGGACAGGCAGAACTAGTCCATGAAGTCAGAACAGTAGTAACTGTGGAGCTCTGAAGGGTGATGCCTTAGTTTACCAGGACTGCCACAACAAAGCCCCACAGGCTGAGAGGCTGGAACAACAGAAATTTACTTTCTCACAGTCCTGGAGGCTGGAAGTCTCAATTAAGGTGTCAGCAGAATTGCTTTCTCCTGAAGCCTTTCTCCTTAGCTTGCAAATAGCCATCTTCTCCACGTCCTCACATGGTCTTGGCTCTCTGTGTGTCTGTGTCCTGATCACCTCTTCATATCAGACAGCAGTCATATTAGAACAGAGCCCACCCTAAGAGAATCGTTTTAACTTAATTACCTCTTAAAAGGCCCCGTCTCTAAATACAGTCACATTCTAAGGTACTGGTGGCTGGGAATTCAACATGAATTTTGCAGGGACGCAGTTCAGCCCATAACAGCCCCTAAAAAAGGGCACAAAGTGGGATGTCTGCTCTCACCCCTCTTATTCAACATAGTGCTGGGGGTTCTAAGCCAGTGCAATAAAGCAAGAAAAGGAAGTAAAATGCGTGCAGAGTAGAAAGGAAGAAATAAAATTGTTCATGTTTGCAGATGGCATGATTATCCACAAAGAAAATCCCAAGAAGCTACAAAAATTCCCAGAGCTAATAAGTGAGTTCAGCAAGGTCATGGATACAAAATCAATTCACAAAAATCACTTGAATTTGTGCATACTGGCAATGAACAAGCAGATGCTAAAGTTAAAACTACATCACCATTTACACTCACTCAAAAAAAATTTAGGTATAAATCTAACAAGGGATTCATAATGCCTATATGCTGAAAACTACAAAAGGCTGATGAAAGAAATAAAATATCTAAAAAAATAGACATGCTGTGTTCATGGACTGATGATACAACAAAGTAAAGATGTCCATCCTCATCAATGTGATCTACAGGTTTAATTAATTTTTTGTCAAAATCCCAGCAAGATCTTTCATAGATATAGACAGGCTTATTCTAAAATTTTTATCAAAAAGCATAGGACCTAAGATAGCTAAAGCAATTTTGGTAAAGAGGAATAAAGTGGGAGGAATCACGGTACCAACACGAAGGCTCGTCCACAGCTACAGAGGTGAACACATGGATCAATGGGACAGAACGGAGAACCCAGAAAGAGACCCACACAGTCTTGGCCAGTGGATTTTTGACAATGGCACAAACAAATTTAGCAGAGTCTTTTCAACACATAATGGCACTGAAGCAAAAGGACACCCATAGTCAAAAAATGAGCCTGGACCTAAACCTCAAACCTTATACAAAACTTAACTCAAAAGGGATCACAGACTTAAATGTAAAATGTAAAGCTATAAAACTTACGGGAAAAATAGAAAACCTTTGGGATCTAGGGCTGGGCAAAGAGTTCTTAGACTTGACAGCAAAAGCATGATCCATAAAAGGAAAAGTTTACCAATAGGAGTTCATCAAAATGTTACGCTTCTGCTCCGTAAAAGACCCTGTGGAAAGGACGAAAAGGCAAGCTACAGACTGGGAGAAAAACTTCTGCAAACCACATATCTGATAAAGGACTAGTTTATAAAATACATAAAGAACTCTCAAAACTCAACAGTAATACCAAACGAACCACCCAGTTTAAAGATGGGCAAAAGATACTAAGAAACATTTCACCAAAGAGGATATATAGATGGCAAATAAGCACATGAAAAGATGTTCTCATCATTATTAGGAAAACGCCAATCAAGACCACAGAGAGCTATCACTGCACAGCTATCATATTAGCTAAAATAAAAAATAGTGACAACATCTAATGCTGGTGAAGATGTTGAGAAACTGGATCATTCAAACATTGTTGGTGGGAGTGTAAAATTGTGCAGCCACTCTGGAAAACAGTTTGGCAGCTTCTTACACGACTGAACATGCATCTACCCTGCAACCCAGCAGTTGTGCTCCCAGGCATTTAGCCCAGAGAAATGAAAACTTATATTTACAGAAAAACCTGTACAAGTATGTTCAGAGCAGCTTTATTTGTAATAGTCAAAACAACCCAGATGTCCTTCAATGAATGAGTGATTAAACTGTGTTATTCCCACACCATGGAACACTGTTTAGCAAAAAATGGAATACACTATTGATACACCAACACTCTGGGTGAATCCCAAGGGAACTATGCTGACCAAGAAAAGATAATTCCAAAAGGTTACATACTGTGTGATTCCATTGATATAGTATTATTAAAATGACAAAATTATAGAAACAGAGAACAGATTAGCCGTTGTCAGGGGCAGGCAGGAAGTGGGTGTGGATGTCAGAGGGCAGCAGGAGGCTTCTGTGGTGTTGGCTGGTCTGTATCTTGACTGTATCAGTGTTTAATTCTCGGCTATGATGTGGCCCTATACCACTGGGCAAGGTGTTACCAAGGGGGGAGCCTGGATAAAGGCCCACAGAGATCTCTGTATTATTTCTTACAACGGCAAGGGATTGTAAAGTTATTTCAAAATAAAAAGTTTCATTTTAAACAAAAGAGCTAATGGAGTCCCTTGACTCGTAGGAGAACAGTGAGTTGATCAGTGGTACACAGTAACGCGGATTCTTTGGCAGAATCACCGGGTTGGCCCTCTTGGGCCCTGGCCCCTGCAGGCCTCCCAGCCTGGTTCCTGGCCTCACCAACAGCACTCGGAGCACTTCTTCCTACTCTCATGTGCCCTGTCCCTCACGCCTGTTCCCTCTGCTCCTTGGCCACCTGGCCAGTCCTCTCTGGCCACACAAGCTCCAGAGTCTGCCTGCTGGCAGACCTTGTGTCACTGTCATGCTCCAGCCAGACCATGAGTTCCCATAAACACTGGTGAACTGTGCTGCAACCTGCAAGCACCTTCTCCATTTCTCTCTTCCAGAAGAGAAAGCTACGGTTCCGAGGTGGAGTGACTGTGAAGGCCATGCCACTCAGAGCCTAGTGAGATGCAGCCAAGGCGGCTGGTCACTAGGACACAGCCCGAGGAGCAGGACGGGGAAGCCAGGGGCTCGGGAGGGGGTTTGAGGGTGGTAAAGAGCCTGGAAGTAAGAGTCCCATTCAGTGACAGGAAATCAAGGTTCAGAGAGGTCAAATGCCTTCACTCCATCAGTCAACAACCATTTGCTGAGAAGCTCCGAGGTACAGAAGGACACTTGGCAGGCTCTGAAGACTGTTTCCAAAGAAGGAGGCCTGTAGAGACCCTGGAGGCTCCTGAACAACGTGGCCCCTGCACCCGCCCTTCTGTGTCATTGTCAGGGTTACAGCCAGTCACTTGGGCTGCACAGGCATGGGACTCAGAGCCCAGCTTCCTCTCCAATCACCCACCTGACTTTGGGAACCAAAAGCCACAGGTCCCATATCCTTCCTGGCACCCTTCAGACCCCAAGTATAGGACAAAGTGTCTCCATCGAGTAATTCTCAACCTTTTGACAAGACAGAAGAAAGCCATAGAAATACCAGACTAGCCAGGGGTGGGACGGGGGTGGCACCAGAGGAGTTATTTCCAGTGGGCTTTGGAGAGGGGGCACCTTTGTCAGTTTTCAGGCCCCAAGACAAGTCCCACTGAACATTAGACCTAACAGCAGGCAGACCCAGGGAAACGGCAGCTCCCAGAGAGAGGCAGAGCAGAACCCTGACTGTGGCCGTCTCTGGGCGGTGAGCTTTCAGGAGTTTCTATTTTCTTCTCAATGCTTGTCAGTAACATATACATTTCTACAACGAACATTTATTATATTTGTAATTGGGAGAAAAGCCAACCTGTTTAAAAATCAGAGAATGAAAGCTTGTCGTTGCTCATCCGAGATTCCCAGTCTGGAGCTATTGCCCAATAAAAGCCAGCTGTCTCCACGTCTGTTTACGTATGGAAAATTTAATTGCTATTTAGCTGTTCTAAATCTCTCTAAGGAAAAATGTGGTCAAGAAAACAAAAAAGAAGGGACTCTGAGTATAATTTTGCTTTCTGAAAACACAATTTTTGCAAAAAGTTTTCTAGGTTGCTTTAAACTGAAACTGCATCTGGTCCAAAGACAGACAGTGTTTCCTAAACCTTGGCACTGCCTTTACCATAACCTGCCCTCCCTCCTGCTCAGGCAGCTAGGAGCGTGGACGAGCCCAGATCTGGAAGCGTGAGGCCCATGCACGGGTGATGTTGGGTGAGCCCCTTCACCCCAACACCAGGTACTGGGGGCTCCCTGGGAGAACACATATAAAACGCTAAGGTGTGGCAGTGAGGGGCTGACTGCCTAGTCTCACTCGCTTTACTTCCATAGTTAAAAAAAGAAACAAAGTTGCTTTAAAAATATTTGACAGTTTAGTCATCTTAGCCAAGAGGAGCCTTTAGCATTGAACTGGAGAGGCAATTCCAGCTTCAAACTGTTAGATGAAGTGACATTTTGAGAGCTTTCCACTCAGGAGACATAATTACAGAGCTGCACAGGCTATGATAACGTTGAGCTTGAAGTGGAAGCAATTGTTTCTTATCTTTAACAAAAAGCTCTGATCTGTCTACAGTTAAACAAAAGTGCTGTGCCTGGTGCTTTTTGTTTTTTCACCCTGTAAGAAAAAATTATGGATGTGTAAATAGAGAGTGATACACAAAAACTAAGGCAATGAAGGGATGGCCACGCCCCCACTCAATCAGCCCTGAATAAAGGATAATTCCAGCATTGTTATGGGACAGCTGCACAGCGTCAACCAGAGCTGCTCATAAGCCCAGGGAGATGCGGGGTCCCTTCCTGTGCACTCGCTGTCCAATCTAGACATCTCCCTCTGCCAAGTGGTATTTTCACAGTCACTTGGATCCACCCTTTACTTTTCAGTCCTTAGTCTCAGCTCCTGATTAACCAAGGGCTATTCAGAATTCAACAGCATGTGTTTATTTAGAGGGCTTCCTTTACGGGCTCGATGCTGAGCTGGGGGGCCTGGGAGGAGATGATAACTAGAAAAGATGGGATTGGAGGCACCTGAGGATGCTCACACCAGCACTGTCTTAAGGGAGGAAGAAAGGAAGAAAAGAAGGAAGGGAGGGAGGGAGGGAGGAGTGTCCCTCAGCAAGGGTTTGAGCAACACAGGCACAACTGTTCACACTGTTAAGGGGAGCTTTAGAATTGGAGGGTGGAGGACAAGGGGGGTTTCAGCTTTATTTATAACATTTTTATTTTCAACAATAATGTATGAATATGCCCTTTGCATACTTGAGAATGAACAGAGATGTGCTCTGGTCACCCCCACCACAAACCCCATGCACCATGTACACGAGCTAGAAACCAGGGGATGTTAAGAAGCCCTCAGGGATTCACGCATGGATCTAATAGGTAAATAAGCAGCACAGTTTGTTTTTCAGACAAAATTTTTTAGAACTTAAGAAAAAAAAAGATCAACGAGAAGGTCAGAGGAGCAGATGCCCCTTTTGCCACTGAAGATCTTGGACCCCCAAATGTCATCTGTCCAGGACCTGGGAAAGAAGGGGCACCCTCTCTGCAGCCAGAAAGCTCGGTCTGCTGACCAGGACCCCCAAGCCTACTTCACTCCCGTGGTGGAAGGCCAGCAGTTTTGTTCGCTCAGTTTACAGCCACCACAGCTACTGCGTGGATCCTTGGGGCACGGATGTTTCAAGGACTAAGAACATGAGAAGCAAAGTCTACAGGGGCTGAAGTTTATTTTAGGATGTTACAAGTTCAGTGTAAGATGCATTCATCACAAAATTCTATTAAAATACCTTGTCGATTGTGTCCAGCTGGAATATTCTGAGATGCAAAATAATTTACCCAGAGAAGACAGGCTAGGAATGATTAGGATGACTAGAAATTAGTTACCATAAAACAAAATGCCTTCCTCATTTATTCATTCAACAAACATATATTCATATTCTCCATTTTCATTTTAAAAGCCCTGCAGTTGAATTTCTAAAAGACCAATTGGATTCCTTTGTGAACACGCTAGACCTGGAGTAGAGCATCCTGGCAACCCTCACCCCTGTGGCTCCCTCCACCTCCAAGACTTTCTCCTTGCCCCTCGCCTCTCCTCCTTCTCCTCAGGGCCAGATGTGCTGGGGCAGCCAGCTCTGGGGAGAAGCAAACCTCCAGCGCTGGAGACGGGGGTGTCAGCTCCGCTCCTCTTCATGGCACAAAAAGGGCCCTTGGCTCCATTTCCATCTGTCTAGGCAGGGAGGACAGTACTGTCCCTGAGCTGTCCCCACTCATTTAGGGGCTCTTGTTCTGCAGACCCCTCTTGGGTCTCGGGCTAAATTTGCCCACCTTGAATGGCCCTTCCCCATCCCCTTCATCCCCCATCCACTGTCAGGGACTCCGGAGTGTCGGCCCAAGTCCAGAATCCCCACAGGACAGTCCTGGCCCATCCAAGCAGGGACTGCAAGTCCATGGGGGGCCAGAACCCCCAAGTGTGTACTCAGGCTTTACTGTCCCCACTCCCAAGATCCATCTGAAAAATATAAGCTGCTCTCGCTTTTTGTTACTTTTTTCCTTTCTTTTCTTTTATAAGGTCATCTTACTGCTCTGCACAGATGCTCTCACTTTTTATTTATCTGCTTATTTTTATCCTTTGTACATTAAGCTGAACCAAATCCTTTCTGGAATAAGATCTGAACAAAAGAAAGAAGGCAGAAAAGAAAAAAGAGGAAGGAAGGAGGGAGAGAGGGAAGAGGGCAGGAAGAAAAGGGAGACAACGGAGAGAAGGAAGGGAATGGATGCATTGGTCGGTTAATTGGTTAGCTGAGCCCCTGCTGGTGGGCACAGGGCTCCTTGGGCAGCAGGGACAGTGAGAGCTCCTCAGCAGGCTATGGCAGGAGGAGGGGCCACACCCCTCACTGGCACATGCAGGACAGTGACAGCAGCACACCAGGGACAGTGGTGCTGGCAAGGAAAGGGCAGCCCCAGCCTCCTCTGTCATTCTGGGCACAATTCTACACACATGAGCACCTCACCCTTGCTGACTGCCGGCCCACGCAAATGCATGCCAGGCCGAGAGCCACCTAGTGGCTCCAGCGAACTCGGGAATGCTGAGCCACAGCCGCACCCCAAACCCATCCTGTTCCTGAGTGTCCCCACACACAACTCTCCGGGCACCCCTCCTTGGGATGTCCTGGAGAATGTGGACGCTCCAATGCCGACCTGAAGCTTCAGGCCTGAGTCGGCACTGGTTCTCGTGGGCTGAGGAAGGGGCACACGGTGACAATGAGAAATGGACGTGCATGTCTCCCCCGCAGCCAGGGAGGGCAGACGCTCCACTGCAGACGGGCATGCACTTGTCAGACACAGCTGAGGATGAGAGGCTCCCATAGAGGCCACACACAGTACAAATGCACCCCTCAGCTTCTTCACCCCACAGCAAGCCACCGGCGGGTGACACATGACCCCATATACAGGTGGGGAAACACACCAAGATGGAGCCAGGTTTCCATCCACACCTATCTCCATTAGAGGCACCAGCCCCTCAGTGTGTGTACCCCATAGTGGCAGGAGGATGTGTCCTGCTCTGACACCCCAGACCACACATTACCCCCTCTCCTGGGCATTCCGAGCAAAGCCAAGACCATGACAGTCATCTAGGAGCCTCATCAAGCACCCAAGGGACAAGCTGTCATGACCCTCATTTTGCAGATGAGGAAACTGAGGCCCCTGTCCCCCACCCAAGCCCTGCCTATAACGGTGTCTCTCTCTGAGTCCTGATGCCGGAGGACAAAGAGGTGCCCTCAGGACACAGCCTGACACTGGAGCAGACAGAGTGAGCTGCTGGCTCAGTGAGCCAGACCGGGACCCTGGCCCCTGAGACCCTGTGTCCAAAGCCAAAAGGCCATGTGTCTAAAGCCAGGTGGCCTTCAGCTGACCACCCACTGCCCCAACACAGGGCCCTGGATAGGAAGAGCCTCAGGTGGCTACCAGAAAGCAGCTAGAATTCGCTGCCACTGAGAACGTGTAACTTTTCTGCACAATACAAACCCCCTGGGATAACTCACTAGGACTGGGGTTTGGTGTCATCTTAATAGTTTGAAAATTAAATCCTACCACCCTACACACATACATAGATACAACACACACACTCATTCTCTTCACTTCAAACTGATTTTAGGCAACAATGCCTGTTTTTCCCAGTTATCCTAGAAAATGACAACATTCTACCTATCCTAATTCACAGACACAGAGTGTAAGAAACATGCAGCCAAAGAGTCAGTGACAACCTGGAGTCACTAGAGTTACAAACCACGAATCAGAGCCTGTTTGTACAGCCTCTTTCTATAAAGTTCCTGCCATGTTTATCCCAAGGGCTGGCTGTCTTAAGGAACCTCAAACTTCCGCACAGCAACGCACCCCTTTTCACCCTGGTTTTATTTTCTCCCTTACAAGAGGTGACACTTAGGGGAAATGTTGAGCAGCGATAGTAACATTAACAAAAAGAAAGAAAAGGCAATCGGACATGGAGTCCCCATTGCCATGGCAACCTCATAGGCAATGGTGTGTTTTTTTAAGCACACTATTTTCCCTTCCAGCCATTTGAAAAGAAATGGAAAGAGCGGGCATTGGTGGGAAAGCCGGAAACAAACCGGGTCTCAGCAGAGCGTGCAACCTAGCACATATTCAATAGGTATCCCAGATCATTCTGTTCAAGAACCAGGGACCCCAGGACCCACCGCAAGGGCAGCCTCGGTGGTCTTCCACAGCTCAGTCTCGACTTTGCCATGCTCAGGAGGGGGCAGGGGCGGATTAAAACCCCTCTTCAAATCACACACCAGGCGGCCACCCCCTCCTCCTGAAGAAGGGTTCCACCGGCCCCAGCCCCTGGAAAATGAGCCGCCGCTCAGCCCAGGACACTCCGAAAAGCGACTCCACACAGGATCTCAAAGGCACTTGAACCAAGGGAAAGTCTCCACCTTTTCAAATCCTACTCACCGCCTTCCCTTGAGGACGAAAACCATTTAAAAAAACAAACAAAAGCCCGAGGCTCCCCACAGCCCAGCGCAGGCAAACTCCGGGGCTGGGACAGCTTCGGGAGGAGCCCGGGCGGGTCACAAGGCAGGGCCAGGCTCGGGTCAGCCCAGGACTGAAGCCGCTGGGGTCCTGCCGCCCGGCCCAGCCCCGAGGGTCCCGCGACACCCACAGGCGGCCGCCTAGTCTTCTCGTCGCCCACAGCTGCAGGGACACACTGAGCCCTGACAAAGCCGCACGTGGAGAGCCAGCTAGGCTGGCGAGGGGCGCCGGCCCGGGGTGCCGCAGACTGTCACCATGGCAACCGGGGGCGGGCCGGCGGCGCGGGGCTGGCGGAGCCCGGCTGGGCAGCAGACGCGTCCCATGGGTCCTGCGCTTTGGGCTCAGGAGGGTCCAGGCGGGCCGGCAGGAAATACTGTTTATTTTTCTTGACACCTCTGCCCCGACCCACCACCTCTGACAGGCTTTCTAGAGGGTCCTGAGGTAGCAGGAACTTTTAAGTACTAGGTCACCACGATGAACCCCCTTTTCGGGTGTCTGGACACTTTACTCCACGCATAGGAGGGAATAGTGGGAAATACGCGTTTGCTTAAAGAGGCCTTGTGTAGAGGCTGTGCGTGCCTGTGTGTGTGCGTGCGCGGTGTGTGTGGTGTGTGTGGTGTATGTGTGTGGTGTGTGCGTTGTGTGTTGGATGTGGTGTGTGTCGTATGTGCTGTGTTTTGTGTTGTGTGTGTATGTATGTGGTATGTGGGCCCCCAATGATGGGGATCCCTCATCCTCTCCACCAGGCATGTCCCCAGTACCTGACATAGATTTCCCTGTTAAATTCTTGCCACAAACCTGCAAGGCTGAAGTACTGTACTATTACTGTGGCATGTCTAGCCCCTGGACACAGAAGGTAAACATCCTGCCCAAGGTCACGCCCTCTGTAAGGTGAGGTGCCTGGACCATCCATGCCTGAGGGGCACACTCCTTATTAGTAGGAGAGGCAAGTGGGCCCTGCAGAGACCCCGTGCATGCCCGCAGACGGGCAGGAGGATGGAGCGGCAGCTCTGGGGCAAGGCCAGCACTGCCCAGCCTGGTCTCCCTTCATCCACACACCCACTGTCTCACCAGCCATCTGAAATCATCGGAAAAACATCCAAAGACGCACAAACACCCACCATGGTTCACTCCAAGAGGGAGCAGATAGAACGTAGAGGAGGTCAGAAACTCAGAAGTCTTCACTTCTTACTCTGCATATTTATATATATGTGTGTATTATGTATGTGTGTGTGTATATATATATAATACCTTGCTAAGAGAATGCACTTACGTGTTATTTACTCAATTAAAAATAAATAAAAATAAAATAGAAAACATTTTAAAGGAAAAGGATGTCCCTAAGTGCAGAAGCTGGGATCTGAGGCTCAGCCTACTCCTTGAGCGCAGGGCCTCAGTACCCTCATCTGTGAAGTGGAGACTTTCCAGGGGGCCCCTCCTGCCTTGCCAGAGGATTACATGGGATGCTAGGGTGCACACGGTTCCCATGCAGGGCTCAGCACATGGTCATTGCTCCGTTAATGCCAGTTGGTGCCACTATATTACTCCAGAATTTACATGTGCTTTTACATTTTTGACCAGAATCTACCGCACATGTTATTTTAGACAGGTTTCTCACCCTGCAACATATTACAAATTTTCCCTATTAATAAATATTCTCCTATGGCCACTGGCTTCTTCCCACCCCACCGTTCCTGGCTCCCAGAGGGTTCTCTCCTGGTGTCTCTCTACCCTCCACCCCTTCAGCCTCCGACAGGAGGTGGAAATAGGTGGAAACCAACAATCAAGCACTTTCTCTCTTCTCCAATAGGCCCCCTGCTCTCCTCCAGCTCCAAACCACAGGCCCCTCCCAGTCCTAAACACTGTCATGGTACCATGAGCAATGACTCATTTTTACATGTTCACATGTCCATTTTAGAGATGGATGGAGAAATTCCTACAAGTCTGGAGTATAAGAACCTAAGACCCTCCAGAGCCCTTTTCTTTACACACACAGAGTACAGGTCTGTCAAGCTGGCCCACATTTCTAGTTTGTTCTTGGTTCTTGTGTTGGGGAAGGACTGGCGGTGTGGCAGGCAGCCTGTGACCCAATCCTGTGGGGTCAGCCTCACAGGGCTGCTGTCAATGTCACTGCATGCCCAAATGGTGGGTGACTTTGTACGCAGTGTCAGGAACCAGAGGCCAGGCCCAGGGAGGCCTTGGTGCCCAGGAAACACTGTGCTTCTCGTCCCTCCCCGGGACACAGCTCTGGGTTTGTCACTCTAAATGTCCTGATCTGAACTTCAGTATGCCCAAAAAAATCCCCGCAAATAAAAATACAGACTCGTGGTCTAGGACAAATGCCTGTGTCTCACTAAATGCTCTTTTGCTCCCGAAAAGCTGATGCACAAAATAGTATGTGGCCATTAAAATAATTAGGATTACGTAGCAACATGGGAAAACACTTGGAAGAAAAAAGGCAGAACTGTAGAAGCTGTGTTTCCACTTGGTAAAAACTATTTCTGCATGTGTGGTGGGACTCTGTACAAATGTTCTTCCTTTTTCTTTTGTTGTTGTGATGAAAAATGTATAATAAACAAAAACCAGGAATAAGGAAATTTTCTTTGTTTCTGGGCAGCCATTATGTTCCAGGCGCTTTCCCTAGGCAGCTTCACTCAGTCATTCAAATCCAGGCCTTTCACCCAAAATTCACATGCCTCTCAGAAAGGCTGCATCACAACTCCTAAAACATGGGTGGCAGCAAGTACTGCAACCCCCAAGTCCTGCCCCACAAGGAAGCCCCCAGCCTCCCCTGGAGGGTGCTGGCCATGTGTCACCACGGAACTCAGCTCCAAAGGGCCTGAGCCCACAGTGGACTTTTTTTGTTCAAAAACCTCAACAACAAGAAATTATCTTTCCTTGAGGCTTGAGCAGTGCAGATTTCTCCACAGCACCCAGAAAAATGACAGAAACACTTCAACTCCAAGCTTTACCTACTGGGTTTAAAAATATTCAAGTGGCTGCCCACGCCAATGACACGGTTCTCCTTTGCTACTGGGGGCCACAAGGCGGCAGTGTTTTGTCCCCAGAGGACCACACTCTCTCTCCTTTCTTTGCAGTTTTCAGCCACTGGCTTTTGACGTTTTGTGGGAGCATGAATGGGACCTCCTGTGGCCCCAGCAGACTCAGGCTGCCCCCAGCTCCCGCTGGCCCCAACCTCGGGTCTGATTCTGGAGGAGACGGAACAGGTGGTGGAACCTACTCATCTAACTGCTGAGACAGGAAGAACCTTCAGCACTGGGGTGTGGCTGCGAGGCACTCGCTATGTCACACCTGCCGGGGCTGGCCAGGCCAGGAACCGCAGCATCCCTCAGAGGCACCTAATCAGCCTGCCCGGACACATAGCAGACTGACCAGTATCCCGCAGATGAAAACCCACCTCGAAACGGAATTTATTTTCCTTATCAGTTGGTCAAAAGGAGGGAATGAAGTACATTATGTATTAAATATGAATGAAATAAGAGTTGCTTATTAAATACTTACTTACTGTGTAAATAATGAATACATAGTTTCAAACACTTTGTATGGGCCAAGCCCTCACCTAGGACACCGCTGGCTGCTAGGGAGGTGCATCGTTCCACCAGTCCACAGATGCAGAAACAGGCTCCGAGCGGGAGTGGCTCCGCCAAGGCTCTACAGTCCCTCTGCTCCGGAGACTACTGGTCCCCTCTGGGGCTCATCCCCAGCAGCGGTGTGTAAAATGCTTCGCAAACAGCAGTTGTGGGTGAGAGTGAGCAGTGAGTGTCCCCTGACACGACAGCTCCGGATTCTCCTTCCTGGGTTCCTGGTCTCTCTCTGGAGCCTGGCCTGGCACAGCCATATCAGCCCCTGGGGCCACTGGGGTCCCAGAAGGAGAAAGCCCTTCCCCAGGTGGCCTCAAGGAGCACCCCCAACGCCTGGCTGTGGCTGCCTGCTCCTTCCCTCCGGGATCCATCTGGAGTGGGCAGCAGTTATCGTCTTGAGTGGTGGCAGCCCCCGGACCTCAGCGAAGGAGAGTATTAGGGGACGAGGTGCCGCAGGTGCTGAGGCCTGAGGATGGTGTCAGGGCAGAGTGGAGGTGGCTGCCACTGCTGGGTAAGGGGTGCCAGGGAGGGTAAGCCCTGCCGAGGCCACATCCATAAGATGCTTTACTGACACCTGCCTTGCTCCAGAAAGTGCCTCGGTGGGGAGCCGTTGCGGGAGTTTGCAAAATGACCTCTGTGCAGTGCCGAGTGCCCTCCCTGCCAGGGCCCTGCTTGCTCCCTCCGTGCAGCTCCACTTTCCAGCTGTGCCCGAGGCTCCAGGGCTCTGGGATGCGTCACCCCAGATGCCCAATCCTATCATTACAGGCTGTGCAAAACCACGGGAACCTAAACACAGGGAAACACACATGGTGTTTCCACCCGCCAAGGGGAGGCTCCCTGCACAGCTGCGGGTGTGCTTCCAGGCCACGACAGAATCGGCAGGAAGGGCAGCATCAGCACATCAGTGTTCTGGGAATACAGCGCTTAACCCATACCAACTCTTCCTTGGAAAGCCGTGGGTTTCAAAATCTCAATTTCAGACACTTCCTCGCAAGAGGAGACCCAGAAGCCCAGTCAAGATCCTGGCATGGCATTCCCTTATCGTCAATGTGCAACCCCAAACCATGAGGGCAGCTGACAAGACTCTCTCCTTGACCAAACTCTACCCAGGCTCCCCTGAACTCTCTTCTCAACCAGGCCCTGATTCGGGGGCTTCTGTGTTTGTCTTTGCATTGTCCAATTTTATCAAGAAAATGCACCCCGGGCCACAAAGGGCCCAGCCCAAGCCCTGAACGCAGGAGGGCCCAGACAACCAAAGAAATTAAAATGGGCTCTCATCATCAGAGCAGCCAAACAATGAAACCCCAACAACAGCGAGCACCCCTTGTACCCAGAGCTTGGTCTCTAAACACCACATTTTTGTAACAGGAATCAGGCTTCCTAGGGGAAGTGGCAATTCCAGGGCTGGGGCAGGGAAAATACAAGATGAGCCTGGAGCACCTTGCAGTACCAGAAAGTGAGGAGGGAGGGAAAGAGGGAGGGAGAAAGGAAGGAAGGAATAAAGGAAGGAAGGAAGGAAGGAAGGAAGGAAGGAAGGAAGGAAGGGAAAATATAGAAGATAGATGGGACTTGTCCAAAGAACACAGGACCCAATCTGAAGGAGCTCCTAATTGTCAAAGCTGAAACAATTTAAACAACAAAATAAAGGATGATAATCAGATTTTAACCCAAGGAATAAAATAAATATCCACAAATCCATGCTGATATTGGTAATTGAAGAAATCAATAAACAAATGCAGAAGAGATAGTATTTCCTCATAGAATTCCGGTGAACAAATGGAGACGAAAACAGAGACAAAGGCAAATCCCAGAGGCAAATACCAGGATATAGGCTGCAGGCAAGATCCCATAATGGAGGCAAAAATCAGTGGGTGAAAATTTGGGGAGAAACATTATTTGCATAGGTCTCCCCCAGGATACTTATCAACTACAAAGGGAAAGATAGTAACTTTAACATGGAGAAACTTAACCAACTTGACCAACTTAACCAAGTGGTCAGGGTTAGCATCGCCAGGGACGACATACCAGCTCTGACAGGACACGCTGAGAAGGACACATCATTTCCTGCCAAAAATACATACCTCATTCCAGTGATGAGGAAACACAGGACAAGCCCAAACTGAGGGGCATTCTACAAAAATAGCTGATCAGTACTATTCAGTCCAAATCATGACAGACGAGAGAAAGCCAAGGCACTGTTAGGAACTGGGGACAACTCGGGAGCAATGACGACTCAGTGCAGAGTGAGATCTTGGAACAGAAAAGGACCATTAGTGGACAACTTGGTGAAATTCGAAAAAAGTCTGTAGTTTGGTTAATAATATCATACGAATGTAAATTTCCTCATTTCGATCATTGTACTATGGTCATGTGAGAGTTTATATTAGAGGACGCTGGGTGAGAAATACAAGGGAATCCTTTGTACTAGTTTTGCAACTTTTCTGTAAGTTCTAACAACAGAACATGTAGTTCATCCTTTAAGAGAAAAGCTATTCTGGTTAAAAGTTAAGGATCACACCTTCACACCTATCCCGGAGGCCTGTCCTTGAAGACATCGCCTCCACCAC
This sequence comes from Eulemur rufifrons, assembly GCF_041146395.1. Taxonomy (NCBI): domain Eukaryota; kingdom Metazoa; phylum Chordata; class Mammalia; order Primates; family Lemuridae; genus Eulemur; species Eulemur rufifrons. The sequence goes on along the minus strand of NC_090989.1, from coordinate 201,554,935 downwards.
ACACACACACACACACACACACACATACACAAACTGAGCGAGACATCCTCACCTTCTGAGCCCCAGGGGACCTGTGCAGGGTCTCATAACAGTGACCATCTCTCTGAGCATTGTTTGTGCCTACACCTCATCTAAGGAGGCAGCAGGATGGAGTGGTTAGGGGCTGTGTGTTGTTGGGCAAGTTACTTACCCTCTCTGAACCTCCATTTCCTCACATATTTAATGGGAATAACAAGAGTACCAACCTCTTCCGGTTATTGAGAGAATTAAAAAAGGCATCATGTGTAAAGGCTTAGCTCCTGCAGCCACCGCCACTGTGACATCACCTCCCACGGGGCCTGGAGTTCCCTGTGACATTTTGGCAATGCTCCATATAGCATTGCACCCCTGGCCACTGTAGGGGGAAAAAGCAGTATCTTTTCCTTACCCACGGCAGGGTTTGTGGCTGAGAGCCCTACAACAAAAGACAGATTAGCAAGAGAAAAGCTTAACAAAGTTTTACACGACATGGAAACTTTCAGAAACAAACACCCAAAAGACTCAGGGAAAACTATATTTTTATGCTCAGGTTCGCTGAAGAATGTGCAGTCCTGTAGAACTTTGGTTGGACAAACAGGGGGTCTGACCTCATGGTAACAAACTGGGGGAACTTAGCATGGCCTGTTTGTTCAGATTCTTCTTGGAGTCCCTGTGAGACATTTCTTCCCTCTGGGGATGGGGCAGGGTCCCTTTGGAACAAGGGTCTTATGACCCTGTTTCAGGGGAGGTAGGTCAGAGAATTTTTTTTTCCTATGGACAGCTTTTCCACAGAAAGGCAGGGAAAGGTCAGAGAGTGACCTTTCTGTTTCGGCCGTTTTCTCAGTCTCCTAGGTGCCATATTTTAAGGTATCATGTTCTGCGCTGCAAAACGACCATCAGCCCATTTGAGCCACAGAACTGAAATTAAACAGACACAGCACATCCGAGGTGCCCAGGGACAAATAGGCAGCGCCCTCCTCCTGCCGCTCACCACATTCAGGTAGGTCAAGGAGTAAACCCCAAATGAAAACGCTCCAACTGTTATTTGTTGGAAACTTCAGAAGCTACACAAACCCACCCCTGTGGAGTCACCCTGGAGCTCACTTACCAAGCCTCCAGCTGCTCCCCAAGGGAGGGCGGGTCTCACACAGCACCTGGCACATAGCCAGTGCTGAAGAATTTGTGGAATGAAGGATCTCAGTACTCTTAACAGAGCTCCAGAATTACCTAACTCATACACCCCCTCTCCACTTTGCACCTACTCCCATATTTTAAATATTTGACAATAATAGCCAAGGCAGGAATGGCTGGTGAAACAGGGTCACTTGTGACTGCCGGCAGCCAGCCTCCTGGTCTGGCCCATCAACATGCACCAAGGGCCCAACATTGCTGCGCGCTGGCCTGGGACCCCCATGCTCCACCACGCTGAGGCTTCTCGCTGGCAATCAGCCTCCAGGAGCAAGCTCTGCTCACTGCGCACCCTCTATGACATAAAAACAGCAGGGAAAAAAGGTCTGAGGACCCAGGGCACGCATTGTGTTCTAATATGCAAGGGTAATGCAACATTATTAACTATGAAAATCATGGCAAATTCTGTAAAATATTTTTAGATTTAACATAGAATTGGGGAAAAAAATCTGAATGTAAAACCTCAAGGGCAGTTCAACAGCGTATGTTCAAAAACCCAAAGAAAAGGCTTTGGCGTTATCAGGGGCTGGGATAATGAACAGCACCCGGCCAACACACATACGCACACACTCACACACACACAGAGTTTGTCTTCAGAATCTGTGTTGCATCATCTGTTTAACTAAATGTGAGGAAAACTTGTGAAAGACTGTAAAAAACCGCTAAACTTGGAGAAAATTGACAATAACACAAATGACCCTTCTGCATAGAAATGCAAATGAAGTGTGTCTAGTGGAAGGCAATTGATCGTGGCCCTGTGGATAAGCCCAATCCACACCTATTCGTACATGCACTTGAGCATCCCTTACTGTCTATGAATGTGCTGTGGAATGATTTCTGTGGAGAAATTTCAGGGGAGTGGAGGGTGGAGTGTTATCTGGACCAGACGACAGGAATGTCTTTAAGATCTTCATTGCCTACATGTTAAAGAGTTAAATCAAATCTTTGACATGTGCTTATTTTATATTTTTGTCACAGTCATGATTTTACCTTTTTGAAAAGTGAGAGAAACTGCACTAACACAAGCTTTATTTAGGTACCCAGACTCGATCACTATATGCTCGGTGTGGGAGGACTGCGTTGTGCTGTCCCCTCCAGGCTGTGGGGGCCCCGAGGAGTTGCCCAGCTCCTGGCCTGGGATGCACCCAGGCCTTGCAGGATGGACAGGCAGCTGCATGTGAGCCCAGCTGGCTGCGGCAGCAGTCAGCTCCGAGCTCCCCGCGGCACATGTCCCCAGAGAGCTCCGCACAGGGCTGCCCGCTGCTTCCAGGATGATGTCCAGGGCGGAAGTGTGAAGCTGGCAGGCGAGGCCAGCAAGCCTTCCGGAAGGCATTTCCAGTCATTCCTCCTCACCTCGGCCAGCCCTTGGCCAGGATCTGGGCCACAGGGGAGAACGGGGAGCCAGATAGACGAGGTTCCTGCCTCAAAGTGAGACTCACATTCTTGTGGGGGAGACAGAAAATAAATAAATGGAACAGAAAGGCACCAAAAGTTGTGAGCTCCAAGAATGTCAAACAAGCAAAGGTGACAGAGATGGTAGGAGGGAGGCTTTGACCTGCAGAGGATGGCAAGGGTTGAAGGAACAGCAGGTGCCAAGGCCCTGAGGCAGGAGCAAGCACGGTGGGAGATGAGAGCAGGGCAGGAGGCCGAGGCCAGTCCCAGGGTCCTTGTCAGGCCAGGACGAGGCCTGGGTTCTATTCTAAGAGCCACGGGAAGCCCCTGTAGGTTTTAAGCAGGGAGGACCCAATTCAAAGGCTGTCTGGCTGACGGGTGGGGCTGGACTACAGGGCAGACTTGAGGGACGAGGAGTAGCCAGCAGATGGCAGGAAAGGGCAACATGGGCCACAGGGCTTGAGTGGAGGCTGTCGGGATGGCCTGGGGCGAGAGCTGGGGGCCATTATGAGGTTCCCAACTGGAGCACCAGACAGGGGAAGGGACCCAGCCAAGGAGGTTAAAGTTCATCCAGATGGTGGTGGTGGCAGGAAAGGGGCTTAGTGGGGACAAAGTTCGTGCCTTGGCCAGTGAACGACCCACACTGAGGCCCCCATCTGTCCTGCCGGATGGGCAGCATGTGTGGGAGGGCCCATGAGGGGGACCTACCCTGCAATGTAGCACACCCCCTTGCCCCCCTTACAGTAAAATGAATGAACTAAACCACACGTCAACATGGATGAATTGATAAACACAACGTTGAATGAGCAAAGCAAGTTCCAGAACTTTATGTGCAGCATGACAGCACTCCTGTGATCTTAGAAGTGAACACAGAGGCATATCTGCTAAAAAATTAAAGCAGCCTGGATTGCAAAGAAGGCAAATTCATGATGGTGGTTTCCTCTGGGGAGGGAAGGGCGGGGGATTGTGGCTAGAGAGTGAATTGTGGGAACTGCAGCTTTGTAATGACTTAGTTCTTAAAGAAAACCTGAAGTAAGTATGACTCAGTGTTGAGAGAGAGAGAGAGAGAATGAAACTTAGCTGTAAATCACCATTTACAGGAACAAATGATCCCCACAAAGGCCTGAAATTTTCCATTATGGAGAAATTTTATGTTCCTCCAGAATTCTTTTCCCCCTGAAGACATCTACCTGCAATCGGAACTGATCCATTGCTTTTAAAAATTTTCTTTCTGGCTAAAGAAAGGCCCTTCTCTTGAGCTTGGTGGGGACAGAGCCACAGGCATTACTCAGCACCCACACTGGTGCCTGGGCCTACGGTCTTGAATTTCAGGCTTTTGGCAGGAGTTGCCGTGGAGGTGACACCACCCCTTAGAATCTCACCACCTTCCAGGTCATTCCCGAGGGAAGGCTGCCTCCCCGCATTCAGGACATCTTTGCTCATTGCAAATGGTACCACAGGTGGGTTCCCAGAAGGTGTCCCTCTGTGAGCCGCCTCCTCACCCCCGTGCAGAGGCAGCCCTGGGCCAGGCAGCTGCACCCCGCACAGGCCCTGGAGCACATAGACTTCCGGCTCCCCTGCCGTAGTAAGGCTGGCTTCTGACATGGCTAGCATGAGACCTGTGCTCCAAGTTCCACTTAATTTGACAATCTCCAGATTCTCCTCTCTGCCAGGCACTGAGGTCAACAGTAGGGCAGGTTACAGGATTTGCAGGGCCCAGGGCAAAATGAAAATGTGGGCTAGGCCTGTTGTTTAAAAAGCAGAAGAGGGCCGTAGGAAGATTTTCCTCTCTTCCACCGTCTCTCTCTTGACTTTTCATGGTGTTTTATATTTGCTATTTAACCTCATTTGAACTGAAGAGAAATTAGAATTTTAAATCATTAGCATGATTTTCACCATTCATCTTTACATCATGCAATACCAGTTTTAAATGCAAACATAAGTGCATTTAAATCGTATGTAGAATCACCGAAGTTAGACAATTTGTTGTATTTTGTAGCTCCTTCTGGATGGAGAATGCCTCCAGCCAGACAGAAGAGGTAAATGCAAACTGGATTCAGGAAGGTTGGAAGGAGAAGAAGAGGGCCCTTCAGTTTTTCTGGGCATGGGTACTCGCAGCGAGTGCAGACCTTCATGGGCACCCGGCCACCCGGTGCCCTGGGCTCCACGGCTGCTGGACACCCTCCTGCCAGCATGGTGAGCTCTGAGGAATTTGAGCCAGCGCCTCCCCTTCCCACAGCTGTTACTCTGACCTGTGGCACACAGCTGACCCCCAAGCCTCAGAGTCTCCCTGTCCCCTGCTACCAGATGCCCCAGGGCGTGCACATCTGACCTGACCCTCTGGTGCCCACACCCAGCCTCCCTTGGCCCAACAGGACCTGGTTGCTGCACCAGGCAGAGGGGGGCAAGTGTTACAGGTCTGGGAGGGGAGGCTGGGCAGGGCCTGGGGCTCCAGGGATAAGGGGAGAGAGTCACCAAGAAATCGTCCTAGGGAGGCAGGAAGATGGCTGGTGTCAGGACCAAGGGGCACCCCTTGCACATGCTCATCGCCCCATCAGACTTCACTTATAAAACACAAGTTCAAAGATAAAAGTATTAAGAATCACAAGATGGTGTCAGTAGAACATTAAGCCAAGTGCAGGGCCCTGCTAAGCCTGAGGCCCTGAGACTGCACATGTCACACACCCAGAAAGCCACCCTAATTATGGAATGGGGAGGGAGAAGGGGCCCCACTCCCCCAATACCTCAGTCTAACAGAGTAGGTAATGATGCAACCTGACCATTGTAAAACAGTGGGAAGACAGGTGCAGCGGAAGTGGGCGTGGGCACTATGTGAGCCCAACAAGTGTCAGATTTGGATGGGGCAGTGAAGGCCTCCTAGAGAGAGCCTTCTGAGTCTTGAAGGATGAGTAAGAATCAGCTAGAGGGAGGCTGGGACAAGCATTCTAGGAGTAGGAACAGAATGTGCAAAGACAGGAAGTTCAGGTGAACACAGGCGTGAGCCATATTGCAGGTGGGGATCATTTTGAAGACAAGCTTGACCAGTACTGGCTGCTTTGATGGCTGCTTTAGGGACTCTACAGCCTGTGCAGGTATCAACTAGCAATGTCTGCCACGGGAACAGGAGTAGGAAGTTGTGGTGAGAGCACTTCCTGAACACAATTCTGGCAACAGAGCAGGGGGCCCGGGGAATAGTGGGTGTGAGAATGCAGGTGATCCAGTTCTGGATCATGATGGACTCTGGGTACCAGCTGTTCCACTGGGTTCCAATGTTGATGTTCTGCCTAGCCCTTCCAAATCCACCTGGTTGGGTCCTGGGCATCTACCTTATGTTTTCCAGCCCATTGGCTGGGACTGAACTGTGCCCTGTGAACCCAGCTGATGCCTGGAGGCTGGTGTTTATCCTGTACTTCCTAAACACAGAGCCTTGGCCAAAGGGCTCATTTTCCTCCTGCCTTAGTTTCCTCATCTATATCATACCTACCCAACTTGAGCCTAAATGGGGGTCCTCTACCCCCAGCATTGCTTCTAGCCTGCTGGCCCAATGCTCATGCTGGGGCAAGGCAACCTGCCCAAGGCAACGCTCTGCAGGGCCCAAGCTCATGTCCTGGTAGATTTCTCAGCCTAGGGTCTCCTGCTCCTCCCCTTTCCCCCGGGCTACCACGAGCTCCCACATGCCTTGGTATTTGGCCCCTGCTAGATGCAGGCCCATGCAAAACCCAGCAGAGGTGCCTAGAGAGCACACACTTCCTCCCAGTATCACTTTCAAAGACCAAGAAGATGTCAGGCTAGACAAGGTACCTCCTTCTCCAGCACCCAGTGAATCAACAATACTCGATGCTTAGTGCTCTCTCCAACAGGTGAGAGCAGATCATAACCCAGATAATGCCATCCAGGTATAATGACCAAACCTAGATAGCACTTAGGCTATACCTGCCCTGGACTTTGGGCTTTAATACAGGAACTTAGGCACCTTCCCCAGAGCCAGATTGGTCCTATTCTTAGACAAGGAAGTGGGGCTCAGAGAAGCAAAGCAGAGTGCCCAGGGTCACACAGCATGGAAGGGGTATACCAAGACAGTTGGCTTCCCCTCTCTGTGCCTCAGCCACTCAGCTATGATGCCTTTTGGAAGCCTTTCTTCCCTTTCTAAGGGAGAAATCAAACATCCTCTTTTCAATGTGGGGAAGTCTCATCTCTTACAGAAAGTCGTGTTCTCGTTGGGTAAGGTGATCATAGCTAATGGGTACTGAGCGCCAGCTCTGAGTACATACTCCATGTCTGCACCATCTCATCGCAACCTCGCAAAAATTCTGTGAGACGGGTTCCATTATCAACCAATTTTGCAGATGGGGAAACTGAAGCTTAAAGAGCTTAAATAACTGCCCTTGTCTACCTAGCTAGGAAAGACTGCTTGTGATTTGTAGGACCTTACGGCATTAACCACCAGATGAGTTCCTGGGATGGGTCCTTGAGAAGAAGACATTAATTAGCTAGACATCAGAATCTGCCCCCAGTAACCCAGCACAGAAGAGCTAATTATATCTGAGTGACAAAGTTACCCTGAGAGATAAGCCTGAGACCCTGGCAGCATTTAATATCTTAATCCTCCCTCCCTGGAGAGTTCCCCAGCATTTGAAACTTGTGGCACTCTGAATACAGTAAACAGTATTTTCCAAACACCAAACAGTTACAGAAGCTTAAGAGCCCTGAGTTATTTAGGATTAATACATTAATGTCTCCAGGAGGAAAAAGCACCAAGAAGCTGTTTCCAAATTTTTGTGACCCCCTTCCCTTTTCCCTAAAAGCATCTCAGGGAATAAACACTACATGGAATAAGATCATTTCCAGTGATGAAAGAAAAGAACTTTTACCCAAGAATTCTATAACCAGTAGAAAATATCCTTTAGGAATGATGATAAATAAAGACATTCTCTCATGAAGAAAAACCAGGAAAATTTATAGCCAGTGCATTTGCTTTAAAAAAATTGCTAAAAAAAAAGATCTTCCGGCCGGGCGCGGTGGCTCACGCCTGTAATCCTAGCACTCTGGGAGGCCGAGGTGGGCGGATCGTTTGAGCTCAGGAGTTCAAGACCAGCCTAAGCAAGAGCGAGACCCCATCTCTACTAAAAATAGAAAGAAATTATATGGACAGCTAAAAATATATATGAAAAATTAGCTGGGCATGGTGGTGCATGCCTGTAGTCCCAGCTACTCGGGAGGCTGAGACAGGAGGATCCCTTGAGCCCAGGAGTTTGAGGTTGCTGTGAGCTAGGCTGATGCCACGGCACTCACTCTAGCCTGGGCAACAGATTGAGACTCTGTCTCACAAAAAAAAAAAAAAAGATCTTCAGACAAGGGATATGATAAACAAAAGAACCTTGGAACATCAGGATGAGAGGAAGAGCAAATACATGGCAAATACATGGATAAATATAAAAAGCTATTCTTATCCTATTGAATTCCTTAAAAACATATTTGGTAAATGGGAAAAAATGGGGTTTTGAGTATATGTAGATGTAATATATAAGACAAGTATAACACAAAGAGTGGTGAATAAAGGGATCAATATGATGATAAAATTTCTGTATTCTACTTGAAGTGGTAAAATACTGGGTCTAAATAGATTGAAGAAGTTAGGTATGCATATTATTATGCCTATAGCAACTGCTTAAAAAACTATAAAAATAAATAAAATCACAGCAGATAAGTTAGAATGCAAAGCTAAAGAATGCTAAAATTACCCAAAAGAAAGCAGGAAAGAAGAAATAGAGGAAATAAAAATAGATATAATAAATAGAAAACAAATAATATAATGGTAGACCTAAATACAAACATATCAATAATTATATTAAATGTGAATGGTATAAACACACCACTTAAAGCACAGAGATTGTCAGAATGGATTTTTTAAACAGTCTAACTATATGCTGTCCTCAAGAAACTCACTTCAAGTATATGACATAGAAAGCTTAAAAGTAAGATATGGCAAAAGACATACCACATAAAGAGAAACTGGAGTGACCATATTAATATAAGATAAAGTAGACTTCAGAGTGACAAAATTACCAGGATAAAGAGAGATATTAAATAATGGTAAAAGGGTCAATTCATCAATACATAACAATCCTAAATGTATGTACAATTAACAATAGAACTTCAAACTATAGAAGCAAGATTTAATAAAACCGAAAGGAGAAATTGACAAATCTAGGATTACAGTTTGAGGATTCAGCATTCCTTACTTAGTAATAGATAGATCTAATAGACAGAAAATCAGCAAGGATATAGAGGAACTGAACAATATCATCTACAAATTGGCACAAATTGACATTTACTGAACAATCCTCCTGACAACAGTAAAATGCACATTCTTTTAAGTGTGCATGGAACATTCATCAAGATAAACTTTATCCCAGGTCATAAAACACACCTCAAAAAATTTAAAAGATTTGGAATAACACAAAGTATGTTTTCAGATCATGATGAAATTAAACTAGAAATCAATAACAGAAAACTAAAAGGAAAATCTCCAAACAGTTGAAAACTAAATAATACACTTCTAAATCATTGTAGGGTGAATGAAGAAATCTCAATGGAAATTAGAAAACACTTTCAAATGAAAATACACCTCAAAATTTACTGACTGTAGGTTAAGCAGTGCTAATGTGAAAATTTATAGCACTGAGTGCTTATATCTGGAAAGAAGAAATGTCTGAATCAACAGTCTAAGCTCCTGCCTTGATAAACTAAAGAAAAACAAAATAATTCTAACACAAATAGAAGGAAGGAAATAATAAAGATAACAGCAGAATTCAATGACATCAAAAACAGAAAAACATGAGAAAAAACTGAAAAAACCAATAGCTGGTTCTTTGAACAGATTAATAAAACTGGTAAACCTATATCAAGATTAACAGGGGGAGGGGGAGAGACCAATCACCCATATTGGGAATAAAAGAGGAAACATCATTATAGACCCCACAGACCCTAAAAAAGAGTCAGATAAATATTATCTTGCAGACCAACAGCAATGGAGAACCTGAAAGGACTTGCCTATTGGAATCCTGTCCACACTGCAAAGTCAGGGAAATGCTTTCTCCCCTCTGAAGCTTGTCTTCCAACCAACAAACAGCAATTCCTTCCCTTGAATGCCCATATGTCTCTCCTACTTCTCTGCTACTGGCACTGCTGTTAGCAGACCAGTCTTCTGCTCCCAAGTTCGCTGTAAATTCTGTGAAGTGAAGGACTCAACTTCTGCACTCTTGAATCTCCGTCAGAACCTTAAGCCCCTGATCTCTCACTGTTTAAAGCAAGGTTTCTCAGAGTTTGGGCATCAGATGTGATTTTAGGCGAGTAGAAGTAGGTGGCAAGTAAGTAACATCATCAAATCATGTTTCACTTATCCTTCTGATTAAATTAAGGATAAAAACCTCAGGTTAGTGAGAGTTTTTAGCACCTAATGCTTGTCAATCACTCCTTTTTGGTTTTATCAGTAAGCCTGAGACTCAGCCTTTAGAGACAATATAACTAGCAGGAATTAGACCTTTATTTTCCTCATTTATATTTTTTTCTCACTTCTGTTTGCAAAAGTGATACAATTTTTTGTTTGTTTGTTTCATTGGTGGTATACTGTTTCTTTTAAAGTAAAGTAAAAACAGAGAGCCATTTAAAGAAAATCATCAAATTTCATACAAATAGTACTTGGGTATGGCGAAAATCATGAAGGTTGAAGAAAAGGTGGCATAAGAAAATGACTGAAGTTCAGGGAAAATGTAATTAAGGAATGCTGTCAATACATCAGTTTTACTATTACAGGTATGTCAGGTCAATTAAAAATAATATCTAATTTTAGTAGGGCTTTTTTTCTTTCTTCTCCTATTAAGTTGAAATAAAAATCAAACTTACTCTCAAAGTATTTAGGGTTTTGCCAAAAGACACCAGAGCCATTGTGTAGATAATAAGTGCTTTTGAATATTCTTCCAACGAATTGTGGAAAATTCTGGGTAATATTTATTGATTTTCTATCTCAATAATTTATGAAACCACTTGTCAAGAAATGGGCTTGGGAAGAGAAATGTTAAGAAGTCTTATAAGTTATTATATAAAACTTCAATTTTGTACAAAATAAATTCTATAACAAAGGTGGTTAATGCCAATCTTTTAAATTAGCTGTTTTATAGCTTTGTAGTATATTTTTGAGTCAGGTAGTGTGATGCCTCCAGCATCACACTCTTTTTGCTCAAGATTGCTTTGGCTGTTCGGGGTCTTTTGTGGTCCCACATAAATTTTAGGACTGTTTTTTCTAATTCTGTGAAGAATGTCTTTGGTATTTTGATAGGGATTGAATTGAATCTGTAAATTGCTTTGGGTAGTAATCCATGAACATAGAATATCTTTTAATTTTTTTGTGTCCTCTTCAATTTCTTTCATTAATGTTTTATAGTTTTCCTTGTATAGATTTTTAACTTCTTTGATTAAATTGATTCCTAAATATTTTATATTTTTTGTAGCCATTGTAAACAGTATTGCTTTCTTGATTTCTTTTTCAGATTGTTCACTATTGGTGTATATAGATGTCACTGATTTTTGTATGTTGATCTATATCCTGCAACTACTGAATTAGTTTATCAATTCTAACAGTTTTTTGAGGGAGTCTTTAGGTTTTTCTAAGTATAAGGTTATGTTGTCTGTGAACAACATAATTTAACTTCTTCCTTTCCAATCTGGATACCCTTTCTTTCTGTCTCTTGCCTGATCTGGCCAGGACATCCAGTATTATGTTGAATAAAAGTGGTATAAGCGGGCACCCTTGTCTTGTTCCAGATCTTAGAGGGTTTCAATTCTTCCCTGTTCAGTATCATGCTAGCTGAGTGTTTCTCATGTATGGCTTTTATTATTTCAAAGTATATATGTTCCATCTACAGCCAGTTTGTTGAGAATTTTTATCATAATGAATCTTAAAGAATGCTTTAAATAATTTTATCGAATGCTTTTTCAGCATCTACTGAAATAATCCTACAGCTTTTGCTCTTGATTCTATTAATGTGATGTATCATATTTATTGTTTATTGATTTATGTATGTTGAATCATCCTTGCATCCCTGGGATGAATCCCACTTGATCATGGTGAATGATCTTTTTAATGTGCTGCTGAATTCAGTTTGCTAATATTTTGTTCAAATTTTTGCAACTATGTCCATCAGTGATATGGGCCTGTTTTTGTTGTGTCCTTGTCTGGTTTTGGTGTCAGGGTAATGCTGGCCTCATAGAATGAGTTTGGAAGTATTCCCTCTGCTTCAGTTTTTTTTTTAAAGTGTTTAAGTAGAATTAGTATTAGTTCTTTAAATGCTTGGTAGAATTTAGTAGTGAAGTCATCAGATCCTGTGCTTTTCTTTGATAGGAGACTTTTTATTATGGCTTCAGTCTCATTTGTTATGTGTTTGTTAAGGTTTTCTATTTCTTCATGGTTCAATCTCGGTAGGCTGTATGTGTCCAGGAATTAATCCAACTCTTCTAGGTTTTCCAGTTTGCTGGTGTATAGTTATTCATAATGGTCTCTAATGATTCTTTGTTTTCTGTAGCCTTGGTTGTTATGTCTCCTTTTTCATTTTTGATTTTATTTATTTGGGTCTTCTCTCTTTTTTTTTTAGTCTAGCTAAAGGTTTGTCATTTTGTTTATCTTTTTAAAAGCAACTTTTGATTTTGTTGATCTGCATTTTTTTTAGTCTAAATTTCATTTATTTCAGCTCTGACCTTTATTATTTCTTTCCTTCTACTAATTTTGGGCTTAGTTTGTTGTTGCTTTTCTAGTTCCTTGAAGTGCATCATTAGGTGGTTTATTGGAAGTTTCTCTACTTTTTTGATAGAGGTGTTTATTGCTGTAAAGTTCCCTCTTAGTACTGCTTTTGCTGTGTCCCATAGATATTGGTGTGTTGTATTTCCATTTTCATTTGTTTCAAGAAATTTTTAAATTTCCTTCTTAATTTCTTCATTGACCCATGGTCACTCAGGGGCATGTTCTCTACCATCCATGTGTTTGTGTAGTTTTTGAGGTTCCCCTTGTTATTGATTTCTAGTTTTATTCTATGTAGTTGGAAAAGATACTTTTTGATTAGTTGAGACTTGTTTTGTGGCCTAAGATATGGTCTATTCTGGAGGATGTTCCATGCACTGATGAAAAGAATATGTATTCTGGAGCAGTTGGGTGAAATGTTCTACAAGTGTCAGTTGGGCCTATTTGGTTTAGTGTGGAGTTTAACTCTGATGTTTCGTTGTCAATTTTCTTTCTTTCTTTTTTTTTTTTTTTTTGGAGACAGAGTCCCAAGCTAGAGTGCCATGGCGTCAGCTTAGCTTACAGCAACCTCTAACTCTGGGGCTTAAGCAATCCTTCTGCCTAAGCCTCCTAAGTAGCTGGGACTACAGACATGCGCCACCATGCCCAGCTAATTTTTTTCCATATATTTTTAGTTGTCCAGATAATTTCTTTCTATTTTTTAGTAAAGATGGGGTCTCGCTCTTGCTCAGGCTGGTCTCAAACTCCTCACCTCGAGTGATCCTCCCTCCTCGGCCTCCCCGAGTGCTAGGATTACAGGCGTGAGCCACCATGCCCGTCCCGTTGTCAATTTTCTGTCTGCATGATCTGTCCGTTACTGAGAGTAAAGTGCTGAAGTTTCCTCCTGTTATTGTATTGCGGTCTATCTCTCTTTTTTTTTATTATTAATGTTTGCTTTATATACTTGGGTATACCAGCAGTGGGTGCATAGATATTTATAACTATTATATCCTCTTGCTGAAATGACGCCTTTATCATCATATAGTGACCTTCTTTGTCTCTTTTTCACAGTCTTTGACTTGTAGTCTATTTTATCTGATATAAGTATAGCTACTCCTGCTCTTTTTTGGTTTCCACTTGCATGGAATATCTTTTTCCATCCTTTCACTTTCAGTGTATGTGTCTTTGTAGGTGAGATGGATTTCTTGTAGGCAGCATATAGTTCGGTCTTGTTTCTTTATCCATTCAGCAAGTCTGTGTCTTTTAATTGGAGAATTGAGTCTATTTACATTCAATGTTATTAATGGTAAGTAAAAACTTACTGCTGCCATTTTTTTTGCTGGCTTTCTGGTTGTTTTGTAAATCCTCTCTTCTCTTCTTCCTTTCTTACTGTCTTCCTTTGTGGTTAAGTGAATGTCTCTGGTAGTATGTTTTAATTCATTGCTTTTTATTTTTAGTGTATCTAGTATAGATTTTTGCATTGTTGTTACCAAGAGGCTTACAAAAAACATCTTATAGATATAGAAAGTTATTTTAAAGAGATGACAATTTATCCTAGATCACATGAAAAAGAATAGAAACAAAGAAAAAAATTTTTTTTAACTCTACACTTTAACTCCAACCCCCCATTTTGATTTCTTGTTGTCTCAATTTACATATTTTTATATTACTTATGTCTTAACAGGTTGGTATAGCTATTATTTTTTCTGATAGATTTGTCTTTTAGACTTTATACTAGAGTTATGAATAGATTGCACACCACAGTTATAGTATTAGAGTATTCTGGGGTTGTCTGTGTACTTAATTTTACCAGTAGGTTTTATACCTTCAGATGTTTTCTTTTTGCACATTAGTGTTATCTTCTTTCAGATTGAAGAACTATCGTTAGTGTTTCTTGTAAGATAGGTCTGGTGGTGGTGAATTCTCTCAGGAAAGAATTTATCTTTCCTACATATTTGAAAGATAGCTTTGCTGAATACAGTATTCACGAATGGTAGGTTTTTTTCCCCAGCATTTTGAAAATGTCATCTCACTCTCTTCTGGCCTATATGGTTTCCACTGAGAAGTCTGTTGCTAGACAAATTGGAGCAGCTTTTTATGTTATTTGCTCCTTTTCTCTTGCTGATTTTAGGATCCTCTTGTTGTCCTTGACCTTTGAGAGTTTGATTATTATATGCCTTGAAGTAGTCTTATTTGGGTCCAATCTGCTTGGTGTTCTCCACCCTTCCTATGCCTGGATATTTATATCTTTCTCAAGTTTTGGGAAGGTTTCTGTTATTATTTCTTTGAATAAGCTTTCTACTCCTTGCTCTTGCCCAACTCCCTCTTGAACACCAATAACTCTTAGGGTTGGTTTTTTGAGGTAATTTTCTATATCTTTTTTCCTTTTCATTCTTTTTTTCTTTTTTCTCCTCTGTGGATTTTCAAATAACCTGTCTTTGAGCTCACTGATTCTTTCCTCTGCTTTATTCATTCTGCTGTTGAGAGCCACTAGTGAATTTTTCAGTTAAGCATGTGTTTCTCAGTTCCAAGATGTCAGTTTGTTTTTTTGGTTGCTTCAATCTCTGATAAATTTCTCTGATAAATCTCTGAATTGCTTTCCTGTGTTAAACTGGAAATCACTGAGTTTCCTTAAAACTATTATTTTGAATTCTTGGTCAGAGAGCTCACATATTGCCATCTTGTTAGAGTCAGTTACTGGTTCCTTGCTTTTCCCTTGTGGGGAGGTCAGGTTCACTATTTGCTGATGTTTCTTTTGAATGTACATCCATGTCTTTGCATTGACGGATTAGTTATTTATCCCAGTCTTCTCTGTCTGGCTTGTTTGGGTTTTTATTGGATATGTTTACTTAGAGATTCTTTGAAATTTTTTAATTTCTTTTTTTTTCCCCCGCTAGGTGGCTGCCTCCTTTTTGGCACTAGATGGCACCTTAAGGTCCAGGTTTGCCTCAGTTCAAGTAAAGGATCAGAAGGCTGCCTGTCCTGAATGGGGGAGGTCCCAAAGGGGATGTCCCAGCAGTGTGGAAGGGCTGGCTAGGTGTTCCTGCCCAGGGCACCTGTGGAATGTACCTCCTACAGCATGGTGCTGCTGAACAGCCACTTTGATTTGACATCTTTTTTGGTCAAGTTACAGAGCACAGTTTCCAGGACTGAGGAAGCTAGGAATTTGTCTCTCTTCACGCACTCCCAATGCTCCCATGGATTGAGCCAGGGACAGGTCTCCTATCAGGGAACCCAAGATAGTGGGGAAGGTGGTTGTCCACCTTAATGTCACTTTTTGCAGTGCAGAAACTGTGAGCTGGGGGAAATTCTTCCAAGCTCTTGGCACAGAGCAGATTAGGGGGAAGGGCATCTTGGATATGGAAGTCTGATTCTCTTACTGTCTGCTTGGAATTTTTTCACTTCTCTGTGGCCCCAGGGACTATCTCATCCTCATATTTGGGTTCTGGGATATTGCTGGTGATAACCTCTGTGCTGTATATTTGTTTTTGGTTTTCTGAGGTGGAGAGTGAAGCCAGCGTGCTTCGATGTTGCTATTTTTAAAATGGAAGTCATCTAAGTTAGCCAGTTTTAAAAATCAATTCTCTGTAGGATCTCTCTCAGATCAAAAACCTAACTGAAAAATTTAAAAATGTAAGGTAAATGCATTAGTAGGTCAGACACATGTATAAGAAGCTGCACATGCTGAAAAATCATAAGGGCTTTCCACAATAAATGGAATAAATTAGAAATTTTATTGAGCCTCCCTGAAAATTACAATTTTCAATCCAATGAAAAATTTAAGTCTTCAAAGGCTAAGTGGAAATCAAACAGACTTGGCCAGTTGTTCATACTAAGTTTCTTGATCACTTCTCCCAAATTAACGCAGCTTGATTCATGTTACAGCACTCCTATGAGTTAGTTGCACACCAGAATTTGTTGAACAGACACTCATTAAAACTAGAGTTATTTGTAGGTGGAGCTTGCAAAGTTAATCTGCTAGTTGATAAACTCATTTGTCAGTAAATTATGAGAACAACTAAAAGGCCAGATGCTAAACCCTATGCCAGGCCTCATGCCTGAGCCCATCTTCCATATCATTGGTAGAAGGAACCCCCTCTCTTCCTCCCACATAACAAGTACAGCAGAAAGGTGATAAGCTGAGAGAAAAGACAGGTAAAAAAGAAAAATATGACTGAGAAGAGAGTGAAAACAGGAAAGAAAAGTTTGTTTCCTGTAAGGGCTTCCCTAACTCCTCAGCTCAAATCCCTCTGTCTTGAAACCCCTAAATATAGGAGACCATGAACCTTTAGCTAAACAAGATCCTAACTTCTGACTCTTAGTGGTGGATCATTTGGAGGAAAAAAACGAAAACAGACAAACAAAAAAACTTAACTTCATACTTTAAAAAATTACATATTTACTTTTACTTTTTCACACTATTCGTATAATCACACACTTCAAACGTCATTTTTTTAATTTTAAAATTAATTAAATTCCATTTCTGGGCATGTACTCAAAAGAATCGAAGGCAGAATCTTGAAGAGGTATTTGCATAGCCACATTCTTCATAGTGTTGCTCACCACGGCCAAAAGGCAGAAGCAACACAAGTGCCCACCAACGGATGAATGGATAAGCAAAATGTGGTCTGTATGTACAATGGAATATTTATTCAACCTTAAAAAGGAAGGAAATTCTGACGCATGCTACAACATAGGTAAACTTTGAAAACATTATGCTAAGTGGAATAAGCTAGTCACAAAAGGACAAATACTGTATGATTCCACTTATATGAGGTACCTAAAGTAGTCAAATTCAGAGAGAAAGAAAGCAGAATAGTGATTGTCAGGAGCTTGGAGGAAGGGTGAATGGGAACTTGTTTAATGGGGACAGAGTTTCAGTTTTGCAAGATGAAAAGTGTTCTGGAGATGGATGGTTGCACAACCATGTGAGTGCACTTAAAGCTATTGTACTGTACAGTTATTAAATAGTAAATTTTTTAAAAGTTTTTAAAATAACCTTTTTTAAAGTTAATATATATATGCAGTATAGGAAGCTGAAAAACACAAGAAACAAAGAACAAAGTCATCCACAATCACAAGCAGTTTACAGTCTGACGTGTCCTTCTAGATCCTGACACATACACAGCATCCAGTTTTATGGGACTGAGATTGCACAGTATGTATCATGCTTTTTCACACATCATGAATATTTACCAGTCCAAAATCCCAAAGCTATTTGAGCATTTTGATAACCAAGAATACACTACACCACCTCAATCTGTTAGGAAAAAATGTAATCCTGCCTTTCTTTGAGACGAAATTTCACAGAGACAAAAATGGCAACAGGCCTCTCAATAAAAGTACTGGCAGAGCTCTGATTAAAATACTGCATTCTCACACATAGCAATAACATTCATCGGGTGTCGGGCAGATGCTGGGGGAGGAGGGGATGGATGTATACACACCTAATGAGTGCAGTGCGCACCACCTGGGGGATGGACACACTTGAAGCTCTGACTCGAGTGGGGCAAGGGCAATATAAGTAACCTAAACATTTGTACCCCCATAATATGCTGAAATAAAAAAGAAAAAAAAAGGAAATGACAAAAAAAAAGATGATGAAACATGGGCTGAATGTTATTTTTTAGGGTATTCACAGCAGATTAATTCATTAAACATTTTGTATACCTATAAAAAAATAAAAATAATAAAATACTGCATTCTCTTAATGCTCAATTTAAAGTCAAATATAAAGCAACAGAGTACATTAAGTGTAATGTTTCTAAGAGAATTAATTATCAGATCTATACTAAAATGGTAAATTTTATGTTATGATATTTTACTACAATAAAAAATTTTGGAAAAAAGTATATTTCTTTACCCTAGCCATTTTCTTTGCTTTTCCTTTTTCTTTTTTTTTTAGAGACAGGGTCTTGCTCTGTCACCCAAGCTGGGGTGCAGTGGGCTGATCTTAGCTCACAATAACCTTGAACTCCTGGGCTCAAGCAATCCTCCCACCTCAGCCTTGCAAGTAGCTGAGACTACAGGTGCACAACACCACCCCTGGCTAATTTCTTTAAAATTTTTTTGTAGAGACGAAGTCTTGCTATGTTGCCCAGGCTGGTCTCAAACTCCTGGCCTCAGCAATCCTCCAACCCCAGCCTCCCAAAGTGCTGGAATTACAAGCATGAGCCACCACACCTGGCCCCTTTTCATTTTTATTTTTTCTCCTAACTTGCTGGTAAGTAAATTTAGCAGTTAGCAGATTACTTTTCTAAACTTTACTTTCAAATTACTCTAGTTTTAATATCCTCCCATATCCTCCATTCCCCTGGTTCCTTCCTATCCCTCCATCAGGAAACAGTTATTTTCTTTTCCAGAGACCTTTTTTTTAGGCCAATATAGACTTTTAGACCTTATTTTTAAATTCAACATAATTATTTTGTTTCCCTCTTTCCTTTTTTCCACAAATAGTAGCATCCTATACACCGTGCTCTGTGCTTTCCTTTTTTTCCTTGGCAAATACCTTGGAGAACTTTCCATATCAGTAAACACAAAGCTTCTTTATTCCTTTTCCTTGCATAGAAATCCATTCTGTGGATAGGTCATAATTTATTTTCCTGTCACTTCTTGGTGTACTTTAGGTTTTCCATCTATTTTTTTTTACAAAAATAATCCTGCAATTAATACTCTTGTAATCTGTTACTTCACAGGTTTATTAATCAGCTATTGTTGTGATATTCCTGATTACCATACCATTTTTCACTCATAGGTCTGAGGTCAGCTGTGGTTTAGTGAACATAGTCTATCCTCAGCTGAGTAGCTCTCCTTTGAGCTATAAGACACCTAGGATTGACTCCTAGTTCTATAATAGGTTCAAGTTTATTTCACAAATCTTTCATCCTCCTTAGACCAGGGGCTGCCTGAAGCAGATTGTAGCAAATGGCAGGAGTGCAATCAGAGCCAAGTCACTCAAGCATCAAAAATATATTCTTTGCCCAGTTCATTATTGGGTATTACTCTTCATTGATTTACAGGAACTATTTATATATTAAGGATATAGCTCCTTAATTGTAAAGTAAGTTGCACATTTTCCCAGTTGGTCATTTGTCTTTTGACTTCACTTATGAGACCATTACCAACTAGAAGTTTTTCATTTTAATGTAGCCAAACATATCAAGCTTTCCTTTTCAGGATTTCTGGGCTTTGTGTCATAGTTAGAAAAGTCTAATCCACACCAAGTCATATTCCAATAATTTTTATGAGTTTTCTTTTCTCTTTAAATCTTTGATTCTCTGTATGCAGTGTGAAGTATAGACTCATTTATTTTTCTTTCTTTTCTTTTTTTTTTTGCAAAAGAGATATTGAATTTTCCCAGCAACATATATATTTGAAATACCACCTTAATCAAACTATAAATTCTGTATGTATTGGGGACTTTTTCTAGACCTTCTCTTTTGTTCCATTTGGCTATGTATTCATATATGAATTCCACATTTTTTTAAGTACTAAGTATTATGCTATGTTTTAATATGTTATGTCCCAACTTGCTGTTCCTTTTCAAAATTTTCTTGGCTATCTTGCTTTCCTTTTCCCAATATCTCATATAAATTTTATAATCACCTTAACTAGTTAAAAAAAATCCTAATGGCATTTTTATTAAGGTTGATTGTAGTCTAGGCAATAACTCAGAGAGGTTTGGAATTTTTATTATTTTGAATTCTTCCCATCCAAGAACTTAGTAGTTTTTCCATTTGTTTAATTATTTGTTCATTTTTCTGTTTAAGAGGTTTTTTTTTTTTTAAGAATAGATCTTTGTATTTGGAGTCCCCATAAGCACACTCAAGATCAATTATTCACTAGAATGACTCAGAGGACCCAGAAAAGCTATTATGTGCCTGTTTAATGTTTATTAGAGCAAAAGAATACAGATTAAAATCAACAAAGTAGCACAAAATAAATCTTAATATATTTTAAAAGTTTGAAATCAAAGTATCATTTCTACCCAAAATGGAATGAAACTGAAAATCAATAACATAAGGAAAACTTGAAGTCTCACTACTAGGCAGAAATTTAAATAACCAGTGGGTCAAAGAAGAAATCACAAATGAAGTCAGAAAATGCCTTGAGACAAATGAAACCAAAAGCACAATGTACCAACAAGTATGGGATGCAACAAAAGCAATACTAATAAGGAAATATATAGTTGTAAATGTAAACATTAACAAAGAGAGTGTCAGAAAATTAATAAACTAACTGTATACCTTACAGAACTAGAAAAAGAAGAGCAAATTAAACTCATGGCTAACAAAGAAAGAAAATACTCAACACCACAGTGGAGATTAACAAAATAGAGAATAGAAAAACAATAGAGAAAAATCAATGAAATAAAAAGTTTGTTCTTCAGAAGATCAAGAAAAGTGATGAAACTTTCACTGGATGAACAAAGAGAAAAAGAGAAGATTTAAATAACTAAAATAAGAACTGAAAGGGGGTGACATTACCACTGATCTAACAGAAATAAAAAGGATTATAAGCAAGTACTATGAACAATTTTACACCAACAAAGTAGACAGCCTAGAGGAAATGGATATATTCCTAGGAAGGCACCAACTACAAAAACTGACTCAAGAAGAAATAGAAAATATGAATAGACCTACAACTAGTAAGGAGATTGAATTGTTCGTTTAAAACCTCCCAACAAAGAAAAGCACAGCACCACATGGCTTCACTGATGAATTCTACCAAACATTTAAAGAATTGCAGCAAGAGAGCCTAGGCTAAGTGTCAGTGCCAATCCTTCTCAAATTCTTCAAAAAATAGAAGAAAGGGGAGCAGTTCTTAACTTGTGCTGTGAAGCCAGCTTTACCCTGATACTAAAACCAGACAAAAACATTACAAGAGAAGAAAATTATAGGCTGATGAATATAGATGCAAAAATCTTTAAAAAAAAATACTAACAAACCAAATTTAGCAGCATATTAAAAGGATTATACACCATGACTGAGTGGGATTTATCCCAGGAATGCAAGGGTGGATCAACACATGAAAATCAGTGTAATACCCCATATGAATATGATGAAGGGGGAAACCCACATGATCACTTCAATAGATGCAGAAAAATCGCCTAACAAAATCCACCACTTTCTCATGATAAAAACACTCTATAAACTAGGAATGGAGGGGAACTTCCTCCACCTGATAAAGACCAAAGATAAAAATCCACAGCAAACCTCATACACAATGGTGAAAGATTGAAAGATTTCCCCCTGTGATCAGAAATAAGACAAGGATGCCCACTTTTGCCACTTCTAGTCAACATAGTACTGGAAGTTCTAACCAGAGCAATTAGGCAAGAAAAAGAAATAAAATGCATCCAAATTGGAAAGGTAGAAGTAAAATTATCTCTGTTGGCAGATAACATGATCTTATGTGCAAAAATCCCAAAGATTCCAAGAAGAAACTGTTAGAACTTATAAACAAATTCAACGAAGGTGCAAGACACAAAATTAGGAGCCAGTCAGGGCCACTCCTTTCTTTGGAACGTGCAGTTTGAGTCCCCCAAGCCTGCCGAGTTAACCTCTTTTACACAGGCCACTCCCCAACACTTAGCCTAGGCTCTCTTACTGCAAAGCAATCATATTTGTTTAAGCATTTACATTTAGCATAGAATTGATATAGAGAAGCATTAGTACCAGCATGAATATGCCTACCATTGGTTGACTCAGTGTGAGGTAGGGATAAATTGAAAGAAACAACTAATCCATCCTATAAAGCCATTACATACATTTTCAAATTTCTATACTAATTGGATTACTCAGTTTCCCCTTGCTCTACGGCTATTTGTACCTTATGAAATCTTGTATAGACTATTTAGCACAGAAATTAGCTGATGATTAACCAAATCCAGTTCTTCTGAGGCCATTCTCCAGTGTTATTACATCCTGAGGAGGCTTTAACTCGATCTCCCAGGGCATTCGGTCATCAATGTCAGTATTCTCATCTGTCTTATTTACACAGGACAGTTGAATCTTACCAGCAATGGCAGTATCATACCACACTGTAGTATGGTCATGGTACAATCCAGGTTCATTACAGAACAAATCAGTTAAATTAAGGTGATATTTGCTATGCCTTCCCAACAGAATGAGCCCATGTTCATATACCAGCTATTATTATTGACAGACATCATTACAGATGGCCATGACTTGGTTATTTCTGGGTTCTACATCAGCTGGGGACAAAGCTGGTCAACCTGTTTCATTTCACAG
Source organism: Eulemur rufifrons (assembly GCF_041146395.1). Lineage (NCBI taxonomy): Eukaryota > Metazoa > Chordata > Mammalia > Primates > Lemuridae > Eulemur > Eulemur rufifrons. Next base: position 201,532,312 of record NC_090989.1, on the reverse strand, counting down.
TCCTGTGCTGACACTGGCTTCCTTTGCATGCCATGTAGCAGGGCCCACATCTCTCTTACAGGGATATGGGTGGTATTCAGACCAGTTCCCTGCCCTGCTAATTAGACTGCAGGACATGTCTTATTCTGATCTCTTCTGGGGGCAAGAGCTACCTGGGTGTGTTGATACAAATTACAAGTGGCTCCAGAGAACTTCCATAGGTTTGGAGGCCATGAGGTTCCCGTAGATACGCCCCTTGAGCCTCAGTAGCCAGAATAAAGGCCATTGCTCCATGACCGCTTTGTCCCCCGTCTGTAGTAGCACAGTCAAGGGCCCCTGTTGGGTCTGGGGACAAGCCCTTTCTCAGTGCTGGGTCCCGGTCCCAGCTTCATCTCACATGATTTGTTGATCTGCCTGACCCACTTCTCCAAAGTCTCATCATCTTTCCAGGCTCACTCCCAACCGTTACCTTCCTCCTGGGGGAGAATTCCCTCCAATCTGCTTATCCTTTTTAATAAATCTTTTCCCCCTCAGTGCTGCTCTTCATTTTCAGTTTGTCCCATGAAGCCTAGACTGACACCTGTCTCCCTTAAGGCGCTTTTCTGTCTGGTGCACCAGCGTTCAATCTTCCATGCATGTTGCTGCCACTGTGTACTCATAGCCGAGTGCAGTTAGGACACACGTTTTGTTACCCAAAAGTGTTGGGCTCCCCATACTTGCATTATATAAGTGGTGGTCACACCTAGGTGTAATTTAATCTGAAGATGCCATAGGGGTTCCCATAGTCCTCCTTGTTCTCTGCTCCCCAGAGAAATTTGGACCCACTGTGTGATGCCCATTGCTTTCATCCCATGAGAATCCCATTGGTTTTTCCCAGTCTGCGTAATGGCTTTCTGTCCACAGGAGAGGGTGATGTGTTCATGCACAGCACGCTGTGGCAGGTTGGGCCTGCCATGGCTCTATTTTGTCCATGATAACCAGGACCTCCTACACAGTAGGTCATCAGGGTTCAGAGTTACAGTGATCAGCCTGCCTGAATCATATACCACACAGTCTGATGCCCCAGTATGAACAGTTTGTAAAAAGTCCTTCCCAAATTATATCCTTTGTCATAGATATAGCCTGACAAGTAAGAGCCGAAAGATAATAGAGTTCCACTTTGTCTTCATCATATCGCGTGACCACACTGTCTCCCAGAGTGATGTCACTAGGTTTATAGACTGCTGTTTGACCTTGTCAGGTTCCTAAAGTAGGGGCGCTTTTGGCAAACATGTAAGTTTACGTACTCTTTCAGGCATCTGGTATACTTGGGCTGAGATAGTATCATTCCCTTGCTCTGAGCTTACCTCAAGGCACCACTGTAACTTGGGTTTCCCTCAATGCATAACCCATTTATTCAGCTACTATTTCTCCTTCTCTTCATTTGTCATTGATTTTAACCCAAACTTTTCCACCATTAGAAGGGACATTAGGTTCGGCCACTGTGCAGGTCCAAATTGCCAGCAACAATACCAGTCTAGCAAGCGCCTCCCCCCAGGCCACCCTGGTCACGTAAGGTAGGGCTACACAGATACAGAACTGGAGGGCTCTCCTGCCCACAAGGGGGCACAGCTGCATTCACTGTCAACCTCTGTTTTGCCAGACGGAGTGGAGGCCCAGCCAACCCAGCAGGCCCTCAGGATTTCTGATGCAAATATTAAAAGATATAGCAAAGTTTCTTGCTTAGGGGCCATCCCTGCTTCCAACCCCTGCAGTTGTGAGCCTGGTCTCAGGACCTCTCATCAGGTAGGAAAAAAGAAGGTGAGGTGATATGGGGAAGAACTGTATGGTCATACCACCCCTTTTCCTGTGACCCCCCCAAAGAGTGGAGGAATATATCTAGTGGGAACACTCCTTGGCCACCGTATGCTGAATGTGAGCACACACTCATGAGGTGTGTAAGCCTTCATCTCCCACCATTTAAGATAACAAATATTTCCATTACCCATTTTAATTCTCTAACAAACTGCTCTGAGGATGATGTGCAACATGGTATCCATTTGATGTGATATTTCCTTGCTGTATGCGGGCTGTAAAGTGTGTTCCTTCATCTGAAGAAATGAAACTTGGCAGTACAAACTGGCACGGTATCTTCTGTTCAGTGCTTTTACAGCATTTTTAGTGTTTGCATCTCAAACTAGGTTTGCAAAGCCCAGTTCAGAGTAAGTGCCTATTCTTGCCAGAATCCATTTATAGGCCCCCCGCCTTGGGCTACCAGCAGGGGTCCCGTGTAGTTCAGTAGCCAGTTGCATGTGGGGTCTTTCCCTCCTGGGGAATCTGCCCCACAGCCGCCTGCGGTTTCTGTCTTTCCGCTCTCAGACAGAACAGTTCTTGTTGCAGTTTGTGCCGCAGAGGGTGCAAGAGGGATATGTCGAGGAGCAGTCCATCCCTGCATGTCTGCAGCTCCTCTGTGTCCGCTCCTTTGTTGGGCTCAGGTGGCCGCCTCGAGTGAGTGCACCAAGATATTCACCTACCGGATCCAATTGCTGGTTCTAGAAGGGGCTCTTCAGGTCGGCATTGACGTTTCCCTCTATAATGTGCCCCATACAGGATTACCTTTAATATCCCACTTTGCCACCGTGCCTCTGCCTGATCACATGGCCAGGCCATTGGCCACCACCCACAAGTCAGCAAGAACTGAAACACAAGGGCTCCTGTCATTGTTCCATTCTTCCATCACAGCAAGGAACGCAGTGCACAACTCATCTCACTGGGCTGACTTGTTCTTGCCTTTCCAATCAGCTTTCCCCTCCAGCGGTCAGAGTGTGGTAGCCTTCGGATCTGGATTTCGTCCATCCTCCTGGGAGTTACTGTAGTGTAAGCCAAGCAGCTCTTTGTTGGTCAGTCAAGAACTGTTCATAGGGCACCGTCCACATGGCCATAGATCTTGCAGATCCTCAGGTGATTCCAAAGTCAGCCTTAGGGGAAGAGAGGCTACCTGCAAGTAAGCACAGTGAGCACCTCCTTGCATTCGCCTGGTATCACGATCCTGTAGGAACCATTTCCATGTTATTACGGAACTCTTCTGGGTGCTGCCTTAGAGTGTGTCTCTGCCATCATCCAGGACATCATGGGTATTTCAGGCTTCAGGATCATTGTATGTCCTTCAGTCTTAGGAGCAGTTTCAATTAATGCCCAGTCGCAAGCTAGCGGTTGTGTCTTAAACAATGTATATCCTACCACTACATCTGGAAAGTTCCTGGTCCAAAATCCCACTGATCACCAGTGGGTGGCACTCACAGGCTTTTGCCATAAACCCCGTCTGCAAAAGTGCTCCATGAGCCATCTGTCTTTTTCATGGGCTATTGTACAGAGAACTTGTTGGTACCAGGATTCCAGCTTCTAAAATGTCAGTAATTAAAGTGAAAATCTCTTTGCCCACCAGGTATTTTATACTGTTTCAAATTAACAACCTGTATGGACTCAGGCCCGTGGGTTCCCATTTAGGGTGTTCAATTAATAATGTCTACAGAGCAAACTTACATGCCCTCTGCTTCTCAATACTAGATAGGGAAGCGTCCCCCAGTCAGACATAGTATCCATCCTGTTAGCACATTCAGGGAAAGGATTCTCCTCCACATTTTCACCTTGATCCCATCAATCCGTCAGCCATTGCATCACTGTATCTTCCCAATCTAACTGCAGCCCCCATCAGAACCTCCACAACAGGTTTGGGGATCATAGTGCATTGGAGTCCCATGACCAGAGTCCCAGAAAAGTTTCTTCTCCAACCCTGGCCATTCTATCCATTCATGTGATGGTGTTTGGAGGTGAGGCTTTAGGGTTAGATGAGGTCATGAAGGTGAGGCCCTGGTGATGAGATTAGTACCCTTGTAAGAAGAGAAAGAGACACCTGAGAGCTGCACATATGTGCTCTCTCCATGTGAGGGCACAGCAAGAAAGCGGCCACTACAAGCCAGGCAAAGAGCCCTCCCAGAACCCAACCTTGCTGGCAGCTTGATCTCAAACTTCCAGCCTCCAGAACTGTGAGGTAATAAATTTCTGTTGTTTAGCCCAGGATGTGGTATTTTGCTATGGCACTCCAAATTGAAAAGACACATGTTTACACCTGGGTTGTTTGTTTTTTGAGACAGAGTCTTGCTCCATAGCCCAGGCTAGAGTGCAGCGGCATCACCATAACTCCTGGGCTCAAGCGATCCTCCTGCCTCAGCCTCCCAAGTAACAGGGACTACAGGCGCATGCCACCATGCCAAGCTAATTTTTCTGTTTTTTGTATAGACAAGGGTCTCACTCTTGCTCAGGCTATGCTTGAACTCCTGACCTCAAGCAATCCTTCCTCTTTGGCCTCCCAAATTGCTAAGATTACTGGTGTGAGCCACCTGGCCTGGCCTATATGTAGGTTTTTGTTGACTCTATAAGACAAAATTCTACTGGTTGGGACTCAGGTGGGGGTGCAATGACTAAGATGACTTTAACTCTTAACAGTGCATTTTTAAAAATCCTACTTCATTACTTGTTAGGAAAACCCTGAACTACTAAAGTTCTTGCATGTGAACTTTGGGAGATGGCATGACAGGTGGCAGGGAGCGAGGGATGGGGTCCTCCAGGCTCTACTTAAAACATTTTGGCCATTCAGATGGTACTGACAAGACTAGGTAAGCTACCAATTTAAAGATTGTTTTCCTGGTAAGTTCTGTTAACAGTTCTTATTAAACAATATATTCAGCATCTGAATTAAATTTTGTTTTAGCCATTGGTGCATTATCGTTATCAATATTCAGCAAGTGGGATACCTGGACAGCTTCTTTCCTATTAGAAGCTTCTTCCATTTTCCAAAATCTGGGCAGAAAAGATAACTCATAAACTCTAAAAACTAAGTGATATTCTTGTGAGAGAGAGAAGAGAGAGAGAGAGCGCTACCTACCATCCTAAAATGGTATGACAGCTGCTCGTTTTATTTTTTCTTTTTAAATGTCTTCAAAACTAGATCATGTTTCAGCCGCACATATTAAAATACACAAAAATTACATTTGTATTAGCTTAAAAGCAAACATATTTTATGGAGTTTTAAAGTAATAAAACATGAAGTCTTACTTTCTCCCCTCATGACCCACTTCAAAACCATTTGTCACGTGTCAGCCACTTCTGCAAGGTCAGCCATATATGCATTGCCTGAAACATGTCTAATTGTGGAAATATTGAAAAATAGAAGTCAGTTAAAAGTGTGCATCTCAGGCCAGGTGTGGTGGCTCACACCTAGTAATACTAGCACTCTGGTGGGGGTATCAGTTGAGATCAGGAGTTTGAGATCAGCCTAAGCAAGAGCAAGACCCTGTCTCTACCAAAAATAGAAAAAATTAGCCAGGCATGTGGTACCTGCCTGTAGTCCCAGCTACTCAGAAGGCTGAGGCAGGAGGATCACTTGAGCCCAGGAGTTGGAGGTTGCAGTGAGCTGTGATCATGCCACAGAATGAGACCCTGTCTCAAAAAAAAAAAAAAAAAAAAGTGTGCATCTCAGAAAGAAAGCACATACTATTACAGAATGCATTTATAATTATCTTATAGCATTAGATGGTAAAGATGAGATATATAAATCTATAGAAAGATCGTCCACCCTGTGAATACTCACAATTTATTTCCTATACCAATGTACATCAAATCCTAATTAGATATTCCCTTCTGGCTGTTTTTAAACATTTAAACAAAAATACTAAAGCTGTCAGATTTTTAAAACATAATTTTAAAACTGTGTTTAGATGTTAGATCTCTATAAACACTTTTAAAAATAGAAACAGGAAATGCTTTTTAAAAGTGATATAGAAATTAAAGTTAACATTAAATTAAGCATTTAGAGAATGATTTCTGCTTCCAGGATGGAATAATAGGGACCAGATTTGCCTTCTTTACTGAAACAAGCAAAAAAACAAGAACTGATGAAGTTTATAAAACAATTGTTTTCTAACATTGACCCTCATGGGGTGAAGGTCGATGACCCCTGAGAGAGGAGAGACCTACAGTTGCCCGCAGCTCAGGGCCTGGAGACAGCCTCCAGGGTGCAGCTGCAGGAAGAGTCTGGGGGAGCTGGTGGTCTACCTGCCTTGAGAAAAGGGAGCTGGGAGTCTGGGGAGGCCAAGTAGCCAGAGTTCACAGGATAGAGGACCTGAGAGGAGAAAGCTGTGCAAATGGAGAGAAGCTCTGAGCAATTGCAGAGGTCCTCTTTGAGTCCTCAGCTGAGTCCTGAGCAGTGCATTAGGGTGAGGAAACCACCTGAGGCTGGGGAAGGAACCACCAGAAAGAAGCAGAGAGAACAATCACTAGAGATCCACAGGGCCAGGAATAGTTCCTGCTCCCACCAGTGAGAGGAGAAAACCTTGTAACTCGTGGACATCAGAGAGGACACCCAGAAGGGTATTTCCTTAGTAACGTGGTGGAATCAGAGCCCTTATAAAGCCCAGGAGCGCTATTACAGTTTCCTTAGGCAAAGCAGGATTAATCTCCTCAGAGGAGGGTGGAACAGCTCCTTCTATTGACAAAGAAAACTCATCAGGATTTAGGAATTTAATGTCCCCAGTTTCATCAGGATCTTCCCATATGTCTCCCTCTGTCTTAGTCCATTTGGTGTTGCTATAAAGGGGTAACTGAGGCTGGGTAATTTATAAAGAAAAAAGGTTTATTTGACTAACAATTCTGATGGTTGGAAAGTTCAAGATTTGGCATCAGCATCTGGTGAGGGCTCAGGCTGCTTCCACTCATGGCAGAAGGCAAAGGGGAGCCGGTGTGTGCAGAGATCGCACGGCTAGAGAGGAGGAAAGAGACGAGGAGGAGGTGCCAGGCACTTTTTAACAACCAGCTCTCACAGGAACGAATAGAGTGAGAACTCATTCACCCTCCCCCGGAGGGCATTAATCTATTCATGAGGAATCCACCCCATGACCTAAAAACGTCTCATTAGGCCCCACTTCCAACATTGGGATCAAATTTCAGCATGAGGTTTGGAAGGGACAAACATCCAAGCAATAGCGCCATCTTAATTTCCAGGATCCTATTCCTTCCTAATCAATGATCTCACTTTACCATCATATACCCTGTAGGGTTGGAAATTCAGTTTTCTTTGTAACTCAGCCACTTGTAGGATGAGAGTCTCGGTTTGATTTTTATCGATCTCATCTCTGTGGCTACAGGAGATAAAGGGTTTTTTCAGGGCAGACATAGAAGCTTTAGGGTCATTTATACAGAGCATGAGCTGGGAATTCTAATCCCTGAGCTCATTCCTGTCTTTCTGCACTTTTTCCTATGCAGTTAGGAGCAATCAGCCAATCTCATTATATTTGTTAGTGTCTTTGTTTTGTGCTGTTATAATAGAATACCTGAGGCCAGGTAATTTATAATGAACAGAAACTTACTGGATCATGGTTCTTGGTGCTGGGAAGTCCAAGATCAAGGGACCAACATATGACAAGGGCCTTCTTGCTGCATTATCTCATGGCAGAAGGCAGAAGGGCAAGAGAGGGAGAGAGTGAGAGAGTAAAAGGGGGATGAACTCCCTCATTTATAACAAATCTACTCCCATGATAAAAATATTCATCCATTCACTCTGCTCTCATAATCACCTCTCATTAGACCCCATCTCCCAGCACTGTCAGATTGGGGATCAAGTTTCCAACCCATGAACTTTGGGAGATACATTCAAATCATAGTAGTTAGTTTGACTAAAATGTCCTAAGATATCAAATACAAGATCACTCAGAACTTTGCCTCTTAGAAGTATTTGATTAGGAACATCCAAGGGTGATATTTTGTGTATCTCTATTGCCAGATCATGCCGTAACTATCAGAGCCTTCATGGTAGGATTGGTGCCCTTATAACAAGAGACACCAGAGAGCTTGCATGCATGCTCTCTGTCTCTTGCACATTCTCCCATGTGAGAATACGGCAAGAAGACAACCATCTGTGAACCGAGAATCCAACTATACTGGCACCCTGTTCTTGAACTTCCAGGCTTCAGAACTGTTAGAAATAGACATTTGTTGTTTAAGTCACCCAATCTATGGTATTCTGTTATAGCTTCCTGAAATAAGGCAATATCATTTTCTTCTTGCTTTCAAGATTTTCATTTTGTATTTGGCTTTCAGTAGTTTGGCTATGAAGTGTCTAGGTGTGGATCTCTGTGTTTACACTTGGACATGTAGATTAATGTTTTTTCAGTCAAATTTCTGAAGTTTGACCCATTATATCTTCAAATGTTCTTTTTTCCCTTTTTCTTTCTCCTTTCCTCTGGGACTTCCATTATATCTATGTTGTTACATTTGATGTTGTCTCATAGGTGTCTGATACTGTTTCATTTTTCTTCAATCTTTTTTTCTCTTTGTTTTCAGATTGAACAATTTTTATTGATCTATCTTTAAGTCTGATGTTTGTTTAATCTGCCATCTGAATTCTGCCTTAATCAGTTTAGTGTTGCTGTAACAGAATCTGAGGCTGGGTAATTTACAAAGAAAAGAGGTTTATTTGGCTTATGGTTCTGGTGTCTGGAAAGTCTAAGATTGGGCAGCCTATCTGATGAAGGTCTCATGCTGCTTCAACTCATGGCAGAAAATGGAAGGGGAAGCAGGCATGTGCAAAGAGACCAACCACAAGAAGGAACAGCTCACTCTCATGGTAACAAATCCAGTCCTGCAAAAGGAACAACTCACTCCTGGGAGACAACATTAATCTCTTCATGAGGGATCTGCCTCCTTGACCCAGGTATCTCCTACTGCCCTCCCCCTGAACACTGCCACATTGGGGATCAAATTTCAGCATGAGTTTTGGTGGAGACAAACCACATCCAAACCATAGCAGATAAGTTTAGCAAATGCTTCATTTCTGTTATTGTACTTTTCCATTCCAGAATTAGAATTTCCATTTAATTCTTTTGTATAACTTCTGTCCTTATTGAAGTTCTCTATTTGTTAAGTCATTACTGTAATGCATTCTTTTAGTTATTTAAATATGAGTTCCTTTAGTTCTTTGAACTTATTTATATAACAGCTGCTTTGAAGGTTTGTCTGCAAATCCAATATCTGGGGACAAACACAATATCTATTGAATCCCTTTTTGTCTGAGTATGGGTCTTTGCATGTCCTGTAATGTTTTGTTGAATACTTGACATTTGAGATAATGAATTATAGCAACTCTGGATTCTCTTGTGAATTACTGTTGTTTGTTGTTTTTGTTTTGTTTGTTTATTTGTGCACTCTGTCTCTCTAGCAATGTGTGACTGCCTTGTTCTTATTTTTTGTCCTGCTTCCCAGGTTTTTCCCCTATGACTTTGTAGTTTAACATTCGCGAAAAAGACTAGTCGGATTATGCTCAGAGCCAATTAGGTTTCCGCCTTCTGCTAATGATCTATCTGCCTTTGGACAGAGGAACGCCTTCTAACCATAAGCCACTTGCAGGTATACTCTGGATTTTACATTCTGCTAAGATCTCTTGCACTTTCTGCATATACAATCCTATTGTTGGCCAGAGATGTACGAGGGGCTTCAGCCTACTCTAGTCTGTGTACATGTATGCACTTCCTCTGGCCAATCTGGGATATGTGAGAATTTATCAAGCCCCCTGTTGCTGTTTCACTTCTTGGGCCTCCCTAGTAAATTCCTATCTAGCCTTCTGGTCTATTTCTTGTTCAAAACAAGGTCTGACTCAGGTTAGCAGAGTTGCTGGCCTTCTTTGGCCATTGCCAATGACAATACTTTAAATCCAAGATGACAGTTTTCTTGACCTGCCGCCACATTCATCGAACTACTCAGTGTTGGGAGGTTCTGGCAGTTTCCCCAGGCAAGAACATCACAGGGTTTTGCTGTTTGTACCTTAATTTCAGTAATTTTCATGAATAAACACATCTCAGTTTGATGTACACATTTGGTGAATTTCCAGGGCACTGAAACAGTTTTTATTTTTCCTTTAACTGCTTTGATGGTTTTCTACAGATTTGTAGGTGTTTTGGGGGGAGAAAATCTGTGGACCTGCTAACTTCATCATGTCAAAACTCCAAATAGCATTTTTTTTTACATCAGAGAGTCCACACCGGAAACAAATACGATTTTTGTTGCAATCACATTCTTTTACCATTGCAGCACTAGGCATTGTCTATTTTCACTTACAGTCCATTTCTAAAACGTTTATTCCCCCACTGCCTGTGTTGCAAGGGCTGGAAGACTATGAACTACCTTTCCCTGAGGCCTCTTCTCTTAGAACTCTGGATTGCTTGACTTGGGTTCTGCCAATGAGATGTGATAGCATGAGATCTAGAAGGCAGAATGGAGGAGGGTACCATTCTCCTGGCAGTGGTAGCTTGTGATGCACAGGCTCTAGCTGATGTAAACTTTTGCAATGGCTCTATTCTATGCCCCTTTGACTTCTCTCCCAACTTCATGGGTCTGGACAGCTGTGACCTTGGCAATGGTTTTCTGCAGCTTCTTGACACACAGCTGGACCACAGCTGTTATGGCATGACTTTGGGGTCTAGCCATAGGCCTCTTGACTTTCACTTTTTCAATCCTTTACATGATTTTGCAAACAACTAATTCCCTGTATTAAATCCCTTTCTGTTTGAAATATCTAGAATGATTTCTATTTCCTGCGCTATAACCTCATTTATACAATTATACTTTGGACGATTTGGGTGTAGTTAAGCTCTTCTTTTAGCCAAAGGTCACTGACTTTTGCAAAGCTATATCTAGACCTGACTGAGAGAACCACAAATCACCCATAGTTCCTAGACATGAATGCAGCAAATGGACGAGACTTGGATTGCCTCCACTGGGCAGGGTTTATATGTATTTTATGTAGGTATGGACATTATTTAAAGCATGTATATTGGAAAGGGGTTGTGAGAAGAGGCTCTTTGGTGTTGAAAACTCAAACATTTTAGCTCAGTTGCCCATACCCCAGCTGTGAAGGGTCTGGGAGCTGAGTATCTGACCCTTTCTTTGGGCTTCAATGCTGAGAGGTCAGCTTATCTTCCACCAAGATTCATAGGATGTGGAATTCTTCCAACATTAGGAAAGATTTCAGATACTGGAGCCAAGTTATATCTCATTTGGGTAAGAGCCTGGAAAAGCTGGAGTGTCCACATGGACTGAGCTCTGTTTAATGCAGACTCAGGAAATCAGAGTGGAAGTGCCACGTGCACTGGAGATCCAGAAGGATCAGGGTCGGGGTCAGACAAGAAGAACAAGGTTAGGTGACAGTGGGCGGTGATGAGGAGTTGAAGTGTGGACTCCTCTCCCCACCTGCCACAACTCATGGATTCAAATCCTTGGCCATATCATTCTAACTCTGTACCTGTTTCCTCATCTGTAAAGTGGGGATAATAGCTAACCCATAAGGTTTTGTAATAATTAACTAAGATAAATGCTTATGGTTTGAAAATAACCTATAACAAAGTAGGTGCCCAACAAACAGCAGCAACTTATTATAAAAATAATAATGGTAATAAAGCACTTGGTGTGTATGCCCCAAACTACAGATTCAGTGTGTGCTGGAGCTGGACCACACTGGCTGCAAGAACCCATTGTTAAATTTGCAAGAACTCGGAGCCTGTTGCTAAACTCAGTGAAAGGGTGGAAATTCACTAGGTGCTCATGGTGGGTGGAGAAAGGGTTTCTCACACAGTGATTAGGATATACAGAAGTAAAGGGTATTTATTTCTCTGAGAAAGACAGAGAGAGAGAGCACGAAAGAGACAGTGAGAGAGTGAGTGGCCACGGCGCATGAATGAAGGAGCAGAAATGCCGGCCCCCAGGGAAAGAAGCAGCTCCGTGTTTTTCGAGGGTAAAAATGGCTTTCTTCCCGCTGCTTCAGCAGACTAACAGAAGCAGCAGCGAAGCTGTTGCAGGTGTTCTTTGTTTTTCTTTCCTCTGTGAGCCCGGCTTATCAGAATCCTTGGAATCTGTCCTAGCAGGAACTGAGACAGAGAGTTCGTACCCCTGTTGTCCACTCAGGGCTCTTCAAGGGTGAGAAAACGCAACTCTTGGAGATAATGAGTTAGGCCACAGGTGTTTTAATTAAAACAAAGGCAGTTGTACTGTGAGTTTATTCTCTTGCTTTCTGTTTGACAGTTTATTTTCCTCTGTTAGGTGGGTTATTAGTAAGGCCACCTTTCACTCAGCCTCGATGAAATGTTCCGTTATATATACTTATAATTATATTATATTAAAAGCACAATAAATGCACAAAAGACATTACTTCCTAGTTACTGTGCTACATTTTACCAAACCTGTGCTCTCGTGGTTGTCTATGTCTACGTGTCTGTGTGGAGAGTACTGCACAATAGTTGCTGCTGTGCATCTCCCAACACACGTTCAGCATCGTTCACATTGCTCACCTGAACTTGGCTGTGAGGGGAGTATTTAGAGTATGGTAATCACAAAATCCTATAAATCAAGGTGCTAATTTTTAATAGGAGAGCAAGTTGTTAAATATCTACCAGCACATCACCTGATATCTATTATTCTTGTTGCTATGGACTGAATTGTGTCTTCTCGAAATTCAGATGTGGAAGCCTTAACACCTAATGTGACTGTCTTTGGAGATGGGGCCTGTGAGGAGGTGATAAAGGTTAAGTGAGGTCATAAGGGTGGGCCCTGATCTAATAGGCCTGGAGCCCCTGTAAGAAGAGGAGAGACACCAGAGAGCTCTCTCCACGATGTGATCACACAGTGAGAATGTGGCCATCTGCAAGCCAGGTAGAGGGCCCTCACCAGGAACCAGGCTACGCTGGCACCTTGCTCTTGGACACTAGCCTCCAGGACTGTGAAAAAATAAGTTTCTGTTGTTTAAAGCCTCCCAGTCTATGGTATTTTGTTATGGCAGCCCAAGAAAATTAGTACACTTGTTGCTGGTGGTGTCATTATTAGAGTACCGTGTTAGGATCCCCCCTCCCTCCTCCCTCTCGCCTCCACCTCCTCCCTCATTCCAGGTGAAAACCCTTTACTCCCAGCCCTGCTTCACTCCCAGGTGGGGTCCTTAAGCTGCATGTAGCCAAATGAGGAGCTGGGACGCTCTTTGCAGGGTCCTGGGGTCGAAGCTCTGGGCTGGCCCTGCTGTGTTCAGGGAGTGCTGGATGCTAGACCCTTATCAGATACATGATCTGAAAGATTTTCTCCTATTCTGTTTTAAAATTGTCCTTTTCTTTTTCTTTTTTTTTTTTTGCTTGCGGTTTTGGTATCATATCTAAGAAACCATTGCTTAATCTAGAGTCACGAAGATTTATACATATATTGTCTTCTAAGAGTATTATAGTTTTAGCTCTTACAATTAGGTCTTTGATCCATGTTGAGTTAATTTTGCATCTTGTGTGAGGTGGGGCTCCAACTTCACCCTTCTGTATGTGGATATCCCATTTTCCCTGGAGCATTTGTTGAAAATCAATTCACCACAAAGGTATGGGTTAATTTCTGGATGTTCAATTCTATTACATTGATCAGTTTCTGCAAAGAAAAATAAAAAGCCAGCTGGGATTTTGACAGGGTCTGTATTGAATCTAGATCAATTTAGGGAGTACGTCAGAGCTTTATAGGGCAAAAGGAGCCCCATGGAGGACAACAGACTCTGGTAGACAATCTGAGTGTTGGATGATAGTCCCAATTGGACACCCTCTCCTGAGCTGTCCTGGCCCAACCAAGGACCCCCAGCCACCAGGCACCTTAGGACAGATGTGTGGGTCTGTCAGTAATGGCCAAGAAAGACAGGTGTCTACTCCTAAGTCAGGGGCTAGACAGGGAATGGCACCCACGCCAGTTCCCATCCAGCAGTTCTGCATGGAATGGCCATCATTATATTAAATCGATCATTTTACCAGTTGAAAATGTCCCCCTCCCAGGAGAAAGAGAATTGCTCAGGGCTCAAAGATGATGAACAAGGACGTTTATTCCTGCACTGTTGTGTTTGCAAAAGGACTAAACACCACCTAAATGTTCATCAGTGGGGTTAAAGTATGGCACACCTACACCATGGAGTATTGTGTAGCCATAAAAAGTATTTGCTGAGAGGAAACTGTCTCAGACATGATTATGTTTTGAAAATGAGAAGAAAGGTATGCATATATATACCCTTTTGAGGGGTTTACTCTTCTCTGTATATTTTTTCATGTACAAATATATGTAATTTTAATATTAGTTTGTTTTATCATTGATAAAAATGAGCCCTTTTGGGTTAGGACCCTGCCTATAAAATTAAAAGTCTTATTTTCTTAGTTTATTAAACTAAATAAAATAGGTATGTGCTGGAAAACTTAAAACTCTAAATTGGCCAGGTGAGGTGGCTCACGCCTGTAATCCTAGCACTCTGGGAGGCCGAGGTGGGAGGATTGTTTTGAGCTCAGGAGTTTGAGACCAGCCTGAGCAAGAGTGAGACCCCATTTCTACTAAAAAAAAATAGAAAGAAATTAGCTGGACATCTAAAAATATATATAGAAAAAATTAGCTGGGCATAGTGGTGCATGCCTGTAGTCCCAGCTACTTGGGAGGCTGAGGCAGAAGGATTGCTTGAGCCCAGGAGTTTGAGGTTGCTGTGAGCTACGCTGATGCCATGGCACTCTAGCCCAGGCAACAGAGTTGAGACTCTGTCTCAAAAAAAAAAAAAAAAAAAAACACTCTAAATCATATTGATTTTCGTTGACACATAGCCAATTAAGTAATCCACTAAGATATGTACTTTTCACTTTATTATTATCAATTTTTTTATTCTGAGATTATCATAGATTCACATGTGGTTGTAAGAAATAAAACAGAGGTCTGGTGTACCCTTCATCTGGTTTCCCCATGTTTTCTTAAAAGAAGATAAACAAATGGCCAGTAACCACATGAAAAGATGCTTAACGTCAGTAGCCATTAGGGAAATGTGATCATTCACAACCACACAAATGGAAACCACAGTGAAATACCACTTCACACCCATTAGGATGGCTAACATTTTGAAAACAGAAAGTAATAAGTGTTGACAAGAATGTGGAGAAATCAGAACGCTTGTGCATTGCTGGCAGAAATGTAAGATGATGCAACTGCTGTGTAAAACATGGAGATTCCTCAAAAAGCCAAACATAGGATTACCACAGGCCCCAGAAATTTCACTTCTAGGTATATCTCCAAAAGATTTGAAAGCAGAGACTCAGACACTCGTGCAGCCGTGCTCATAGCAGCATTATTCACATTAGCTAAAAGAGTGGAAACAACCTGTGCACACCAACAGATAAAGAAAATGTGCCATCTTCATACAGTGGAATAGCATTCAACCATAAGATGCAATGCAGTTCTCATACATGCTACAATGTAGTTGAACCTTGAAAACACTAAGCCTGTTCGTGCTGAGCTGACTGCAGCCCCAAGGCATGGGGCTCTCTGCAGGGCCGCAAGGCTCGATCAAACCTGCAGCCAGTTCAGCTTCTTCCATCTCCCATCATGCTGTTTTCTCTTGCTTCCACAGGACTTGATCTCTAGTAAACATCTTTTACCCCAAACTGTCTCAGCAATCATTTCCCGCTCCTGGAGAACTCAACCGGTAACTAACCCCAAGCGACTCTGGTCAACATCAGCATGGAAATTGGTGATGCAAATATTTTGCTGCAACAGAGTGTTACAGTCTAATGCCAACTACCTTCCCTTCTCACCTCTCCATGCATGTGTGTGTGCGCATGCGTGCACACTCACGCACACTCACACACACTCCATCATGCCTGGCGGCCCTGAATTCCCTCCTCCCCTGGACCACATTCATCCACAATTCCACATCTTCGAGTCTCTGGGGCCTTCTCTCTGGGGTGCATTTTCTGTGACTGGCAAACACCTGCTCATCTTTCAGGACCCAGCCCACTCACACCCACTCTACTGTATTCTGAGTCCTCCAGACTCAGCGCTGCCCACCTCAGGCTCCCAAGTACCCTACATGCATCCCAGCAGCAGAGTTAGCCATTGAAGTCTGTCCCTTCTGCAACATGAGCCCCTGAGGGCAGGGCTGTGTCCTGCTTGCCCCAGGGAAGGGCTGGGGGTGGGGAGCTGGGATCTGAAGTCACATAAACCTAGGTTCAGATCCTGGGCTTCTCCAGTTGTGAGGTACGTGACCTTGGGCAAGTCCATTTACCTCACTGTACCTCAGTTTCCTGATCTATAAAATGAGAACAGTGGTACTTGCCTTGTAACTTGTGTGTGAGGCCTAAGAGAGATAGTGAATGTTCATAAAGTGCTTAGCATAGGGCTTGGAGCAGCTTAAATTCTCAAGAAGTATTTTGGGGTCTTCACCACCATCATCATTACCGTGTCTGAACTCCCAAGGCCTAGCACAGAGGAGGCGTTTATAGAATGAATGACATTTGGGCCAAAGATCCTTCGAAGTCATACAGCATGGACATGTGGGGGATGCCACATGATTTACCTTGCAGGCAGCTGATGGGGAGACAGGTTTGCTCTTCGGCCAGTCAGGGGCAGAGAGGAAACAGGATTCCAGGAGGAGGGGGGAATCATGTGGGCAGGCAGAGCTCTCCAGGGAACGGCAAGGAAGGAGAGGCTAAGCTGTCAAAGCGACCACATGAAGGTCAGGTTTGAGCTTGGGCATTTGTATGCACGAGGACCCTGCCAGCCTTCACCTGGGATCCTGGGGAGCCTTTGCTTGCCAAAACAGAGCACGTTGCCTGGGAAGACGTCACTTCCCTTTGTCCCCAGGTCCCTAGCTAAGATCATTTCTTCTAGATGGGGCCACTGTGCTCATTCACTGACATCCCCAAGTCCTTGTTCCTGCCACCTCTGTCAAAGCTGCCTCTGTTCTCCTGAGCATTCCCTCCTCCCCGTCGGAGGGGGCACATATCCAGAGAGTGGTGCATGGCAGGGCCAGCCTGGTCTGCGTCGCCTGAGCCCTGACCCCTGTGGGACCTTGGCTGGACTCCCTGATGTAGGCCAGGAGACTCTCTAGGCCTTGTCAAAGTGCCTGTTGTCTTGGAGCTGACATTCTAGGTGGAGACAAACAGTGCAAAGATGTCAGGGAGGGGCCACTCTTAAGAGTGTGGGGCTGTGGAGGTGGCTGGATAATTTGAGTTTGACTCTGGGAGGGTTTTGAGCAGAGGGGGGATGTGACCTGACTTGGGCCTAAGGGACCCCTTGGCTGCCCTGCCATGAGAGAACAGACTAGGGGAACAGGGAGGCAGGGAGGGTAATGAGGAGGTGACTGCAACAGTCCAGGCAGAGTTGATGGGGCTCTGGCCAGGGAGGGGCTGTGGGGAAGGCTAGAGGCTCTCATGTCAGGTGTGTCCTGAAGCAAGGCACACAGCCTTTGCTGACCTATCAAATGGGTGACGGGGTGGGAAGTCAAGAGTGATGCCAAGGATTTGGCCCTGACCCTGTTTCCTCATCTGTAAAACACAATTACAGATGGCACAATTTCCACCTCTCAGGGTTTTGTGAGGGTTCAACAAGATGTCAAATACCTGGCAATGTTGGGAACCCAGGCAGAGCTCAATAAGCGGTGGCCCATCATCTGCTGCTAGGAAGGATCAACCTGCCTCTCTTATCCTTGCAAGTCCTCTATTCCCAAAGCCTTGGCCTAGCCAATGCTTGTGCATTCTCTGGGTTTCCTTCAGGTGTCACCTCCTCAGCAAAGCCTTTCTTAATTCCCCCACCCTCACCTGTCAGACATCGTGGCTCCCATACTCCTCCTTCATGCCTCTAACCTTGATCTCCAGAGCTGTCCCTCCTGCCAGAAGGAAGCACCAATGGTAGTGATATACAGTCTGTCCGCAGCACTTAGGAGAGTCCCTATCTGTCACTGAATATGCCTGAGCCTTCCCCGGCCCCCTCGCTACCTTCTCTATGTCTCCAAGTTCAAAGCTCTGTGGTCAGTCTCTGCACCAAATTCCTGTGGCCCTTCCTCCTATGCCACAGGAAGCTGCAGGTGGGGCTGGGGAGGTTCCGAGTCAGGTATGCGTGTTGCCCCTCAGGTTGTGTAACCTTGGGTAAGTCACCAGGCAGCATCAGTCCCTCCCATGCTAAGTACTCACTCAAATAAGGCTTGCTCCTTTTCCCTAAGATCTCTCCCATTGAGAGGGAACAATTTGCCCAGGGCTGATATGTTTTCTGAGAACGTGACTTTCAGTGCTAAAAGCAGGACAGCCCCAGGCAAACCAGGATGGTTGGTCATCCTACTCCTACTACAGCCGAACTTATTAAAAATGAGTTTTTAATTTCACAAGCCAAAATATAACACATTCTCCTTATACAAATAAAACATCAAACCACTGAAAGAATTAGGGCTCCCTGGGGAAATGGCCAATCCCAGGTCTGGGACACAGAGAGTACAAGATGATCTTGGAACAACTTGAGCCAGAAATCAAGAAGTGCTCAAAAATTATGACGTTTTGAAAAGACATGGAGCCAGCCCGGAGGAGCTCCCACTGGCCAAATCTGCTACCACTTGGACATCAAAGCAAGTAAAGAGAGTAATGGATTGCAACCCACTGAGTAAAATAAGAATCCATGTATCCATATTGCTAATGAATGAATGAGAAGGGAATGAATGAGAAGGGATAGCTTCCTTACAGCACAAAGACAACTCACAAACGAAGGACTGATGAAAACAGAGAAGCAACTAGTGTAGTAATAATTAATTCAGGCCATTAGTATCAATTAGTGCTAAAACCAGTAGGTCAAAATTTGAGGATTAACAGGATATTTGCATGGTTGCAAAGTGTCTCCACCTACAACACTAATTACAAAGAAAAACCCCAGCATTGATCAGAGGGATGCAAATCGACATCATGTGCTGCCCAAGAGGGTGCTTTGAGAACTCAGCAACACCTCAATGGCAGTCCTGCCAAAAATGCATGACCTAATCTACCCATGAGCATTCATCAGTGTGTATATCACTAGCCTGCACTCATCAGAAAGGTCAGAGTGAAGGAGACTAAGGAAACCTACAACTGAATGTAACTAGATCCTGGATCCTGTAGCTCTCTCTACAGGGGAGTGTTGGTCCCTAATGCAATTGGAATGTGGACTGTGCATTGGATAACAGTGTCAGCACCCTGAGTGTTGTGATTTCTGTCGTTACGATTTCTTCTAATTTGGTGTTGAGGTCTCTTTCTTCAAAGTGGCCATAAGCCAAGATAGCCACTCTCTAGGAGAGCCCTGACTGGGTGTGGGGGGTAGTTACATTCTGACGTGTGTGTCAGATGAGATACAACCAGCAAGTAAAACCAAAATATGTGAAATAAAAGAAATTTATTATTCATAGGTCCCAGAAAAGTTAGGGGTGCCTAAGGGAGGGGAGACCAGCAGGTAGAGAGGGACAGGAGGGAGCAGGGGAAAAAGGGAAGGGAAGGAGCTGAGGAACGTGGGACTATGCCTGTATTAAGGTCTATGAGCGTCATCTCTTTGTGGATTGGCTAGTTTAAAGAAAACAGGAGAGAAAGATGAACTTATTTACATGACTGTGATGTTGACCATTAGGTGTCATGGTGGTCAGCAGTTGTGGGGTGTGTTGGATTTTGGGTCAATGAGATAAGGAACAATTGGATTATACCGCAAACAACCATACAAGGAGGGGAAGCTCTTGTTTTGTTTTGTTTTATCTAGGACAAAGGCGAAGGTACGACTGGGTTTCAAACACCTTAAGTCTGGACTAAAAATGGATGCCGAAGTAGCAGCTATATTAAACACATCTATGACACTGTACTTACACAAATGTCTTTATTTTTAAGAAATACAAGCCGAAGGACTGAGGGGTCCAAGGAGAAACTGGGCTAAAGTTCCCTTTGAACCCTGGGCGCCCTCCGCTGGCCTGTCATTCTTTCGGTGTCTCCTGCAGCCCGTCTCATTTCCACTCACAGACGTTCACACAGTCCACGCATGACACCGTCTCCGTGTTTTTATCCTAAGTCGTACACCGACACTTCAGGATGCGCTTCTCACTCGCCGCGTCCTGGGTTCTGTTCGCCTTGCTCGTCCCACAGTCAGGAACTCAGTCCCGCCGCTGCCTGGTGGGGGGGTGTTATCCCGGCAGTCGTGAGCCTACCTAGCTGCCCACTGCCGTGCGCTGGCTGCGATAAACACACAAAGCGCAGGGCGCGGCAGCCAAGCGGGCCCGCGGTCTCGGTACAGGAAGGCAAGGTCCCCAGGCCGCACTCACTCCACTGCCATCCGGAGCACTGGAAGGCGCCCGTGCATCCGGCTGTGACGTTAGCGGCGCGGACCAATCACGGCCGGCAAGGATGGGCGCGGGGTTCGACGGGCCTTGTAGTCAGCGCTACTCCCACAACTCCCCGGGCGGTATCGGCGACGGCGGCGGCGATGGAGGCCGAAGGCCCGCCCCCCCGCGGAGCGCGGGCCAATAGCGACCGGAAACTGGGCGGGCGCGGGGCACGACGGGCTATGTAGTCCGTGCGCGGGCTGCGACTCCAGCCCCCAGCGTGCCTCGCGCGCCCAGCTGGGAGGAGCAGTGCGGCGGCGCGGGCGGCCGTCGGGGCTGGGCAGCGGCGGTGGCGGCGGCGGCGGCGGCGGCGGCGGCTGAGGAGGGCCCGGCCTGCGGGAGCCTCGGTGGGAGCCGGCCCCGCGCTCGGCCACCATGTCGGCGCCGTCGGAGGAGGAGGAGTACGCGCGGCTGGTGATGGAGGCACAGCCCGAGTGGCTGCGCGCCGAGGTGAAGCGGCTCTCGCACGAGCTGGCGGAGACCACGCGCGAGAAGATCCAGGCGGCCGAGTACGGGCTGGCGGTGCTCGAGGAGAAGCACCAGCTCAAGCTGCAGTTCGAGGAGCTCGAGGTGGACTATGAGGCTATCCGCAGCGAAATGGAGCAGCTCAAGGAGGTGAGCCGTCGCCGCCCCGCGACCCCCGCCAGGCGCCGGGCCTGTAGGCGGTGTCCCTGGCACGGGGGGCGGCCAAGGTCAGCCTGCCCAACTGGGGATGCCAGAGGTGGGATCGCAGGGACGGCGGGGCCGCGGGCCGAGAGCCGGGGGACCCGGGCAGGATGCGGGGGTGGGTCCGCCTCGGCGGACGGGCTGGTGCTTGGCCGCTGCTGTGGCTGTCCACTTGCTCCTCTGTGGGCCTCGGCGGCCCGGGCAGGGCTGGGCTTCGTAAGAGCTGATGCTTTGCGGTGGTCGCTGCCCGGTGTGGGGCGAGGTTGAGAGGGCAGATGCTGAGCCGAGAGTTGAGGTCTTGGATGCGGGTGACCCTGCTGGGACAAACCGAGCATGGGCTTGGGTGGCCGCTGCTCTGTCATCTTCAGGCAAATCACTTCCCCTCTGTGGGCGCAGTTGCTTTCGCCTCGTTTTTGCTTCCATGAGTACCTCTGAGGAGGGGAAAGAGCAGGGACAGAGGCCTGAAGGAGTTGGAGCTCGGGGTTGCCGCTGCCTGAGGTCCCCCAGTATCTCCTCTCCAGGCCCAGTGCTCTGCCGTCATCGCCGAGATTGCACTCCCACCAGCTGGGATGAGTGGCTTTTCTTGCCCACTTCCTGTTCTGCCCTCCCTCCCGGGCCCTTCCCCTTAGCTGTGGTGGTCTGTGTTCCTATTGGATGGCGACCTCAGTGGCCTGTGTCATTCCCACTGTAGGGAGAAGAGGTTAGACCAGGCTGGCCGAGAGCCTCCGGGGGTGGGACAGCAGGCAGTGGGAGACCTGGGTTGTCCTCCTGGGATCATTTAAACACTAGTTTGTTTCTTACCATTCCTAACTCCCCAGCTCTGTTGTGGAGGTTACACCCAGGTTTGGACCCTGGCCCTGCTGCTTGGTAGTGATGTAGCTCTAGGTAGAAGAGGCCCTCCGTGAGCCTTAGTTTCCCCCTCTGCAAAATGCGGGTGCAGTATTGTCTGCCCAGAAAGGGTTGTTGTGGGGGTCATATATTTAGAAAGGCCTGGCATGGAGTCAGCCATGTAGCTTGTCTGTTTATTTGACTGGGTGCCCCCTACCCCACCTTACTCTGTCTGACAATGGGGCCATTTGCTTCCCTGGGGAGAGCAATAGGACCCCACTCCGTGATAGTGAAGAGGAAAGAATGAATTAATCCAAGCAGGTGCTTAAGTCAATGCTTGGGCAGAGCAGGTGCTCAGTCAGCACCAGTAAGTGACTGACCGTGCAAGCAGTAGCTGGGTCCTCCCGTATTGCCTTCAGGACCTTGAGTCTGTTGTCTGTCAGCAGGTATTGGCACTTTCTCCAAGCCAGATTCCACTGGCACTGCAGAAAGGAGCTACAGTAGGGGTGAGATGTGGCCCCTCCTGCAAAAGCTCCTTATCTTGGGGTTGGGGGGATGTGACAGAGAGGCTGGGGGCTGTGAGAATATGGAGCAGGAGTGGCCTCAGCCCTGTTTCTGGCCACCCATGGTGGGGCTCACCCGCTCCCTCCAGGCAGGCAGCACTATCTGTTAGAGTGCTATTCCCTCTGTGCACAGAAAGGCAGCTCCTCCCACAGAGTGCATCTTGAGCCCCGCCTGGACAGCCCCCATGGTCCCCTTCAGTGTTCACAGCTTGGGTTTGGCAGCGTCCACTGTGAGAAGAGACTGTTGCTGACCTAAGTTGTCCCCACTCTGGGGCCTTTTGGTTGTCAGCTCTTTGCTATTGCAACACAAACGTTTTGGCACAATGAAGAGTCTTGGCTCAATTTTGTGGTGTGTATCTGGAGGGCGTGTATCTAGCAGAATTGGGAAGAGAGTGTATCTGTAGGTGCTCTTTAAGCATCTACTTGCTTGTTTATTGTCACCTTCTGGCTGCCCCATGTACTGGCTACATGGCCTTGGACAAATTGGTGCACTGTTCCTGTTGGAACTTCAGTTTCCCCTTTGTAAGATGGGATGAGAATGTTTCTGCTCGAAGCCCCTACCAAAGTCTAGACTAACATGCATCAGAGTTTCAGTAGATGTTGCCAAAAATGTTGTACCAAATCACTCCCACCACAACAGTGTGCCTGTTCCTCATACCCATGCCAGCACAGGCTGTTGTTAGCCTATTTAATTTTGGCCAGTATTATAGTTGAAAATATTAACTCTTAATTTAAAAAACCAAGATTTAAGGAGACAGTAATTGTGGAGTTTTTTTCCTCTTGTAGAAAGGTGAACCACTTTAACTCTTTTAAAAGTTTTCTTGAACTAAAGTGGGTTAAGTTATTAACAAATCATGCCTCAAATGGAGTTGCTTGTATTCCTGCCCAGCATTTATAGAATAGAGTTGTCGAGGGGAGGAAGCTGGCTGGCTGATCTCGAGTAAGTGGGTTTATGACAAAGCTGAGGAAGGTCCCGTGGTGGATTAGTGGGAGTCAGTGCTGGCCCTGCTGCCTTTCTCACTAGGGTGGGAGAGTCAGGAGGTCTTATCTGTGTCCTCCTTATCAGCTGAGCCATGGTGTCAGTTAAGGTCAGGACTTGGGGGGGGTTCTCACTGGTCCATTTTGCCTAATCGCTCTGCTGGTGATTTCATGAGCCTGACTCAATAAGGGCCACATCTGTCCCCAGACTCACTGTGCCCTCTCCCTTCTGCTCCCTGGCCTGGTAGGGAAGAGAATTAGGTGGACTTTGGTCAGCCGCATGGTGTTCTTGGTCCTGAGTGGCTGTGGGACATCTTACTCTGTGCCTCAGCTGCAATTTCAAGGAGATGTGGATGCTGGGGTATGCACAGGCAGGGACTGTGGATGAGTGGACTGAGCCTGCTATCCATGTGATCCTTGTGGTCAGGGTATGGTGAGGAGGAAGGTCTGGGAACAGTCTTGGCTCCACCTAAACTCAGGCTCAGAGAACAGAGAACAGATCTTGTCCTCACTGCCTTGCTATGCCACCTTGGTGCCAAACTCTGGAGTGGCATCATCCTTGTCTGTGAGGTGCACATGGGTGGAACTGGGTGTCAGCCTGGGCACAGCATCTGGCACATGGCAGGTGTTTCATGGGTGTTCTATGGACTGAGCCTTGGAAGCTCTTTCCCACCTAACTGAGGCCTCTGTCTCCTCACTGCTGCACCTACAGCCCCTGCCTGTCCCCATTCTTGTCCTTGTTCTCTCTCAAATGGCTCCTGTTGTTGCCTCCTGAGAGCTGCCCTGAGCTGCCCTGACGCCCTCCTGAGCGTCATGCCCAGGCCCCCACATCCCGGCTCGGGACCACCCTTCCTCCTGCTAGTCCCACCCGCCCTTCATGCTTGAATGCTTTTCTCCAGGGAATCCCCCTGCCCCCGCCACCTTCTAGGCTTGCCTGAGCCCCTGCTCCCAGCACTTGGGAGGCTGGAGGAGGTAGAGGAGGTAGGGGAATTGGTGGAGGACCCTCCTCAAGGTCCATTGCTCAGAGTCCCCTACAGAGTTACAGGGAGTAAGACCCATCCTCCTTGAGTGTTTGCTTCCAGAGCAGGAAAAGTTCTGGTCTCCATCAAAGTGTGTAGTGGATTCTCCTGCTCCTCTAATAACTGCTGAGAACATCCTTGTGTCCATTTAGTGAGCAGAGAGCTGTTGGGGGCTGGGAGGCTCTGAGAGACCCAAGGGCCTTTTGAGGGGCTGAGGGTGGTGGTATTCTGCTGTTGTCATGAAAAAGCCTGGCTAGGGGTGGAAGTGGGGGTCGCGTGAATCTTTGGAGCACTGCAGGTGTCCCTAACCCCAGGGTCTGACAGTCAGGGAGAGGCACTACAGGCATCCAAAGGTGATGACCGTGTGGTGCCACTCTCATCACTGGCAACTCCCTCTTCTTCTGGGCTTCCCTTTCCCATCTACAGAATGTGGAGCAGGGAGTCATGAAGGAATTTTAGGGACCCTTCCAGTTTTAAAAATGTCCGAAACTTCCACCCAATCCTTGGTGCTGTTTCCTCCAGCGGCGCCTGGAGACTGGACCTGTATATCTCAGTGATCCTGGAATCCAGCCAGGGAATCTGCCTGGCCTCAGGCATGCGGCCGGTATGCTCCAGGCTAGCCCTGCCAGCATGTGGAGGCGTGGCCCTTGCCACCTTCAGCTGGATTGGAGGCAGGCATGGCTGTGATGGAGCAGCCTGTCTTTGGGGACACCAAGCATGCTTAGAGGCTTAGCAGGTGGGGCCAGAGAAAGGCCATGCCCCGCAGTGTGCAGAGCCTCTGGGCCCTGGAGGAGCCTGGTGCCACCTGAGTGGGAGAGGAGGCTGACTGCATGTGGTGTCTGGCCCCATAGTTTCCATACTGTGACTCCACAGGGGGAGTGTGGACCCTGCCTGGGCCCTTAGAGGCAGTATGGCCCTGGACAAGCCATTTTGCCTGTTTGAGCCACAATGGGTTAATAATGGTGCCTGTCACCTCCTCTCAGTGCTCCCTGAGCACTCTGTGGGGGCTGGGAGAGTCACTGTCCTTCCCTTGGATCTGAGGATCTGGCCCAGGTCCATGTGGGATTCCTACTGGCCCTCCTCTGTCATTCAGAGACCCCAGCCCCTTTGATGGAGGAGATCGATTTCCTCCTTATCTGTTTGGGGCAGCCCCCCTCAGCCAGACTTGCTTCTCCACGTATGTGGACCAGATGAAGGATATTACACACATCAGGGGTAAAGAAAGATTTGGTTTCTTCTTAGACAATACACGACGTGTTTGAGGTGGTGGCGGCTGGTGGGCAGGGCTGGCCAGGACTGTGTAGGCTCTGATGGGTGAAGTGTTGGCCGTAGACCGTGTGTTGTCCAGTGTTCAGAGTGTGGCCCCTCAAGCTGATCCCCAGAGCAAGAGAGGTCCCAGTGGGCGGCCTTGCTACCTCCTAGGGACTAAACCCTGCCATCTCAGGCCAGGTCTGGCTCTGTTGTGGGAGGTAGATGGAGAGGTGGGGGCTGAGAGGCAGGCAGGTGCCCCTTGCCACCCTCAGAGCAGTGCGCTATCCAGGCTCAGGCAGATGATGGGATCTTTGGGGAGGACTGGAGGCCTTGCTTCTTCTTAGAAGTTATTATGTTTTAAAAATCGTACATTCATTTCAAGCAGGAATATCAAAAAGTAGAGAGTGCAGTGTTGGCAGGACATAATGCATGACAAACATGGGAAGCCCTGGGTATTTCTGCCTGCCAGCTGTTCTTCCTATGTGACTGTGAGATACCCAAGACACCATAAGACAGGAAAAAGGCATTGTGCATCTATAACTTTCTTTTTTTTTTTTTTTTTAAAGATAGTTTCTTACTACTCTCTGGGTTACAGAAAAGTAGGTTAGTGAATAAAGACACAAAGTTTTCTGTAGATCCAAAGGTTCTGTGGCACTTCCAGCTTTTACTATTGTGTTAGTATATAAAGTAATTGTCACTGTTTGCTTTTTATAGTTTGCCTTTTTTAAAGGCAGGTTTTTGCATGGTTCCCCTAAAGAGCTCTGCTAAGTTTTAAAAGTTACCTTCTTTGTTGTAAGTTTTAGACATAACAAAAAGTAGGAAGAGTGACAGGGCGAGCCTACATATGCTCCTGCCTTGCATCCACAGTTTGCAGCTGTGGCCAATCTTGTTTCTGTACCTCAGTTCATCTTGTGCAGTTATTTCTGTAAGTACAACATTTGTTTTGCTGAGAAAATAAGGACTCTTAATCACAGTTGAATTTTCACACCTAAAAAACTAACAGTAATTCCTTAATGTCATCTGTTGTCCAGTCAGTGTTTGGATTTCCCCAATTTGGCTCATAAATTTCATTTTACATTTGCTTTGTTCATATCAGGAGCTAAGCGGGGTCTGCATGTTGCATTTGGTTGAAGGCCTTGTCATTTTAAAGATAGGGCCACAGGTGGCCTGTCCTGTGACCTCTTTCCCACTGTGCTGGGATTAGCCCCGGCTGCTCCCCCTATTCCTGTGCTGTGGAGAGTGCTGGCAGGCAGAGGTTCCCACTTTATCTTCCCCTGGCAGGCATCTAGCTGTTTCCTTTTCTTTCTGAAACATCTAGCCATGATGCCTCCTTCAGCTGATACGTGCTTGGCTCTTGCATTGCAGCATCATTGTCACCTATTCCAGTTCATCTGTTACGCCAGCCTTCACTGTATAACTCAGCACTCAGGTGCCACCTGAGGTAATGTCATCTAGTGAGTGTGTTCTGACTGACTTGTGTTCACACTCTCTAAACTAGAAGGGAGGAACTATTACTGTCCCCATCCCACAGTTAGGGGTGTCAAGGTCAAAGTGAGGACTGCCCATACTGTTACTAGCTGGGCAGCTGACTCCACCATTCTTGGTTTGACTTCTGTGACCTAGAACTGGGCCCTCCCTTCTCTGGGCCTCAGTTTCCTTGTTAGGCCAGTGCATCTCTGACACCCTGGTGGGTGGACCAGCTTCTCCCTCTAGTGACAGCATCATGGCGGGCTCAGGATGCAGCTGCTTGGGGGACATGTGTTGCTTTCTTCCTGGTCTCCCCTGGCCACTTTGCACTGTCCTTCCTCACATCCTTGTGCTCTCAGTACTACCCTCACACCTGCAGCTGGAGGGTCCTGGGGCTGATTAATGACCAGCTTGTCCATGAGACTGAGGGATTCCCCAGGTGTCCTACAAATGTGACCTTCTAACACAAATAGCACCTTATCATGGTTAAATTTGCATTTCCTTGTTCACTGATCAGGACCAGGCCAGTTTTACTTCTTCTATAGTTCTGCTATCATACTTTTTTTTAAAACGTGAATCTGTTCCAGACTGACTGATGTATGAAAGAACAATTTGAGCATAGTGAGCATTTGCCTATGTGCAATTTCATCATCAAAAAACACAGAGCCCTGCACCCAGCTGACGTGAGCCACGTGAGGAATACACAGGACACACATGCCCACATCTGGTGGTACAGCTTCCCATCCCATTTCAGAAACCCACCTTCTACCATCTCACCGAAGTTTGCCAGCTGCCAGCCTGTGACTGCATACCCACTAGCAAACCTCAGCTCTTTGTTAAGATAAAGTGTCATGTGTATTGTAGTGTTTTTAAACTATTTAACATGTGTAAAACTGTGCTGCCTTTTTGTCATTAATTTTTTGAGACAGAATCTCACTCTGCTGCCCAGGCAGGAGTGCAGTGGCACCATCACAGCTTACTGTAGCCTCGAACTCCTGGGCTCAAGGGATCCATCTACCTCAGCTTTTCAAAGTAGCTAGGACTACAGGCGCATGCTACCACATCCAAATAATTCATCATTATATTTTGAAAATAAACTACTTTAGAACAGTTTCAGAGTTATAGAAAAATTGCAAAGATAGTACACAGAGTTCCTATATATCCCACACCTAGTTGCCCCTATTATTAATATCGTACATTAGTGTGGTACATTAGTTATAACTGATGAACCAATATCAAGGTATTATTATTAATACTTTACTCAGATTGCCATAGTTTTTACCTAATGTCCTTTTTCTGTCCTAAGGTCTCATCCGGGATATCATGTTACATTTAGTTGTCATTGTGTCCTTAGGCTCCTCTTGGCTGTGACAATTTTTCAAACTTCCCTTGTTTTTGGTGACCTTGACAGTTTAAGGAAGATTGATCAGGTGTATTTTAGAATGTCCTCAACTGGACTTTGTCTGATGTTTTTCTCGTGATTAGATTGGGGTTATCGGTTTTAGGGAGAAAAATCATAGAAATAAGATACCATTTTCATTGCATGTCGGGGTACATACTGTCAACATGACATCACTGTTGCTGTTGACCTTGATCACCTGAGTGAGGTAGTGTTATCAGGTTTCTCCACCTCAAGTTACCATTTTCCCTCCTGTCCAAACTGTACTCTTGGGAAGCAAGTCACTATGTGCAGCCCACACTTGAGTGGGGAGTTTGTTCCTTGAGGGCAGGGTATCTGCATAAATTGTTTAGAATTTTTCTGCATGGGAGACTTATCCTTCCCCCCTTCCTTTAGTATATTGATATAGACTCATGGAAATTTATTTTATACATAGGGTTATAGTCCAAAACCATATTTTCTTGTTTAAATTGTTCCAGCTTTGGCTCTTGAGAGGTCTTTCAGATGGCTTTCATGCCCCTTTGACATATATTACCATTGTGACTTTTCATTTTCCTTTTTCTTTTTTTTTTAAACAATTTCCTACTCTCTAGTACTATAAGATGTTCCAGGATCATCTTGTATATTTTCTGCCCGTGCCCTAAAATCAGCCATTCTGCCCAAGAAGCCCTAGTTCTTTTAATTGAGAAAGGTGTTAGAAAGCAAGATCTGGTTGCTAGGTGTGTTAGTTGCTATTGAGGTATCTTGGATTCTAGGCTCTTTCATCTACAGAGCAAAGAGATATATGTGTCGCTAACTTATGTATATACGCGTCTATAACTAAACCCGTACATATATTTAGCCAAACATGAGTTCATACTTACGTGTCCAACTTTAACCCATTATCATGTGGATCATTCTTACCATTTCCCCTTGCTTATCTGTAACTCCCACACCAACAATGCAGCACTTGGCTCCCACCATCTGCCATACAATAACTTAATTGTTTTATTCCAGTCCACATGTACAGCAGTAACAGAATTGTTAACCTGGATCCCTGTGGGAAACAACTTTATCAGCTAGAGGACAGTGCTTTTGTGTAGTTCTTTTTGCCTCTAGCCTTACAGACTTATTTCCAAAGTTGTTTAAGTTAGCACCTTATTCCTCCATCCCCTTCAGGAAGGCTGTTTCATAAATTTGTAATACAGTTAGATTGTTTTGTCACATTCTGCATTCCATCCTGGATCCCCTGATTTCCTAAGTGATTCCTTAAAAATTCATATACATTAAGCTTGACTCTTTGTTCTATGAAGTTATCTGGGTTTTGATAAGTGCAGTATCATTTATCAACCATTACAATTATCATACAGAATTGTTTCACTGCCTTAAAAAAAATCTGTGCTTTACTTATTCAAACCGCAGTCCCCATGAACCTCTGGCAAGCACTGATCTTTTTACCATCTCTATAATTTTGCCTTTTCTAGAATGCCACATAATTGGAATCATACAATGTGTAGCCTTTCCAGACTGGCTTCTTTCACTTAGCATTATGCATTTGGGATTCATCCATGTCTTTTCATGGATTAATAGCTCTTTTTGGCCGGGCGTGGTGGCTCACGCCTGTAATCCTAGCACTCTGGGAGGCCGAGGCGGGTGGATAGCTCGAGGTCAGGAGTTCGAGACCAGCCTGAGCAAGAGCGAGACCCCGTCTCTACTAAAAATAGAAAGAAATTATATGGACAACTAAAAATATATATAGAAAAAATTAGCCGGGCATGGTGGCGCATGCCTGTAGTCCCAGCTACTCGGGAGGCTGAGGCAGTAGGATCGCTTGAGCCCAGGAGTTTGAGGTTGCTGTGAGCTAGGCTGACGCCACGGCACTCACTCTAGCCCGGGCAATAGAGCGAGACTCTGTCTCAAAAAAAAAAAAAAATAGCTCTTTTTTTATTTTATTTATTTTTATTTTTTTGAGACAGAGCCTCACTCTGTTGCCCAGGCTAGAGTGCTGTGGCGTCAGCCTAGCTCACAGCAACCTCAAACTCTTGGGCTCAAGCGATCCTCCTGCCTCAGCCTCCCGAGTAGCTGGGACTACAGGCATGCGCCACCATGCCCAGCTAATTTTTTCTATATGTATTTTTAGTTGTCCATATAATTTCTTTCTATTTTTAGTAGAGACGGGGTCTCGCTCTTGCTCAGGTTGGTCTCAAACTCCTGACCTTGAGCGATCCACCCGCCTCAGCCTCCCAGAGTGCTAGGATTAAAGGCGTGAGCCACCACACCCGGTCTCTCTCTCTTTTTTTTTTTAATCACAATAATACTATATGGGTGTATCACAGTTTGTTTATCTATTCACCTATTAAAGGACATCTTGGTTACTTCCAGTTTCGGGTAATTATGAATAAAGCTGCTACAAACATTCATCAAGTTTTTGTGTAGACCTGAGTTTTCAAATCATTTGAGTAAATACCTAAGAGTTCAATTGCCCAGTCATACGGTAAGACTGTTTAGCTTTGTAAGAAACTGCCAAACTTTTCCAAAGTAGCTGGGTCATTTTGTGTTTCCTCCAGCAACAAACAAGAGTTCCTGTTGCTCCACATTCTTGCTGGTATTTGGTTGTGTGGGTGTTCTGGATTTTGGCTGTTTTAATAGGTGTTTAGTGTAATTTTGTTTAATTTGCAATGCCCAAATGATATATGATGTTGACCATCTTTTCATATTCTTATTTGCCATTTGTATGTCTTCTTTAATGAGGTATCTGTTCTGATCTTTTGCTCATTTTTAAATTGGGTTGTTTATTGTTGAGTTTTAGGAATTCTTTGTCTATTTTGGATACAGGTCCTATTTTGCAAGTAATTTCTCCTAGTCCGTGGCTTGTTTTTTCATTCTCTTAGCAGTGTCTTTGACAGAGCAGAAGATTTTTATTTTGATGTCATTTTTGCTTTCATGGGTCATGCTTTTTGGTATTTATAACCTCAGTCACCAAACCCAAGGTCACATAGATTTTTTTTTCTCCTATTTTTTTTTCTAGTTTTCCAGTTTTGAATTTTCCATTGGGTTTAAGGTCTATATCTAGATTCATTATTTTGCTTATGTCCAGTTGTTCTAGCTCCATTTGTTGAAAAGACTATTCTGTATAAATTGCCTTTGCTCGTTTGTCAAAGATCAGTTGACTATATTTGTGGAAATCTCTTCTGGGCTCCCTATTCTGTTCCATTGAGCTATGTGGTTATTCTTTTGCCAGTACCCTGCTGTCTTGATTATGTGTTACAGTTTTTTATTATGTTTCTATCTCTTTTTATGTATCTCTGATGAAGTTGTGTCTCTAACTCATCTTTCCCTTAAGCCCTCTGGTTTTGTTGTGTGATTTTGCACTGCACATTGATTTTTAGAAATGCATGTGTCATAGGAATCAGGGACTGAGTCCCCCTCTGCCTTCCTGACTAAGGTTTGCCAGGGGGCTCAGGTCATTAGCCCTGGACTGGCAGGGATGGTCTTGGTCACTGCTGACCAGTGATAGTCCTTCTTTTCTGTTTTTAATCTTGAGAAAAAGCAATAGAACGTACATGGTTTTGGGGGAAAAAAACCAAAAAACTCATCCAGTATAGTTGGTTAGATTCTTGATAAAGGATGACTGTGATATTTCTCTTCTTCCAGTGTGTTTTTCTGTCCTTGTTTTTTAAGTCAGTCTACAGGACAGAGTCTTCATGTAATTAACCTTCTATTTGGGCTCAGCTCAGGGTTGACTCACTCCTGTAAAGCAGCCAGGGGAGCTGCTTAACTTAGTCATGTGTATTTTGACTGAGGCAGCAATTAGGGGAAGGGTCTTGAGTCAGCTACTGGTCAGATCTGGGTTTGAGTCCCACCCAGGCATTCACACAGGCAGAAGCTGGTGCTGGGTCCCTCCTGAAGTGTGACATACAGTCCTCCTTTGGGGTTTCAGATGCCTCCTGTCTCATGTCAGTGCCATTTCCACCCTCGCCAGGCTCCTGGTTAGCTGCTGCCACTGGAATCAGTGTTGCTACTGTTGTGGTTGGACTGGGATGTGGCCCAGGCTGTCTCTACAAGAGGGTGTCCATGTATGAGGGTCACATGACAGTATAGGAGGGACCTGCAGGCCTCTCTTCGGGCAGCCTATCCAGGCCATGCGTGCCAGGACCAGACATCTGGGCTTGGACTGCCTCTTGGGACACGGTAAGTCCCAACATCCTTCAGTCTGAGCATTAGGCTCTCACCTTGGGGTGTTGCAAGCCCTTTGCAGCAGGTGACCTGCAGGAGACTGCAGGATAGACATGTACCCAGGGTGCCTGTCACTCATCAGGCTCTCAGGTGAGTGTCAAGACATTCTGAAGGGCATTGACTCCTGCTCTTTCTTGCACCCTGGCTACGGCACTGCCAACAGGTCTGTCCACCTTGCAGAACTTCTCTGGGCAGATTGAGCATTTGTGTTGTCACAGCGTGTGACTATCTTTCTTCTCTAGCTCTGTTCTCTTAGTGTGTCCTGCAGCGGGAAAAACCCAGGGGGTTGTAGAGAGACAGTCTAAGGTTGAGGTTCTCCTGCCACTTACTGACTGTGAGCCTTTCTGGCCCTTCCTAAAACAGCTTTAATAAGGTCAAGAAATGTGATGAGGGTTACAAATGAAGTGAAAAGAAACCTGGACTGCTGCTAGCTCTCCTGTGGTTTCTGGCCCAGCCTGGCTCAGGCTACTCTGCCTGCCGAGCTATCCTCCCCTGGCCTGGAACAGATGTGACCTGGACAGCTGCCCATCAGGGCCCCCAGGCTGCCTCGTCCTGCCCTGACGGCAAGCTGTTAAATGGAGGTTTGTGTTGGGGCAGCCAGCTGCCGTGAAAGACAAGGGCTGGTCCCCAGGCCCCAGAATGGCCTCTGAGTACTTGGGTGGGGGAGCCAGGGTCCATGGGGACCTCTGCCAGCCCTGGATGCAGCTGGCCAGAAGCCTGTCTGCTGACACTGGAGCAATTAGGGTGTAATCTTCTCTAAATGGCACCCAATTCTGACTAAATCCCTCCTACCCGGGGATGAATTCCCAGTTTTCTAAAAGCAGCTTAGCATTTGGACACTGCCCAGGGCAGCTAGGGTTTGTGGTTGGTGATGGGACAGCCACTGCAGGTTGATGTGGGCCTCACAGAGGAGGGGCCATGGGTGGGCAGGGGCTGGTAACAACCACCGCAGCACCGCGCTATTCCCTGTATGGGCACCTCTTCGGGCCCTTGGTCCTAGTGATCCCCGTATCTACAAGTATAGGTGCTCCTAGGGAAACAGAGGCCCAAAGCCACATGGTGGGAAGGGTGAGCCAGCTCCCCTCAGCCTCCTGCCATGTGAGGGACAGATGGGCCTACAGAGGGGCCGGGTCCGTGTTCCTGGAGCTCTGCCAACACAGTGCTGGCCATGAGGGGGATGGAGGTGAGGACCTGGTCTAGGAGCCTGCCAGGGGGTTTGGAAGGGGGCACACCAGCATGCAGATCCACTTCCCCAGCATAGCCAGGGGTCTGGTGCAAAGTGCTTTTCCACAGAGCTGTCCAGCTCCTGCACTGGACACGATCCTCTGAGATGAGCACATAGGAGGTGTTCTTGGCAGGGTGGGTAGAGGGCAAGATCCATTTCACCCCTTGGATCCCTGGTGACATCCTGGCTCTGAGATGTGGTCTGATGGAGACCCAGTGGGGAAGTCACAGGGCTCTGTCGAGCCCTACAGAAGGTTCTATCTTTGTATAGGAGCTTGGCAAGCCACCATCTTGGTGGTCCTTCCCTAGAGGCTGCTGGAGAGCCCCGCTACCACCTTCCATATTGATGTGAGGCCCCATTTTCAGTCCAGGCTGCATTTTTCAATGCGGCCTCTGACCTCTGACATGTTTGGACCAACTCTGGCTGCTGACTAGATGATTGTTTTATTGAGCTCTCATTTTTAAAAATCAAGGTATAATTTGTCTATAAGATGCACAATTGTGTACACTCATGTGGCTGCCCTGCAATAAAGGTTACCCAGAAGTGCTCATGCCCTTCCAGTCCGCCCACCAGTGTGCTGTCTGCCTTCGCCTGCAGTGATTAGGTTTCTTCGTACTTGGTGTACAGACTTTGGAGGAACTCATGGTCATGCGGGTCAGGAATTTTCTCACTTCTGAGCAGCGTCTGTGGTATTATCGTACCACAGTTAGTGGACTCTGGGCATTGGCTGTGTTAGCTCTCGGAGTGCAGCCACTGTGAACCGTGCACCACGCTTGATGTGGACATGTGGCATGTCCTTCCACCTGTCTCAGGTGATGCCCACAGCAAGGCCCTCGCCCCCTCATGTCCTCACATGGACATGGCCCCCAGCCGGGAGGCCAGCCAGCCCTTTCACCCAAGCTTTGTTCCCTCAGTAACCTGTGTCTGGGGAGGGAGGGACCATGTGTCAGGAGGGAAATGATCCCCACAAATTATGAGGAATGGGGCTCGGGGACCACTATGACTGGCTTCAGCCAGATCTGAATTAATAGGCACTCCAGGCAGGGCGCGGTGGCTCACGCCTGTAATCCTAGCACTCTGGGAGGCCGAGGTGGGCGGATCGTTTGAGCTCAGGAGTTTGAGACCAGCCTGAGCAAGAGCGAGACCCCATCTCTACTAAAAATAGAAAGAAATTATATGGACAGCTAAAAATATATATAGAAAAAATTAGCCGGGCATGGTGGTGCATGCCTGTAGTCCCAACTACTCGGGAGACTGAGACAGGAGGATCCCTTGAGCTCAGGAGTTTGAGGTTGCTGTGAGCTAGGCTGACGCCATGGCACTCACTCTAGCCTGGGCAACAAAGTGAGACTCTGTCTCGAAAAAAAAAAAAAAAAAAAAAAGGCACTCCCCTGTAAGCCCAAGCTTTCTAGATTCCACGTTAAGACCCTCTCAAGGGTTGAGTCATAGGTGTTCACGCCCCTGGGAATGGAAGTTTCCAGTTCTCCAGGTGCTTCTGAGGTACAGGGTGGGTTGGGGCACTGGTCAGACAATCAAGTGCCATGGGTCCAGGTCCAGCCACTTCTGGCTTGTCAACCTCCTCTTTCTTGCTTTTT
Organism: Eulemur rufifrons; assembly: GCF_041146395.1. NCBI lineage: Eukaryota > Metazoa > Chordata > Mammalia > Primates > Lemuridae > Eulemur > Eulemur rufifrons. Next base: position 201,496,912 of record NC_090989.1, on the reverse strand, counting down.
CTGTTAGACCCACTTGGGGAAATGTTTATAGAGATGCATGTTCTCAGAGTTCAGTTTCTCACCTGTGAAAAGAGCTAATACCTCCCATGAGAGAAGCTGATGAGCTTATTTGGGGCAAACTAATTTGCAATGACACCTTGGGATTATTGCCCTCCCTCCCCTAAGCACCCCAAGTTCTCTTGCTTTTCTTTTAATAGCTGTGTTGTCCTCTGTCTTCTGCCCTGCTAGGCCCTCGTCAGAGCTGGAGAGGTGATCACGGCAGCCCAAGGCTGGAGGGACTTGCAGGGATAGGGAGGGGGCATCTGGACAGAGCAGGCCCAGCAAAGATGGGGACCACCCACCTCCGTTAGGTGGGTCCCAACCCTTGGCACACTGCCTTTGCCTGTCCCTCTCACACATCTCGAATGCTTTCTGTCTTAGATCCGGGTCATTACTGGGCTAAGCAATAGGCAGGGATTCCAGTGCACCTTCCACTCATCCCCTAACTCTGTCCCTCTCTCCTGGCCCCCAAGTTCTCCTATGCCTCCCTCTCAGGTTTGGGTTCACTTTCTGCTGGTGCTTTGTAGCTACTCTAACTTGTTTTTCTTGAATTGCTTCCAAGGCTGTATGTCTATCTGTGGGGTGGCCTGAAGCATTTTGGCCCTATGTAAACCCTTTTCTTTCCATTTCTTTTCACCATTTCCTGACCAGACCGTGTTCTTATATCAGATTTTTCTGAAATGCACTTATGGAAGTTTGATCTTTCATCTTAGCTCTGATACCATCCGTTTTCATCAATAACATGTAATTAAATTCCCTGTGGTACATTTGGTTTGGGATTTTATTAATCTTTTAAACTATAATTACATATAGTAAAGTGCACAGACTTTAAGTGCATGTGTGTATGTTGGCAACTACACGTATCATCCTGGGGTACATCTGTAGGTTGTTACCACTCATTGCTGCATGGGGTTTGTTTGTGAGGATATACCATACTTCCCTCACTCATTGTCAGATAGATAAGCAGCATTAGGGTCATTTTCAGCTTGGGGCTGTTAGACTGCTCCTGTGGATGGTTGGTGCCCATTTCTGTTGAATGGAATGGCTGGGGCAGTGTAGGGTGGGCTGTCTTCCAGAGTAGCACAGGAGTGTGTGGGAGCTCCTATCCTCACCCTCCTCACCCCTGGCCCTTGGTGTTGTCTTTGTTTTAATACTAGCCATTTTGAGCAATGTGTAGCAATAGCTCATTCCAGTAGTAATTTGTATTTCCCATAGACCATTTCCTGTGTTTGCTGGCCATTCAGAGAGCCTCTTTTATGAAGACAGTGCACCTGTTGGATGTCTGCCTTTTTCTTATTGATGTATAGGAGCTCCTTATATATTCAGGGTACAGATCCGTTTGCCATCAGGCAGAAGTTCTGACACAGTGGTACAGCAAAAAGAGCTGGTGTGAAGAGGGCAAGGGACAGTTCTGTTCCAGCTATGCTTCTGCCCTGTTACGGCCTTGGCCTCTTGGAGCCTTAGGTTCCTCCTCCATAAAATGGGAATGTGAATTCTCCTGAGAACTTTGAGACAGGCATCAAATGAAATAATATGCTTAAGGAGCCATATAGAGTAGTAGCTGTTATTGGTACTATTTAATAATAATTTTTTTTTTTTTGTAAAATGGAGAGACTTCACACCCACTAAGAGGGCTCTAATCAAAAGATAGACAATAAAAAGTCCTGGCAAGGATGTGGCAGAATTGGAACCTGCCTGCATTGCTAGTGGGAATGTAAAATGAGGTGGTCATTATGGAAGCAGTTTGGCAGTTCCTCAAAAAAAAGTTAAGGAGATACTACATGACATAGTAGTTCTGCTCCTAGGCATATACTTGAGAATTGAAAGGATACATCCACGTGAAAACTTGTAGATGAATGTTTATAGTATTATTATTCATAATAGCCCCAAAGTGGAAATAAATCCAAATCCCCACCAAATGATAGATAAACATGTGATCTATTCATACAATGAAATATTATAATATTTGGCCATAAAAAGGAATTAAATTCTGGTACATACTACAACATGGATGAACCTGGAAAACATTATGCTAAGTGAAAGAAGCCCGTTACAAAAGATGACATGTTTATTGTATGATTCCATTTATACGAAATGTCCGGAACAGATAAATTTATAGAGACCGAAAATAGATTGGTTATTTTCAGGGTCTGGGGAAGGGAACTGGGGAGTGACTGCTCATAGGGCTGGGATTTCTTTGGGCGGTGATGGAAATGCAGAATTAATGGTGATGGTCACTCTGTGAATGTGCTAAAACCACTGAATGGTACACGTTAGAGGGTGAATATTATGCTGTGTGGATTATATCTTTAAATTTTTTTTTTAATGGAGGTGAGGGGGAGAGTCTTTTTGCTTGCTAAATCTTTTAGATAAATTTCACTATTATTCTGAAGTAATCCCCAAAAGATTTGAGGCAGCTTCCTTCTAGGTCTGTGGCTGTGATGCCCACATTGCATGAAGTCCACATGACAATTTGAGGAATAATCTGACATTCAACTTATGTTTAGCCTTTCTCATTAGTGTATTTATTAAAATAATTTCTTTTAATAAATCTCGTGTTTCTAGTTAAATTAATATCTGGGGGTTAATTTTTTTTTTTAGGTCAAGATTATAAATGTAACTTCTCTTTTTTATTATGTATTCCTAACCTGGCACTTTAATTTAGGGGATTTTGTGGGTATCTTGGGGTATTTGAGATCACTATTTGACCTTTTGGGGCCTGTTTCTTTTCTTTTCTTTTTTTTTTTTTTTTTGAGACAGAGTCTCGCTTTGTTGCCTGGGCTAGAGTGAGTGCCGTGGCGTCAGCCTAGCTCACAGCAACCTCAAACTCCTGGGCTCAAGCGATCCTTCTGCCTCAGCCTCCCAAGTAGCTGGGACTACAGGCATGCGCCACCATGCCCGGCTAATTTTTCTATATATATATTTTAGTTGGCCAGATAATTTCTTTCTATTTTTAGTAGAGACGGGGTCTCGCTCTTGCTCAGGCTGGTCTCGAACTCCTGAGCTCAAACAATCCACCCGCCTTGGCCTCCCAGAGTGCTAGGATTACAGGCGTGAGCCACCGCGCCTGGCCCTGGGCCTGTTTTTAGCACATTTCTAGACAAAACTGTCACCTGCAAAAAAATATGGAATTAATTTATCCTTTCTTATGTTTCTTTTTTTTTCCCTGGTCTTCTCTTTTAAATGTGATGAGAGGGTACTCTGGCTTTGTCCTTTTAAGGGGGATAACTCAAATGCATCTTCATTTACTAATGCTTCTCCATTATTTATTAATGCAGTCCATTTTATTTATTATGTTTGCTCTTGTTTTAAATCTAGGTAGATTTACTATAGCAATAGGTGCTCTTTTTATGACATTAAGAGAGAGGATTACCACATCCATTTTTCGAGAGCTTCAGCTGAGAAGAGCTTTAGGCCAAATTACAGGGAAAGTATCTTGGCATAGATGGCATTTTCACTTCCTTTTTAAACATTAGTTTGTCTGTGGCAGAAATGGTAGTCTCCTTCTGACATACTAAATGATTTACTTGTTATGCTTGTAGGCCTATCCTGTTTCATAGCGGATGCTGGGTATAGATTTTTACAATTGAATTGGTTTACCCAGTTTTATGTTCCTGGGTAAGGTCTTATGATCACAGTGAATAATTTTTAAGGTGAATTGTTGCCCTCGTTTGCTGAGTTTTTGCATTCAAATTAAGCATGAGATTGATTCGTGAGTCCCTCCCCTTTAGAAGGGGAAGATCTGTTGAGATCAGTGAATGAGTTCATAACACATCTGTTGAACATTCCCATTGAGTTTGCAATGCCCTCCCTCCTCCCTCCTCTTTTCCCTTCTCATTCTTTTTTTGAGTGGATATGGTAGTGGACAGAGATGCTTTAGTTCTGGGCCTGGGTTGACATCCTGCTCTGCCACACAGCACCTGAACTACCTCTTAGACATGCACTTCCTGCCTTGGCTCTGCGGTGAGATGGGCTTGCTGTTGCCAATGTCTGTCTTGCCCAGGGCTGCGGAATGGAACCAGCGATGTGGTAGCTTAGTCTTCACATTGTCCATAGGGACTGAGACGGGCCAGTAAGTGCTTAGTTCCCTGGTTTAGGGGTATGTGCTCTGCACAAACCTACCAGCCTAAGTACAGTCATTAGCAGGTTAAAAAAAATTACACTAACATAGTTGCTTTGCTTTTTTTCTTTTGTTTCTGGGTTTTTGTTGTGTCACTTCCCCTTTGTGAGACTTTTGCCTTGTTACTTTGTTCAGTTTCTAAAATCCTGGAGTAGAGAAGGTGTTCCTTTTTATCATTAATGTTTATTTTTAGTGCAGACACCCCCCTCCCCAAACAGAACACTGCTTTGGCAGTGATCCTGAAGTTTTGATATGATATTTCTATTTTTTGTTTATTCAGTTTCCTGTTATTTTGTTCTGTGTGTGCTCTCTGATACAGATATTATTTAAGAGATCATTTTTCAATTTTCACATGTTTGGGTACATGCTAACATTTTCTCATAGCTTATTTTTTAGAAAAATTTTAGGTTTACAGAGAACTTGTAAAATACTGTTTTTATTTTTCTTCCACGGTGCACAGACACATAAATGGAATTTATTCCTATTTTAGCTTGCTCTGATGTCATTCCTCATCCCCTTGTGATATCATTTCCTTACAAAAAAGATCTATCTTTAAGAGGTTATGCCTTCAGTCCTGCTGTTGAGTTTTCTGTTCCTGCCAATCCTGATTTGCTTGCAATTGCTGAGCCCACAATCTCTTGCTCTTTGCCTAGTTGACACTTGCATGTATTTCACACTAGGCTGTTGGGGTCATGATCAGTTTAATCAGCCTTTGATAGTGCATTTAATCTCTTAATGGTATAAATTCTGTATCTCATATTGTCAAGCTTGTATTTATATCAGCTTAATAGGCCTGAGCCCACTCTTTAATTTAATAAGGCTTGATGCCATTTGGTCTCCTGTGGAGTCCTGGTTATTCAGTGCTCTGAATAGCATACGGGGACATCCAGAGTGGAGCAAGATCATGTGTGTGTGTAGCCTCCAGCATCCCCCATGTCCTGCAGGCCACCTCAGCTTGTTTCCAGGCTTTGGAAACACCAGATTCCTGTTTGACTCCATCGAGTATTCAAGCCCTATGGCTTGTATGTGGCAGATTTTTAGGGGACAAATCTATCATGCATTCAGTATTTACTGAGCACATGACTGTGAAGGCAGTGAGCATTGGACCTGAGCTGCTGTTGCCTGGCTATGCTGATTTCTCTGCCTCCTTCTCCCTTACAAGGAGTAAAATTGTGGGAGGAGAGGTGGGCCTTGCTCCAAAGGCCATGTGCCCTCCCTCAGGGACAGAAGCTAGCAACTACCCTTTGTGGGCGCCCTTGCCATCCAAATGCGAGGTTCTAGCAGGGATACCACTTCCAAACAGAAGAGGGGATGGACACTTCAGGGGGCTCCTCACTGTGGTTGGGGGAAATAGAGAGGCTGGGGCACTGACGATCAGTGAACAAGTGAGTCTGGTCATTCTGTGATTCTCCAGGATGTGAGGCTTTGGGGTCTTGGCTGACTGATCAGGCTGCAGGCCTGCACACTTTGGTTCTGGGAGGCCTGATAGTGTCTGCTTTCCCTGTATCACTGGCAACCACCAGAGGCCAGTCATATAGTAAGTGCTAGTAAGTGCTGTTGGTAAAGGTTTAGGATATGCTCAAGCCAGCCCCTGGGGTTTTCCAACAAGATGAGTGCTGAGCAAGGGACATCCAGAGGACACTGCCTTCTTCTCCTCCAGTTCCAGGAGTGGATGAGGATCAGACTATTCCCTTGCTCAGCCCTGATAAGGAGCCAGCAGCATCTCTACCTTAGCAGGCAGTGGGAGCACCTGGCCAAAGTGGGTAGGCCAAGGACAGACGGGCAACTGGTGGGATTCCTGGGATGCCAGGCCTGGTTGTTCCCTGGAGGCTGGGCCCACCCTGGTACAGGCGTGGTAGCTGATCAGGGATGAATGTGGGAGCAGTGTGAGACCAGCTTGCTGTGGGTGGGTGGTGCTGGATCAGCTTAGACAAAGGCGTTGAGGATCCCAGCTTTGTTGTGGAAACTGCATCCTGGAACAAGTCTGCCTCATTGGAATGCTGAGGCTGGCTCTCCTGGCTTGGCAGGTGTTGTGCCTGCTGCATCAGATGGCCAAACTGGTTTAGGAAGAAAGAGAATTGCCGGGACAGCCCTGCCTGGAGGCCTGGTGCCCCGCCTTGATGGTGCAGGCCTTCTCCAGGGAGCCTACACCCAGTGGAATATCTGGGGTAAGGGGGTTTTTCAGTCTTCAGTGCACACCTGTTTCCAGGCCCTGTATCGGTTGGTTCAGAAACTGAAGGGTCAGCCTCCAAGAGCTAGGACTGATGGCCAGCTGTTTCATGGAGATGTCCACATTGTTCTCTTGAGAATGGGGAAGTGGTTGGGGCAACTTTCCTGTGTAGGTGAATAGACTTATTTCATTATGCAGTTGTCACAGAGCTGGGTGTCCCCACTGGCTGACTCCAGAGCAGGGATATCTCCTATGTGTGTCCTATGTGTGAATGGAGAGTGAGCTGCCTCTTGGGCGTGGGGTCGGCGGTGGGGGGTGGTGGCAGTGGCAGCAGGGACTGACCAACTGCTTGGCAGGTGGAGGGGGCAGGCACTGGCCTGGGGCCACTCTTCAAACCCTGTCACTCCTCATAAATGGGCTGGCTGTAGGTGACTTTGACCTGGTGGCCACGCTGCCTCAGCACATGGTAGGGCATAGGAGGGCCTCGCCTGGAGTCATAGCTGGCCAGTGGCAGAGCCAGGATTTGGGCCCAGGTGGCCTGGCTCCAGATGTGCACATACCTGTTGGCTTTCCTGTTTTGCCACTGGGAAGTGCTCAGGGCAGCAGGTGCCTCCCGCAAAGTGGGTACCTCCAGGAAGGCTGGGGGTCTGTGTGACTGAGGGAGGGAGGAGGAGGGATTCTTGTCTAGGGCTCTGGAGGTCCTGATATGAGAAACTAGGTCTCCTTCTCACCTCACCTTGTCCTGCCTCTGTGCTTTGCTCACGCTGTTCCTTCTACCTGGAGCACCTCACCCCCCTCCCAGGCTCTGATCAGCTGCCACCATTTCCTCCTCTGCACCAGGCGTGAGTCAGGGATGCAGCCCTTCCAGCATATGCTGACAGATTTTCTATAATGAACCATAAGAAGTAGCACTTGAAGAGTTGTTTCAGGGTGATGGGGGTGCCCAGGTGATAACAGGGAGCTTTGCTGGTGCCCGAATCATGAGAGGATGAGAACTGCTGCCTTGACCAGGGGTCAGCAAACTGCTGCCTCATGGACCACATCTGGCCCACAACCTGGTTTTGCAAATAAAATTGTTTTGGAACACAACCTTCAGATAGTCAGTAGTGTCCTGAAATCAAACTGCAGGAGGCACCTTGGCATTAGAGTCTCAAAGCCAGAAAGACCCTGCTTTTAACCCCCAGGAAGCCCATTGTTGGTTGTAATCTTTTCCTTTACTTCATTGGCCCGCTTCTGTTTCTGAATCTCAGCCTTTCTTCGGGGTGATGGGGTCCTGAATATCCAGTGTGGGCTTGTTCTAGAGCTACCCAGCCTCCTGTGTACCACCTTTACCCTGGGGTCCATCATGTTGACGGTGGACCAGGGACAAATGTGGATATGCTGACTCTGGAGGAGGTGGCTCCGTGTTGGGCATCCAGAAGGCAGTGGGAGCCCTAGAGAGGAGAGCAGGGAGTGACTCCCTGAATTTATAATTTAAGGCTCCTGTTGTTGGGGGCTGGGTGGGAGGCCACACAGGCTCTGGTAAGGGAATTCTGTTAACGCACTAAATCCTTACAGCAATGACCTCAAGTTGGTGGTGTTATTAACCCAGGTTACAGATGAGGAAATTGAGATACAGCATGATTTGTGCCCACCATAGTCACCCAGCTGTGCTGTCACAGCTTATTTCAGAGATGGACCAACTGAGGCAGCAGGGGGTGTTGGCTGTGCTTCCTTGAGATGTTGTGGTAGGTATGGGCTCATGCTCCCAGGTGTGCCCAGGGCCTGGCCTGCTCTACTGTCCATCTCCTGGGGGCGAGGTCACTGAGCTCACCTCTTAGATGGGACCCTTGCCACCCTGTCTTTCATCCCAAGACCTTGTCCTGGGCACTACACATTCCACACTGTGGCCAGACTGTGCTGCCTTGGCAAGGCACTGAGCTCTGTTGTGCCTCAGTTTCTCTGTGTGCAAAGTGAGACCTTGTGCAGGGTCCTCCCATGGAGCGGCTAGAATAGTCTAGCATACAGGGTGTGCTCGATTGAAGGCAGCTGCAGTCACATGACTGGTTCCACAGGTCATGGGTGGCTGCTGTCATTTAGGGATGAGGTCACCTGGCTGGTACATGAATATTTGAACCAAATCCTTAGGACAAGTGAGGAAGGGCTGCCTAGAGGCTGGACCGCCCTAACAGGGACCTACTGCCTCCCATCCCTACTGGGCTCCTGTCCCATGGGGCTCTTACAGTGAGACTCGGGGCCCGAGTAAGCAAGGATCGCAGTGAGTCCAGATTCACTTTGCTATGTGCCAGTGACTGGTAGGCCGTCACTGTTTCTGCCCTGCTCCATGGGTGAGGACAGGGAAGTCACAGAATTGAGGCACTTGCAGAGGTCAGTTCCTGCTCCCTTCATAGCCCGTCAGCCCCCCACCTCTGCCCCCACCCTCCTTTGTCTCCCTCCTTCATCCTCTGCTTGACGTGGCCTGGGGTCTGACTGTAGCAATCTTTCCTGCCCAAATCCTCTTCATTGTCTTCAAATTCCCCATTCCTCATGCTGTTCCCTCAGCTGAAGCCACACTTCCCACCACGTATGGTTTTGAAATCCTGCCCCTGAGCCCCCACGATTTCTCCTTTCTGGCCTGAAACCCCTGCCCCCCTATATTTGACAGACCCAGCCTCCTATTCAGTCTATCCTGAGGCCATGCCACTGAGGGAGAACCCAGCCTTCCCAGCCACATCTGGCCCTGGCTCCCTGTAGGCACAGATGATTGTGCCGTGTCCATATTGGTGTGGCTGAACTTGAAGCCAGCATTCTTAGGGGACAGAATAACTTAGGCCAGCAAACAGGCCAGCATCCTTCCCCAAGGCACCTGGCTGGTAGTGACCTCATCCTTGGGCTCACGCAGCCATGTTGGATCTTGCCTGGCCTAGGCAGCTTCAGAGCAGTGGGCAGGGTGTGGGCCTGGAGCCTACATCAAGCACAGAATCCACCATAGCCAGGACAGCCCCTGGGGGGATATCACCAAGTCACTGCCTCCTCCTCAAAGCCCAAGTTAACATAGTTCTGTGGTCCAGGAGCATGGGAGCTCAGGCCTTCCTCCTCCCTGTCCCTTTTTTTCCCTAGAGCAGCCAGGGAATTTTGTGGGCAGGTATAGAATGGAGATCACATCTGGGGTCCCCTTCCCAGGCTGGATCTTGATGGCAGAGTGGGCAGAGCCCTCCTGTGGGCAGGCAGGGGCTCACACTCCACAGGGCACTGGCCTGGGAGGTCCATGATGAGGCAGGGGAAGCAGCAAGAACAACAAGCCCACAGCTGGTGACCCCCATGTCAGACCATGAACACCACTTCTTTGAGTGCTTCCTCAGGAGAGGACTAGAGGAGACAAATGGCCTGTGGGAGGCAGAAGAAGGAGTGATTCCAGGTGTCCTAGAGGGAGGCAAGTTTGGGGATGGACTTGAAAGGCTGCATAGGATTGTGTGAGGTGGGGTTGAGGGTGTCTTGGTCAGAAGTTCAGACAGATGATCTCAGTGACCAGGGCACTGTCTCACCTCTCTGACTCTCAGCCTCCTGGCCTGTAAGCTGGAGACGACAACCACAGGGATTGACTCTCTGTCTTGTAGGTTTACACTTTCCAGGTTTGGGGTACGATGCTTCAAAAACATCTGAGTTATTTTTTAAAACAGCTTTATAGTAAACTGTATATATTTATTCAGTGTAAGTTTTCATATAGGTATATGGTCACAAGAGCATCAGCGTAACCAAGATAAGGGACATGTCTCTCACCTCACGTTTCCTCATTTCTATTTTTAATCCCTCCCCATTCTCGGGGAACCACAGTATAGATTCATTTGCATTGTATAGAGTTTTACAGAAATGGACTTACACAGTATATATTGCTTTTTGGTCTGGCTTTCCACTAGATAATTTTGAGATGTATCCGAATTAATGTGTGTATCAATAATTGATTCCTTTGGTTACTGAGAAGTATTCCATCATATGGATGCATCACACTTTTAAAAAAATCCTTTTTCCTGATGGTTATTCAATTGTTTATTCAGTTGTTCAGTTGTTATTCAGTTATTCATTTGTTTCCAGTTTGGTTTGTTTTGCCTATTACAAATATACACATTCCTGTGCAGGTCTTTGTGTGGACATACGGCTTCATTTCTCTTGGATAAGTACCTAGGAGTGGATGACTATGCTGTGCATTAGATATATACTTAATTTTTTAAGAATCTGCTAAATTCTTTTCCAAAGTGGTTATACTGTTTCACCTTCCCCACCAGCAGCATTTAAGAGTTTCTGTTGTTCCACACCTGTGCCAACACTTGGTAGGATCAATCATTTTGATTTTAAACACTCTAACAGATATGTGCTAGTATCTCATTGTAGTTGTAATTTGCATTTTCCTAGTGACCAATGATGTTAAGCATCTTTTCATGTGATTCTTTCCCTTACATATATCTTCTTGGTGATGTATCCGTTCAATTTTTTTGCCCATTTTTTGTTGGGTTGTTTTCTTCTTACTTGTTTTGAGAGTTCTTTAGATATTCTGGATACAAGTACTTTAGCAAACAAGTGATTTGCTAAGTTTTTGTCTCATTCTATGTCTTGTCTTTTCATTCTCTTTTAACATATCTTTCAAATAGCAGATGTTCTTAATTTCAAAGGCCGATTTACTGATTTACAGATCGTGTCCAAGTTCACAAACTTTTTCTCCTATGTTTTCTTCTGGAAGCTTTATACTTTTAATATTTCAGCCTGTGGTCCATTTCGAATTAATTTTCATATACGGCATGAGGTAGAGCTTGAAGTTCATTTTTTTAATATTGGCAATCATTTATCCAATCATCATTTGCTAAAAGATTATCCTTTTGCCACCAAATTGCTTTTTTCAAATCAGTTGACCGTTCTTGTGAATCTATTTCTGGATTCTCTATTCTTTCAGTAGATCTATTTCTCTACCTTTATGCCAATACCTGTATCTCTTGATTACTGTAGGTGTATAATAAGTATTGAAATCAGGTAGGGTCAGTCCTCCTAACTTTTTCTTTTTCAAAACTTTGGCTATTCTAGATTTTTTTTGAATTTCCATATGAATTTTAGAAACAGCTGGTCAATTTCTACAGAAAAGCTGAGATTTTGATTGACATTGTGATGAATTGGTAGAGTAATCTGTGGAGAACTGATGTCTTAATAGCATTCAGACCCATGAACAGTGTAGCTCTCCCTTTGTTTTGTTGGTTAATTTCTCTCAGCAATATTTTGTGACCTACATATTTAGTATGTAGGTCTTGCACATATTCTCTCAAATTTAAGCATAAAAGCATTTAATATTTTTGATGCTATTATAAATAGCTTTTGTTTAAAATTACACTTTCTGAAATAAATTTGATTTTCATATATTGATCTTGTATCTTGTGACCTAGCTAAATTCACTCATTACATCTAGTAGCGTTTTTGTAGGTTTCTTTAGATTTTCTATGTAGGCTGTCATGTAGTTTATGAAAAGACATTTTTGCTTCTTCCTCTCAAATCTGGATGCCTTTGTTTTTTGTTTTGTTTTGCTTCATTTTACTGCAGGCTGGAAATTCAAGTACGATGGAGAAGTGAAGTGATTAGATTCCATTCTTCACCATTAAGTAATATCAGCTGTGAGGTTTTTGGAAAATGCCCTTTATCAAGTTGAGGAAGTTTCTTTCTGTTTTGATGAGAGTATGTATCAGGGGTGGATGTTCAATTTTGTCTCATCATTTTCCTGAATCTTTTGACATGATCATATGGTTTTGCTTGTTTGTTAATATACTGAATTACATTGATTTTTTTTTCTAATGTTAATTACCCTATATTCTTTGAATAAGCCCCATGTTACCACGATGCCTTATTGTTTTTATAAATTGGTAGATTCTATTTGACAAAATTTTACAAAGACATTTTTTGCATCCATGTTCATGAGGGATATTGGCCCGTAGTTTCTTTTTTTGTACTGCCTTTGATTTTGGTTACAGGGTAATGCGGGGCTCATAAAATTCGTGGAAAGCATTTCTTCGTTTTCAGTTTTCTGGAAAAGTTTGTGTAGGATTGGACTTAACTTCTTTTTAAAATTTTTTAGTATTCATCAGTTTAAACTATCTGGACCCATAGTATTCTTTGTGGGAAGGTCTTAAATTACACATTTAATTGCTTTAGTAGATATAGGACTTTTCAAGATATCTATTTCTTTTTGAGTGGGCTTTGGTAGTTTGTGTCTTTCAAGGTATTTGTCCATTTCATCTAAGTTGTCAAATTTATTGGCATAAAGCTACTCATGACATTCCCTTATTATTCTTTTAATATCTGTAAAATTTACAGGGTTCTCACCTTTTATTCCTGATAATGGTAATTTGTGTCTTCTCTTTTTTTTACCTCCTGATTAATCTGGTTAGAGGTTTATCAATTTGGTTGATCTTTTCAAAGAACTTGCATTTGGTTTCATTAGTTCTTTTCTATGCTTTTTCTTATTTCATTGATCCCCACTGTGGTCATTATATCCTTTTTTCTTACTTTGGGTTTCATTTACTCTTTTTCTAGGTTTTTGTTTATTAACTTTTTATTGAGGAAAAACTTATAGAGCATAAATCATAAGTGTGAATTTTTGCAGGCTAAACACCCTTGTAACAAGCACCCAGATAAAAACTCGGGATATCACAGCCCCCAGAATCTATCCTCAAGTGCCCTCCCAGGCACTAGCTCTCCCCTATTCCAAGGGTCACCACTATCCTTACTTCTAACAGCATAGATTAGCTTCAGTTATCCTTGGAACTTTATTTGTAAGTATAATCACATGATGTATATTCTCTTTTGTGTCTGGATTCTTTCACTCAGCATATGTGAGATTCATCTCTGTTGTCTGCATGATAAAAGTTTGTGCATATTTCATTTCTGTATAGTATTCTATTGTGTGAATACATCACGATTTATTTATCCTTTTCCTGATGACAGATACTTGGGGACTCTGGTTTGGCTTTTGTAAATAATGCTTCTATAAATGTGTCTTTTCATGCACTCATGTAAGTGTCCTGCTCAGCATATGCCTAGGAGTGGAAGTGCCAAGACCTAGAACAGGCAGGTGCATGTTTAGCTTTAGTAGATACTATTTTCCTGAGTGGTGGTACCAGTGACACGCCTGCACCAGAGTATGAGAGGTCATGGGGTTTTAGGCAAGGAGTGGCAGTCTGTCTCCTAGTTCACCATTGATGCTATCTAATGTTTGTTGAGCAACTGAGTGAGTGAATATATAAGCATGTGTGAAAAGGCAGACAATTCTAACTGAGCTAGCTGAACTCTCCTGAGCAACACTCTCGTCATCGAACACCATCCTGGGCCTATCTATAGTACCTGGTCTATTTTTAAGATGGAAACTGAGGTTATTGGTTAGACTGCTCTTTTTTCCTAAAATAGGCATTTAGTGCTATAAATATCCTCCTAAGTACTTGCTTATTGACATGCCATAAATTCTTATATACATTTCATTTTCATTCAGTCAAAAATACTTTCTAGTTTCCCTTTTGACTTCTTCTTTGACATATAGGCTGCTTAAAAGTGTTATTTAGTTGCTAAATACTTGTGGTTTTTCCAGAGATCTTTTTGTTAATTGATTTCTTATTTAATTCCATTGTAGTCAGTGAACATACTTTGTATGTCCTAAATCTTTTTAAATTTGAGACCTATTTAATGGCCCAGAACCTGGTCTATCTGGGTAAATGTTCCATGTACACCTGGAAAGAATATGTATGCCATTGTTGTTGGGCTGGAGGGTTCTATAAATGCCAATTAGGTCATGTTAGTTAATAGTATTACTCCTATCTTTTATATCCTTACTGATTTTTCTGTCTACTTATTGTGTGAATTATTGAGAGAGGGTTTATTGAACTCCCCTAACTATAATTTTGGATTTGTCTGTTTCTCCTTGCAGTTCTATCAGATTTTGTTTCATGTATTTTAAAGCTTTGTTATTTGGTACATAAACATTTAGGATTATGTTCTCTTTGTGAATTGACCCCTCATTATACTGAAAAGACCTTCTTTATCCCTGATAATATTCTTTGCTGTGAAATCCACTTTATCTGACATTAATAGAGCCAGCCTAGCTTTCTCTTGGTTAGTGTTAGCATGATTTATCATTTTCTTTTCTTTTTTTTTTGAGACAGAGTCTCGCTTTGTTGCCTGGGTTAGAGTGAGTGCTGTGGCGTCAGCCTAGCTCACAGCAACCTCAAACTCCTGGGCTTAAGCGATCCTACTGCCTCAGCCTCCCGAGTAGCTGGGACTACAGGCATGCGCCACCATGCCCGGCTAATTTTTTCTATATATATTTTAGTTGGCCAGATAATTTCTTTCTATTTTTAGTAGAGACGGGGTCTCGCTCTTGCTCAGGCTGGTCTTGAACTCCTGACCTTGAGCGATCCACCCGCCTCGGCCTCCCAGAGTGCTAGGATTACAGGCGTGAGCCACCGCGCCCGGCCTTGATTTATCATTTTCTATCCTTTTTTTTTTTTTTGAGACAGAGTCTCACTTTGTTGCCCAGGCTAGAGTGAGTGCCGTGGCGTCAGCCTAGCTCACAGCAACCTCAAACTCCTGGGCTCAAGCAATCCTCCTGCCTCAGCCTCCCAAGTAGCTGGGACTACAGGCATGCGCCACTATGCCCGGCTAATTTTTCTATATATATTTTTAGTTGTCCATATAATTTCTTTCTATTTTTAGTAGAGATGGGGTCTCGCTCTTGCTCAGGCTGGTCTCGAACTCCTGACCTTGAGTGATCCACCTGCCTCGGCCTCCCAGAGTGCTAGGATTACAGGTGTGAGCCACTCCGCCCGGCCTCTATCCTTTTAACTATTTTTCACAGCTTTTAACAGCTTTATTTATTTATATAATATACTTAGCATGTAATTTACCAATTTAAAATATACAATTCATCAAGCAGAAACTTGGAGGTTGATAGATTAAAAAAAAAAAAAAGAAAAGAAAAAAAAGAATAAAATATACAATTCAGTAGCATTTAGCATTTTCACAGAGTTATGCATCTATCACCACAACAATTTTAGAATGTTTTTATTAGCTCATAAAGATACCCCACACCCCTAGTTACCCCCTCCCACCTCTACCCCCAGCCCCTGGCAACCACCAATCTGTTTTCTGTCTCCGTAGATTTGTCTATTCTCGACACTTCATGTAAATGGAATCATACAGTATGCGGTCCTTTGTGACTGGCTTTTTTCATTTAGTGTAGTGTTTTCAAGGTTGCTCTATGTTATGCTGTGTATCAGTAATTCATTTCTTTTTATTGCCAAGTAATACTCCTTTGAGTGGACAACCTTTTATTTACCCATTCATCAGTTAGTGAACATTTGTGTTTTTAGACTTTGGGGCTATTATGAATAATGCTGCTATGAACGTTTGTGTACAAGTTATTGTGTGGATGTATGTTTTCATTTCTCTTGCATTTATACCTAGGAGTGGGATTGCAGGGTCATATTAATATAATTCTATGTTTCACCATTTGAGGCTCTGCCAGACTATTTTTTTTTTACAATAGCTGTGTCATTTTATACTCCCAGCAGCAGTATATAAGGATTCTTGGTTTTCCACATCCTTGCCAACACTTATTTTCCATTTTTTTTTTTTATCATGGCCACCGTAGTGGATATGAAGTGCTATCTCAATGTGATTTTGATTGCATTTTCTTTATGGCTAATGACATTGAGCATCTTTTCTTGTGCTTGTTGACCATTTGTATATCTTTGGGGAAATGTCTATTCAAGTCCTTTGTTCATTTTTAAATTGGGTGGTTTATTTTTTTATTGTTGAGTTGTAAGAGTTATTTATATGTTCTGGATACTATACTCTTATCAGATGTATGATGTGAAAATTTCTCCTATTGTGTAGGTTGTCTTTTCATTTTCACTTGATAATGTCCTTTGATGTATGAAGTTTTAAATTTTGGGGAAGTCCAATTTATCTATTTTTTGTTGGTTGGTGGTCATGCTTTTGGTGTCTTATCTAAGAATCCATTGCCAAATTCAAGGTCGTGAAGATTAATCCCTATGTTTTCTTCTGAGAGTTCCATAGTTTTAATTCTTATATTTAGGTCTTTGATCCATTATGAGTTAATTTTTGTATATTATGTAAGGTAGGAGTTCAATTTTATTATTTTGCATGTGAATATCTACTTGTCCCAGTATCATTTGTTGAAAAACTATTCCTTTACAACAGAATTATTTTTGTACCCTCATCAAAAATCAATATATGAGGGTTTATTTCTGGTCTCTATTCTGTTCCAATAGTTTCTGTGTCTACCCTTAATGTAAGTACCACATTGTTTTGATCATTGTAGCTTTGTGTTAAGTTTTGAAATTATAAATTGTGAGTCCTCCCACTTTGTTATTCTTTCTCAATATTATTTTAGCTATTCTCAGCCCTTTGCAATTCCATATGACTTTGAAAATTGGCTTTTACATTTCTTCAAAAAAGGCCTTTGGAATTTTGATAGGGGTTGCATTGAAAATCAAGTTAATTATCTTTTAAAGAGACTTAAATAAACAGGAAAAGTCTTTTATATTTGCCCATATAGTTACCATTTCTTCCTTGTAGATCTAGATTTACATCTGGTATCATTTTTCTTCTACCTGAAAGATTTTATTTAAAATATCTTATAACACAGGTCTGCTGTTAATAAATTCTTTCAGGTTTTATATGTCTGACGTCTTTATTTCACCCTTATTTGAGAACAGTTTTCACAGACTATAGCGTTCTAGTTAACAGGTTTTGTTTTGTTTTGTTTTTGTTAACAGTTGTTTTTAAGATGTTGCCCCACTCTCTCTGGCTTGTCGGAGAAATCTACTGTCATTCTTATCTTTGCTCTTTCTCTATAAGTCATGTATCCTTTTTTCTTTGGCTGATTTTAATTTTTCTCCATATTACTGGTTTTAAACAATTTTATGTTATGCCTTTGGTTTAATTTTCTTCATATTTCTTGTGGGGGGGTTGATAAGCTGCTAGTATTTGTGAGTTTATAGTTTTCATCAAATTTGGAAGATTTGCAGCCATTATTTCCTCAGACATTGTTTCTATTCTCCCCTCTTTCTCTCCTTTGAGGATTCTAGTTACCCATGTATTAGGCTCCTTGAAATTGTTCACGCTTCACTGATGCTCCATTCAGTTTTTTGTTTGTTTGTTCATTTATTTGTTTGTAGACTTTTTTCTTTGTTTTGTTTTGGGTAGTTTACTGTGTTTTTACATTGACTAATCTTTTCTTCTGCGTTGTGTATCTGTTGTTAATCCCATCAAGTGTACTTTTCATCTTTAGAAATTCTATTTGGATCTCTTTGTATTTCCTGGTCCATGCTTAGTGTGTTCTGTCTTCCCTCTGGTCCCAAACTTGTGAGATTCAGTTCTGCTACCTGGTTTCACGGCCCTGTCTACCGTCCTGTGTCTGGATCAGGTCTGAGTGCTGTTGATTGATGTTTTACCCCTCATCTTGGATCTCCCCTCCCTCCAACCCCCCTTTTCCTTTGCCTGCTCAGTGATTGGTGATGGAATGCCAGACTATGGATCTCACCTGTTGGGAGATGGATGTTTTTGTATGCCTGCATGTATTTTTGAGCTTTGTCCTGGAATGTAATTAAGTAACATGGAAACAGATTGATCTTTTCAGGTTTTGTGTTTGAGCTTTGCTCTGTGGATCAGAGCAGCATTTAATCCAGTCTAATTTTGCGAGACCCTGGGAGTGTTCCCCCTGCTGCCTGTGAACCAGGAGGGCTCTCCTCTGGCCAGTGGGAACAGATACCATTTTTAGCCCGCATGAATGGTGGGGATTGTTCCCTCCACCTCTCGGGGTGGGGCTTTTCCCATCTTGGTGGTTTCCTTACCCTGTACTGATTGGTCCTCAATGAAGACTCTGTCCCTCTGTCTGTAGTTCTGCCTGTCTTTGCTGCCTTGCTGCCATCTTTCAGTCCCTTCTCCTTGACGGGTTCTGGCAGGGCCTGCCTCAGTCCCCCTTTCTGTGCTGTGGCCCGGAAGTTCTTTCAGGGGGTGATGGCGTTCATGTAGCTCCTTTATCCTGTCTCTTACGCCCTTTCAAGTGCCCATAACTTGAAAACTGCTTGTTACTTATTCATATTCTTTCATTTTCAAAGGGTTTGTTTGTTTGTTTGTTTTCATTTTTCACACTGAAGGTAGAAGTCTCAATTTCAATGTGTTTGAAAAGCCACCCACATTGTTCGTGGGTGCTAAGCTGGGAGTGGTGGTGGAGAAAAAGATTCAGGGCCCAGACTGGGAGGCCTGAACTTGAATGGTGTATCACAGCATTTAGCTGTCGTACCATAAGGAAGACGGTGGTACAATGTCTGTGTCCCCAACTCCAGGTTCATGGACTTATTCTGAGCAGCCACATGCAGCCCCCTTGATTGGCTCCTGCCTGTGCATCAGGAGGCCTGGCTGGTCTGGCACTGCACTGGCCTGCAGCCTACAGCCTCCTGTACTCAGTGAGGGACTTGGGGCCTGGCTGCCACTCAGGCGGAGAGCCCTGGGGCCAGCTCTATGTCTGGCTTCCCTTGTGGTCTGGGGTGGGATGGGGTAGGTACTGTGTAGACATAGCAATGTGTGATTTGGTCTTTCTCTGGGACCAGAATGAAGGAGAATAGAATGGAAATCACAGAGCTGAGATGATTTGGCTTGAAAAGAAACTGGCATCAGAGTTTCTTTGGAGTACCCAACAGAGTGGGCGCTGTGTCAGTGGATGGGGGGCAGATGAGCAAGACCTGGCCCCCTAGGGAGGGAGCATGGGTGATCCAGGCGTCGGCATGGGTCCCACGTTCCTGCACGTGGTCCCAGTGTCAGTATTGGTCTTCCTGCTGGGCTGTGTCATCCTGTTGGCCTTGTTCAGGGGCCTCCCCTACACCACCATAAAGCATGTACATTGCAGCACATGTCGCCACATGCCACAGCATGCATGTCACCGAACAGGTACCACAGCACACGTGTCACTGCACTTGTTACCACACATGCTATAGCACGTGTGTCAACACATACATGTCTCTTCCAGGCAAATCTGTGTGTGGTCCTTGCAGTGCCATAAGGTCAGTCTGTCTTCCCCTTGGTTCCCCTGTTGGCCCCACGAGATCCCCTTACTCAGGCCAGACGCTGGTTTCTTTTCCAGTCCTCTTGGGAGGGAAATGAGTTGCTTTCTGTGTTTTGGTTTCTTGGTATTAGAAACTGTCCTGCTCAATAACACATGTGGCTTTGCACATATGTTTCCCCGATGTTTCCCCAGTGTTTTCTTGTACTGAATTCCTAGGTTTACTATTAAGTAGTGAATGAGTGAAAATGTTCCTTTTTCTGTCTTAAGGGAAAAAAAAGCCATCCATTTTCTTGCTCTTCAGTAGCCCCTCTCTTGATCTTGTTTTCTGCCATGAGCCAAGAGTCCTCTACAGAGATAGGTTCCCCCTGAGAGCTCTGCGGTTGGGTAGCCAGTGGGATGGGGGCCACTGGCAGTAACACACACTGCAGGCCCATGGGAGCCCCATCCTGCCGTACTGGCTACGTGGGGGTAGTGGGCCATGGGAGGGAAGGGAAGGGACGGCATCTGCTGAGGGCCTGGCCTCTTGCCAGGGGCATACGATGGGAAGCCGGGCTGGCCTGGGTCCAGGGGAGGAATGTGGCACAGCTGCTGACCCTTGGGTGTGTGGGCAGGCAGGCATCCTGGGCTAAGCCAGCACTCCCCCCCCCCTTTTTTTTTTTAACATTGCTTTCACCCATAGGGTATCCCTGAGCCCCAGGGTCTTGTATCCCTTTGCCACATGCAGCCCAAGGCTCTTGCTCCTCATCCGTCTGGCTGGAACATGCTCGTGCGTTCCCTCTGGGCCCAGGCTCTGGCTGGACAGAGGCTGGCACACCTTGCTGGCCTCTTTGGCTGATTCTTACCATCACTGTCTTCCTCAGGCCTGGGCTCTGACCACCCAGCCCAGGTTTCTTCCAGAACAAATTAAGGATGGGCTGGCATCAAGCAGTAGGATGGCAGACTCCCTCTGCCTCTTACATGCGTTCGCTTGTGTACCTCCCTGAGCCTTCATTTCTCCACCTGGAGTGGGAAGAGGTGGGAGTTATGCCCCTTCTGCTAGCCTCCAGCTGCTGTCACACGTGCCCGCTGCGGCACCCTGACCCCGGCGCTCAGTGCTGCCATCACACACGGTAAAGCGTGCTAACCTCAGGTGCTGTTTGATGTGTGTTTGCATAAATACATACCACAGACCCACCTCCCACGCTGAGGGAGTTCCCTCCCAACCTGCTCTCACCACTGTTGTCACTGTGTGCTTGCTGCAGCTTGTCACCTGTTAGCTTGGGTCTCCACTGCTTGGTGGCCCTGGTAAGCCCGTCTCACGAATGTCTTAACTTCTGATGCAGGCCTTTGGACAGGCGCACACAAACCACAAGAAGGTAGCAGCGGACGGCGAGAGCCGGGAGGAGACCCTGATCCAGGAGTCGGCCTCCAAGGAGCAGTACTATGTGCGGAAGGTGTTGGAGCTGCAGACGGAACTGAAGCAGCTGCGCAATGTCCTCACCAACACGCAGTCAGAGAATGAGCGCCTCGCCTCGGTGGCCCAGGAGCTGAAGGAGGTGAGGGGGTGAGGAGGGGCCTCGTCTGTCACTGCAGTGGTGCCGCACAGCAGATGTGAAGGCTGCAGCCGGGCAGTCTGTCTTGTTCTTGCTCCCCTGGTCTCATCCTCCACAGCCCATGTGGTGGAAGGAACAGAGACAGACCCATGAGCTCCACCATAACTGAGTTGCTTCTGTCTTGATGAAGTGAGTCCCGTGAGCAAGCCTAGAGCAAGGAGGTGGTCAGCTGGGGAGAGGTGTGGTCATCCCCTTGTGGAAGCACAGGACTGGTACCCACGGGGATGATCCTTGTCATTGTAGTCCTCCCTGCCTGGGGAATGTTCTGTATCACTCAGGACCTGTACTGTGCCAGCTGTGGATAAGGAAACAAACCCGAATGTTCCATGGGGACTTGAGGTAGGATGTGTATGTCTGAGGATTAGGCGTGGGGGCCACCACCAGTCATGCCAGTGGCTTCACCCTCACCTCATGTGCACAGCAGGATGCTTTCATGGAGGGGCTGGGCAAGCAGTCCCCAACTCTACACTAGAGCTGGGGTGAGCCCCAGGTCCCCACGGGCAGCTGTGACCATGCACAGGACCTGCATCTGGAAATGGGACTGTGGTGTGGGACCATGAGCTTGTGAGCGCAAAGTCAGAGGGACCAGCTCAGCTCTTGGACCCTGACAGGGACAAAGGGTAAAGGATCAGCTGCTCATAGCCTCGGAAGCCCAGGGCCTAGAGTCATGGAGGGTTGGGCAGCCCAGGGAACAATGTGGCCAAAGCAGGATTTGGGAAGGTGGTGGTGGGGCAGGGAGTCTGTGCGGGGCAAGTCTAGCAGGAGGAGAACTTGGAGTGCTGTCCCTCAGGTGGGGAGGGAGAGCATTGCTGGCTCCAGGCTAGAGTTCAAGGAAAGGTCAAGTGGGTGCCTTAGTGTCCTTCCTCACTGATTCTCATGTGCTTACTTCTGCCCCTCAGGGGCATTGATGTTCGCAGGTCCTGAAGACATGGTGTGAGCCTTGTTGGGCAGGGAAGAGTGTCAAGGGAGAGTTCTGCAGGCCTCAGTCAGGGCCGTGAAGGAGGCACAGTCCAGTTTGGGTTTGGTGGCTACACAGAGAGTGGTCTCTGGGAACAAAGGTGGGGCCAGGAGCCAGTGAGAGGCCTGGCAGCGAGGGAGAGGCCAGTGTCCTCTGAGGAAGGGTAGGGCCCCATCACCAAGGCAGGGGTGAGCAGCCAGAGCCAGAAGTAGAAGTCCACATATGAGCTGCAGTTCCTGGCTGGGGGCCTTTTGGCCATGGCCTTGAGGGTCAGCCCCTTGGTTCTCATGGCTTTGCCCCTCACTGAGTCTTGAGGCCTGGACAAGGCTTTGTCTTCATTCCTGGTCTCAGTTTCCCCATCTGTAAACCAATAGTCTCTAAAGTCCCTGGCTGCTCCTTTACCCTACCATCCTTCAAGTACCTGTGAGACCTTAATTCTAGCCATGGGAGCCCCACTGTTGGCAGCAGATGTTCTTACAGGGAGGTCAGCAGGGCACAGGCCATGAGAATGGGGGGCAGTCAGAGCCCTGCAGGGCTGGCAGCTGTTAGCCCAGGGTGCCAGGACTGGCGGATGCTACTCCAGGGGCTGGCAGCAGTGAGGAGCAGTCACATTCCCTGGTTTGGGGGCAGTCAGGGGTCACTGAGGCTCTGGAGACCTGGGGAGGAGCTTGGCTTGGACTCAGGGTAGGCAGCCTCGGATCCTAGAGTGGCAGTGTGTGATCTTTCCTCCCACAAGGAGTGCTCTGGCCAAGGTGGGAGGAGGGGCAGTCGCCAAGGGAGAGATGTGGCCTCTGCTGCCTCGACTGCCATCTGTCTGGCCCCTTTTTTCCTGAAAAGCCAGTGCATGTGCTCTCTCCTCAGCCTGGCACATTCCACCCCTTCTCTCTTCCAAAGGGCCGTCCCTGGCAGCAGAGACTAGAAGAGGGCTGGGTGACCCTGGTGGCTGGAAATGAGCATAGCAAATTCAAGATGCCACAGATCTAGGCGGGAAGAGAGGGAGTATTCCTGCTGTTCCTGTTTGTGCTTCAGGAGGAAATCCTGACCCTCCCTACACACCCCTCAGCCCTCTTCTTTCTCCTGAGGGTCTGCACCTTAGTCCCTGGGCCCACCGTACTCCCCTTGCCTGTGTCCCTCCCCTGGGTTGCTGTGGAGCTGTAGGAACCATCCCAGCTCTTGACCTCGTGTACCTGGTTGGTGTGAGGACTCCACCACCCACGTCTCTAGAACTAACCTTTGTCACCTGCTGCCCATCTCAGCCTCACCCAGCTGCTGTCTGCTGCCTACTGTTCTGCTCAGCTGTCGCTTCCTGGTCTGAGCCACTGTGTCAAGCTCTTCCCTGGCCCTCAGTGTGGCCATCCCCCCTTACCTCATGAGGCTCTTACCCCATGGGTAGGAGAGGGCATTTGGTCACGCAGTGTGCCTTTTGACCTACCACCCCTTTGCGTCTGACAGTCCCTTCCTGTTTTTCCTTCACTGTGACGACTGATTAAGGTGTCTATCGCCTACTACACCTCAGTGCATCGTGAGGATTCCTAAAGCTTTACGGTAATAAATGTGCTTGCCATGTATTGGGCAGACCTGACTGCCTCAGACCTGGTCCTCTTGGTGATCCTACTGGTATCTTGTCACACACGAGGAAACAGAGGTTTGGAAGGTCCTATTATGTGCCTGAGGTCACCCAGGTTGCAGGCAGTAGAGTGGCTCCAGGGTCCTGACCTCTGTGCTATGTATGAGACCCACGTGTAGACAGGCTCTGCCAGTTTCTGTCCTGCTGACATTATTCTAGGGGCTCCAAGGTCCCTGGGTGGGTGACCTGAGTACTGGCCTGGACAGAGCCTTGGTGGGGATGTTTCCCATATGGAGAATCAGAGGCCCAGAGAACCATAGGCACTCTGGGGCAGAGATGAGAGAGTGTCCTGGGTGGGTGGGTTGGGGGCTCCAAGGGGGAAGGAAAGAAGGCAGTCAACCCCCCTGCGTACTGGCCCCTTTAGTCAGGCAGTTGTCACACCCTTCTTGCTGATGGGTGATCTGAGGCCAGGGGGTCTCAAGGAAGAGGAACTGAGATGGGACCTCAGGTGGCTAGCTCTGAGCCTGTGTGCGCACCTTTTCCATCTGGGCTGCCTGTCCACACATAGCAGAGCTTGTCCCCTGCACACTTTTAAGCTGACGTCAGGCTCTCTGGGAGAAGGTGCTTACTTAAAGGAAAACTAAACCCATGGTGACCAGTCAGAGCCTGTCTGAGCCCTCAGCAACTGGGTGTGTGCTGGATGGAGGTGCCAGGCGGCGGGCCAGCAACCCTGGCCGCCCACGCCTGGTGGTGCAGGGGTGCAAGCACAGTCACATGGGAATGAAAGTGCAGGTGTTTGGGTCCTGCAGCGTCAGCAGAGACGGTGCCCTCACCTGTGCCATGGTGTGTGGCTGGGCCGTTTGACCTGGCTGTGCTTCTCTGTGTTCTGGGCCTGGCAATGGTGCAAGAACAGAACTTCTAGTGCCCCTTGCCAGAGCCAGGCTGGTGAAGGGCCATGAGGACTCAAACAGATGGCATAGGCACTGTCGAGGGAACAGAAGTCTGTGTGCCTCTGGGGGACCCTAGTGCTATCAGGCATCCAGCCTGGTCTTCATTCAGGCCTTCTCTTCTTCCCCATGTGGTGTTCTGCCTCTTCTGGAGTCAGCTCTCTGTCACCTTCTTGGGTCACTTAATGAGAGAGGGCTGTGTCTGTGTCCATTTTCTGTAGATTTTAAATAGCATTTGTCAGTAGTGCTTGCTATATATTATGACTCTCTTCCACTTTCTGTTACTTTCCTTTTTTATTTTTGTCCTTTTTCATTTTACCAATCCAATACGAGTGACTGTTTTCTGTGTGCTTGCATGGAATCTTGTCTGTAAAGCGTGTTCCATTCAGATGAACACATAAATGTGACTATGAAAACCCTGCAGTATAAGCTGAAAGGACAGTGCAAGAGGATGGAGCTGTGGGGCCCAGAGAGTGGACAGGGCTTCTGGCCAAGGGTCTGAGGAGGTTTTGGAACAGGGGTGATGTTAGCCTGGGAGCCACACCTTTGCAGGTATTCAGGGAGGCTGCTCAGGCAGCAGGAATGGGACAGGAAGGGAACAGAGTGCTGGGAGAGGATTGAGAGTTTGTCTAGGGAATGATTGTGCCCTTGAGGGGACATTTTCAGTTGTCACAGTGGGGGTTGGGGCTTCATCTGGTGGGCAGAGGTCATGGAGCTGCTAAGCAAAATGACGTACCGGGTGGCACCCACCACAAACAATGATCTGACCCTGAATGTCGGTCGCTAGGGCTGCGGCTGAGGGGCCCAAGACCGAGGTGCCTGAGACCGTGGCACACCAGGGCAGCAGCAGGTTGGGATTCCCAGCCATCTTGATTGCTTCATGTTTGTTCCAGCCCTGCACCAGTCTCTCCCATGGTAACATCTCTGATGCTTACAGATGACTCGGACGCAGGAACTAATTTTTAACAGCTTTATTGAGATTATTCACATCCTATACAACTCACCCACTTAAAGTGTACAATTCAGTGGTTTTTAGTATATTCACATATGTGGGCACCATCCCACAATCAATTTTTTTAGAATATTTCATTGCTCCAAAAAGAAACCTCATTAGCAGTCACTCCTCATCCTCCCTTTTCCAGCCCTTGGCAACCACTAACCTACTTTCTGTCTCTATGAATTTGCCTATCTGGGCATTTCATATAAATGGAATCATACATTGCATGGCTACTTGTGACTGTCTTCTTTCACTCAGCAGGAATGTTTTCAAAGCTCATTCATGTCGTAGCAAGTGTCAGTATGTGATTCATTATTATGGATGAATAATATTCCATTGTATGGATAGATCACATTTTGTTTATCCATTCATTAGACAATGGACACTTGGGCTGCTTCCACCTTTTGGCCATTGTGAACACTGGTGCTGTGAGCATTCATGTACAGGTTTCCTTTTGGACATGTGGTCATTTCCCCAGGGTAGATGCTCTGTGTTTAACTGTTTGAGTATCTGCAGGCTGTTTGCCACAACACTGTACCATTTACATGGCCCCCCAGCAGGGCAGGAAGGAGGAACTACTTTGAACTCTGTTTCACAGATGAAGAAACCGAGGGCCAGAGCAGGCTAAGTTACTTGATAGGGGTTCTAAAGCTGAGAAGGGCTGAGGGGATCTGACTCCAGACCCCTCTGCTTTTCCACACATGCCGTGCCGCTCTGGACTCACATGTCCCCTCTAGGCGGCTACACTGGCACCTGCAGGCCTGGGCTCCTGAGTCCTGGCTGCGTGGCCTGCCACAGCGTGCCTGGGCCACACTGAGGAGGCTCCTCACTTCCACCTTTCCTTTTCCCTTGGCAGATCAACCAGAACGTGGAGATCCAGCGTGGCCGCCTGCGGGATGACATCAAGGAGTACAAATTCCGGGAGGCCCGCCTGCTGCAGGACTACTCGGAGCTAGAGGAGGAGAACATCAGCCTGCAGAAGCAAGTATCTGTGCTCAGGCAGAACCAGGTGAGTCTTGGGCCTGTGGGCTGGGGGTACACGGGCCTTGCAGTCCTCTCACCAGTCCTCTCTTCCGTCTCCCTATAAGAAGGCTCATTCCACACACCCAAGGCCCAGGGCCAGGTCCATCGCTTTGCAGTGTGGGCTGTGGCTGGTAGGGCCAAGGCCCTCCAAGACCATGAAACACGTTCTCTGGCTGCAGTGTTTGCTGACTGTTGGCCAGGCTGAGGTGTCCTAGCCAAAAAAGGTGAAAAAAAATCCAAAAGGCAATGAGATTACACCAAAAAACCCCAGAGACTGGATGTCCAGGCTCTGTCCCACCTCAGGTGCTGACCACAAAGTCTGAAACCTCTCCATGATTGTGCTCATGATGGGATGAGCAGGGTCCCTTCTGTCATGGGGACTGGGTGATCCTACGCTTTTGGGGCCACTCAGGGTGTGTATTTACTCCCTCTTCTCCAAGAGCCACAGCCCTGCAGGATGGGGAATGGGAACCTTTTCTCTCTGGAAATCTCAAACCTTCCCCCAAAATGCCACCGACATTATCCTTGCTTTCCTAAGAAATCCTCTACCACCAAAATCCTATCAGAGCAGCAAGGTTAGGGAATTTGGTATTTATATCCCAGATGAGGAAGCTCGTGTTGGTGCAGAGATCTCTGCTCCAAAGCAAGCAGGGAGCAGATCTGCTCCCCAGAAAACCACAGGATCGGAGCTCATAGCCCTGGTCCTGCAGTCTGGTCCCTCTGTGACAGCTCCTGGTTATTAACAGTCACAGCAGTTGTCTGCGTTGTAAATACTCTTTGGTCATTGGCATTACTCTCGACAGAGCCTGTTCCACAGCATCCTGAGGAGAGGGGACCAAGGCTCAGGGGAGATCCTGGCCTCCCTCCCTCCCAGGGATTCCTCCCTCCCCATGTGTGGTCTGAGACTGGGGCTCCACATCCACCTCACACGAGCACACCTGGGATGCAGTACCGGGTGTCCTTCCCGCCCAAGACGCACAGAGATCTCCTCGACCCTTTGTGTTATTGATTTGTTTCTTATTTTTTACACAAGTATTACAGAATGAAAGGAAATGTTTTTAGCAATTGCCCACAAAACCTGACCCCCTCCCCTCCACCTCAAGCATCGGTTTCCATCTGCTCTTTCCTTGTCCACCCGCAAATACAATTTCATGTAGATAAAACTTTGATTTTGCTTTTCCCAGGTCTGGGTGTCGTGTGTGTGCTAAGGGTTTAGTGGTTGACACGTTCTGCCTCAGGGTGAATTTCTCTTCCTTCGTTTTGAAATAGTTAGAAGTAATGATCATAGCACACATCAGAGTTATACATTTTATGTACCTTAAGATATTTAGTTAATCGTTAGTGTCAGGTAAGTAATGATACAGACTTTTAAATCAGTATACACTGTGACGTGATAGAAATTTGGCAGCATGGTTGTGTGTTGTTCTCGGTGGACCTCCACACAGAGAGTCTCGGCTCAGGGCCATGGCATCGCTGGCTCCACACACCTCCAACTCTGCGTTGCCCTCCCCTCACGTGCACACTTGTCCCCGTGGTGGGTGGGCTGGTGGAGTACGTCCGTGCATTTGCACCTCGTGCCCCAGAATCCTCCTAGCGTCCTCAGCCCTCAGTGGGGGAAGCGGCCTTGGCCCGAACAGGCTGCTGCCCCTTCACAGGATGGCACTGTGCCTTGCACTTCGCGGCCAGGGGAGTGAGTGGCAGGTGGGTGCGTTTTCCTCATTTATCGGGCCTGAAGGGAGCCTGCGCGGTGCCTTGACGTGGGAGTGTTTGACTTCTCTTCCTAGGTGGAATTTGAGGGCCTTAAGCATGAGATCAAGCGTCTGGAGGAGGAGACTGAGTACCTCAACAGCCAGCTGGAGGATGCCATCCGGCTCAAGGAGATCTCGGAGCGGCAGCTGGAGGAGGCTCTAGAGACACTGAAGACCGAGCGGGAGCAGAAGAACAGCCTGCGGAAGGAGCTGTCCCACTACATGAGCATCAACGACTCCTTCTATACCAGCCACCTGCATGTGTCACTGGACGGCCTCAAGTTCAGCGATGATACTGCGGAGCCCAACAACGATGCCGAGGCCCTGGTCAATGGCTTTGAGCATGGCAGCCTGGCCAAGCTACCACTGGACAACAAGAGCTCCACACCCAAGAAGGATGGCCTCACGCCACCCTCTCCCAGCCTTGTCTCCGACCTACTCAGCGAGCTCAACATCTCTGAGATCCAGAAGTTGAAGCAGCAGCTGATGCAGGTGAGTGGGCAACAGGGCCCTTGGGGTGCTGTCCCTACTCCAGATCTGCATGCAGCCCCAGCTGTGCTTACCTGACAGTTTGTTGATGTTAATTTACTTTCTCTTACTTAAGTTGATTTTAAATCCTATATAGATAAGGTAAATGAAACTCCAGTAGCACAGAGAAAAGAGTCTCAGAGGAGTGGGTTCCTGGCACCACGGTACCCACATTGCTCCCCCGTTACCCACATAGTGCCAAGGTGAATTGATGAGACACTGGCTCCACATGTGACCCCTGCACCCAGGGTCATGGATGGGCTCATATCCTGGGAGATGGATTGCTATCGATCCAGCAAATGGTTGGTCTAATGCCCCACCACGTGTGGGGAAGGAAGGCGGCAGAGCCACGTCCTCCAAAGTGGAGGGCAGGAGCGCTGAGGGTTCTTGCCAGCTGCCCATCCGACCTGGAGCTTTACTCTCTGAGCCCAGCTCCCTCTAGCAGGGGTGGGGAGAGAGCCTGCCTCGGTAACCACCATTACTGGTGAACAGGCAGTGTTCTGAGAGTCCAGTGTGAATTCCCTTCTCTCCACACCCTGCATGTCACTGTCCTACCTCACTGACAGCATGGCCAAGTAACTCCCGGGGCTTACTGCCCACCCTGACACGGGGTAGGAAGTTACTGGGCTATCTGGGGTCGTCTATGCCCGAAGTGCCCACAGCCGCTGACGTGCTTTCCTTTGCAGATGGAGCGGGAGAAGACTGGCCTGCTGGCGACGCTTCAAGACACACAGAAGCAGCTGGAACACGCACGGGCGTCCCTGTCAGAGCAGCACGAGAAGGTGAGCCGCCTCACAGAGAACGTAAGTGCCCTGCGGCGCCTGCAGGCTGGCAAGGAGCGGCAAACAGCCCTGGACAATGAGAAGGACCGCGACAGCCATGAGGATGGTGACTACTATGAGGTGGACATCAATGGGCCTGAGATCCTAGCCTGCAAGTACCACGTGGCTGTGGCCGAAGCTGGTGAGCTGCGGGAGCAGCTCAAGGTGCTACGCAGCACTCACGAGGCCCGGGAAGCCCAGCACGCCGAGGAGAAGGGCCGCTATGAGGCCGAGGGCCAGGCGCTCACCGAAAAGGTCTCCCTGCTGGAGAAGGCCAGCCGCCAGGACCAGGAGCTGCTGGCCCGGCTGGAGAAGGAGCTGAAGAAGGTGAGCGACGTGGCTGGTGAGACACAGGGCAGCCTGAGCGTGGCCCAGGATGAGCTGGTGACCTTCAGCGAGGAGCTGGCCAACCTGTACCACCACGTGTGCATGTGCAACAACGAGACGCCCAACCGCGTCATGCTGGACTACTACCGTGAGGGCCAGGGAGGGGCTGGCCGCACTAGTCCTGGGGGCCGCACCAGCCCTGAAGGCCGTGGGCGCCGTTCGCCTGTCCTCTTGCCCAAGGGGCTGCTGGCCACAGAGACTGGCCGAGCAGATGGCGGGACCGGGGACAGCAGCCCCTTGCCGAGCTCTTCATTGCCGTCTCCCCTGAGTGATCCGCGTCGGGAGCCCATGAACATCTACAACCTGATCGCTATCATCCGTGACCAGATCAAGCACCTGCAGGTGGCCGTCGACCGCACAACAGAGCTGTCTCGGCAGCGCATTGCCTCGCAGGAGCTGGGCCCCGCCGTGGACAAGGACAAGGAGGCACTCATGGAGGAGATCCTTAAGCTGAAATCACTGCTCAGCACCAAGCGGGAACAGATCACCACCTTGCGCACTGTGCTCAAGGCCAACAAGCAGGTGAGGCAGGCAGCTGGGACTTGGTCACCCAGAGCTGGCCAACAGGGTGTTTCCCACTCTTGGCTCCATCTTCCACCTGCCACAGGGCCCCCCAGGCCTGTATCATTACGAGGCAGAGCTGGACCTATGTCAGCTTGGGCATCTGCCCTCCCCCTGCCCAGGACCCCTAGCCAGGAGGGCAGAGCGGGCAGGCAGGCTTGAGGCCCCCTTTAACCAGGGCAGTTCGGCCAGTAAGAAACGGCACGGCCCGAATGCTGGGTGGGGGAGAGTGATGTGGAGAGAGAGCTGCAGACAGATTTGGGGCACTGTCAATTGGGATTAGAGAGTGGGACTCGCTGAGGCAGGCTGACCCCCACAGCACAGCTGCCAGAGTCTGTCCTCAGGGCTGTGTCGGAGGGAGGGTTCTCTTAGGGAGTTTTCTTTGTGGGTACCAGCACCACATCAGACCTGAGGTCCTTCATGCACTCAGAGGGTCTCTAGGCTGATTTCACCCCCTTCACCTGTCCGTTATGTACATGTCTGTCTCCTAGACAGCTGAGGTGGCCCTCGCCAACCTAAAGAGCAAATATGAGAATGAGAAGGCCATGGTGACCGAGACCATGATGAAGCTGCGCAATGAGCTCAAGGCCCTCAAGGAGGACGCGGCCACCTTTTCCTCGCTGCGTGCCATGTTCGCCACCAGGTAACCATGCTGCCCTCAGCCCTTCCCCTCCTGCGTGGCCCCAGCACCTGCAGCCCCTCGCAGCCTCGCTCTGAGGCCTACAGACCTGCCAGGTCCGCGCCTGTGTCCAGCTTCACTGGGAGCTGCACCTCTGCTTCCCCACAGGCTGGTGAGCAGGTGCCTGAGCATGGAGCATGCCTGGCAGGCGCCTGCCCGTAACCGGGGGAGAAGAGGGTGTGCATAGGCCCCCAGGAGCTGGTTCTGTGGGGCCGTTTCCATTTTGCTGTTAATGAAGCCCCAGCAGGCACAGTTTTGTCTCCACTTTATATATAAGGAGGCTGAGAGGCAGAAGGGCTGAGGAGAGAGGCTTCTGGAGCAGACAGGCCAGAGTGTAAAGCTGTAGAGGGTGAGTGGGGGCGCCTGCCCTCCCATCCCCTAGGATCCCATAGTTGTAGGGGCTGACTTGGGGCTGACAGGTGACAAACAAGCTCTGGCCTATTCTCTGAGTGTGCTCTCCAAGAACTTGGCCATAAAGCAAGAGTGTGCATTTAGGTTTGCAGATTCAGAAGAAAGGTTCCCCTCTTGGTGTGAGCAGGTCACAGCCAGGGTCCCCTGTTGAGGTCCCACCTCTCTGTGCTGCTCTGTATCTCTGTGTCATCATGGCCACCTGGCACTCGCCTGCCATCCTCAACCCTTCCAGTCAGGGGATGATGAGGAGGAAGCCTCAGGGCTGGGAAGGAACCAGCTTTGTTTCTTCCCCTGTTGGGGGCTCTTAGTGGTAGGCTTTGGGTTGGGCTGGGAGTGGCCTGTGTACACACCCCTCCCAGGCTGGGGAAGTCAGACCCTGAGGCTGGGAAGTGAGGCTTCCTAGGTGTTCAGAGGCCTCCGTGGGATAGGTCCTAGTTCCAGCATCTCCCCAGACATCCCCAGCAGGTGCCCCTGCCTTTTTACCCTCCAAAGGTGGGCAGTGCCACCTGCTGGCCAGTGTTGGGATTGCACCGAAGGGCCCTCCCCTGATGTGTAGAGGGGGTGGGGTGAGATCAGGCCCCCCCATGGGCCCAGCAGATATCCTTTTAGTGAGTGAGAGAAAGCTGAGTCTCCAAGGTAAACAGGATGAGAACTGACTGCAGGGCCTGCTTCTCTCAAGCCTGGTCTCGGGCACTCCCAATTTCTCTATTCCCTGCTGGGAGGCCCTGCCAGGGCAGGGCACACAGACAAGGAAGAGTTCCAGGATTTCTCTAGAAGCTTCCTCTCTTCCTGGAGCTTGGGAAAAAATTCCACATTTCCTCAACATCTGGCATGTGAACCCTAGCTTTGTAAACTACCTTTAATTCAGATGGAACCAAGATTTCAAACCTGTGAGGATCATAGCTCAGTGTGCGTCCCTGTGGGCAGCACAGTCCCTGGAACGGCACTGTTGGAGGGCCAGCTCCTGGCAGGTGGGTACGGCAGGTCAGGGCACAGAATGGGCAGTGTGGAGCCGTGCTCAGCACCTACATGGCCCCCACCACCTCAGGAGCCCCAAGGTTTAACCCACTCAGTGTCTCAGCATCTCTGCCAGACCCTGCTCAGCTCCTGAATGGGACAGGTGGGAGAGGGATGCCCAAGGACAGACCAAACCCTCCCCCAGCTCCGCACCTGGGTGCAGCAGACGTGTCCCAGGTAAGCGGAGGCCTAGGTTTCAGGATGGGGCTATTTTTGGCCTCCACATGCACCATTCCCTGGGTCTGGTTGGTTGCTCAGCACAGACTAACCTTGAGAACAAGCCCAGTCCTGCTCAGATTTACGTCTACACCCTCGAAACCAGTGATGTCTTGGTATCTCTGCCCTGAGCCACCTCAAGGCCTTGAAGTGGAAAGACCACCCCCCTTGAGAAAGCTGAATCACTGAGGGACATAGCCTCTTTATAGGAACCACATCCAGCCAAATGAGCAAAGCAGTCCCTCCCCTATAACACAAAACTCAAACCAGCCTCATAGGGCTTCCCTGCCTGGGCCCGAGCCTCCTCTGACCCTTGGCAGGGGCTTGTCTGAACAAAGCCTTTGCTTTGGCCAGCAAAGGTCTCCCTCAGTGGGGCCCTCCAGCCCAGGGGCCACACTGACGGGTGGCTCTCGTGTGGGGCTGTCAGAGGGCTGCCCTCCCCTGCCCATCTCTGCCTGCCCTTCAGCTGTGCTTTGGGTCCCCACAGGTGTGACGAATACATCACGCAGCTGGACGAGATGCAGCGGCAGCTGGCAGCCGCTGAGGATGAGAAGAAAACACTGAACTCGCTGCTGCGCATGGCCATCCAGCAGAAGCTAGCACTGACCCAGCGGCTGGAGCTGCTCGAGCTGGACCACGAGCAGACCCGGCGTGGCCGTGCCAAAGCCGCCCCCAAGGCCAAGCCGGCCACCCCGAGCGTAAGTCACACATGCGCCTGCGCCAGTGACAGAGCCGAGGGCACTGTCAACCAGGTGTTCTGCAGCGAGAAGCACAGCATTTACTGTGATTAGGGGCTGCAGGGCGCCGCACGCTGCAGCTAACGCCCGCTTCACTCAACTAACCCAGCAACAGCGGGACGGCGCGCTAGGTTGGTCTTAACGTGACTAATGCACAGAGGGCAGGATTCTAGTTGAGGTGGCGTGGGGCGCGTGAGTCACCAGAACACTCCTGTGAGCTTTGTGTCGCTTCTCACTCCTTAAAGCCTCCTCAGCAGCACCCCATCCTCAGCTACTCTCATATTGGGGGGGGTGGTCTGAGGTAGGGATGGAGCTGCACGTGCTTGTCATGCTTGTAAGACAGACATGTGGAAGTGTCTTCCAGGGGCCCTGGGCACCCTTGGGAAAACCCAAGGGAAGGAGTCCTGGTCCTGTTCCCTTGGCACCCAAAAGGGGCAGAACCTGAGTTGAAACTTGCATGTTTCTTGAATGTGTCTAATGTCAACACCAGAAAAGCAGTTTTAGGAGGTTCCAGCCTATATCAAAGGTTTGGCCTCAGAGGACGGCTCTGCACTTGGCACAGTTTTATGGAAAGAATTACATCGTAGTTTGTGCACCATCTCACTGAAAATCACATTCAGGACAAAGGTGTAGAATTTATTCTACCAAACCCAGAGAGGAGCAGCCTGAGCCCCTGTATTCTGCTGGCCAGACACACGTGGCACAGACACAGCTGACCGTAACCTAGGAGACCAGAGCTGAGTTTCTCATTTCTGAGATCTGCATGCTTGTCTGGAGGCCTTTGAGGTAACAAATTGCCAGGGCTCAAGACCTAGGTTTTCCTTTTTAATGAGAAAAGTTTTCCAAGTGCCTGGTCAGACCTTGATCCTCAGCGCACAGCCCGTCCTTTTGTACTTGGGGTGATCCCAGTAACCCACTATCAGGCCTTCATCCAGGGGGCTTCAGACCTGAAGAAGCAGGGCTTTGGAAACCCCAGCCTGGAGTCTGAGCCCCAGCAGGCTCAGCTGAATTGAGGGACACTTGGAGTCATAACCAGAGCCCAGCCTGGTGCTGGGAAAGCTTTGCATGCGCCCAGGGCCAGTTCCCAGGATTCACAGGTAGGAGGTGTTTGGTTCTCTTTATTTTAGTGCAATTTTGGGGGATAGCAACAGAAAGGGGAGAGGCAGCTGCAGGGCTGTGGCAGAGGCTCCAGCCACACCAGAGCTTTGGCATCAGGCCATCTGCGTTCCCACATTCTAAAGCAGAATTTTCTCAGTATTCCTCTCTAGTCACCCCATGGGGCATCCGGACCTGAAACTGGAGTCTCTTCTTGTACCGGCCGCTTGCCTCGTCTCGTACGGAAAGGGGATTCCCGTTATCTGGCAAGAGACCATGTTGCCCTCTGCCACAGCTGTCTGCCCCCGCCCACTCTTCCCCTTGGTGCTCAGTGTGTCTTAGTCCCCTCCAGACTCCAGGACGGGCCCACGTGTCTCCCCTGTGCGTCTGTCCTGAGCTTGGATTCCCCGGCCCCCGCAGGACTTGTGGTGGGTTGGCCGCCTGCATGCCTGCCCTGCACGCCGCTTCACCCTCTCCTCGAGAGCCTGGCACGCAGCTTCTCTCCATACTCCTAAGGGGCTTTGTGGGCGCTAAGAGCCACCAGCCCCCTAACACACACAGGTCTTCTCTTCTGCCAACTAACGTGCTCATGCCCTCCCAGCACGTGGAGAGCTTTAGTTGTCAGATGAAAGGGAGGGAAGGGTGACCTGTTTCTAACGCTGTCTTGTTTTCTCCCGTTTTCAGCTGTAGAGTAGCTGCCGGGAGGACTCGGCCCCCCGGCCCTGTCACACCGCAGCTCCCTCACCTTCCCTCCCGTGCCCACGTGGAGGAAGGAAGGGCAACCTAAAAGTCCACTTAGAAACGTTTTTGGATATGCCACTGCAATTCTTTTCAAAATAGCATTCCCCAAGTTTTTAATGGGAGGAAAAAAGCTTTAATGTAGAGCATGCCGCGAGCTGCTGCATGGAAAGGCCTCTGTATGGGCCGAAGACCCTGCTTCCCGCTGCCAGGCTCTCCAGGAGCCCACTGGATACGCCCACCACAGGGGCTCCTTATACACATGTTCCTTTTTTATCCGATCGACCTGTGCACTTTTGATATTTTGATATTATATTTGCTTCTTTAATTCCTCGCATAGAGACCGTCTCAGATGCCGTGGTCTGTGCTCATGGTCCTGTAGCTGTCCGCCTCAGCTCCCGTGTTGGTCTGGCGTCAGCACGAGGTAGAGCTGTGTGCTCCGTAGGGTGTAGCTCTAGACTGTGGAGATGAGGGCTTCGACCCGGCGAGGAGCTCGGCTAAGTGTATCCACGCTGTGGTCCAGCAGCCTTTTAGATTATACGGCATTATGGTTCATGTTTGAAATTACAGATTTTAAATGCCATGTTCATTAAGAAATCCAGGGTATTCCAATTCTGGGGTTTTTCATATTGTATTATTATTATTCTTAGGAATAGTTCAATGTAACAAGAAGAAAACTTGACCTTTGCTCTGGTTAAAACAGTAATAGGCACTTGAAAAAAAAAGATAAATTATTGAATGAGTAGTATTACCTACAAATTCCAGAATTTTCTGGGTTTTAGGACATTGTGAAGCATGACTGATTAACAGAATTTTATACAACTGTACCAGTAAAATTCCAAATTGGAATTGTTTTGTTACCTGGTTGTTGTGCCAAATTGTGGTACACTTAGAAAATTCTACAGTCGTCGATTTTTAGGGTATTCTCTTTCAACGCCTTTTTGTTAGTAATCATTGCCAGTAGTGCCTTCATCAGTTAAGGGAGGTGTCCCAGCGTAGATCATTCTCCAAAGCAGGCAGGGAAGAGCCGTTGGGCGTGCTGAAGGCCAGTGTGAACCAGCAGGTGGGGGTAGGGGCATGCCTCACACCTGGACCTGGGCATCTTCATTGTGGGAAAGAAAACAGTCATTGTGTAAAATTCTGTTAGTCAGTGATTCTTTACTAGCAAATTCAGGGGCTTAGAAAACGAAAGCAAACACAAAACCGTGAGTGTGCTCTGGGAACCAAATGGACTTTCTGGGACAAGCTGAGCAAGCTGTGTGAACGCCACGTTTGTGAAGAGCTGAAGGTGTCAGGAGGGCCGGCGCTCTGTCGGCATGCGCAGTGGGGGATGAGGGTTAGCCATAGTATTCTTTGCAAATGTGAAAGCGAGACATTATATCCTCTCTTGCTTGGTGTAACTAATCACTGTTAATTTCAGGAAACAGAATTCATTAAAGCTCCTTAGCAAACCAGGTCTACATCCTGTTCTGTTTGCTGAGTGAGGTTTGTGTGAGTGGTCAAATTGGTACTCTTGGAGGAAGAAAAACTGTCCTCCCTCCTTCAAAAAAAAGGACAAATTATAATAATATACATGATAAGAATAAAAGAATTCTGTTTCCTGGAATAAGCATTTCTTATTCCTAGTTGTAGGGACTCCTATTTTTACCTTCTGTTACAGTGTTGATTCATAAGAAATATTGTTACATTTGAGATAACTGCATCTGTATGGGGTATTTATTTGCAATGACGTCTGAGTACTGTATTTTTGTGTGCATTACCTTAGTGTCTGAATGTTGGTCTTTATTTTAAAGTCATATGCATGTTTTCCTGCCAAGGAACCTTTACACAGACCCAAACAAACAAATAATAATAAGCAAATGCCTTCAATTTCTGAGAAAATGAGGCAGAGCATGCAAAAGGAATAGGAAGGAAAAATTAATCAAGACTCTTGGGGCACAGACATGATGTGAATGTCTACAAAGCCAGCGTGCATAGGAACAGTGGGCCTGGGTAAAGGGTCACATTGGTAGGACCAATAAATAAAGAATAATAAAAAGACAAAGCACACGCTTGTTCTCTGTGGTTGGTTGACTCCCTGTTCCAGACGACTGCGGTTCTAGCAATGCGTAGTAGTTCAGTGCCTCAAACAACAGAGCCAACCTGTCAGGTAACTGTGGTGGTGGGAGCTGGAAGCAGCCTGAGGTGTGTCCTCAGGAGCACGGGGAGCGGTTGTGTGGGATGCAGCCTCAGGGTCCCCCACAGCGTCACACGTGAATACCCAGCAGTGTGGCGGTAAGAACACATTATGTTTATGTAGACTAAGACTAGGAGCAGCCCACACTGTCCTGGCTAGGAAGCAGGGATTTAGATAATGTGGAATCCTTTGCTGTCCAAACTCTTGTTCTCTGAACCCAGGAATGAATAGATTCAGGCAACAGGGGTTATCTGTTTTTCAACACAAAACCCATATTTATCTGTAGGAATATGTGCAAAGATATACTGGGCACATTCAAATGATTGGGGACAGTAAGTGCTGGGGCATGCTCCTGCCACCTCCTCATCTGACAGCCTCAGTCAGACCTGTGTGGCTTCACTCATGTAGCGTTTCCCTCTGGAAGGCCATCTCAGGCCAGGGTCTCGCTGCCATGCCACTTACCCAGGATCCCTACTTTTACCAGTACTGTCATTGCCATCCCCCCTCTCCTGGCCTCATTGTTGCCACGATGCTTCCTCCCTTTGATGATCCCATCCCTCTAGTAGTGGCTGCCATGACCTATTTTCAGTCTGAACCTTTCTTTCCAGTTGAGTAAAAAAGGCTGTTGTCCCAACAGACCCCTGGAAAAGGTTGAAAAAGAGCCCTCAACTGATCTGAATGAAGAGCCCTGAGGAGGAGGGAGGCATATGGCAGCAGGCCCTGCAGGGCAGGCCCCTTTCCAGGACACTGCCTGTGCCTTCCGCTCCCACTGGTGTGGGTAGCCTGGTATAACCTGGTCACTTCTGCCCATTGGTGTGTTTGATTCATACAAACATCCAGACACTGAGTCTGTCCTCCCACAGCCCCTGCCCCAGGTCCTTGAACATGTTTTTTAGTTTCAGAAGTGGAGTGACAGCTTCCCGAGTGGGTAGGGTCCTAGGAGCCCGCAGGAGGGAACAATCCATGTGGAATGGCCTCCTGCTCAGCCGTCCCCTTGGGGAGGGGGTGGTCTCCATTACCTCCCCATCTTCCATCTCCCTGCAGTGGTTTCACCCCCACCCCTTACAGGTTACTAGAGCTGGAAGCAACAGCACAGGCTTGGGAGCTGGACCCATGGTCGAATCACCACCATTTGGTAGCTGGCTGCCTTTAGCCTCTCTGAGTCTCAACTTCCCCATCTGTAAGTTGAGATTAATAGTTCCTCTCTCAGAGGTGGCTGCGAAGCTTTGTCAAGCCCTTGGTATTCAGCACACAGAAGGTACTCAATGGGTGATTGTAGCTAATATGGTTCTTACTGTTATCATCATCATCACCACACATGCCTGTGGACACCAGGCCATAGAGCTGGGCCTTTGACATGGGGAATATAATGTTAAGTCAACTTCTTATCAAAGTATGATCTTCATCCAGGAAAACGTGCACATCCTACTGTACAGGCCATATTTGTACCCCGTGAGCACAGCTGTGTAGCTATTAATAGTAACTATGAAGCTCCCTAGGCCCCCTCTGAGTGCTTTTTAGGGAGTTTTTTATCCTTTATCAGCAAATGTTAATAGGGTGTCTCCCTGCCAGCCCTGGTGAGTCACT
The DNA here is from genome assembly GCF_041146395.1 of Eulemur rufifrons. Classification (NCBI taxonomy): domain Eukaryota; kingdom Metazoa; phylum Chordata; class Mammalia; order Primates; family Lemuridae; genus Eulemur; species Eulemur rufifrons. The sequence continues at coordinate 201,457,708 of NC_090989.1, read as the reverse complement.
GGGCCACCTTCTGCCCAGACAGAGGCCCTTCCCACAGAACAGATATCCCGTATCAGGTTTGCTTCTACATGTGCTCACCTTTTAGCTGTGTCACATAGTGGAGCTGGAAAAGGCTGTGTGATATTATTAGCGGAAATTTCTCGTGGGCAAGTGCCTGGGCTCTTGTGAATTCACCTGATTCATCCAAGAGCCCACCGTCTTGAGCCCAGTCCCTGGAGTGAAGGGGTCTCCTCCACATGGAGTTTTTCCTCCTAAAAGAGCAGGAAGAGGCAATGCCAGGTGTCACTGTGCCTCACCCACAGAAAAGGCTTCCCTTTCATCCAGGACATGGACCTTCTGGGCGGAGACAACAATAGGAATCAATAATTCCATCCCCACTTCCCCCAGGGTCCCTTTTGTTCATCTCATTTGCAAGTAAGGAATCTCAAGATTTATTTTATTTTAAGTTTTTGTGAAGTGTAGCACACATTTGTAAGAGTGCAAACAAAAGTGACCACTAGCTAACTGGATTTTTGCAAACTGAACCCACTCTTCCCAGGGATAACATCCTGACTCTCGGTATGGGTCATTTTTGCCAATTTCTGTGCTTATATAATGATAAAATAGTCAATGCAACAAGAAGTTGTAACAACCATAAACATACATGTATCAAACAAAAGAGCTCCAAGATACATGAAGCAAAAACTGCCAGAATTGAAGGGAGAAATAGACAGTTCAACAATAATAGGTGGGAATTTCAATAACCCCACTTCAATAATGGATAGAAAACGAGACAGAAGATCAGAAAGGAAATAGAATACATGAACAGTACTATAAACCAGCTAGACCTAACATAACGTCTATGGAACACTCCAGCCAATAACAGAGTACACGTCCTTAAGTGCATATGTAACGTGCCCCAGTATAGAATGATGTTTAACCATAAAACAAGTCTCAAATATAAGAAGATTGGAATCATAAAAATTATATTCTGTAATGACAGTGAAATAAAATTAGAAATAATGAAATGTAGAAATTTCATAAACATGAGGAAATGAAACAACACACTTCCTAATAATGGGTCAAAGAAGGTATCACATAAAAGGAAGAGAGATCTAAAATCAATAATGTATATCTTATTAAATTAAATCAATAATTAAAACCCATCAAAACATAAAGCACCAGTCCCAGATGGGTTTACTGGTGAATTATACCAAACATTTAAGGAAGAAATTGTATCAAACCTCTACAATCTCTTCCAGAACATAGAAACAGAGGGAAGCTATCCTAACTCATTCTATGAAGTCAGCATTATCCTGATACTAAAACCAAAGAAAGACATTATGAGAAAAGAAAGTGACAAACTAGTGTTTCTCATGAACAAAGATGCAAAAATCCTCAACAAAATATTAACAAATCGAATCCAAAAATGTTTTAAAAGAATTGTATACTATGACTAAGGGGAATTTATCTCAGTTATGCAAGACTAGTTCACAATTGGAAAATCAGTTCATGTAATCCAGTGCATAAACAGGCTAAAGAAGAAAAATCACCTGATCATATCAATAGATGCAGGAAAAGCACTTGACAAAAATCCAACACCCATTCATGATTAAAAAGTAAAACTCTCAGCAAACTATAATAGAAATAGAGGAGGAGCTTCCTCCATTTCATAGAGAACATCTACAAAAAATAAGTAATCATAATTAATGGTGAGGGGCCTGAAATCAGGAACAAAGCAAGGATGTCCCCTCTCGCCACTCCGTTTCAATATTGTCCTGGAAGTTCTAGCTAATGCAATAAGGAAAAAAAAAGAAATGACAGGTGTACACATTGGGAAGGAAGAAATAAAACTGTCTTTGCAGATGACATAATTGTCTATGTAGAAAATCTGAAAGAATCAACAAGGAAACTCCTGGAATTAGTAAGCAATTATAGCAAGATTGCAGAATACAAGATTAATATATAGGCCGGGTGTGGTGGCTCAAACCTGTAATCCTAGCACTCTGGGAGGCTGAGGCATGTGGATCGCTCAAGGTCAGGAGTTCGAGACCAGCCTGAGCAAGAGCGAGACCCTGTCTCTACTAAAAATAGAAAGAAATTATCAGGCCAACTAAAAATATATATATAAAAAATTAGCTGAGCATGGTGGCGCATGCCTGTAGTCCCAGCTACTCAGGAGGCTGAGGCAGTAGTATTGCTTAAGCCCAGGAGTTTGAAGTTGCTGTGAGTTAGGCTGACGCCATAGCACTCACTCTAGCCTGGGCAACAGAGCGAGACTCTGTCTCAAAAAAATATTAATATATAAAAGTTAATTGCTTTTTTTATATACTGGCAATGAATAAGTGGAGTTTGAAATTAAAAACAGCACCATTTATGTTAGAATCCCCCAAAAATGAAATACTCAGTATAAATCTAACAAAATATATACAAGATCTGTATGAGGAAAACTACAAAAACTGATGCAAGAAATCAAAGAACTAAATAAATGCAGAGATACTCCATGTTTGTGGATAAGAAAACCCAATGTTGTCAAAATGTCAGTTCTTTTGACTTGGTTTATAGATTCAGTGTAATTCCAATCAAAATCGCAGCAAGTTATTTTACAGATATTGACAAACTGAGTCTAAAATTTATATGGAGAAAATAGCCAACTCAATACTGAAGGAGATGAACAAGGCCTAACACTGCATGACTTCAAGATTTACAGTAAAGCTACAGTAATCAAGACAATGTGATATTGGCAGAAGAATAGACAGATAGAATGGAGAGACTAGAAATAGACACACATGTCTATAGTCAATTGATCTTTGACAAGGAGCAAAGCCAGTACATGGAGAAAAGACTATTTTTTCAATGAATGGTGCTGGAATGACTATACTTTCACTTGCAAAAATACGACTTTAGACAAGATCTTACACCCTTCAGGAAAATTTACTCAAAATGGATCGCAGACCTAAATGTAAAACTCAAAACTATACAACTCCTAGAAGATGATAGAGGAGAAAAATCTAGGTAACCTTGGGAATGGCAATGACTTTTTAAATAAAACACCAAAGGCACAATCCTTGAAAGAAATAATTGATAAGCTGGACTTCATTAAAATTGAAAACTTCTCCTCTGCAAAAGACCTCAAGAAAACGAAAAGACAGCCACAGACAGGGAGAAAGTATTTACTAAAGCCATATCTGATAAAAGATTATTCAAAATATACAAAGAACTCTTAAATAAGAAAACTAACAACCTGATTTTTAAAATGGGCAAAGGACCTGAAAAGACACCTCATCAAAGAAAATATAAGATGGCAAATAACTATTTGGAAGATGCTCAACATCATGTCGTCAGGGATTTGCAAATTAAATCAGTGAGATACCACTATTCACCTACACACCTGTGAGAATGGCAAAACTTCAGAACACTAACACCACCGAATTCTTTCAAGGATGTGGAGCAACAGGAATTTTCAGTCATGACTGGTGGTGATGCAAAGTGATATAGCCACTTTGGGAGACAGTCTGGCAGTTTCTTAGGAAAGTAAGTATTTTCTTACCACATGATCCAGCAGTTGTACTCCTTGATATTTACCCAAATGAGTTGAAAACCCTGTCCACACAAACACCTGCACACAGATGTTAATAGTAACCTTATTCATAATTGCCAAAATTTGGAAGCAACCTATATGTCCTTCAGTACGTGAATGGGTAAATAAACAGGTGCATCCAGACAATGGAATATTATTCAGCACTAAAAATAAAATGACCTGTCAAGCCATAAAAAGACATGCAGGGAACTTTGAATACATATTACTGAGTGAAAGAACAATCTGAAAAGGCTAACTACTGTATGATTTCAACTCCGTGACATATGGCAAAGGCAAAACTATGGAGAAAGTAAAAAGATCGGTGGTTGCCAAGACTTAGTAGGGAAGAAGAGTTGAGTAGGTGGAAGGCAGGGCGTTTTTAGGGCAATGGAACTATTCTGTAGATACTATAATTGTGAATACATGTCATTACACATTTGTTCAAACTCATAGAATTAAAAGACCAAGAGTGAACCCTAATGTAAACTATGGACTTTGGGTGATAATAATTTAAGTTCATCAGTTGTGACAAATGTACCACTCTGGTGCAGGATGTTAATAGTGGGGGAGGGTGTATGTATGTAAGAATAGGGAGAATATGAGAACTCTGTACTTATATACCCAATTTTGCTGTAAACTTAAAACTGCTCTAAATAAACTCTGTAAAAAAAAAAAAAAAGAAAAGAAAAAAAAGAAAATCTTCCAGCAAAGAAAAGCTGAGGATCAGATGGCTTCACTGATGAATTCTACTAAACATTAAAAGAATTAACACAAATTCTTCTCAAACTCATCCAAAATATAGAAGGAGGAACACTTCCTAATTCATTCTAGGAGTACAGTATTACACTTATACCAAAGGTGGGCAAAGACATACAAGAAAAGAAAACTATAGACCAGGATCCCTTTCTTAGAACATATCCTTGTCTTTAAACAACACATGACTGTAATTTATCTACATGGTAGCTAATATAGAACCCTGGGAAGACCCACAATATATTGAAAAATATACAGTTGGCCCTTGAACATCATGAGTTTAAGCTACACAGGTCCACTTACATGTGAATTTTTTCCAATAAATACATTGGAAAATATTTTTGAGATTTGAACAATTTGAAAAACACAAACAATGTAGCCTGGAAATAAAAAAAAAAAAAAAAAGGCTTGTTATGAATATGTAAAATGTATGTAGATATTAGTCTGTTTTATCAATTATTACCATAAAATATATACATATATAAAAAGCTAAACTTTGTCAAACAAACACAGACTGTACATGGTATCATTCATATCAAGAGAAATGTAAACAAAGATGCAATATTAAATCATAACTGCATAAAATTAACTGTAGTACATACTGGAATGTCCACTCTCACAACTTCTATTCAACACTGGAAAAGGTGAAGTAAAGCTATCTCTATTCATAGATGACATGATTTTATATAAAATGAAAACCCCAAAGAATACACACACACACACACACAAAATAGAGTTAGTAAGCAAGTTCAGCAAAATAGGAGGATATGATATACAAAAATATATGAAAATCAGTTTTATTTCTACACACTAGCAATAAACAATTGAAAATGAAATTTAAAAAATAATACTTGAGAATATTTCAGAACTCACTACAAAACTATAGTAATCAAAACAGAAGGGGCTTCAACTTGGGTGACTAGAGGTATCTAGCACTCGCCTCCTCTGCAAAGAGGAACCAAAATAGCAAGGAGGTACTCATACTCTGAATAGAGCATCTAAGACAGAACACTGAAATTCAACAGAGAAGTGACAGAAAACACCCAGGGAATGGAAGGAGAGGGAAGAGAGACAGCCAGCTTGGCTAAGATGAGCTGAGAGTCCAGGGAGGCTCCCTGGCGTGGGGAAAGTGTAAGTGAAAGATCCCCAGTAAGAATATACTGAGCCAAGGAAGTGCAAAACTTGTATACCAGAAGCTTAAAAACGTTATTGAAATACGTTTTTAAAAAGACTTAAATGCAAAGGTATCTTGTTCCCATGGATTGGAAAGCAACCCTGCACTCTGGGAGGCTGAGATGGTAGGATCACTTGACCTCAGGAGTTCGAGACCAGGCCAAGCAAGAGTGAGACCCGTCTCTACTAAAAATTGAAGAATCAGCCAGGTGTTGTGGCGCATGCTTGTAATCCCAGCTACTTGGGAGGCTGAGGCAAGAGTATCACTTGAACCCAGGAGTTTGAGGTGGCAGTGAGCTATGATGATGCCACTGCACTCTAGCCAGTTGATAAAGTGAGGCTCTGTCTCCAAAAATATCTTGAATGAAAACAAAGTTGGAGAACTCACACTTCCCAATTTCAAAACTTATTACAAAGCTACAATAATCAAGACAGTGTGGTACTGGCTTAAGGATAGTCATATAGATCAAAGGAATAAAATTGAGAGTTGAGAAATAAACCCATATATCTATGGCCAATTGATTTTCAATTGATATCAAGCCATTCAATGGGGAAAGAATAGTATCTTCAACAAATTGTGCTGAGACAACTGGATATCCACATGCAAAAGAGTGAAGTTGGATCCCTTCCTCACACTACTCAAAATGGATGAAATACTCAAAATGTAAAAGGTAAAACTATAAAACTCTTAGATAGATGTAAATCTTTGTGATCTTGGATTAGACAATAGTTTCTTATATATGGCACCAACAGAAAAAAATAGAGAAATTGTGCTTCATAAAATTAACAACTTTTGTATATCAAATGATATTATCAAGAATGTGAACAGGCAACCCACAAAATGGGAAAGTATATTTGCAAAACATTTATTTGAGAAAGATCTAGTATCAGAATATTTGGTGAACTGTTATAACTTAGAAATCAAAAGACAACCCAATTTGAAAAACTGGAAAGGACTTGAATAGACATTTCTTCAGGGCATTCATGTGAATGGCCAATAAGCACATGAAAAGATGCTCAATGTCATTAATTATTAAGGAAATGTAAATCAAATGACAGTGAGATACCACTTCACACCTATTAGGATGTCTATAATCTGAAATATAATAACAAGTATTGACAAGGCTGTGGAGAATTTGGAACCATTGTACATGCTGGTGAGAATGTAAAATGATACAGCTCTTTTGGGAAAGACTTTGGCAGATCCTTAAAATGTTAAATATAGAGGTACCATATGATCCAGCAATTCCACTCTTGGTATATACCCAAGAGAATTGAAAATTTAGGTCCTTAGAAAAACTTGTACACAAATGTTTAAAGCAGCATTATTCATAATAGCCAACAGGTGGAAGCAACCCAAATGTCCATGAACTAATGATTTTGTAAATAAAATGTGTTATATTCATATAATGGAATATCATCAGTCATAAAAAGGAATGAAATTCTGATATAAGCTGCACCATGTATGATCCTTAAAGTCATTATGCGAAGTGAAAGAAGCCAGTCACAAAAAGTCACATATTGTAGGATTCCATTTAGATGCATGTCCAGAATGGGGAAATCCGTAGAAACAGAAAGTAGATTAATGGCTGTTTACAGCTGAGAGGGAGGAAATGGGAAGATGTCACTTAATGGGTAGAGAACTTATTTTTGGAGTAATGAAACTGTTCTGGAATTAGTGCTGATTATTGTGCAGCATTGCAAGTATACTAAAAACCACTTTAAAATGGTGAATTTTATTAATACGTTGTCTGTTTTATCTCAATAAAAATAAATAAAAAGGAATGAAGTACTGATGCATGCTGCAGCATGGATAAACCTTGCAAACATGCTCAGTGAAAAAAAGCCAGTCACAAAAGGCCACATTATATGATTTCATTTTATGAAATATCCAAAATAGACAAATTCACAAGGACAACATAGATTATTAGTTTCCAGGGGCTGGAGGAGGGGATATGAAGAGTGTTGGGTAATGGGCACAGGTTTCTTTTGAGGTGATGAAAATATTTTAGAATTGACAGTGATAATGGTTGCACAACCTTGTGAATATACTATTAATAAAACCCACTACATTGTTTACTTTAAAGGAGTATGTGAATTAATCTCAATCAATAAAAATAAGTTTTGATGTACCTTAGAGACTAACATCATTCTCTGAGATCCCTTTCCAGCTGACCTCTTAAAGGGCTTGCCAAACACCCCCCCAAAAAAAGAACAAGAAAGGAAAGAGCCCAAGAAGCCAAAGAAGTGAGAGTCATTTGTGCAGAACTCTGATGCCCTAATACCAATGTCATTACCTGGCATCCAGATCCTATTCTATGTCATTGTCCCGGGGCTGCATTATGTCATTTGCAACCTGAGGCACTTTTGCCTTCATAGACTCCTTCCTACTCACAGAAAAATAAATTATATTTTATGACTATGCTAAGGTAAAGATGAACATAATACAGGCTGATTCATTATTATGTATTCAGTATTACATTTATTTTTTTCCTCTGATTTTAAAAGAAATTAAAGCTTTTCAGGGGCTGCTAGACATGGTCCACGAGCACTGCCTGGAGACCCCCTTTACATATTTCTAGGCTCCTTCCTGACATTGCCCAGGGTTGTCCAGGGTACTGGTACCAATTCTTCCCATATGCTGTGAGTGGGGTCCATGCTTCCAGAAGAAACATCAGCAGTACTCAAGGGGACTCAGGGGGCCCTAAAGTGCTGCTGGAGACATTAAGGAAGTAGTCGTCTATGTGCAGAATTCATGTGTTGAAGCTGTAACCTTCAGTACTTCAAAATATGACTGTATTTGGAGGCGGGGCCTTTAAAAAGGTAATTAAATTAAAGTGAGGTCTTTGGGGGTGGACCCTAATCTAATCTGACTGGTGTTCTCCATGAAGAGGATATTTGGACATAGAAACATACAGAGAAAACCATGTGAAGACACAGGGAGAAGATGGCCAAGAAAAGAGGCCTCAAAAGAAACCAACCCTGCTAACACCTTGATCTCAGACTTCCAGCCTCGAGGACTGTGAGAAAATAAATTTCTGTTGTTTAACACATTAACTGCCATGTGAGTTGTATTTAACTCACACTAGTTTTGAGCCCGGGGCCTTGTGAAGCATATGTAACTCACATGTCTGTTTCCCTTGGGACCCTCATGAACTATTTTTCAAGTTGTGTATAACTCATGCACAGAAAACAATAAAAAATAACAAATTTTTCTTTAAATTAGAAAGGATCATTTTGTTTTTGAAGTTTTTATTCTATTTTCATAATAAAACACCGTGGCACCAAGGAAAAAAAATTTTCTCATGTGGCAGTCAATGTGTTAAGTTACTCATACTGTAAAATTACAACAACTGAAAGGAAACACTTATTAATGGGGATAAAAGGCAGGATTCAGAAGGCAGAATAAAGAAATAGCAAACTTAAATCAGTAAAAATTGTTTAATCCAAAAACAGAAAAAAGATGGAAGGAAAATGAAGACAACCCCAGGCACCTATAGGACAATATCAAGAGAACCAACATAAATATAGTGGGAGCCCCAGAAAGAGAGAAGAAAGAGAAATAGGCCCCCCAAAATATTTGAAGATATGTGCGAAATATAAACACAAAGAGATCCACACCTAGACACTTCACAGTCAGATAAGTGGCAGGCAAATAAAATATAAAATCTTGAAAGCAAGAAAAAAGTAACACATCACATATAATCAAATAATAATAATAATAAGAAGAAGAATACGATTAACAGCCAACCTCCCATCAGAAATAATGGAGAAAAGAAAGCAATGGCATGAAACATTCAAACTTTGAAAGAAAGGTTGTCAAACAAGAATTCTGTGTCTACCAAAACTATCCTTTAAAAATGAAAATGACATAAGCCTTATTCAGATAAATAAGGATCAATAGAATTTGATGCTATTATATCTAACAAGAAATAGTACAAGAGGTTCTCCAGGATGAAAGGAAGTGACATGAGAGAGAACTTGAACTCACAGCAAAGAATGAGGAACACCATAAATGGTAAGTATATATGTAAATGTAAAAGACTCTCTAGGTATGTTTTTCTCTCTTTTTTTTTTTCATTAAAATGCTTAAAATTATATACAACATTATAACACTGTATTATTGGGTATATAACATACGTAATCTATATGACAATGATAGCACAAATGATGGGGAAAGAAAAGATGATATATTGGAACAAATTCTGTTTTTGCCATAATTCAGTTCATATTACTTTGATGTATATTTTGATCAAGTAAGATGCATATTATAAACCCTAGAGCAATCACTAATAATATAATTCAAAATATATAGTAAAATTTTCAATAGAAGTATTGAAAGGACCCACTAGGAATATTTATTTGGAATAAAAGAAAGCAGTAAAGGAACAGAAGAACAAAAATGATATGAGACATAAAGAAAAAAATTGCAAATTGGCAGATGTAAATCCAACCATTTCAGTAATTACATTAAATGTGATTGTACTGTACACCCCATTCAAAAACCACAGATTTTCAGAAAGGATTAAAAAGCAAGACTCAATCCTGCTGTTTACAAAGAGGCACGTTAAACTTAAGTAGATTGGTAAAATGTATACCATGCAAACAATAACCATAAGAGAACTGGAAGGACATATTAATGTTGGACAAAAGAGACTTTAAGGAAAGAAATATTAGAGACAAAGAGAGACATTTCATAACCATGTAAAGATCGATACACTAGGAAGATATAACATTATAAATATATAAACACCTAAAAACAGAGCCCCAAAATAAATGAAGCAAACCTGGCATACTTGAAAAGAGAAAGAGACAATTCAAAAATAGTAGTTGGATATTTCAGTATACCACTATCAATAATTGAAAGAACAACCAGGCAGCAAATTAGAAAGAATAATATTTGAACCACACTATCAATCAACTTGACCTAACTGACATTTATAAAACATACAACACTTGTAGGATGCATATTCTTTTCAAGCATTCATGGAACATTCTTCAGCATATTCCATATGTTTAGACACAAAATTCATCTCACTGAGTTGAAAAAGAGACATTATTCAAAGTACGACCTATGACCCATAACTGGGTCATAAAAGAACCCAGTTAATCTCTAATTAGCGATCCATAACTTCTTAATACCCCCATAGGCCAAAGAAGAAATTAGAAGGAAAATTTTAAAAGATGAGTGAAAATAAAAACACAACACATGAAAATGTAGGAAATGCAGCTAAAGCAGTTCTTAGAGGAGAATTTATATCTTTAAATGCTTGCTTTTATCTCAAAAAAGAAAAAAAAAGCCGTCTAAACCCAATTGCTTTAGGTTAAGAAACTACAAAAAGAAGAGTCATAACACAAATAGAATGAAGAAAATAATAAAGCTCAAAAGCAGAAATCTACAAAACAAAACAAAAAATAGAGATAATGAAACCAAAAGTTGATTCTTGGATAAAATCAATAAAATTGACAGATTATTAGCTATATGAAACAGGAAAATAACAGCTAAGATACAACTTACTCAAATCATGAATGAAAGAAGATACTTCATAATTGTCTTTACAGAAATCAAAATGATTATGAGAGAATATTCTGAACTACTTAGAGCAACAAATTAGCTTACCTAAAACAGAAAAATTCCTAGAAAGTTGTAAATTACCCAAATTGAAGTAGGATATCTGAGTAGACACTTAACAAGTAAAGAAAGTGAATTAGAACTCAGTAAATCTTCCACAAATAAAAGCATGGTTTCATTGGTAAATTCTATTAAATATTTAGAGAAGAAATGATAATATTTCACAAAATCTTTCAGAAAATAGATGGAACTGGACAACTTGTCAGCTCTTCTATGAGGCCTGCCTTAACACCAAAGCCAAAGACATTATAAGAAAACTTGAGCAGTATCTTGCCTGACCACGAACACCAAAAATTTTGACAAAATATTCCCAAATCATATTCAGCAATATGTAAAAGGTATTATACACCATGACTAAGTGGGATTTATCCCAACAATGCAAGGTAAGTTTCTTTTTTTCTTCTTCTCTCTTTTCATTATGATCAACTGAAGGAAGAGCAAGGTGAGTTTCACATCTGAAAATCATTTAATGTAATACTTACATTAATAGAATAAAGAATAAAAGTCATAGAATCATCTCACCTCACACAAAAATGAAGCATTTAACAAAATCCAATGCCTATTTATGATTTTTTTTTTTTAAAAAACCTCTCACCAAAATAGGAATAGAAGTGAACTTTCTCATCATGAAAGACATCTATGAAAAAGCTAACACTAGCATCAGACTTAATGATGAAACCTGAATCCTTTTTGCCTAAGGTTAGGAACAAAACAAAGATGTTCATTCTAACCACTACTGTTCAAAATAGTACTGGAAGTGCTAGCACAATAAAACAGGAAAACACACAAAAAGGCATACATGTCAGGAAGGAAGAAATAAAACTTCCTATTCGCAGATGACATGATAATTTATATAGAAAATCCTAATAAATCTACAAAGAAATTCCTAGAACTGTAAGTTAGTTCAGCAATGTCACAAATACAAGATCAATATTTACAAATTACAATGAACATATCAAAACCAAAATTAAAAAATATTTACAGTAGCTCAAAATGAAATATTTAGGTGTAAATCTAAGAAGCATACACAGTATTTGTATACTGAAAACACAAAATGCTGAAGAAAGAAAGCAAAGGAGTTCTAAAATAGACATACTCTGTTAATGGATTGGAAGATTCCACCTAATAAAGATATCAGTTCTCTCCAAATTGATATATAAGTTTAACAAATCCAATTCTTATAAATATCCTAGCAATATTTGTTCCATAGATACAGACAAGATTATTCTAATGTATATGGAAAAGCAAAAAAAAAAAAAAAAAGAAAACAAATTTTGTATGAAGAATCATCCTACGAATTTTAAAACTTATAATAAAGCTACCACTACCAAGACTGTGCTACTGGTGGAGGAGTAGACATATTGATCATTGGAACAGAAGAGAAAACCAAGAAATTGTCCTGAAAATATGGCCAAGATACAGGGTACAAGATCACTCAAAAAATACTTTAGTTTCTAAGCACCAGCAACAAACAATCCAAAAAGAAAATTAAAGAAATTCCATTTACAGTAACATCCAAAAGTAAAAGGCATTGGACTAAATTTAACCAAAGGTAGGAAAGATTTGTGCATTGAAAACTACAAAACACTGCTGAAAGAAATTAAGGAAGATCTAGATAAATGGATATACATCACATGTTCATGAATTAGAAGACTACATAAGATGGCAATACTTACTACCCAAAGCAACCTACAGATTCAATGCAATCCTTAAGAAAATTTCAATGGCTTTTTTTTGCATAAATGGAAATACTGGTCCTCAAATTCATACGGAATCGCAAAGGGCCCCAAATGGCCGAAACAATCTTGAAAAAGAAAAAAGTTGGAGAACTCACACTTCTCAATTTTAAAACTTACTACAAACCTATAGTAATCAAAACAGTGTGGTATTGGCATAAGAGCAGACATATAGGTCAAAGGGATAAAATTGAGAGTCCAGAAATAAACCCATATATCTATGGCAAATTAATTTTTGACATGGGTGCCAAGACCATTCATTGGCAAAAAAAAAAATAGTCTTTTCAACAAATGGTGCCAGAACAACTGAGTATCCACAGGCAAAAGAACGTAGTTGGTAAGTTTCACACCTTTCACAAAAATCAACTCAAAATGGATCAACCTAAATATAAGAGCTAAAACCTATAACATTCTGAAAGGAAAACATGCGAGTAAATCTTCAAGACCTTGGATTTGGTAATAGATTTTCAGCTATAACTCCAAAAGCACCAGCAATGAAAGAAAGAAAATAGATAAATTGAACTTCATAAAAATTTTAAACTTCTCTACATCAAAGAAGATTATCAAGAAAGTAAAAACACAGCCTACAGAATGGGAGAAAATGTTTGCAAGTCATATGTCTGGTAAGGCTCTAGTATCCAGAATATATTAAGAACTTGTACAAAGCAACAACAAAAATTCAAGCAACCCATTTTTTAAAATAAAAGACTATATTAGATATGTCACCGAAGAATATATGCAAATGGCCAATAAGCACATGAAAAGATGCTGAACATCATTCTTCATTAGAGAAATGCAAATTCAAACCACAGTGAGGTTCTTCTTAACACTCACTAGGATTGCTATAATAAAAAAATTTTAAACCAGGAAAATTACAAATGTTGATGATATGGAGAAATTATAACCCTCACACATTGCTGGTGGGAATATAAAATTGCTCACCTGCTGTGGAAAATAGTTTGACAGTTCCTCAAAAAGTTTAACATAGAGTTACCATATGATCCAACAGTTCCTATCATAGGTATATACACAAAAGTATTGAAAACAGGTACTTAAATCCATATACACACTTGTGCATATAGGCTCTCTTTATAATAGCCAAAAGTTTGGAAACAACCCAAATACCATTAACAGGTGAATGGAAACACAAAATATAGTATGAATACAATGTTATATTATTCACCTATAAACAGGAATGACATGTTGATACATGCTATCAAGTAGATGAACCTTGAAAACATTATGCTAGGTGGAAGAAGCTAGACATAAAAAGTCAAATATTATATGATTCCATAGAGAAAGAAAGAAAGAAGATTGGTGGTTGCCAAAGGCTAGGGGAGGACGAAATGGGGAGAAAATGCTTAAGGGATGTGGGGTTTTCTTTTGGGATTATGAAAACATTTTGAGAGCAGATAGAGGTGGTGGTTGCACAATACTGTGAGTGTACTAAATGCTACTGAATTATTTACTTTAAAATGGTTAATTTTATTTTATACAACTTTCACCCTAAAAAGCTAACATTAAGTGGAATATAATGTGTAAAATTCTAAAACTTTTAGAATAAAACATAAGAGAAAGTTTAGGACCTAGGACTTGGTAAAGAGTTCTTAGACATGTCACCAAAAGCATGACCCTTAAGAGAAAAAACAGTAATAGATTGGAATTCAAAATATAAAACTCTGCATAAGACTGCTAAGAGGATAAAAAAAAAAAAAAAAAAAAAACAAGGTAAAGGCTGGAAGAAAATATTTGCAAAATACAAATCTGACAATTCATATCCGGAATATATAAAGAGGTCTCAAAACAGTTAAAGAAAAAAGCAAACCAGTTAGACAGTGGGCAAGAGACATGAAGAGATATTTCACTGATGTAGATACACAGATGGCAGATAATCACATGACAAGATGTTCAACATCAGTGGCCGTTGGGAAAATGCAAATTAAGACTAGAAACAATATCACTACACACATATTAGACCAGCTTAAGAAAAAAGTGACAGTTTCAAAAACTGACAAGTATAGAATGTGAACCTTCTACCCATTGTTGGTGGGAATGTAAAATGGAATAGCCACTCTGAAAAATAGTTCGGCGCTTTCTTTTTAAAAACTAAATATACACTTACCATAGGACCCAGCAATTGCACTTCTGGGCATTTATCCCAGAGAAATGAAAATTTATCTCTACATAAAAACCTGTACAGTAGTCCTCCCTTATCCTCAGGGGATAGGTTCCAGGACCCCAGTGGATGCCTGAAACTACGGATAGCACTGAACCCTATATATACAATTTTTTTCCTATACATACATAGCTATGATAAAGTTTAACTTATCAAGTAGGCACAGTGAGAGATTAACAATAACTGAGCTGATTTTAGCAACCTCATCATACAATTCTTTTTCTTTCCCTATGAAGTCAAGAACTTTTACCTTTTCACTTAAAGGAAGCACTTTATGGCTTCTCTTTGACAAATCCAAATTGCCAACATCATGACTCTCGCACTTTAGGGCCATTGTTAAGTTAAATACATGTTACTTGAATGCAAACACTGCAATACCATGACAGACAGTCGATCTGATAACCAATGCAGCTACCAAGTGACTATCAGGCGGGTGCGGTGGGACAGAGACAGCATGAGATTTCATGACACTACTCAGAATGGCACACAATTTAAAACTTATGAAGTGTTTATAGACATGCCTCGTTTTATTGTCCTTTGCTTTGTTACTCACAAATACTGCATTTTTTTACAAATTAAAGGTTTGTGGCAACCCTGCATCAAGCGAGTCTATTTACACAGTATTTCCAACAGCTTGTGCTCACTTTGTGACTCTGTGTTAGCATTTTTTAGCAATAAAGTTTGGGGTTTTTTTAGGGGTAAGGTCTGGCTATGTTGCGCAGGCTGGAGTGCAGTGGCTCTTAGCAGGTGCAACCACAGCATTGTGAAGAGCCACTGCACTCCAGCCTCGAATCCTTGGGCCCCAGCATACTCCTGCTTCAACCTCCCAAGTAGGTTGGGACTCCAGGTACATCCTGCCACACCAGGCTGCAGTAAAATATTTTTAATTAAGATATGTACATTGTTTTAGATACAATGCTATTGCACACTTAATAGACTACAGCATAGTGTAAACATAATTTTTTATGCACTGGGAAACAAAAAATTTGTGTGAGTCATTTTATTGCAATATTTGCTTTATTGTGGTGGTCTGGGACCAAACCTGCAATATCGCTAAAGTATGCCTATATTTCTGGAATTTCTGTTTAATATTTTTAGATTGCAGTTGATTATGGGTAACTGAAACTGCAGAAAGTGAAACCATGGACAAGGTGGGACCACTGTACACACCTGTTTATTGCAGCTTTATTTTGAATAACCCTAAACTAGAAACAACCTAAATAGATGAATGATTAAACAAATTATGGTACATTTATACCACGGAACATGACTCAATGATAAAAAAGAATGAATTAGTGATCCATCCAACACCTTGGATGGATCTCAAGAACATTATGCTGAGGGAGGGAAAAGCCATTTTCTAAAGGTTAAATACAATCTGATTAAATTTTTATAATCTCAAAATGACAAATTATAAAGATGAAGAATTAGTGGATTTGCAGGGGTTTGAGGTAGGAGTCAGGGTTGGGAGAAGAATGGGTATGAATACAAAGGAGCACCACAATGGTCAGGTGATGAAATAATTTTATCTTGATTAAGGTGGTAGTTTCGCTAATCTATACATGTGATAAAATGACATAGGATTATTGACATATACACCAATATCAATTTTCTGGTTTTGACATTGTACCATAAACTACCAGAAGAAATGAATGAAGGGTACAGAGAACCTCTCTGCAGTGTTTTTGCAACTTCCCATAAACCTATAATTGTTTCAAAATCAATTAAATTAAAAATCAATCATATTTCTGTATACTAGCAACAAATAATACAAGAGTGAAATTGAGAAAACAATTCCATTTATAACTGCATGAAAAAGAATAAAAACCATAGGAATAAATTTAATGAAGGAAGTGTGGGATTTGTGCACTGCAAACAAGAAATCATTGCTGGGAGAAAGTAAAGAAGATCTAAATAAATGGAGAGAAATTTGTATTCATGGATCTGAAGACAATACTATTAAGATGACAGTACTCTTCAGAATGATGGATAGATTCAACATAATCCTTATAAAAATCCCAGCAGGCATTTTTATAGAAATTGCTTATCTGATCCTGAAATTTTATGCAATGCGAGAGACCTAGAATAGCCAAAATAATTATGAAAAAGAACAAAGTTGGAGAACTTACAGCACTTGATTTTTAAATTTACTCTAAAGCTACGACAGTCATCAAGACACTATGGTCTTGGCATGACAATAGGCATACAAATCAACAGAACTAAGAGTCCAGAAATAAACCCTTACATTTATCGCCTGTTGGTTTTTACCAAAATGCCAAGAACAATTGACGGACAAGAGATAGTCTTTTCAACAAATGATTCTGGGACAATTTGAGATCCATATTTTTGAAATATCCATACCTCATACCATATACAAAAATTAACTCATAGATGCTAATTTTTACATAGATGTAAATGCTAGAGCTGTAACTTCCAGTCTCCAGTCAGACATCCTCACAAGAAGAAAAAAAGCTGAACAAACTGAAAATCAACAACTCTTCTTAGATACGTCAGAGAATTGAAGTCACCACTCCAAAATTAGAGAGAAATGTGAATACATGGAATCACAGCTTACCAGGAGGAAAGCCCACTCCTGGAGGAGTTATTGGTAGGAATACTTAGGCTTTAATGGACAAATGTCCAGGGGCTCAGTGTGGACAAGCTTAAGAATGAAAATCTCCAGGCCAAGCACACTGGCTCACACCTGTAAGCCCAGCACTTTGGGAAACTGAGGCAGAAGGATCACTTGAGGCCAGGAATTCAAGACCAGGCTGGGCAACATAATGAGACCCCATCTCTACAAAAAATTGTAAATACTAGCCAGGTGTGGTGGCACACACCTGTAGTCCCGGCTACTTGGGAAGCTTTCATCAAGGGGGAGGATCCATTAAGCCTGGGAGTTTAAGGTTACAGTGAGCTATGATCATGCCACTGCATCCCAGCCTGGGCAACAGAGCAAGATCCTCTCTCTATTAAAAAAAAAAATCTCCAAGAGGCCGAGTCTTAGTGGGGCCCCCACACTTTTGTGAGCTTTATCTCCAGGAGCTCCTCCAGGTTCTCAGAATTAAGATCAAAGAAAAGAGTCCTGGCAGGACAAGGGGAAAGTAGCCATTTTGAAATGTGCCCAGAGCACTTTGTTCTTCCTAACAAAGGCCTGTCCTCAAGGGAAACTGTTTTACCAGAATCTCACTACCTTGGAAAAAGGAAAATTCCCAACATCAGCCCTATCTAGCCCTCCTGTCTCATCTCAGAAAGGAAAAATGCCAAGAAGCACTTGTGAAGATAACACCCCAGGGTTCCCAGGCCCACTAAAAGCCTGACATAATCATGGCGTTATAAGTCGCTCACCATCCCCCGACACCTTACCACCACCTCAACTGGCTCCTGTATGATAACAAAGGATTACAATGGAAAGAACTGCGAAGATCAGACCCTATTTAAGAAGTCTCTAGAAAAATTCAAAAACCAACAGCAGAGACAAAAAAAAGAACATGAGAGGAAATTTAGCCTCTAATACCTATAGCTACTCCAAATAGTAAACACAGTTGATTCCTAACCAGACAAACATTAAACCTCATGCCTGCAGGCCTATTTACCTCAGTTTCTTTGACTTAATATATCATGTGTGGCTTTCAAAACAAAATTCCAAGAAATGCAAAAAGGCAAAAAACACAGTCTGAAGAGACAAATCAAGCACCAGAACCAGACTCAGATATGATAGAGACTTTGGAATTATTATATTAGGAATTTAAAACAATTATGATTGATATGTTAAAGGATCTCATAGAAAAAGTGGATAACATGCAAAAACAGATGGGTAATGTAAGCAGAGAGGTGGAAATTCTAAGAATCAAAAGGAAATGGTGGAAATCAAAAACACCATAACAAAATAAAGAGTGCTTTTGATGGGCTTATTAGTAGACTGGGTACAGTCAAGGAAAGAGTCAGCTTCAAGATATGTCAATGGAAACTTCCCAAACTGAAAAGCAAAGAAAGGAATAAAAAAAATGAAACAGAATGAGAACTTTGGTACAATTGCAAAGGTGTAGCTTACATGTAATGGGAATACCAGAAGGAGAAGAAAGAGTAAAGGTAACAGAAGAAATACTTGATGTAATAACTGAGCATTTTCAAAAATTAACGACAGCCTCCTAACCACAGTTCTAGGAAGCTCAGACAATACCAAGAATAATAAATGCCAAAAAATTTACACCTAGGCATATCATATTCAAACTGCAGAAAACCAAAGACAAACAGAAAATTTTGAAAAAAGCCAGAGGAAGAAAACATCTTACCTACAGAGGAGCAGAGAGAATTACACCAGACTTCTCTTCAGAAGCCATGCAAACAGGAAGAGAGTGGAGCAGAGTGAAATATTTGAAGCTTTCAAAGGAAAACAAACCACTAACTAGAATTTTGTATCTAGTGAAACTATCCTTCAAAAGTGAAAAATAAGGCTGGGTGTAGTGGTTTGCACCTGTAATCCTAGTGCTCTGGGAGGCCAAGGCAGGAGAATTGCTTGAGTTCAGGAGTTTGAGACCAGCCTGAGCAAGAGCAAGACCCTGTCTCTACAGAAAAAATAGAAAAATTAGCCAGGTGTGGTGGCACGCACCTGTAGTTTCAGCTACTTGGGAAGCTGAGGCAGGAGGGTCGCTTGAGCCCAGGAGTTTGAGGTTGCAGGGAACTAGGATGATACCACTGCCCTCTAGCCTGGGCAACAGAGCGAGACTCTGTCTAAAAAAAAAAAAAAAAAGAAAGAAAGAAAAAGAAAATTGGCAAAGAATCTGAATAGACATTTCTCAAAAGAAGACATTCTAGTGGCCAACAGGTATATGAAAACACGCTCAACATCACTAGTCATCAGAGAAGTGCAAATCAAAACTACAATGAGATATCATCTCACTCCAGTTAAAATGGCTTTTGTCAAAAAGACAGGCAATAATGAATGCTGGTGAGGATGTGGAGAAAGGGGAACACTTGTACACTGTTTGTGTGAGTGTAAATTAGTGCAACCACTATGGAGAACACTATGGAGGCTCCTCAAAAAACTGAAACTAGAACTACCATATGACCCAGCCATCCCACTGCTGGGTATATATCCAAAGAAGAGGAAATCAGTATATTGAAAAGATACCTGCACTCCCATGTTTATTGCAGCACTATTCACAATAGCCAAGATTTGGAATCAACTTCAGTGTCCACCAGTGGATGAATGGATAAAGAAATTCTGGTACATATACACAATGGAATATTTTATAGCCACAAAAAAGGACAAAATCTTGCCATTTGCAACAACATGGATGGAACTGGAGAACATTATATTTAGTAAAATAAGCCAAGCACAAAAAGACAAATCTCGCATGTTCTCACTCATATGTGGGAGCTAAATGTTAAAAACAATTGATCTCCTGGAGACAGAGAATAGAATGACAGTTACTGGAGGCTGGGAAGGGTAGCGGGGAGGGAGGGATAAAGTGGGGATGGTTAATGGTGCAAAAATGTAGTTAGATAGTTAGATAGAATGAACAATATTTGATAGCACAACAAAGTGACTATAATCAACAATAAGTTAGGGTATACTTTAAAATAGCTAAAAGAGTAGAATTGGAATAAGAAATGATAAACACCTGAGGTGATGGATACCCTAGTTACCCCAATTTGATTAATTCTCATTGTACACCTATATCAAAACATCACATATACCTATAAAGATACACAATTATTATGTACCCATAATTTTTTTAAAAAGCTGAATACAGGTTACCAGAGGCTGGGAGGAGAGAGGAAATGGGGAGTTAGTGCTTAATGGGTACAGAATTTCTGTTTGGGATGGTGAAAAGTTCTGGAAATTGATGGTGGTGATAGTTGTACAACATTGTGAATTACATATGGTCATTGAATTGTACACCTAAAAATGGTTCAAATGGTAAATTTTATGTTATATGTCTTTTACCATATATAAAAAAGTGGAAAGGAAGAAGAATAAAGGGATAGAGAAAAGATACACCATGCTAACACTAATCGAAAGAAAGTAGGAATAACTATATTAATTTCAGACACAGCTGACTTCAGAGCAAGGAAAGTTATCAGGAATAAAGAGGGGCATCACATAATTCTCCAAGAAGACATAACAGTCCTTAATGTATATGCATTTAACAGCAGAGCACCAAAATATGTGAGCAAAAGACTGATAGGACAGCAAGGAAAAATAGATGAATCAACTATTATGGTGGAAGATTTCAACACCGCTCCAATTGTAATTGAAACTAATTGACAGACAGGGCAGGCTCAAATCCATAAGGACATTATATTAGGGTTCTCCAGAGAAGCAGAAGCAATAGGATGTTATGTATATAGGGAGAGAGATTTATTCTAAGGAATTGGCTGTGTGATTGTGGAGCTGGAAAGTCCAATATCTGCACAGAGGACCAGCAGGCTGGAGTACCATGGGTGATGCAGTGTAACTGTTCAGGTCTAAAGGCTGTCTGCTGCAGAAGTAACTCCTACTCTGGGGAGGTCAGTCTTTTTGTTCTACTCATGACTTCAACTGATTGGGCAAGGACCACTCACCATATGGAGAGCAATCTACTTACAGTAAACCAATTTAAATATTAATCTTATCCAAAACACCCTCACAAAAATATCCAGAATAATGTTTGACCACGTATCTGGGCACCGTTGACTCAGCCAAGTTAATACATAAAATTAACCATAACAGACATAGTTGTACTAAACAACATCATCAGTCAACTGGATCTAGTTAACATCAAGAGAATACTTCATCTAACAACAGCAGAATGCATATTCTTCTCAAGCTTATTATACAGAACATTCATCACATTCTGGTATCAACTTCACAAATTTAAAAGAACTGAAATCATGTGTAATGTGGTCTCACATCATAATGGGATTAAATTAAATGCAAGAGCTAAAATTATTAAAGTTCCAGAAGAAAACCTAGGAGAAAATCTTTACAATCTTGGGTTAGGCAAAGACTTTTTAGATATTGTACCAAAAAGATGAGCCATAAAGGAAGTCTGATAAATACTTCATCAAAATTAAAACTTTTGTGATTCAAAAGAAGTCATTGAGAAGATGAAGACAAACCACTTCCTGGGAAAAAATATTTGCAAATTATATATATATCTGATAAATGACCTGTATCCGAAATGTATGCAGAACTCACATATCTCAATAAGAAGGCAAACACTGAAATAAATGAAGACGAACCCAATGAGAAAAGCAAAGGCTATTTATTCAGAACTTGCCATAGCAAAGGACTCAGCCACTGTCACTTGTGTCTGGCAGAGACCCAAAGGCAGACGGAGGAGTGGGGAAGCTGTGCAGTGGGAGAAAGGGAAGAGTCCAAGGGAGCCCTGGTGGTGGCGACTGACCAGATGCAGGACTCCTGTGGGATTGGGTATGAGAGTACGGTGGGCTTTCTCTGGTTCGTTCCAAGTTGGAAGCTGTGACAAAAATTAGGGACGCTGTCAGTTATTAATCAAGTCTTCGCCATTTGGGGCCAATTGTTATAAAGATAATGCTTAGCTTCCTGGATTGTCACTACAGACAGTCCTCTGGCTGCCATGAAGTCTGACTTGTAGCAAGCTGGCTTCCGGGGCTGGTTACTGCAGATAAGGGGGTTGGTTTCATGGGCTGGTTGCTGCAGGTGGTGTGTCAGAGTTCTCTTTTTATAGATGGTCTAGCCATCGTCCATTTGCATATTCAGTCTCCCACAAACAGCCCAATTTAAAACTGGGAAAAGACTTGGACAGACAATTCAGCAAAGAAAACATGAATGGCTAGTAAGCACCTGAAAACATGCTTGACATCATTAGTTGTTATGAAAAGCAAATTCAAGCCACAGCACAATACCACTACACACACACCACAACATCATAATGGCTAAAATTAAAGACTGGATACCATGTGCTTGCAAAGATACCAGCAACTGAAACCCTCATAAATGACTGATCAGAACATAAAATTACACAGCCCCTACTGGGCAGTTTGGCAGTTTCTGAAAGGGATAAACATAACTTATCATAAGGCCCAGAAATTCCACTTATAGGATTCTACCCAAGAGAAATGAAAACATACATCCGGCCTGGCGCAGTGGCTCACACCTGTAATCCTAGCACTTTGGGAGGCTGAGGTGGGAGGATCACTTTTGGCCAAGAGTTTGAGACCAGCCTGGGCAACACAGCGAGACAAGTCTCTACAAAAATTTTATGAATTGGCCAGGCTTGGTGGCTCACACCTATAGTCCCAGCTACTTGGGAGAATGAAATGAGAGGATTGCTTGAGCCTGGGAGTTTGAGGCTGCAGCGAGCTATGATGAGCTATGCACTCTAGCTCAGGCAACAAGTGATACTCTGTCTCAAAAAAAAAAAAAAATGCATTGGTGCGTGTATCTGGACATTCAGAAGGCAACGGGCTCCAAGTGCAGCTTGTTCGGAGTTCTGGCCCTATTGTACTGCGGTTCTCTGCCCTCCCCCACACGTAGCTTCATCCCGAGGATGGGCGAGTTTCAGAGCCGCTTTGGTAGTCGTTCCAGGCCTCCCGTTGGCACATCACACCATCCAGGAGGACAACGCTGCTTTCTCTCCACCCATAAAACAAAATTCTGGCCTCGCACATGGACCTTATTGGGTTGCTGTCTACCAGGAGCAGGAAATGCCGTGTACAGTGTAGCCCATGGGGAGGAGAGGGAGGACCCTGATTTTTCTGAGACTAATGAGGGTCCCCCCAGCAGCTGGGGTGGCATCATTGCCCCCAAATTCTCTGACTGCCTTCTGGTGGCTTCAAGGGGAAGAGATGCTGGGGACAAAAGCACCATGTCCCCTCTATCCACCCCGCAAACCTCCAGATTATGGGGTCCCCTACCACGTGGGATTGCAGGCCACAGGCAGAAAGGGCCTCCCCTCCCCTCTGCCTTTAGACAGGCGAGCTTCAGTGTGCAGGCGTCACTTTCCTTAGGGCCTTTCCGTAGCCCATGTGGAAGGTGCTCATACACTCTAATGCTTTCCTCCAAGTGCCCTAATCTTGCAGTTGGCAGGCATGGGGACTGCGTCCCAGTGTACCATAGGCAACAGTTCAACAAGAATCACAATTTCCCAGCCCAACATAGCAGGGTCCTCCTCGTGGAAAATGCCCGCTGCTGCTTGAGACCGTACGTTTTCTCAGTTTCTTGAAAGTTCAAATGAGAGTCCCAGAATTAAGTCGGTGGAAATACCCCCTGGTCCTCAGTTCCTCGAGTAAGAGGGGAATGGTGCCACCTCCCTCACAGAGATGTCAGGGGAACCAAGGGCACAGGTTCAAAAAGCTGGAAAAATCCAGGTTCTAATTCCAGCTGGTCACTCTGAGCCTCAGTTTCCTCCTCTGGAGAATGGGGAGACTTGCCACGTGTGTCTGCGGTAGGAGAGCACAGACCCGCCGAGCCAGGCTGCTGGGCTTGGAGCCTTTGCTCTGTCATTCACCCGTCTATGAGAATGTGGACAAATGACTCAACCTCTCTCTTCCTTCGTTTCCTTGCCTGTGAAATGAGGATGATCATGGTACCTACTCACAGGGTTGCTGTAAGAACTATACAATTAGTACAGGTGACTTGCTTCAAAGAGCAGCTGCCTCAGATGTGCACTGTGCAAGTCACAGGTTATTGCTGCCATTACTGTGAGGGTGAGGGAACACCTCACGGTGTGTTCACTGTAGCAAAACCTACAGCACTTAATGCTGCCCACATAGGTGCTCACTGGATGGCAGTGACATATGAAAGGCAATAGTTCTCAAAGTCGGGTTCCCAGCAGCATCACCTGGGAACTTGTTATTATACAAATGCACATTTGCAGGCCCGCCAAACCTACAGAGTCCAGAACTCTGGAGCGGAGCCCAGGAGTCGGGTTTTAACCAGCCCTCCAAGGGATTCTGCTGCTTGCTCTCAGGTTTGAGAACCACTCTAGTTGTCGCTAGTGTGTGACACTGGGTAAGTGTGGGAATTTTAAAATATCTCTACAAATTCTTGACACTCCTCCCTCCAAAAGGTGGAGCCTAATTCACCTCCCACTGGCTGTGGGCTGGGCCCACTGACTCCCTCGGAGTGAATAGAACGTAGAAGTGACCACGTGTGCTTTACGGGAGGACATGCGCGTGCACAGTGCTTCCTCCTCGCCGTGTCCTGGCCGAGCTGGGGGAGGCAGCTGCCACACTGTGGGGGTACTTGGGCAGCCTGGCAGGAACTGCCTGCCCAGGCATTGCAGCGTCCTCTGGGTGCAGGTTCCCTGGGCCCAGTTGGACCTTCAGGACACTCCACACCAGTCTCATGGGCTGAGCTGCCATGAACTCCTGCCACAGAAACTGTGAGATGATAAATGTTGTTGCTTTGAGATGCTAAGTTTGGAGTTTGGAGTAATTTGTTACACTGCCATAAATAAGCAATATCATAAGTTACTTAGCCTCTCTGTGCCTCAGTTTTCTTATATAAAAATAGAATAGGTTTCCTTATAAGGTTGTGAGGATCATGTCCATTCATTCATTTATTTAGTAACTACTATATGCAGCCAGTCCGTCAGCTGCTACAGCTGTTAATTCTGTTGTGATTATTCTCCCAAAGGCAAGGTCCCCATCCCCACCTCCCACCTCTACCCAGCTCTGCCAGTCCCCATGGAAGGTGGCCCCAGCTCAGGCCAGGCAGGAGGGGGTATCCTTCCTGTATCACAGACCACCCCTGACACACTGCAGACTATCATCCACACCCCAAAGACCACCACCCCTGCCACAGACCACCACCTGTGCTGCTGGGTCCTCGAGCTCACAGCCACCTTCTCCTGGGTCAGCGGGGCTGCTGGACTCTTGCAGGGTCCATGCCAGGACAGCAGGTGCATTTGCAGGGGGTGTGGGTGGGCTGTGAAAGACAGAGCCTGCACCAGAGAACCCTGTGTTCTCCGGGACCAGAGGGCAGGAAAGTGCCCTGGGCCCTGACTCGGCCTTGCCCAAAGGCAGACGCTCCAGAGAAAAATCAGCTGGGAGCCTGGTCAGTGTGGCAGCTCCTCCGAGGCTCTGTTGGCTATTTATAATATGTATTATTAGACAATATATTAAACTTTTATTGAAGCATAAATTGTGGTACAGAAATACATTTCTTTTTTTTTTTTTTATTTTGAGACAGAGTCTCACTCTGTCACTCTGGCTAGAGTCCCATGGTGTCAGCCTAGCTCACAGCAACCTCAGACTCCTGGGCTCAAGCAATCCTCCTGCCTCAGCCTCTCGAGTAGCTGGGACTACAGGCATGCGCCACCATACCCGGCTAATTTTTTCTATATGTTTTTAGTTGTCCAGCTAATTTCTTTCTATTTTTAGTAGAGACGGGGTCTCACTCTTGCTCAGACTGGTCTCGAGCTCCTGAGCTCTAACGATCCTCCCGCCTCGGCCTCCCAGAGTGCTAGGATTACAGGTGTGACCCACTGCACCGGCCCAGAAATACATTTCAACTGACTGAAGTCCAGCACCTTGACAGGAGAGGCCGTGCATCCTCACTGCCCCTCGTCCATCGGGCTCACATCACCATGGATTACGGCTTCATCCAAGGGTTCCACGCTTTTGGAGCCCTCCCTGGGCCGGGCTGCAGGTCCTGCATAGCCGGAGCACAGGTGATGGTGTGAATTCTGGCTCTGCCATGGCTGCAGCTGGAGTTCCTGGGGCTGTTGGGGTCGCCCCCGGGTTATTTGATCTGTTAGCTGGAGTTTGAAGCTTATATGAACAGCGGACTCCCACTTTTGCCTCCTTTCAGGGGTGCGTCTGCGTGTGTGTTTTTTGGGAGGGCATTGGCTGTTTGCTTTCAGGACAGCTTCTTGCAACAGAGCTGAGTTGAAGTTTCTTACAGTGGATTTTGCTATGGGACGTCTGAGCTCATCCCAAGGCATCCTGAAGGTAATAGGAGACAGCTGGGGTCCAAACACAAAGCGGACCCCCGAGGGGTGTCCCTGGGGCACAGAGAGCTTCTGCAAGCTCCTGCTGCTGCCCATGTGTGCCATGGCTCAGGGCATTGCCAGTGTCGTGGGTTTAAGGGGTCATCTGAGACCTCTACTTTCTTTTAGCTCCCCCTTTATTGATAACACACATATATGCACAAAAACACGGATAAGGGCTACAGAGTAGTGAACCAAACAGCCACGGCTCAGCTTAAGAAACAGCATCCCCAGCCTCCAGTTCCACCTGCTGCTTCCCCTTCTGTGTGGACTGTGCTCACTCCTTTCCTTGCTTTGTGTTGATTACTACCCACGTGTGATCCCCAAACAATCTTGTTTAGTTTTACAGGTTTTGAACTTTGTATAAATGCTATCACCCTGCATGTACTCTATTGCAATTTGATTTTTTATTCGGCATTATATCTGCGAGTTTGATTCTTGTGGGCATCTGCAGCTGTCACCTGTTTTCACGGCTGCATAGTATTCTGTCGTTTGTGTCTCTGTTAATCATCTGAGTCATTTCTGTGCTTTTCTGTCACACATGAGGCTGCCACGAGCACCCTGCTCCAGCCACGGGCCCCCACCTGCAGCAGGTGCCCCAGGAGTGGCCGCAGGCAGCCCCTCTTTGTGGAGGATTTGTCCTCTCAGAGTGGCTGCATGGGTTCCCATGCCACCAGAGGGAGAGTCCCCTTTGTTCCATATCCCCACTGACAACTGGTCTTTTCAGATTGTTAAATAATTGCCAACTTGGATTTCTTTTCAAGTCAGCTTTCTTAAGATATAACATACATACAAGAAAATACATCCATGTAAGTTCAGTTTGATGTCTTTTGATAAGTGTAACCACCACCTTAATAAAGATACAGAACATTTCCGTAACCCCAAAAGCCCAACAGGACCTTTAGCCGTCAGTCGACCCCTGGGCCCAGGTAACCACCAATCTGCCTTCCTTGGGGCCATGGATTTTGCTTTGTGTTTCTTTTGCTTCGGGGAATGTTTCTGAGACTTATGGGCGTTGCTTGTAACAGTAGTCTGCACCTCTCTGCTGCAGAGCAGCGTTTCAAGGTGTGGTCATAGTGTACTTCATCTACTCTGACGGACAGTTAGATGGTTCCCAGTTTGGGACTATTAAACATAAAGCTGGTATGAACATTCAGGGACAGATATTTGTCTGGACACAGGTTTCATTTCTCTTGGGGTGGGAATTCTATCTAGGAGTGGAATTGTGGGATTGTGACATACATGTATGTGGAGCTTTGTCAGAAACTGCCTAGTGATCTTCTACCAGGCTGGGCAGCTTCCACTGTCCCCACCAATATGCGAGGGCTCCGGTGGCTCAGTATCTTCTCCTGCCCTTGGTATTGTTGGTCTTCTTAATTTGAGCTCCTCCGGTGAGTGTGCTTCTGTTGTTTTGATTTGCATTTCTCTGCTAACTGAAGATGCAGCACACTCTACATGTGATTTGATATGTGTAATTTCTAGTCGTGAAGTGGCAAACATTTTGCCTTCGATGGGCATATTGTGTGTGTATACCGTTTGTCTTCTTATTGTGAGAGTTTGTTCTTTACTCTGGATGCAAGTTCTTGTTGTGATATATTAGTATATAGAGTATTTTCTCCCAGTGTGTGGCATGCCTTTTCATTTTTTAATAGTATGTTTTATTGAACATTTTTAATTTTGATGAAGTCCAATGCATCCCGTTTTTCTCTTATGATCAGTGTCTTTTATTTTCTAAGCTATCTTTGCCTGCCCTAAGATCATGCATATGTTCTCCTGGGCACGCTCCTAGAAGACTTGTGGTTTCAGCTCTCACATTCCAGTCTGTGATCCATCCCAATGTGCGCATGGTGTGAGGCAGGGGACGAGATTCATCTTTCGAGTGTGGATACCCAGTTGTGCTAGCCGCACTTATTGAAACGACTTTCCTTTCTGCCATTCAGTCATCTTAATGCCTTTGTCAAAATCCTTTGGTCCTGTATGTGGGAGTCTGTTTCTGGGCTCTGTTTCGCTGATCTGTCTGCCTTTATGCTAAAACCATGTTATCTTGATTACCGAAGTTTTTTGGTAAGTTCTGTTCAGGACTTTAGACTGATTAATGAGCCCCACCCACCTGAGGGAGGGCCATTGGCTTTATTCAGTGCTATGGTCTGAATGTTTGTGTCCCTCAAAATTCCTGTTGAAAGCTAATCCCCAGGTGATGATATTAGGGCATGGGGGCTTGGGGGATATGATTAGGCCCTGAGGGAGGAGCCTCGTGAGTGGGATTAGTGCCCTTACACAGAGGCCCCAGAGAGCTGGCCTCCGCCACCCCGTGAGGACCCGGAGAGAAGGCACCATCCATGTGGAACAGGCCCTCAACAGGCGCCCTGTCTGCTGGCTCCTTGATCTCGGAGGACCGTGAGAAATAAATTTCTGTTGTTTATGAGCCACCCAGCCTGTGGTGTTTTGTTATGGCAGCCGAATGGACTAAGACAACCAGTCTGCCAATTCAAATGTTAATCTCAGCCAGAAACACCCTCCCAGACACACCCAGTCAGGTTGCTACAGGAAACTCCCCATCATACCATCCTACGACGCCCAGAGCAGCTTTGCACAACTTGGAATTCTCCAGCCCAAACGTCAGCTATGCCGAGGTTAAGAGACCCTAGCATACAGGAAGGAGCTGAACTTATCTCGAGACAAAGGTATATCTAGGATAAATTCCTATGAAAGGGCTTTTGCATACTTTATGTTAAAAAATAGATATTGCCAAATTTTCCCCCAGAAGGATTGCACCAGCTAAGACGACACTTTACGACACAGCAGAAGAAGGTGTATTTTCTCACAGACTCACCAGCAGTCGTTGTTCCACGTGCTTATGCTTCGAACATTTTGTCTTATCAGAGAGCCGTAGATCAGAGAGCTGTAGAACCAAGTCTTTGATCGGTGACTCCAGGGACGCCACAGCTGCTAGGCGTAGCTGTTTTCTATTAACAATTATCTTGCTAACATGATTCACTGGCTGCGGATGTGGTAAGGCAGGTAAATATCCCCAAGAGGTGTGAGTCATCTGTGCGTGTTGGGGCTGATCGGAATCAGTTTGGTTGGGTCTGCACGTCACTAACCTGTGTTGGGTCCTCTTGGCAGAGGCCGAGGACAGAACTCACCTGGGCTGTCCACTGGGTGGGAGAGGACATCCTTCCTCTGCAGTAGGGGCCTGTCAGAGGAAGGGGGACCAAGGGTGGGGAGGGGCCAGGTTCCAGGCATCCCACAGAGGGTGCCCTGGGCAGGGAGGCCTCCTCCCTGGGAGCAGCCTTAAGCCAGGCGCCACCTTCCTTCCCTATTGCTCGGGGACTCTGCTTCCCTCTCTTGGTCATGCAAATTAGGAGCATCTTCCTGGAGCCAGGTGGGGCCAGGGAAGGTCTGGTCAGTTCTAGTTCTCCGGCAGCGGCAGCTGCAGCGACAGCGCTGCCTGCTCACTGGCCCCATGGTTCCTTCCCTGGAAGTATCCTGCAGGCTCAGGGCACCTGGGCGTAGGCCGTCCTGCCCCTTCCTCCACCCTTGGGCTCCCAGCCCTTTCCTGGCAAATCCTCCCCAACCCAGTGCCTGGAAACCACACCAGGGTGCCCAGAGGCCTTGGGGCGCAGCATTGGCTTTGTATGCAGGGATGGTGACACATTCCTGCACTGTCTCTCTCAGCAAGGAGAGGGCCATGAGTACTGCTGGCCAAACTTGCCGTGCCGTGCCGTAACCCAGCTTCCTGTCACTGCTGCCTACAGCACTTACATAACCCAATGAAGGACTCAAGGAAGCTTCCTTCTGCCTGGGACCTGCCATCACCGTTCCCACCAGTCCTCCCGAAGGTCCTTGAGGGCTCCTCCCTGCCCCACCACAGCAGGCGGCTGGCCTGTGCCTGCTCCTCTGACAGGGTTCCCAGCCAGGCTCTGTGTGGCCTCTCCAGGCCTTGTGCTGTCCTCCCACCCATCCCCTTGGAGCTTTGCTCTGTACCAGCCCTTCCTGCACCACCAGGCTGTGCCCAAGTTCTGAGACCCTGAGTTCTACGAAGCTTTGGCCCGTGAATATGCCCCGAAACCTGAGTGGGCTGGGGTAGGAATGATCCTCATTGCTTTGGTGGCGGGTCCCACCCCGGGCTTCCCAGCAGCACTCTGTGGCCAGTTCCGAGCCTGTTGAACTCCAGGCTTGCTGTGATGTTTCCTAATCTTTCTCTCAGCTACAGAGTTGCCCACCTGCATCGGCACCACCTGGGGAAGGGTGCCCTGCCAGGAACACATGAGAGGTGGCTGTGTCCTGCATCTCCTCCACTCCAGCCACGCCGGGGCAATAAGCCATGATATCTAAGGGCGACAAATTCTCCCTCCTCATCACTTCATCGCTTACTGTGTTTTGAGGCTGAGTACAAGGATTTCTTTAAAGGTTCTGTTGGCAACTCCCTAGGCAGGGCTGGAATACCCAGCGGAAACACCTGTACACACTCTGGGCACCAGCAAAGCCAAGGCACATACTCACGTGCCCCCAAGAGTTTAGTTTCATTCGTTTATTCATTCATTCATTCAGCAAACATTTGTTGGGCACCTACTGAGAGCAGGGCACTGTCTGGACACTGGGTTGCAGCGGGAACCTGGGACCCAGGCCATGCTGTTGCTGCAGTTTACCTTCCACCTGGGGAGGGAGGCAGGCACTGAAAACATACAGACAAAAAAGATGATTTCGAATGGCCGTAGAACATGAAGTCTTCGACAAAGACATGAGGAAGAGAATGCTGAGGTGACAGGCGGAGAGAGCAGCCTGTAGGCTGGGAGGTCAAGGCCCTGAAAGCCGAAAACCCCGTTTGGAGTTCTGCAGCCAATCTCGAGAAGACAGGGCCAACTACACCTTTTGCTTATGCTTTGTGGCATCTGAACAGTCACATTTGCTGTTGAAATGCACATCTGGGACCATAGCCTCCAAATTCCAGGGGCAGCCTGTTGTCACCTTAGCAAGGGAGGAGGAGTGGATTGGAGCACCCAAGTCCTCTTTTAAAGGAAGCAAAAGGGCCTTCATTTTCCTCAGCAGGTCGTGGTGCAAACCACAGGCTGGTTTGGGGCTGGTACATGAGAAGTAGGGTCAGCATAAAGCAAACCCACGCTTCCAATCCCTCCGATCTTAGGCGTGAGCAAGGCTGCAAGCAGTGTACCCCACACCCTGCTTCTGAAGGCCACCGAGGCAAGACCCCACTCTTGTCCAAGCAAGCTTGCATGGCGGCCCCAGCCTGCCCGTGGGTGCCACACCAGCTGCCCTGTCGACCCAGGACAGCAGCTGCTGCCTGTCCTGTACAGGTCCTGCTTCCACACCTTGGCGTGGGGTGCCAGGGGCTGGCGGCTGGCGTCACTGCTCCCCTCTTGCATTGCACCCTGACACAGGCCTTGGTGGAGGGTGCTGGGCTCCTGGGCATGGGTGAGGGAGGACTGGCACCCACTATTTTATTGAAATGGAAGCTGATAGGAGGGTGGGCAGCAGAACACTTTCTGCACTTCCTGGCACTTGTCTGTAGTCTTTCTGTCTTCATTTTTCATCCTCTGTCCAGTTTTATCAGGTCTTATGACTTGGCCGTACTTGCCTCATATCTTTTTGACACAGGAGACGTAAAACATTACAAATGCCACTGAGTTCCCTGTGCACCCCCCCCTGCCCCCGAGCCCAGCCCATGCACAACCTCTGTCCTGAATTCAGGGTTCACCAATGCTTCATAGATTGTTGTTCCCTGGCTACATGTCCGTGGACATGATTTGGGTTCATTCACAGGGTTCCACCTTTTATATGAATGTGGTCACGCCACATGTATCCTTGTGCAACTTTTTTTGCTTAGCCTTAAGTTCTTGTGATTCATCTGCATTGATAAATAAGGACCAAGTGCATTTATGTTAACTGTTGTATGAGTAACTTTTCTGTGAATTCATTGTAACTTATTCATCCATTTCTCCTGCTGATGGGCATTTAGATTGTTTCTAACCTTTTTTATTATTAAGAAGGTGCTGCTATACTTGTTTCCTTTCACACATGTGGGAGAGGCTCCTTAGGAGGTCACAGGCTCAGTGTCATTGTACCAATTTGCAGCCCCACCAGGAGAGATTCTGTGGCTCAGGCTGGAGAGTAAAACCCCAGAAAAATTAAAAGAGATACCATCTCATGTATCAGAGAAATACTAGTCCATGCCTGCCAGATTGGCAATCTCTGTAGGAGTTCTTTTTTTTTTTTTCCCCACAGTATTATCGGGGTACAAATGTTTTGGTTACATGGATTCCTTTTGTACTGCTTGAGTCAAAGTTATAAGTGTGCCCATCACCTAGATAGTGTACATTGTGCCCGTTAGGTATGATTTCACCCATCCCCTTCTCCCCTCTCCCACCCACATGATTTCCATTGAGTTTTACTTCCATCTGTACATGAGTGCTGATTGGTTAGTTCCTGTTTAATATTGAGTATATGTGGTGTTTGTTTTTTCATTCTTGCCATACTTCACTTAGGAGGATGGTCTTCATTTCCTTCCAGATTGTTGCAAAAGGTATTAATTCATTTTTTGTAGCTGAGTAGTACTCCATGGTGTACATGTACCACATTTTATTAATCTACTCATGAATTGATGGGCACTTGGGTTGATTTCACATCTTTGTGATTGTAGGAGTTCTTTATATACTTACTTTGTCTACTTACAAAATTATTTTATTTATTTATTCATAGACTTTATTTTTAGAGCAGTTTTACGTTCATAGCAAGTATAAGTGGAAAGTACAGAAAGTTCCCATCTATTCCCTGCCCCCCCCATACATAGCCTCCCCCACTATCAACATCAACATCGGCATAGACACTGTCAGCCAGAGTGGTGCATTTGTTACAATCAATGAACCTACATAGACACATCATTACCACCCAGAGTCTGTAGTTTATATTAGGGCTCACTCTTGGTGCTGTACATTCTGTGGTTTAGACAAATGTATAATGACATGTATCCACCTTATAGTATCATTCAGAGTAGTTTACTGCCCTAAAAATCCTCTGTGCTCCTCTTGTTCATCCTTCCCTCCCCGCAACCCCGGCAGCCATTGATGTTTTTACTGAGGCCATAATTTCACCTTTTCCAGAATGTCCTATAGTTGGAATCATACAGTACATAGCCTTTCCAGATTGTCTTCTTTCACTTAGTAATATCCGTTTAAGGTTCCTCCATGTCTTTTCATGGCTCAGTAAGTGATTTCTTTTTAGTGCTAAATAATATTTCATTGTCTAGACGTATCACAGTTTATTCACCTACCAAAGAACATCTAGGTTGTTTCCAAGTTTTGGCAATTACAAATAAAGCTGCTATCAACATCTGTGTGCAGGTTTTTGTGTGGACATAGGTTTTCACCTCATTTGGGTAAATACCATGGAGCATGTTTTCTGGATCATATGGTAAGAATATATTTACTTTTGTAAGGAACCGCCAAACTGTCTTCAAAAGTGGCTGTACCATTTTGCATTCCCATCAGCCATGACTGAATTCCTATTGTTCCACATCCTCAACAGCATTTGATGTTAGTGTTTTGGATTTTTGCCATTTTCATAGGCGTGTAGTGGTATCTCATTGTCTTAATTTGCAGTTCCCTAATGACATTATGTGAGCATCTTTTCTTATGCTTATTTGCCATTTATACATTTTCTTTGGTGCAATGTCTTGTCAGATCCTTTTTCCATTTTTTTAACTTGGGTTGTTAGTTTTCTTATTGTTGAATTATAAGAATTCTTTGTGTACATTGGATGACAGTCCTTTGTCAGATATGTCATTTGATAATATTTTCTCCTAGTCTGTGGCTTGTCTTCTCATTCTCTTGACAGTGTCTTTTGCACAGCAAAATTTTTTTATTTTAATGAAGTCCAGCTTATCAATTATTTTTTGATGGATTGTGCCTTTGATGTTGTATCTAAAATGTCATCATACTTAGGTCATCTAGCTCTTCTCCTATGTTATCTTCTTGGAGTTTTATGGTTTTGTGTTTTCCATTCTGGGCTATATTTGGGAAGGGTGTAGGGTCTGTATCTAGATTATTTTTTTCTTTTCTTTCTTTCTTTTTTTGAAAATTTGAGTATTCCTTCTGCTTCTATCTTCTGGAAGAGATTGTAGATTTCTTCCTTAAATATTTGGTACAATTCACCAGTGAACCCATCTGGGCCTGGAGTTTTCTGGTTTTGAGAGGCTTTAATTACTGGTTCAGTTTCTTTAACGGATATAGACCTATTCAGATTGTCTATTTCTTCCTGTGTGAGTTTTGGCAGGTTGCATTTTTCAAGGAATTGGTCTATTTCACTTAGGTTATCAAATTTGTAGAAATAGAATTGTTCATAATATTCCTTTATTAACCTTTTAATGTCCATGGGATATGTAGCAATGTATCCTCTTTTGTTTCTGATATTAGTAATTTGTGTCTTCTCTCCTTTTTTGCTTAGCCTACCTAGAGGCCTGTCAATTTTATTGATCTTTTCAAAGAAGAAGGCTTTGGTTTAATTGATTTCTCTACTGATTTGTTTCCAAATTCATTGATTTCTGCTCTAATTTTTATTATTTCCTTTCTTCTGCTTTCATTGGATTTAATGTGCCCTTCTTTTTTTAGTTTCCTAAAATGGAAGTGTAGATTATTGATTATAGATTTTTCTTCCTTTCTTTTTTTTTTTTGAGAGAGAGAATCTCACTCTGTTGCCCGGGCTACCGTGCCACACCGTCAGTCTAGCTCACAGCAACCTGAAACTCCTGGGCTCAAGCAATCCAACTGCCTCAGCCTCCCGAGTAGCTGGGACTACAGGCATGTGCCACCATGCCCGGCTAATTTTTCTCTCTATATATATTTTTTTAGCTGTCCATATAATTTCTTTCTATTTTTAGTAGAGACAGGGTCTCGCTCTTGCTCAGGCTGGTCTCGAACTCCTGAGCTTAAACAATCCACTGGCCTCGGCCTCCCAGAGTGCTAGGATTACAGGTGTGAGCCACTGCTCCCAGGCTCTTCCTTTCTAATATATGCCTTCAATGCTATAAATGTCTAAACATTGCTTTTGCTGTATCCCACAAATTTTGATAAGTTGTATTTTAATTTTTATTTAGTACTAAACATTTTTAAATTTCTCTTGAGATTTCTTCTTTAACCCATGTATTATTTAGAAGTTTGTTGTTTGATCTCCATGTTTTTTAAGATTCTCCAGCTATCATTCTGTTATTGGTTTCTAGTTTAATATCACTGTGACCTGAGAGAAGACACTGCATGATTTCTATTCTTTTAAATTCATTAAGGTGTGTTTTATGGCTCAGAATGTGGTATGTCTTGATGAATGTTCAATGTGAACTTGATAAGAACGTGTATTTTGCTGTTCTTGGAAGAAGTAGTCTATAGATGTCTGTTATATTGAGTTTATTGATCTTGTTGTTGAGTTCAACTATGTCCCTACTGATTTTCTGCCTGCTGTTATCTGTCTGTTGCTGATACAGAGTGTTCAAATCTCAAACAATGATAGTGGATTCATCTATTTCTCCTTACAGTCTATCAGTTATTGTCTCACACATTTTGATGCTCTGTTGTTAGGCATGTAGATTACATATAGTTGAGTCTTGATTTTTGATCTATTCTGACAATCTCTGTCTTTTAATTGATATATTTAGACCATATACATTTAAAGTGATTATGAATATAGTTGGATTGATACCTACCATGTTTAGTACTGTTTTCTATTTGTTGCCATTATTTTTTCATCTTTTTGTCTTCCACTCTTTTTATGACTTTTGTGGTTTTAGCTGAGCATTTTATATGATTCTATTTTTTGCTCCTTTCTGAGCATATCAATTACATATTTTAAAAAACTTTTTTAGTGATTGCCCTAGACTTTGCAACATACATTTGCAACTAATTCAAGTCCACTTTCAAATAACACTATGACACTTCACAGGTAGTAGAAGTACCTCATAATAACTAAATATTCCTAATTCCTCCCTCCTGTCCTTCAGGAGGGAGGAATGCTGTCATTCATTTTATTTTTGCATAAGGTATAATCATTGAATACATTGTTGCTGTTATTATTATTGAACAGTCATCTATTAGATCACTTAAGAATAAGAAAAATAAAAATTTTTATTTTACTTTCCCTTATTCCTTCTCTGACACTCTGCCTTTATGTAGATCCAAGTTTCTGACCTATATCATTTTCCTTCTCTCTGAGGAACTTTTAAAATATTTCCAGGAAGACAGGTATACTGGCAATAAATTCCTTCAATTTTTGTTACTCTGAGAAATTTGTATTCGTCTTTCACTTTTTTCTAATTTTTTTATTGTGGTAAAATGCACATTACATAAAACTTAGTACTTTGACTATTTAAATAAACAGTTCAGTGGTATTCATATTGTTGTTCAATCATTACCACTCCAGAATTCTTTTTATCTTGCAAAAGTAAAACTCTATACTCATTAAACAATAAGTCATGATTCCCTCTCCCCCACCCTCAGCCCCTGGCAACCACTATTCTACTTTGTCTCTGTCATTTTGACTACCTCATCTAGGTGGCTTTTGTATTTAGTTTATTTTTTCATAGCAAAATATTTTAATTCTCTTCTCATTTCTTTTTGTGTATATTTTATAACTATTTTCTTGGTTGTCATGGGGATTACATTTAATATTCTAAAGTTATACAACTCTAATTTGAATTTTTGCCAGCTTAACTTCAATAACATACAAAAACTCTACTCCATCAGGCATGCATGGTGGCTCACACCTATAATCTCAGCATTTTGGGAGGCCAAGGTAGGAGAATTGCTTGAGGCCAGGAGTTCAAGACCAGCCTGGGCAATAGTAAGACCCCACCTCTACAAAAAATTTAAGAATTAGCCAGATGTAGTGGCGTACACCTGTAGTCCCAGCTACTCAGGAGGCTGAAGCAGGAGTATCTCTTGAGCCCAGGGGTTTGAGGTTGCAGTGAGCTATGATGACGCCACTGTACTCTAGCCAGGGTGACAGAGTGAGACCCTGTCTCAAAAAACAAACAAGCAAACACACAAAAAACCCTCTGCTCCTTTACAGCTCCTTACCCACCCTTTTTAGTTATTGATGTACAAAAATTACATCTTTTTACATTATGTACAAAAACATAAGCCAATAATTGTTTTTTTAATGCATTAGTCTCTTAAATTATGTAGAAAACAAAATGTGGAGTTATAAACCAAAGTTATAATAATACTAGCTTTGCACTAATAATTTTTTAAAAAATGTATTCATCCTTTAAGTCATGTAGAAAACAGAAAGTGGAGTTACACACTCTTTCAGTCCATTTAAGTGTCGCTATAAAAGAATACCTGAGACTGGGTAATTTATAAAGAAAAGAGGTTTATTTGGCCCACGATTATGGTGGCTGAAAAGTTCAAGACTGGGTAGATGCATCTGGTGATGGCCTCAGGCTGCTTCAACTCATGGCAGAAAGCAGAAGGGGAGAAGCATGCAAAGAGATCTCATGGCAGGGGAGGGCAAGAGAGGGAAATCTAGGAAGCCACACTTTTTTAAACAACTGGCTCTTGTGGGAACTATTCCATTCCTGAGAGAACAAGAATTCACCCCGGCAGGAGGGCACCCATTAATCTATTCATGACAGATCCTCCCCCACCCCCCCAGACTCCAACACCAGGAAGTACTAAGCCCCACCTCCCAACACTGCCACATTGGGGACCAAATTTCAACATGAGTTTTGGTGGGGACAAACCACATTCACCATAGCACACACCATTGCTACAGTAATACTAACTTTTATAATTGCCCGTGTATTTACCTTTACTGAATTCATTCTTTCTTTTTTTGTTGTTTTGTTTTTTTATATAATTTTTATTTCAAAATATTAGGGGGTACACGTGTTCCTGTTTCATGGACGAATTATGTAATGCTAAAGTCATGGCTTTTAGTGTGCCTTTCACCAGACTAGTATACATTGTACCCAATAGGTAAGTTTTTATCCCTTACCACTTTCCACACTCCCGTCTTCTTAGTTTCCAATGTCCTTTACACCACTTCATGACCATATGTATCTATCCTTTAGCTCCTCCTTATTAGTAAGAACATGTGGTATTTGTTTTTCCTTTCTGAGATAATTCACTTAGGATAATGGTCTCCAGTTCCACCCAAGTTGCTGCAAATGACATTATTTCATTCTTTATTATGGCTGAATAGTACTCCATGGTATATATTAATATATATACCAAATTTTCTTTATCCACTCATCAGTTGATGAGCACAGGTTGTTTCCACATCTTTGCAATTGTGAATCATGCTGAGATAGACATCCCAATCTGTCGGGTACAGGGTCTTTTTGATAGAGTGACTTCTTTTCCTTTGGGTAAGATACCCAGTAGTGGGATTGCTGGATTGAATGGTAGGTCTACTTTTAGTTCTTTGAGGAATTTCCATACCGTTTTCCATAAAGGTTGTACTAGTTTACAGTTTCACCAACAGTGTATAAGCATTTGTTTTTCTCTACATCCATGTCAATATCTATTGTTTTATGATTTTTTTAAATAATGGCCATTCTGATAGGGGTAAAGTGGTATCTCATTGTGGTTTTAATTAGTATTTCCCTGATAATTAGTGATGTTGAGCATTTTTTCATATGTCTGCTGGCCATTTGTATATCTTCTTTTGAAAAAACTCTATTCATGCCTTTTACCCACTTTTAATGGTGTTAGTTTTTTTCTTGCTGACTTGTTTGTGTTTTTCGTAGATTCTGGATATTAGCCGTTTGTTGGATGTATGGTTGGAAAATATTTTCTCCTATTCTGTAGGTTGTCTGTTGACCCCATTGATTATTTCCTTTACTGTGCAGTAACTTTAATTTAATTAAGTCCCATTTATTTATTTTTGTTGTTGCTATATTTGCCTTTGGGGTCTTAGTCATAAATTCTTTGGCTAGGCTGATGTCTAAAAGGGTTTTTCCTATAGTTTATTTCAGAATTTTTATGGTTTCAGGTCTTATATGTAGGTCTTTAATCCATCTTGAGTTAATTTTTGTATATGGCAAGAGATAGGGATCCTGTTTCATTCTTCTGCATGTGGCTATCCAATTTTCCCTGCACCATTTGTTGAATAGGGCATCCTTTCCCCAGTGTATGTTTTTGTCTGCTTTGTCAAAAATCAGTTGGTCATAGCTATATGGCTTTGTTTCTGTGTTCTTTATTCTGTGTTCCATTGGTGTATGTGTCTACATTAATACCAGTACCATGCTGTTTTAGTTACTATAGCCTTGTAGTATAATTTGAAGTCAAGTAATGTGATACCTCCAGATTTGTTCATTTTGCTTAAGATTTCTTTGGTTATTTGGGTTCTTTTTTGGTTCGATATGAAGTTTAAGATTTTTTTTCTACATCTGTGAAAAATGACATTGATATTTTGCTGGGAACTGCATTGAATCTATAAATCACTTTGGGCAGTATAGACATTTTAACGATATTGATTCTTCCAATCCATGAATATGGGATGTTTTTCCATTTGTTTGTGTCCTCTATGATTTCTTTCATCAATGTTTTGTAATTCTCTTTGTAGAGGTCTTTCATCTCCTTGGTTAGTATATTCCTAGGTATTTTATTTACTTTGCAGCTATTGTAAATGATATTGCATACTTGATTTGACTCTCAGCTTGACTGTTATTTGTATATAGAAATGCTACTGATGTGTGTAAATTGATTTTTTAACCGGAGACTTTGCTGAATTTATTTATCAATTCTAGGAGTCTTTTGGTGGAGTGACTAGGGTGTTGTAGATAGAAGATCATATTGTCAGCAAACAGGGATAGTTTGATCTCCTTTTTCCTTATTTGGATGTCTTTATTCCTTTCTTTTGCCTGATTGCTCTGACTAGGACTTCCAATATTATGTTGAATAGACGTGGTGATGGTGGGCATCCTTGTCTTGTTCCAGTTCTTAGGGGGGATGCTTTCAACTTTTCCCCATTCAGTATGATGTTGGCCATGGGATTGTTATATATAGCTTTTCGTATTTTGAGGTATGTTTCTTCTATGTCTAGTTTGTTGAGGGTTTTATCATGATGTGGTGCTGGGTTTTATTGAATCCTCTTTTTGCGTCTATTAAGATGATCATATGGTCTTTGTTTTTACTTCTGTTTATGTGGTGAATCACATTTATTGATTTGCATATGTTGAACCATCCTTGCATCCCTGGGATGAAACCCACTTGATCATGGTGCATTATCTTTTTGATGTGCTATTGAATTTGGTTTGATTGTATTTTGTTGAGGATTTTTGCATCTATGTTCATCAGGGGTATTGGTCTGTAGTTTTCATTTTTGGTTATGTCCTTTCTGGCTGTGGTATCAAGGTGATACTGGCTTCACAGAATGAGTTAGGGAGGATTCCCGTCTTCTCCATGTTATGGAACAGTTTCAGTAGAATGGGTGTCAGGTTTTCTTTGTAAGTCTTAGAATTTGTCTGTGAGTCCATCTGGGCCAGGGCTTTTTTGGTGTTGTTGGGAGATTTTTTTATTACTGTTTCAATCTTGCTACTTTTTATTGGTTGGTTTAGGATTTCTGTTTTTTACTGATTAAAGCTTGGGAGGTTGTGTGTTTTTAAGCATTTATCCATTTCATCTAGATTTTCTAGTTTGTGTGCATAGAGGTTTTCATAGTAGTCACAGATGATATTTTGTATTACTGTAGTATCAGTTGTAATGTCTCCTTTTTTTATTTCTGATTGAGCTTGAATCCTTTCTCTTCTATTTCTGCTTACTCTAGCTAGTGGTCTATCAATTTTATTTCAGTGATTCTTTGTATTTTTTCTTCTTTTTCCTTTTCTTTCTTTTTGGTTTCTATTTCATTTAGTTCTGCTCTAAGCTTTGTTATTTTTTTCCTTTTGCTAGCTTTGGGTTTGGTTTGTTCTTCTTTTTCCAGTTCCTTGAGGTGTGACATTAAGTTGTTAATTTGTGATCTTTCTGTATTTTTGATGTAAGCACTTAAGGCTATGAATTTTCCCCTCAGCATTGCTTTCCCTGTGTCCCATTGATTTTGAAGCTTGTGTTGCCTTTGTTAATCAATTTGAAAATTTTTTTTATTTACATCTCTATTTTGTCAATAACCCAAGGATCATTCAGCAGCAGGTTGTTTAATTTCCATGAATTTGTGTAGTTTTGAGAATTCCTCTTGGAATTGATTTGTAGTTTTATTCCACTGTGATGTGAGAAGATACATGGTATGATTTCACTTTTTCTCAATTTGTTGAGATTTTTTTTTGTGGCCTAACATATGATATATCTTGAAAAATGTCCCCTGTGCTAGTGAGAATAAATATGCTGCAGTTTTGGGGTAGAATATTCTGTAAATGTCCATTAGGTCCATTTGTTATAAAGTCTCATTTGAGTCCAGTGTTTCTTTGTTGATCTTTTGCCTTGATGATCTGTCTAGCTCTATCAGTGGAGTTTTGAAGTCCCTGGCTGTTATGATGTTGCTGTTTATTTCTTCCCTTAGATCTAGTAGAATTTGCTTTATGAATCTTGGAGCTTCTGTGTTTGGTACATATATGTTTAGGATTGTTATATCTCCTTGTTGCATTGATCCCTTTATCATAATGATCATCTTCGTCTTTTGATTTTTACCATTATTGATTTAAAGTTTTTTTTTTTTTTATCTGATGTGAGAATAGCGATTCCTGCTTACTATTGGTTTCCATTTGCATGGAAAATTTTTCCTATACCTTTACCTTGAGTCTGTGAGAAATCTTTGAGAACTAAATGGGTTTCTTGGAGACAGCATATAATTGCGTTATGTTTTTCACTCCATTCAGCCAATCTACATTTTTTAAGGGGGGATTAAGACTGTTCACATTCAATGTTTGTATTGATATGTGAGATACTGTTCTGGTAATCATTTTGATTGTTACCTAGTTGGTTTGTTCTCTCCCTTGTGTTACTGTTTTATAAGAGCTGTGAATTTTAACTTTGGAGTGTTTTTACCCTGTTGGGTATTGATTGTTTTGTTCCATATATAGAACACTTTTAAGCATTTCTTGTAAGGCAAGTCTAGTGGTGACAAATTCCCTTAGTGTTTGCTTGTCTGGGAAAGAATTTATTTCTCCTGCATGTACAAAACTTAGTTTTTCAGGATACAAAATACTTGGCTGGCAGTTATTCTGTTTCAGGAAACTAAAGATAGAAGCCCATTCCTTTCTGGCTTGTAAGGTTTTTGTGGAGAAGTCTGCTGTAAGTTTGATGGCTTTTCCTATGCAAGTTACTTGATATTTTCACCTCACAGCTCATAGGAGTTCTTCCTTCACATTGGTTTTGTGTAGTCTGATGACTATATGCCTTGGCAATACCCTTTTTGTAATGAATCTCCCAGGTGTTCTTTGAGCTTTTTGTATCTGGATGTCTAAATCTCTAGCAAGACCAGGGAATTTTTCCTCAAGATAAAGCAAAAGGCCTAGAAAAACTATCTGAGGGAAAACCTCAGATAGTTTTTCTAGATCTTTTTCACCCTCAGGGACACCTATGATTCTTATATTTGGCTGTTTTATATAATACCATAGTTCTTGTAGACTTTGTTTGCTCCTCTTGATTCTTTTGTTCTTTATTTTTGACTGACTTGGTTAACTCAAAAGAGTTGTCTTCAAGCTCTGAAATTCTTTCTTCTGCTTGTTCTAGTCTGTTCTTAAAACTTTTGACTGTGTTTTGTATTTCCCTAAATAAATTTTTCATTTCCAGACATTCTATTTGTGGGTTTTTTATTATATCTGTTTCTTTAGTAAATTTTTCAGTCATTTCCTGAATTTTTTTTTGTTTGTTTCTTTGAGTTGGTTTTCCATTTTCTCTTGGATCTCATTGAGCTTTCTTATAATCCGTATTTGGAATTCTTTATCTGTCATTTCAGTAGTTTCATTTTGTTTGGGATCTATTGCTAGAGAGCTGGTGTGCTCCTTGGGGGAGTCCTTTCACTCTGATTTTTCATGCTTCTGGAGTTCTTGTGCTGTTTCCTTCTCATCTGGAGCAACTGTCATTTCTTGTTTGGGGATTTTTGTTTGTTTAGATGGAATTTTTCTTTCCCCTCACTCTTAAGGGTATGTCTGTAGCATATGTTGGGTAAGGACCTTTGGCTTTGCTTGTGGGTACTTTGATGGGGGTCTAGGTTCTGGATGGATACCTTGGTTATAGATATTCTTAGTGTGGTGGTTTTCTCTATTGCTAGTTATTTGTAGGCTGTAGCAGTGGTGTACTATGTGCAAGAGCAAATTCTTTGCCTTTTGTTGACAAGGGGAGATGGAGGTCTTTGAAATTCTTTCTCTTTCCCCCATCCTGTGTTCTTCTTAACAGTATGAATTATATTGGGATACCCAGTTTAATCTCGAAGTCAGTAGGTGGCAACTGTGGGTA
This sequence comes from Eulemur rufifrons, assembly GCF_041146395.1. Taxonomy (NCBI): domain Eukaryota; kingdom Metazoa; phylum Chordata; class Mammalia; order Primates; family Lemuridae; genus Eulemur; species Eulemur rufifrons. The sequence goes on along the minus strand of NC_090989.1, from coordinate 201,413,317 downwards.
AGAGTCAGCCATGCCCCATTTGACTGAATTAGTGAATGCTGTAGTGGGCTGTACAGGTTGTCCTCTATGCCAGTAGGTGGTACTTGCAGGAGACATCCAGCTGCAGTGGTGTTTTCTGGGACCTGTGACCAGCTCTAGTCAATCAGGAGAAGCACTTGGATGTCCCAGGTGGTGGACGGGGCCATGGAGCTCCCAGGTCACTCTTGTGCTCCACCACAGCTGAGATAGGTGGAGGAGTGAGGCTAGAGAGGGCTGTGATGGGTGAGCCTGCATTCAGGTGCCACAAAGGTGGGCACAACAGCTATCTCAGCAGGGTTGAGGTTCAGCTCCCAGGCTGCTGAGGAAAGCCACAGGGAGGGGCTGAAGTAGCCACAGGGAGGGGCTGAAGTGGCCCCACCAAGCCCAAAAGTCTGCTTGCAGGGGAGGGGCAGTTGGAGATTCATAGTCTAGCAGACGGGAGTGGGTTTTGCTCTTCTCCCTTTTCCCTTGCCCCATGAATCTCCTTCCAGAATTTGTCTGAAAGCAGCGCCCAAACTGGCTCAGCTCACCAGCAACGGCGCCACAGACTGGGAGCTTCCCTGCCCAAGATTCTGTCCTGCACAGAAAGTGTGGCTTTCCTGTGGGAGGAGAGGTGCTCTGCAAGTACACTGTGGCTCGGAACTACACCACACTCACCTTTTAGTTCTGCTTGCATGGGCTCCCTCGTCTCCCAAAATTAGTTCACAAATCTCCACTCTATGCCTCCAAGCAACATGTTGAGTCCTGGGGGTACAGGATCCAGCATACAGGCATGTCCTCTGATTCCCCAAGTTCAATCCCTGAACATGTCAGGGAGAAGCATGCTGGTCCCTAGCTGCCTGTGGTGTGCTCAAGTAGCCTTATTGTCCCTCCTCTTCGAGGTATGCCCTGCTTTGTTGGAGCAGCCAGGCAGGTAGCACTGGGGAGGGCCAGCAGGCAGGGAGCTCACAGTCTGAGTACCCCTTGGTCTGCTGCAGGTCTTTAAGAGGAAAGGGGCGATCCCCACTCTCTATGCTCAGAGTGGTGGGCATGCCAACAGAGCAGAAGCAGCACTCCTGAGAGCTCCAGCTCTGTCATTTCTTGGGGCATCTATGCCAATTCATGTGGGAACTGCCACGGCTGCATTGACAGCTGTGGGTGGAGGAAGGGAGGAGAAGGAGAAGTCTGAATGGAGGAGAGTTGGCACTCTGTTCCCCTTTGTCCTGAGGGGCTCTCCTGGCTTGCTGCACTCTCTTCTCCCCTGAAGGCAGCCCTTCAGGGATTGAATGTTCAAGGTCTGGGATCACATAGTTCCCCCAGGACCCACGGGCCCCCTGTGGTCACCACAGTTAGGGCAGGGGTTGGGAAATGTTTGTGTGGGGCCCAGTGACAAGAAAACTGAAGGGCTGAAGCTCCCTGGGGAGGGCAAAGGCACACAATGGGTGGAAAAACAATGTGGCACCTGCTGCCTCAGCTCAGGTCTGTTGTGAGGGAAGCAACCCCGAGGGTGCTGGTGGCCCAGCGCTTTTCTCTCAAGAAGCCCCCAGTTCACTGGCAGCAGGAGCCTCTGGGCTCGTGAAGGTGGAGAAGCTCTCCAACAGCTAAGGAGTTTGCAGTCTGCCAGAGGTGTGGGGAGGAAAAACAAACACTTTCACCTACCCTTTCCATGGGGCTCCAAATTCCTTGGGGGTTGATCTCTGCCAAACTCTTGCTCCTTCTTGTTCTGCTCCGCAACTTCTTCTCATGGAATCTCCAGTAGGTTCTAGCACTTTTCCCTCGGACTTATACCTGGGCTATACTTTTTCCATCTAAAATTTTTCCTTCTTTCTGAGACGATCTGGTGACTGATGTCTGTAGTCAGCCATTTTGCCTCCTCCTCCTCTCTTTATTTCTTCATATGGCTTCAAGTTGCTGGTTACTGTCTAGTTCCGTTTCATTTCACCCTGCAGCACTCCCTTGAGTGTTTCTTGTAGGGCAGGTCCTGTAGTAATGAACTACCTCACCCTCACCTTTTTTTTTTTTTTAATGTGAGAATGTCTTAATTTCCTGCTTGTTTTTGAAGGATAATTTTGCTGCATATTGGGTTCTTGGGTTTTTTCTTTTAGCACTTTGAAAACACGAGCCTCTGCCTTCTGACCGCCAAAGTCTATGATGAGAAATCTGCTGACAATTTTATTGTATGTCCCTTGTATGTAGTGAGTTATTTCTCCCTTGCTGCTTTCAAGATTCTCTTTGTCACTGGCTTTTGATAGTTTGATAATAACGTGTCTCTGTAGGTCTCTGATTTCACCCTACTTGGAGTTCTTTGTGCTTCTTGGATGTTTATATTCAAGTCTTTCATCAAATTTGTAAAGTTTTCAGCTATACAAGCTACTCTTGGAATAAATTCTTGGCTCCCTGCTATGAGGTTGCAGGGTGGGAAATGAGTAGCTGCTGTTGTGCTAAGAGCTGAAATTGACCAAAATTAACTGCAATTTACCATCTAAGCCTTCCCCTGGATGTTTCAAGCCTTCAATAGCCTCTAGAGTTCCAAAATAGTTACATCAGACAGATTCTGCTAGTGCAATTGTTGTCTATATGGGGAGACAGATTCCTGGTACTTCGTACTCTACCATCTTTCCAGAATCCTCTGGGTCTCCAACACTGGTGAAGGATAATTTCACAGGATACAGAATTCTAGGTTGGTGTTTTTTTTTCTCTCAACCCTGTATGTTTTTCACTCCACTCTCTACTTGGTTGCATGGTTTGTGAGGAGTGGTTTTTTTTTTCCTCCTTTTACTCCTCTCTAGGTAAGGTTTTTTTTTTTTTTTTCCCTCTATAGTCTTTTTTCAAGGTTCGTTCTTTATCATTTTTGGCAGTTTGAATATGATATGCCTAGATGTATTTTTGTTATTGCTGGTTTTTTTTTTTTTTTTTTTTTTTTTTTTACATTTATCCTGCTTAGTGTTCTCTCAAGTTCCTGGATCTCTGGTTGGGTGTCTGACATTAATCTGGGGAAATTCTCAGGCATTATTGGTTCAAATATTTCTCCTGTCTTGTCTTTCTCCTCCTTCTACTATTTTCATTATACATATGTTCCACTTTTTGTAGTTGTCCTATAGTCCTTGGGTATTCTGTTCTTTTTTTGTCCAGTCTTTATTCTCTTGCTCTTCAGTTTTAGCAGTTTCTATTCTCAAGGAAGATATTCTTTGCTCAGCCCTGTCCAGTCTACTAATGAGCCCATTAAAGGTATTCTTTATGTCTGTTACAGTGTTTTTGATTTCTAGCATTTAAACAGAGTACTCTGGTATATTTCAAAATGGCTACTTTTCCACTCCTCCTCCCACAAGTATGAGGTGATTTTTCTCTAATAGTGAATATGAGAACCTGGTTGAGCTCTTGGAAATGAAACTCAGAAAAGTGTCGGACATTTCTCTTATGACTAGGTAACCATGATTAGAGTGCTTAACTCTCAGACTTGTCCACACTGAGCCTCTAGCAATTTGTTATAGTTTAGGTTTTCCTACCCTGGTGCTGGTTCTCTTGGAAGTTTCTGCTCATGGGTTTCTGGTAAGTAATGACTCTCTGTATCTGCCTCTTTGTCTCTTCAATTCAGAAGTTTGCCCTGTGACCTCACTTCTCTGAAGGAACTAAGATGAGTCATTGATTTGAAGTTTGTTTAGCTGTTTACTTATTATTAGGACAGAGTGGCCACTTCCAAGCTCTTTAAACACTGGACTGGAAACCAGCTGTCTTCTTATATTGATCTTTAATAGGTAAAATATGTATATATGTATGCATAAAATTCAAAAAGGAAAAAAGGCTATAGAGGACAGCAAATTGTATTTTTTTTTTGCATTGCCCCATTCTACTCCTGGTGTGTAACTGTTACCAATTTCTTGTGTATCCTTCCAGAGATATTCTATGCATAGAAACATTTGCCTGCTTATATATGTATGTTGTATATTTTTATACAAATGGTAACATAATAGTCACAGTGTCCTACACTTTACCTTGTTCACTTAATAATGTATCTTGAAGATCATTATGTTCTTTGTAGTGGCTGCACACTATACCTTTGATAATTTAGGTATCAACTTGCTATCTTTTTTTGTCAATTATGTGCATTTTAGTTATGTGGATTTTGTTGTGCAGAGATTTTAATTTCTTTTTATTGTGATACAATATTCATAACATAAAATTTACCATTTTAACCAGTTTTAAGTGTACTATTTGGTACCATTGTGTACATTCACAATATTGTGCAACCATCACCACCATCCATCTCCAGACCTTTCCTTATCTTGCAAGACTGAAACTCTAAATCTATTAAATACTAACTCTCCATTCCTTCCTCCCCCAAGCCTCTGGCAACCATTATTCTACTATGAATTTGACTATTCTGGCTACCTCAAGATTTTAATTATAATGTAAACAAAGATCAATCTTTCCTCTGATATATTATACATTTTTTGTCTTATCTAAGTCAAAGATGATGATGATGTCCTGGGATCTCCTCATTTGGGGGGAGCTGGGATCCCCAGTCATGCTGTGGCACTGTCACCCTTCAGCCCTGGATTTTCCTGGAGTGTGAAAGCCAGAGAAGAGAGGTGGGTGGAGGGTAGGTGCCATGGTTTGAATGTTTGTCCCCTCTAAAACTTATGTTGAGAACCTCGAGGTTCTCAGGCAAAAGCCGCACTGGGGAGTCCACTCGCCTCGCCGAACCACATTTCCTCGCGTGGGAAGTGTGGACAATGTTTTCTACCTCTTGGGACTCTGCATCAGGAAACCCTATGAGCATACGATGGGTAACATCCCATTCTATAGAAGCGCAAGCCGAGGCTCAGAGACGCCAAGCGCATTGCTCGGGTCCTACGACTTAGCGTCCCGCGTACAGGGCACCCCGGAAGCCCAGACACACCAGGTCACAGCCGGGCGCCAAACAGCCGCCACCTCCTCCCGCCAGCTTCACATCCGGCACCCAAGCCGGAAGCCTCTTTTCCGGTTCCCAAGACCGCGCTCCGGAAATGAGTCATCCGCCAGCACCTAAGATGGCCGCCGACCTATCCGCCAACGCTTTCCGTGTATGGAAAGTAGGCGCGAACCCGGAAGTTGCCCGGCTCGGCCATGGCAGCCGCCGGGGGCGTGGCTTCCGGCAGCCCGCGCCTCCGAGTCGCGGCGGCCGGGTCTAGCGGGGGCAGCAGCTGACAGGCGCTCCTCCCACGACGGCCGCGGTTGGTGCCCAGCGAGACGGGTGGCCCCCAGCTCTCCTCCCCGCGTCCCGGCCCGCGAGGCTCCAGGGCCGCGCTGGGGCATGGACGAGGGGAAGATGGACGAGAATGAATGGGGGTACCACGGCGAAGGCAACAAGAGCCTGGTGGTGGCCCACGCGCAGGTGAGCGGCGGACGGGAGGCACGGGTCCGGGACCTCACCCCGACGGCGAGGGCTCCCCGTTCCTCCCAGTATCCCCCCGGGGTCGGTTCCGCGTCTCTCCCAGTACCTACCTCCTCCCTGGTCGGTCTCCCTCCGGTACCCTCCAGCAGCCCCTGAGTCAGTCCCCTATTCCCCCAGTATTACCTTTCTTTCTGGGGTCTCTTCCCCGTTTGCCCAGTACTCCCCTTCCCCTCGGTCGGTCCCTTGTCCCTCCAGCGTCCCCTTCCCTGCCCCGTCGGTGCCACGCGCAGCCTCACGCGGTGCCCGCCCGACTGCCAGGCCGCAGTGGGGCGGAGATTTAGCCGCTTGGGCAGCACTGGAGGAAGAAGCAAAGCGCCCAGAGTGCTGTTGATCCCAGCACAGAGGGAATTCAGCCTCGTGAGACCAAGGAATTGCTGTTCTTCATGCTGCTGCTGTTAATAACGGGACATCGCCCACAGGTTCTCCCCCTCAATTAATTTGAAGGGTTTCAAACCCTTTCTCAATTCAGTGAAGGTGAGAGTTTCGGGAACTGCACTAAGGACTCCCAAGGTGAATCCACGAAGAGGAGAAGTGTGTGGATTTGTGTGAGGGCCCAGATCTTTGACATTTTGCTATCTGATACAACCACGCAGGAATGTGGTGTGCTGGAGGAGGGTGAGAGGGAGGCAGGGATAGGTGTCAAGCAGGGAGGGTGTTAGAGCATGCTTAAGATCTTTAGATGAATTAGTAATGGACAAGGCTAACCTGAAGTTGCCCTTCTCTTGTGTAGTCTAAGGTTGGGCAAAGTGAGGGATAGTCCAGTCTGAGTCTCTTTTGTTTTCCGGTTACTGTGCTGTTCCCCTGAATCCTTTTCTAAAACAAGTACTCATCTTCCAATTCCTTAGTAAGACTGGATGTTGTATCTCTGCATTTTAGAAGGCTTCTTTTCACGGGGGCTGATATATTAAGTTTCAAAAGTAGTTGCAGATGAAGGAGCAATTTCCAGACTGAAAGCAAAAGGACATGCAGGCTTTGAAGAGTAGAGGCTTTGGTGCAGTCACCTCTGGCACTTGGATCCCTTCTCTACTGTCCCCGGCAAGCCTATGTCCACCACCTTCCTTGAGCAGGCATCTCCAAGGCAGCCTGGCCCTGCCCTGTTGCACAGATCCCATTGTTAGGATTGCATCACAGTCATTAGACTGCTGTGGGCCTATGCTATTTGTTCTTTATTTTTAATCTAAATTTGCTTTACTATGCTCATTTCTATTTGGTGGTGGTTTTTAGCTCATCATTTGAAATTGAAGATTATCACTGTAAATAGTCTCATAAAAAAATATTTTCCCACCGAGTTTGCCTGATGTATGTAAACTGGACCATGCTGGGTGTTGAGCAGCCCAGAGAAGTCCTTGTGCTTGGCCTGGGCCTTGGCCTTGAGCCTGGCCTGCCTGCTGTGTCCCGTGGCATGTTTACTCTGTCTGAGGACCTAGGAGGAGAGAGTGAGCCCTGGGAGGCAGTTTTTCAGGGCCTGTTGTGCCTGAGGGGAGGGTGTGTGTCAGTGGGGTAGAGAGAAGGCAAATTAGGGAGAACAGGAGGAGTCCCTGCTTCTGTGGATGCTGAGCATGTGCACAGCCTCCCTCCCTTCTGGAGCCAGTTGTGGGAACAGGTACACCCTGCTTCTCTGCTCAACTTCTCAGATCCACTTCATGCAGTTCAAGAGAGAGGGAGGTCTTTGCCAAGTTTTTCCAGATAAGAAAGGGTCACTTTCCATGAGAGGGAATCAGCTGCCCCTAGAATTGAATGGTCCTGTGTCTGTCCTTTCCTTCTCTGCAGTATGAGAACACAGTGCATGTTCAGACAGCTGCCCTGAAGCCCATCTTGTGGGAGCTAGGGGTCTAGATGAGGAGAGCTGCATGGTCTTTCGCTGTCAGCAGTAGAAGAAACACGGTGATGCTCCTTTTGTGGTGTGAAAACATGGAATGAGAGTTCTGTGTGCCTTCTGTAGAGTACAGGACTTGTAGAAAATGGGGCCTGGGGGTGGAGGAGCTAAGTGTGGGCTGTAGGGGGTTGGGGGTGTGTTCAGGGTAGGCAGAACGGTTAATGGCAGGCCATCCCATAGAGAGGCATTTTAACTATGTTGCTGACAAATCATGATCAGCCCCTTCACTCAAAGGCTGCCCACATGGCCCTGGATGATTCAGATTTTGCCCGTCAGGCCCCATTCTGTTATTGTTTGGGACAGCTGTGCACTTGACCATTTCCCAGGCGCCAGTGCCCGCTGTGTTCTCTGCCCTGCATGGTACAGACCCTCTGCCTGGCACATCTCCCACTAGGTGTCGAGCCCCAAGTGTTGGATTTTTCTCCCGTGTGGCATCTGGACTTGCCTCCTTCACCTTTGGCTTGTTGGTTTTGGCTCAGCATCCTGTCCTGTGAAGGTCACTTTAAGTCTTGTTTGTTGTTCCATCTCTTAGGTGTCTTCGGATCTGAGTCGTGCCCTTGCCTGGGGCACTGAGCCCCCTAAGGACCACCTCGGCCTTTGGGTGCAGGGGTGGACAGTGGCTCACTCTTGTCATGACCCTAAACTGCTGTGACATTTTCCTTCCTATTGACAGAGGTAACATGAAAGACTTTGCCGTTTAACTGACCTGCCAACAAAAAGCATTTATGAAAAGTATGAAGAAAGCTGCTCATTTCCAGTCATTCTGGTTTTGTAACCTTTCTGAGAGTCTGAGAGCTTCAGATCATTTCTATAAATTGTTTTGGTGCCTGTTTGGTGTCTGGGGTATTTTGGTGTTTGTCTGGTATCTTTTTGGTGCCTGGGGTATTTGTCTGGGCCTAGGAGGTGTGAAGGTTAAGTATTCAGGAGTCACCATGCCCGGCCATCTCACTGTTTCTCTTCTCATCTTGTGTTTTAGGATTTCTGGTTTGTAGATCATCTTTTTTTTTCCTTTCTTAAAAATACAGCATTATTTTTTATATCAGCATTTTAATAAATTGCTGATTATTTCATAGTGGTTGGATTAAGTAAATTATGTTATATCTCATTTAATATGGAGAAATATTTGCAATGTTAAATGGAAAAAGCAGATTATAAAAGATGTGTACTGTGAGTGTAATTACAAATTGATTGGGAGAAAATACATCAAAATGTTACAAGTGGTTATGACTTTGTGACAGTGTCATGAATTATTTTTACCTTTTTTTGTTTTTAGCATTTTCTAAATTTCCTTCAATGAATTACAATGTTATAATCAGGAAAAGCATTAATTTTTTAAAAGTTCATACTCTTTGATCTACTAATTTCTGTTCTAGTATTCTATTCTAAGAAGGTAATTAGAAATGTAAATAAAGACCTTACAGACACAGATATCCATTACAGAATGACTTACAGTAGTTCAAGTGGAAAGCAACTGTCTCATCTTGTAGGACTGTTAGCGTCAGTCACACTTCCTACTGCAGGTGCTGGACACACATGAGAATTTCTGTTCTCTGCTTTTTTTCTAACCATATGGCATATGCCTAAGCCCTGGGCCACTCCCTTCTTCTTTTTTTTTTTACCTGGACCTAGTTGAAATAGTCTTAACTTTCTGTTGCTGTTAGCATTTTTAAAAAACCAGTGACCTATTCTGCATATGAGATATTTAATGGTATTTTTATAGGCTGCTATAGCTGATGTGGCTTCTTTCTTGGTGAGTTTCTTTCTTGTCATATCTGAGCTCATTGGAGAGCCCTGCATATTGCTCCCACTTTATTGATTTCTTTATTTATACCTGCAGTTGTATGGTTAGGATTTGTTTATTTCTAAACTGCATGCCGTTTGGTGATTTCAGCCTTGTGATGGTGCCTCCCTAACATGCGGGTGTTTGTTGGTTTGGGGCTGGCTCACCTCCCTCTACTTTAATGTCTTCTGATGCTTCCTCTTCCTTGGTCAGAATTCAGTCAGAGCAACACCTTCCCGTGACTTCCTCTGTCCCCTGAGAGCTATGATCCAGGAAGATGAGGCAAGTGTTTCTATGTCTTCAGAGAGCAAGGCTGCACTTGGGGCCTGGCCACTAGTGCCTTGCGGGTGTCATGCAGCCAGGACAACCGGAGGGCCCCAGGTTTGCACGCACTTCCCTGTGGCTCTCACTTTGGGCTTCCATGCAGGCCTGCTTCCTCTTTACATGTGGTCAGGCTTTTCATGGCTGTAGGGATCACGGCACTATCCCAGTCGTGCTCCAGTGTGCCTGGCCCCCCATACCTCTGCCCAACTTCAGTCCTGTGCCAGATGCTGTGAGGTTGAGATAGAGCTGCAGAAGCTTAGGAAGGATGTGACTTGCCTAGGTTGGACAAGAGCCGGTACCTGCTGTGCCCACTCCTGTCTGGCCTCCTTGGTTTTTTTACCTGCAGTGTACTGGACTCCCTTCCTCCACAGGCATCTTCCGACGTCACATCTTCATCCTCCATTGAATCAGCTTTGTAGTCTGTCTGAGGCTGTAACTTCCCCCTGAAGCCAGGCTGCACCATTGGGAATGCCTCCTGCCAGAGCCCAGCACCATAAGCCCTGCTTCTTATCCCCTCTTCAGTCCTGCAGGTCCTGGAGATGCATTTCTGGTTGTGCCACCAGAGGTCAGCGACTTGGTTACCTCCTGCCCCTGGTGACTGACAGAGCCTGAGTGGCCTCCTTGTCTGGCTAGGGCAGAGCAGGCTGGGGATGAGGAGGATCTGTAGGGAGGGTGGCCTCATGAGACAGGATGTTTGGGATCCCCTATGGCTCCTGCCTGGGAGTCATCTTCACCATTCTGGAGAAGCCAGAGTTGAGTGCAGCTTCTAGAAGGCTGGGCAGCATCCTGAGGGATGATACCTGCTGCTGTTCTGTTTTTGTGTCTTCCCTTCCCATGAAAGTTGCTTGATGTCACTTTTCAGGGGTCTTTTGGGGGCCCCCTTCCTGGTTTGTCTCCTCACCCTGATGGAAGAATTGACTTCGGCCCCTATTCTTTGACAGGAGTCTCTGGGACAACTGCTTTAGTGGGTGACACCCCCTCCTCCCCAACATGAGTGCCCTGTGGGTGGCAGGCAAGTCCTCCTCTTCTTTCCTGATAGGTTCTCTAGTTGGTAGCCTTAATTCCACCCATAAGGTCCCTCCCTTGGCCTTCACATTGGCAGGTGTCCTTTTAAATTCTTGTTTCTTTGTGGCTTTTTATTTAATACCAATTATTGCTTCTTACCTCTGCCCAGAAAATATACAATATTAGAAGCAAGGAAGTTAAAAACACCAAATATTTCCCCATTAAGAAAATAACTTTTGTTAATACTTTGGTGCACTTTCTTCTAGTATTTTTCTAATTATAGTCAAGTATTGCTTAACAATGGGGATGCATTTTGAGAAGTGTGTCGTTAGGTGATTTCATGTTGTGCAAACATCAAATCTAAATGGTAGAGCCTACTACATACTTAGGCTGTGTGTTGTAGCCTGTTGCTGCTAGGCTACAAACCTGTATCACGTGTTACTGCACTGACTACTGTAGGCAGTTGTAACACAATGGGAAGTATTTGTGTATCTAAACATAGAAAAAGTGCAGTAAAAATACGGTGTTATAATCTTCTGGGACTACTGTCATATATGCAGTCCATCTTTGAGTGGAACATCGTTATGTGGCACTTGATTATATATGCTTTTATCGGGTAGTTAAGAGTACTATGTGTTTCTTCTGTTCTGGGCTTTTTTCACTTAACCTTACAGCACAAACATGTAGAAAATCCTTCACACACATCTAGGTAAGGGTGGTCAGGGTCTTTCCAGTCTTGTATTGTAGGATATCCATGTGGTTGGACTTTGCCGAATGTTTTTGTACCTGAGTCTTCGCACTTCTGGCTGCGTTCTTGGGTGGATCAGGCCCCTTGGCACATATCACAAACTGCTTTCCACGTAGCTGTGCCATCTCCCCTCCTGCTGCAGCCCAAGACCCTCTCAAGCCCTGAGCAATTTTTATTGAAATGTTTTTTGCTACTTTTTTAAGTGACAAGTTGTGTCCGTTCACTTTTTACATTTTGAAGTTATTTAGTGCGTGTGTGTGTGTGTGTGTGTGTGTCATTCCTTTTGTTCTTCTTGTTGGTTGGCTTTTTCACCTTGTTAAAACCCTTAATTCTCAACTAGTTTTCCAAGGTGTGAGCTTCCCTATTACCAAGACAAAAAGGTGTGGCTAAGGCCTTGCTTAAGTGTCCGCTCTTGTTAAGAAACGCCCCGGCCCTCAGACTGCAGAAATGTCAAGTTCCTCCCTTCATTTTATTGTTAATTTAATCTAAAAAAAAAACACCAGATTTTAATCTTAGCCACTAGACTACCAAGGGAGGTTCCTCTCCTCTAAACTTACCCCTTTTTTTCACTTTTAGCATTTTATCCTAGACATTAAGAAGAAGGTAAATTTTAGACATCTGGTTTCTGATACTTGGTTTAAAAGGAAGAATCATTTCCTCCAGAACTGGTTAAGACCTGGTGAGCTGGCAGGAGCTTGGAGCCTGTGGGGTGGGCTCCTTTGTGAGAATTCCCCGGGTGGCTGTGTCCATCCTGCTTCTCCAACCTGGGTGCCTCTTGGACTCATTGTGTCTTTCTGCTAATGAGACCTGGTACAGGGTTGATTTTTCACCTGTTCGCTATCATCCACCTGCATGGGTGTTGTGGGGCCCTGTGGCCTGCGTGTCTCTGAAGCCCTCTGCCTGGCACTCCCAGGGCCCACCCACCTCAGCCAGCCCAGCCTGGTTGGGCTCCTCACATGGAGCAGTTGGCACTGGTTGTACAGGGTAGACGAGCCAAGTGTGTCTGAGCATTGGTATTGATTAAAATTGGCCTTTAAAGCCGATACTTCAGTTCCCCTGGGGGTAGGTTGGTGGGTTTCTGGTGACAGTTTTTGGATGGCAAATGGGTGGGTGGAGAAAGCAGTTTTCCTTGAAATGGACATATCTCTACATTCAGACTTTCTCAGCTGGTCGAGGTTCTAGGTCCCTAATGGGAAGGGAAAGCAGGAGATTTCCTGTGAGTGACAGTAGGGAGGCTGAGCCACTGATGGACATGAGAAGGTAGGGCTGGGAGGGCAGAGCTGCTGGGCCTCTTTGGGCTTTGCTGCCGAGGCCTAGAGAGGTCTGTGCCCGCACCCTCCGTTGGGGGCAGCTCTCCAGCCAGCGCCCCCAGCCCCTGATGGGCGACTCAGCAGGATCAAGGAGACTAACACTTGGAAAGACATGGAGCCTCCCTAGGGCCCAGGCCCTCCTTGCAGCTCTGACCTTTGGGGTTAAGGCCTTGATCTCAGGCTTGTCTCTAGGCCGAGGTTCGGCCGGCCAGCAAGGCAGGAGCTGATTCTCTGAGACCTGATCTGTCCTCATACAGCCTCACTTTCCTCATTCTGTAAACTGGGACTCGAGTTGCCCACCCTGGAGGGAGAGGTGAGTGGAGATGATGAAACTTAGGGGTGTAGCCTGGGGCCTGACATGCCGGTGCTCAGCACCTGCTGGTTATTGTTATTACCTGCAATAATTATTATTATTGATCTTGTAAGTACTAATGGGAACATGTTATTTATTATTGTGATGTTATTTATTATTGGCAAGAAGGAGTGAGGACTAAGCCCTGCGGTTACTTTGGCTCTGATGTCTTTTTCTCCTGGGACCCGCATATGATTTTTCTTTGTATAGTGCCCTGTACAATTTGGTTTTTCAAAATTTTCTTCTAGATAGACCAGACAATGGCTTTCTGAATTAACTAATACTTGATGTTAATGGGTTTTTTATGTGTAATAATTGAAGGAAATCTGTAATTTCTATTTGTAAATAAAAAGAAAAGTCCAGTTTTTCCTGCCTTTACTAGGAACACAGTGACATGGAACTTTGGAAATCTGAGAATGTATTAGCAGGGAACGCTGCCAGGTGAGGGGGGTTCCTATGTTCCTATAGTTGGTATTTCTTTTCATGGGCCCACAGAACTCCTTCCTCTGAGGCTACAGTGGGAAATTCCTGCTATGAGAAAGCTCGTGAGTATTGTCCTGGCATCACCCTGCTCAGGACTGCTTAGCCACAGAGGTCTGTTGTGCAGCTGATAGTCAGTTCCTTGGAAAATCAAGAGAGACCTTGCTTTCCTCTGTATGCCGTAGGACTCTATTAGGAGAAGCTGGCGGTGAGTAGGCATGGCTCCTGCGGCTGGGGGCATTTGTCCTGCATGGGGGACGGAGCGAGAGCTTGTTCCATGGCAGCATGGGTCGGTCTGTGCTGATCAGGGATTTAGTATGTTTTCTCATTGCTCTTATTTCATTTTTTTTCAAACATCATGACAGAAATCATTGTGCTTATTTCAAACATGACAGACTTACCCTGGTAAACTAGTTAATTTCCCTCAATCGCACTTACACATTGTTGGTAGCAAGTTGCTGACAGCCCGCCAGCTGTCAGAGGAGAGGTGTACTGTATTGGGTGCCTCACTGTTGGAGGAACTGATTGGGCACACTCTTGAGCAGAACAGCACCATCAGGTCCAGGGGAGGAGTGGATGTACTTTTAGGAGGGTAAGTTTCTGGGAAATTGTTTAGAATTAGTATTTCTGCAGATCAGCTTCTGTCTTTCCTCGAATGTTGATGGAATTATAGTTCTGTTAAAAAGGTCCTTACCCAGTTGATTCCCATGAGTGATTGTCGATGCCCACCTTGGACTTGGGGAGGGGACAGCAGCAGCATGCTTGGCATTGACCATGGCTTCTGCAAGTCTAGGCTTGGGGCTCAAGGAGGGGACAGCTATCCAGCAGATGAGCAGTGAACCAGGTACACAGCGCCGACTGGGAACTGGAACTCAGTAAGAGGGGGCCAGGGCCCGGGAGGCCCATACTGGGCCAGTTGGGTTTTAAGAGGAGTAGTGTGCATTGTCTGGGGGGTACCGTGTGGAGTTGGCAGAGGAGAGTGATTTGGTTTCTGCAGGGCCTTTGTTGCTCCTTAGGCATCTTTTAGTCTAGCACGTTCTAAGCCCTCTCCAATGTGTCCTGCTTCCTTCCACCCCTGCCGAGGTTTTGTCCAGTGGCCCCATGGCTCCTGACAGCATCTGTCCTGCACCCTTGCAAGGGATGGAGCCCCTACCAGGCACATTCTCCTTCCCACATATAATATATGTTATTACAATGTATTTTTTTGACCATTAAATTGGAATATTCAAAATAAGCAGAAATTTAAAAATTATTATAATTGTTGCTACCTGGAGATGTTGTTAAACTTGTACTGAATGTCTTTTCAGGTTTTTTCATATAAACAGATAGTGCACTTCAAAATTTTTATTTCAAAACTTTAAGTGTAACATACCTACAGAAAAGTGTTCAGATAATAAGAGTGTAGCTTAATTCTCACAATGTAAGTGGACCCATAATCCCAAGACCAGTCTCTTTTAGAACCTTCCTTGGGGACTGTCGCTGCATGTCCTGGGACGGGCACAAGGGCTCAGTCTTACCTGTTTTGGACTTTATGTAAATGGAATTATGCCCATATGTGTGTGTGTGTATGTGTGTGTGTTGTGTATTTTTTCTTTTTATGAAAATGGGCTTATTCTACAAGCCCTATTCTGTAACCTTTTTCGTTGAGCAATATATGATGACTGCACATCTGTGTCTGAAATAGTGATCTTCCTAATTTTCTTGTAAATGACTGCATGGTATTCCATGGTTTGAAATGTGTCCTGCTGTATTTAAGCATCTCACTATTATTGGACATTAGGGTTGTTTCCATTTTGTTTGGATTTAAACTGTGCTTTTATACAAAGTAGCTACAGTCTTTTATGCTTCCTTCATTATTTCCTTAAGATAAATTCCTGGGAGTGTCCCGGTGGCTCAAAGACTGCAGACTTTCCTGGTTGCGCTGTCGCCCAGCACGCCTCGATGTGGCCCAGCCTTGGCCTCCTCTTCCTGGGGGCTTCCGAGCCTTCTTGCTGTGGGCTTTGTCTGCTGAGGGCGGGACTCCCCAGGGTGTCCCAGCTCCTTCTCCATGGCCACAGACCCCTGTGCCCGAGCTTGGGCCAGTACTAATCAGACTTTGTTTTGTCTTCCAATAGCGCTGTGTTGTGCTGCGTTTTCTGAAGTTCCCTCCAAATAGGAAGAAGGTAAGATTGGTGAGTTTGCCACCTGGTCATTCACAACATTTACTTAAGAAAACTTTGATTTTTTTTTCTGATGCAGCAGTATTAATGCTAATTGTAAAAATTTAAATATGACACATGCATTTAGTGCAGAAAGTAGTGTGTCCATCATTCCTGACATAAAACCTGGGGGGCCTCAGCACTTTGGCCCATGGTGTCACTATGTATCACTGTGGCAGGTCCATTTAGCACTGAGCCAGGAGCCACCCTGGCGCAGTGTGCAGGTCCTGTTCTGAGGGCCCCGCTTGTGGAGAGGACCCCAGGACCAGGTCTCAGCTTTGCCTTGCCAAGGCACCTGCTGCCTCAGTTTCCCTCTCTGTGCAGTTGTATCTGTGAAAATAGCATCTGCAATACTATGATAGACAATCTGTGTTAAAAGTTGCAGCAGGCGAGGTCAGATGGCTCGTTAGGTTTCTCTTCACTGAGTCATCCACGCAGGTACTGTGGCCTGCCTGCAGGAAACCGTCGCTGCCGTGTTCTTGGCCAGCAGGTCGCGGCTTTCTATACAAATCTCCCTTGGTCAGGGGCAAATACCTAGCTGTGAGGCTTCCTGTGTCCACAGCCCTTCCCTTCTCCCTATCTTATGTGTGCAGATCCTGTGAGGGGGCACACGTGGCCGACCTGGGTGCCTCTCGGGGGTGGTTGCCTCACAGTAGGGGGCAGGCAGATCAAGTTTGAGGTGGCTGTGACGAGGGAAAACAGGAGGTGGGCGTGGGACGAGGGTGTGAGATTGATAAGTCACTGTCTTGTGAGGTATGTGAGGGTAGAGGTGAGAGAAAGGAAAGGGGACATTTGCTGGGGGACAGCGGCAGATGGCGATGGCAGGCCACCCTGATGGAGCATGTCGGTACAGCACAGGGTTTGTTTCACAGAGAGGGGAGGGGGGCATGGGACAGAGCTGGGGTGCTGCTGTTGGGTGGGGCCGTGGCAAGTGTGGGGACGTAGCAGGCAGGCAAAGGAAGACAGAGGGCCCAGCATCCTGCAGTTCCTGCCTCAGTGTGGAGGAGACATGGGCACGGGTGGCTCTGTTTCTGTGGAACACGTCCTGTGGAAACAGTGTCCCTCTGGCTGCCTCCAGCCTCTTCTGTCCCCTTCTTCTCCCCATTCAGTGACCACATAGCCCAGTCCACACTGAGCTCAGATCTCCAGAGGCCTGGCATCTGTGGAACTCCTGCTAGGTCCTCCTGTGTGGACTGATGGGGTTCTCTGCCCAGGCAGCAGCTTGCTGTACGTGGCAGAATGTGACACACTGCTTATCAGTGGAGACGTGTGTGGTCATTCTTTTGTTGCCTGGGGAGTGTTTTTTTCAGAAGCTGTGACCACAGCTGTACTGGGCCACTGGGTGTGTTCTGGGATTTTCTGTGGGACTTCGTTCTGACCTGATCCTGTTGCACGAGCCACTGGACACTTGCACATGCTGCGAGTGTGCAGGGCAAAGCTGGATGCGGGTGGTGAATTCTCCGGGGCTATGGAGCGCAGGGTGGCTCCTCAGTCTTAGGACCTTCCTGAGTGTGAGTCAGCTGCTGGGCACCTCCAGGCCTGCCCTGGATGAGAACCCATGAACACAGGCAGAGCCACAGGGCACAGCGATACCCCACCAGTCCAGCCTTTTTGGGAATCTCTTCTCACCTTTGGGACAGTTTGAGGGACATGGGAGTGATTTCCTGTCTCACCCAGTTCCACCAGCTTTTTGACTCTTTAGGAACCGCTGTTGAGAGAATATTTTATGCTGCATTTAGAGGCTAAAGAGTAAAATCTAAACACCTGATAACTTTTGGATGTGAGAGATTCCTTAGAAGGTGCACGTGGGGCTGTGGGAGGAGGAGGGCAGGCAAGAGTGTGGGCCTCAGACTGTGACCCTCCAAAGTCACGTGGCATCCGGGAGGGCAGCAAAAGAGGGGCCTTCTGAGTCCCAGGGGGGCTCTGCTGGGAGATCCTGCAACTGTGGCTGTCCTGTTCTCGTCTCTCACAGACCTCAGAAGAGATATTTCAGCACCTGCAGAACATAGTGGATTTTGGCAAAAATGTCATGAAAGAATTTTTGGGGGAGAACTATGTTCATTGTGGGGTAAGTGATTTTTATTCATGTCTGAATTCATGGCCCTGTTTTGTATTAATAATACCAACTTCCTGGTGATCTCTTGGACTTTGTGCTTAATGATAACCCTGGTACACTTAGTCTCCAAGGGCTTTTCTCCTTCGCTGCAACAGAACAGATTCTGCAATTCCCCTTTCCTAGCTGAGAAGCATGAGGTTCAGAGAGTCCATGTGAGCTGCTGCCACCCCCGCACACACCCCCACCAGATCCCATCTCCACCCAGCCCTCCTGGAGATCCCCTGCTTGGCAAGGGCTCTCGGGTGGCATCCAGCAGCACTGAGCCTGAGGGATGGCTTTGCTCTATGCCCTCTGGGGCACCTTTGAATGAGTACTGGTTGCCCAGGGGCTGCTTACCACACCCAGGGAGGGCCCCAACTGCTTAGCCGGATTTTAGAAGCCGGGGTTTAGAAGAAAAGCTGTGCGAGGCCCTTGGCATTGCTATCTGTGCCGGGCTCTGCCGCTTCTTGGTCTCGGTCTGTGGGAGGACTGGGGTGCCAGCCCAGGCCCACCTATTGTGTGTGCCTGGGTTATTCTCTGAGCAGGTCTGCAGCCCTGAGGCCTGGACGGGCCTCTTGGTCCTGTCTGGCTGCCAAGGATGCAAGATTCGCTCCTGGCTGGTTTTCGGCACTGTTGTGGTGTTGGGGATGTTTGTGGAGGTCACGGTTTCCCTTTTAGGAGGATTCGTGTAGTTCTTATACAGGGCATGTCTGTGCCGATGGCCAGTTGGCGAGATCTGCTGGAAATGCTGCCACCCTGGCGGCCTTGCCTCATCTTATCCGAGGGGGAGTGTCTCTGGTCTTGTAGATTTTAGAACTCTCTCTGGGAGGGCGGGCTCCGGTGGCCATGGCACTTGTTGGCCATGGTAGATGTGGGAATCCCAGTGGTGGTGGCCCAGTGGGGAGGGGACTGCATTGAGGGTGGGGACAGGATCAGGAGCATCTTCAGCAGCGAGCACTGTGGCTCTGGCTTTGGCTCTGTTTTATGCTCAGATCGATGGGTCACAGTAAATGAACCTACAGTGAACAGGGCTCAGCCCACAGGGTCACCTATTAGCCTATCTTCTCTGCATCAAGACACCTGCCAGAGTGAAACAGTGCTTGCTTTTGCTCCAGGTGAACATGCCCTGACAGGACAGTTGCTGGACTCTGGTGCAATGGGAAAGTGGGCACAGAGCACATTCCAGGCGGTTGTGTGCCCCTCAGGGTGGCCAAATTGGCAGAGCCATGTGAGACCATGTGAGAGAAGAACGGATGTGTCAGCGAGTTAGGCGAAGCAGAGTGTTTCCGTCCTGTTTGTCCTGGGACAAGACACAACCAGGCCCCTTGATGAGATCTCAAGACAGAGACAGCACAGACACACCCCGGTTCCTGGCCCTGCCTAGTGGGTGTGAGTTTGGTCTGGGCCCATCTGCACAGGAGCTGGAGCATTTAGGAGACAGGGAATGGGGCAGAGGCTGCTCTTCTCGTTCTTCCAGATGCTGCTTCTTAAGTACTGGGAGGAGCGTGAAAGTTTAGAAGGTCCACCTCGCTTCTGTGGACCAAATTCTCCTGTTACCGGCCACCACCGGGGGCCAGCCTCCACTCCAGTTTGAACTTCACATGCTGATGTGTAGACTAGGCCCGGCACTCGAGGGGTGAGGGGACAGACAGGCTGGCGGCTCTTTGTCCTTCTGAACAGCCATCCCCTCATCCCTTTGAGGGCAACACCATGCCTGCCTCCCTCATCTCAGCGCTCAGGTTACAGGGCCAGGAGGGGAGTTCTGTGGGCTTTACCTCTGGTTCTTTTTAAGTGACTGCTTTGTGCAGGAGCTGGTTGTCACTGTCCTTGCCTGGTCGGGCAGATGGTATCGTCCACTCTCAGCAACATTGTCAAACTTTTAAGAGGATGGCTACTGTAAGCATTTTATTTTGACTTAAAACACAGATACACTCATTATAAAATCAGTAATTTAAAGTTGTCTGGAAGAAACGTAGGTCTTTCCACCTGGGTGCCTGTGGACTCAGGCTGGGCTGTGGCAGACAGCAATGCGGAGGTCCGTCGCCGTGTGGAACCAAGACCCATGTGGCTCTGGGTCTCCAGCCATGTGTGCCGTGGGGTGGGGGCATTTCCAGAGTGAGGAGCTCAGTGTAGTTCCTGGTGATCGTTCTCACACACGTGGCATCTGTGCCTTTTGTACTTTTGCTTTCTTTGAAATGAAGCAAGAACTTGGACTTTTGTGAGATGATCTGTGTTTTGGACTTTTGAATTTTTACATTTCCTACTCTTTTCTTTGTTTCACTTCACCTAATTCAGTACTAAATTTTTTTTAGTACGTTACCTTTCATTACTTTATAGCGTGTTTAGGTAAATGACAAAATCACAAGTGACACTGGCGCAGCAGGCTGGGAGCCGACCATTGACTGGACTGGGGTGGGTGGCAGAAGGACGTGGGTGTGGCGGGGAAGGTGTGGTCTCTCCACGGGCAGGATCCCAGCATTCTGGTTCTAGCAGGTCTCCTCTGTTCTGCCCCTTTGGGACTTTTTCAGAAGTCACAATTCTGCCACCTTGGAAATAGAGAGGACAGAGATGATGATGAGCATCATGGCTTAAATAAAAACCCTTTCATTTGGGAAACTGCAAAGAAAAGCCAAGTGGAGGGACATGCTGGCTATTGGCCACGCTGAGTCCTCCGTGGCTGAGGCACAGACTGTCTCACTGAGATTAATGATTTGATCAGACGCTGAGCTGCTCCTCCGGTGGGAACTCAGGGCCTTCATTGTTGTCTGAGGAATCAGCGAGGATCTTCCATGTGGTCTGAGAACTGCCTCAGGCCCCTGCTCTGTGTCTACAGATGCTGCAGGGACCAGAAGGGGCCGTGGGAGGGGTGCTCTGTGGTGGGAGACATTGGCTGTGAGGCTGGTCGCCACAACTGTGGACCTGGCTGCTGTGAGGAGAGCCATCTGCCCTGAGCACATTGAAATGCTGGCATCTTTGTTTAGCCTGGACATGTTCTGGAAATAATAGAGCAGCTTTTATTCCCAAAACCCACATGTGGATTTTTTTTTAGCTATAAACTTTTTGTTTATCCTGATAAAATACATATAAAATTTACCATTTTAACAATTTTTAGATGTACAGTTCTGTGGCATTAAGTGTATCTGCATCATAGTGTAACCCACATTGAGTATTTCATGTTTTTTCTTATAGGAAGTTGTTCAGCTGCCTTTAGAGTTTGTGAAACAGCTTTGTTTAAAGATACAGTCCGAAAGGCCAGGTAAGGGTGCTTTAATTTAGGAATATTGTTTGTGATTTAAAATACTCCATTTGAGAAGTATTTGAAATGATCGCCTATGTTAGGCATATGCAGTTTTCAGCAATTCTGTTGCCAGAAATTTCATTATCATGTAGAAATCCTAGGAGCACATGGGTATAATTCTGTGCATCAGAAAACCAGAGCACTGCACAGAATATATGACACTAAGAGCTAATTAGTAAAAGACCATAAACCAGCAGGCAGGAGGAGAGGGAGATGAAGGAGCTGGGGGACACCCAGGGAAGGGAAGGGTACAGGGGTGCCTGGAAGAGTCAAAAGGAAACTGAGGTGACCTGAGCCTCAGGAGGGAGGGCCTGGCCCAAGAGGGGCTGCAGGCTGGGAGCTGCCTCCCAGCCAGAGTCCAGGCCAGGTGCTTGTCCTCCTGGGGAGGAGGGAAACAAGGGGAGTTCCGTGGTCATTACCCCCACTCCCACCTTGCCCACACTTGCTTGTGGCCTTGTGGGCAGGAGCCATGTCGAAGCTTTTTTCCACAGTTATTGATCAAAGAGGTAAAGTTCAATCAGTGTTGAGGGTGGAAATGCCTCTTCCTAAAGCACAGTGAGGCAATGAGGGTGTCGAATTGGCCACTAAAATTTTTTCCTGATTTGATTTGGAAACGATTTTTTTCCTGATTTGAAAGCAAACGATTCTCTGAGTCTGGAGTCTCTGGCTGGGGCAGGGAGGAGCAGGCTACATGCTGGGAAAGGTCGGGGAGGTGGGAAACCGCAGGACAGTATCTCGGCTCGGTTCCTCATCTCCCTGAGGGCAGACTGAGGCCGGCCAGGGTGCTGCCTCCAGCTGCTCAGCCGCTCAGCTTCCCTCTGGCATTTTATAACAATCACGGTAACGAGAACTCATGCTGCCCTTCCTTATAATGGCTGGGAATAAGGCTCATGTAAAAGGAGGGAAAGCCCATCCCGGGTGCCTGGAGCCCAGGCTCTGTCCACATTAGTTTCCAGCGGAGTCGGTGCTGCAGACATATTGATGCCCCGGGGGTTGGGAAGGGCCCAGCTCTGATAAGAGCCTAGAGGCTGCAGTCTCCTCCCTCTCCCAGTTTCTGGGCTAAGGGAGTCATGGAATTAGGGGGCCATCCCCAAGACCATCCTCACTTTTGATAATTGCACATTTGGGGGTTCCTAAGACCACTCTCAGGGTTGGTGATTTGCTAGAAGGACATACAGAACTCACTGTTTTACTCATGGATATGGTTTATTACAGCAAAAGGATAAAGATGGAACCAGCCAAGGGGAGAGGCACAGGGGAGGGGTCCAAGAGAGACCCGGCACAAGCTCCTAGGTGTCCTCTCTCTGTGGGCTGTGTGGGCAGCACTTAATCTCCCAACAAGGATGTGTGACAGCACACCTGGGATTTTGCCCATCAGGAAACTCCCCGAGCCTCAGTGTCCAGTGTTTTTATTGGGGCTCAGACACATAGACACAGCTGACTGCCCATGTGGTCCAAAGGACCCTCCATAAACCACATTGCTACTGTGTGTCCTCAGGCTCCCCAGGTAAACACAAGGCTCTCGTCAGGCTCAGAGATGACACCCAGAAGCCAGGGACAAGGCCAGGTCTGTCTTGGGCAGGGCTCTTCTTGTCTCTCATACTGATGCTCAAATATGACCCTTGCTCTGTTTTCCAGAGTCTCGCTGTGACAAGGACCTGGATACTCTCAGTGGTTATGCTATGTGCCTTCCCAATTTAACCAGACTTCAGACCTACCGCTTTGCAGAGCACTGGCCGATTCTCTGTGTAGAGATTAAGGTGATCTTTTGTTGAGGGGGAAATCATATGGGTAAAAGGGGAAAGGTCAGTCCTGGGTTGTAAGTCTGAGAGTAATCTGCCCCGAGTACGTTCCCACAGAAACGTGTTCTTTGGGCCCTGTGGCCCCTTCTCAGGTCCAGGCACCCTCGGCTCTTGGAGCCTCCACTTGCTTCCCTTTCCTTCCAGAGGTGTCACTGCATCCTGATGCTCTGGTTCCTCCCATAGCCTCCCAGAGCCCAGATTTAGGCTCATTCCTGGGAGCCGATGACAGGAGAGCCTGTCTTGCATGGCGGTGCTGGGACAGTCCCTGGTTGAGAGTTGCCAGAGGGAAGTGCATTGGGCCCGACCCCTCAGCCCTGTTGTCCTCAGACAGTGCCAATGGCCAGGGTCCCGGCCTTCCTCTGTGCTTCTCTGGGCTGCGCCCTATTGGCGCTTGGCTGCTGCTCACTGTGTTGCAGGAGCCCCGTGTGTGGGTGGCCCTGTAGACTGGGGGGCTCTCCTTGTCCTGCTCAGGAGGGATTTCCCTGGAGGCACAAAGGCCACTGTGACCCTCAGGGGTGCCGAAGTCCTGAATTTCTTGCCTGGTGCAGGGCAGTGAGCCGGGGGCCCCCTTGCCTCAGCTCTCTGCCGCCCACGTCGGGAGTGGGCACCGGGGCCCCTCAGGAAGCTACCTAACACATCCTGGCTGTCATCTGTCTCCTTCCTCCAAACCTCTCAGGCAGTGACTCTGGGTGTCTTTGGCCTGAACACTTGTGCCTCGTGATCCTTGCGTGTGGGTAGATGTTCTGCTTCCCCAGCCACATCCTCAGCATCCGAGGCTGAGCACTGGTCTTGCTTATTGTGTGTGCCAAGAGGCAGCAGCTGGGGTTCCCTGCCATTCTGGGAGCCTAGCAACTATCAGATGGGCCCCTGTCAGGCCACACGCTAGTGTCAGCGGGAACAATGGTTCTGCTTCTTGGAGCTGTGAACCCTGTGCCCATCTCCACTGCTTAGAATCTTCTAGTCACATTCTTTAATGGAAGCACAAAGCTGCTCTGTGTTGTGCTTGTGTCAAGCCAGCACAGAGGCACCACCGATCTCCCCCAGTGAGAGTTCTGGCCGTGGGTGCTGTAGAGGCAGAGATGTTTGTATGATGTGCTGAGGGAAGCGGTGTTCCCACCGGGAGCTGAAAATGAAAACGGCTTCTGGGGACCTGTACACCTGACGCATGCTGCACTCCCTTGTCTTGTAGTTAGTGATATGTCTATTTAAAGGTATGTGATTTCCTCCTAAGCATTTTTTCCTCTTTGTTTATTTTACAGCCAAAATGTGGGTTTATTCCTTTCTCCAGTGATGTCACACATGAGATGAAGCATAAGGTCTGTCGTTACTGCATGCACCAGCACCTCAAGGTGAGAAGACTGATGTGTGGGCTCTGCTGCTCTGGGTAGGGTACAGGGGTGTCATTGTAGCTTGCTGCAACCTCAAACTCCTGGGCTCAAGCGATCCTTCTGCCGCAGCCTCCCTAGTAGCTGGGACTACAGGCGGGTGCCACCACGCCCGGCTAACTTTTTAATTTTTTTGTAGAGACAGGGTCTCTCTATTGCCCAGGCTGGTCTCGAACTCCTGGCCTCAAGCAATCCTCCCATCTTGGCCTCCCAGAGTGCTAGGATTACATGCGTGGGCCACTGTGCCTGGCCCTCCAGAAATTTTTATTACCTCAAAAAAGAAACTCTGTCCCCATTAGCAGTCACTTTCCATTTTCCCCTCCTGCTAGCTCCTGGCAACCAACAATCTATTTTCTCTCTGTGGCTTTCCCTATTCTGGGTATTTCCTATAAATAGAATCATATAATGTGTAGCCTTTGTGATTCTTTCACTTTGCATAATGTTTTGAGGTTCGTCCATGTTGTGGCATGTGTCAGCACTTCATTCCTTTTATGGTTGAATAATAATCCGTTGTGTGAAGGTAGCACATTTTGTTTATCCATTCATCTATCGAATGGAATTCCAACGTGTCCACTTTTTGGCTATTGTGAATAGCGCTGCTGTGAACATTGATATACCTATACTTGTTTGAGTCCCTAGTTTCATCTCTTGGGTAGATTCCCAGGAGCAGAATTGCTGAGTCTTAAGGTAATCCTACGTTTAACTTTTGGAGGAACCACCAGACTGTTTTGTGCAGCAGCTGGACCATTTTACATTCCTATCAGCAGTGTGCAAACCTTCCAGTTTCTCAGTATCCTCGCCAACATTTCTTATTGTCCATTTTTGTAGTTCCAAGCATCCTAATGGTTGTGGGGTAATATCTCATTATGGTTCTTTTGCTCATTTTAAAATTGTATTTTTGTTGTTGGTGAATTATAGGTGTTCTCTATATATTCCAAAATGTGTTAGAATCAGGAAGTATCATGCTTCCAGCTTTTCTTCTTTTTCAATATTATTTTGGCTGTTTGGGGCCCCTTATAATTACATATGAATTTGGGATCAGTTTTTCATTTCTGCAAAAAAAGGCTGTTGGAATTTTGACAGATTATGTGACTCTAGATCACTTAGGTAGTATTGTCGTCTTAACAATATTCATGAACATAGGGTACTTTTCCATTTATTTGGTCTTTAATTTCTTCAGCCACACGGTTTTCGGTGTACAAGTCTTTCAGTACTTTGGTTAAGTTTATTTCTAGGTATTTTATTCTTTTGGAATATTATAAATGTCCTTGTAAATGGAATTGCTTCCTTAATTTCCTTTTCAGATTGTTCATTGCTGGTGTATAGAAATGACTGATTTTTGTGTGTTGATCTTATACCCTGCAACTTTGCTTGGTTTTTTAAATTCTAGTAGCATTCTTGTGGATTCTTTGGATTTTTCTGTATAGCGGATCAGGCCATTTATGAATAGAGAGTTTCACTTTTTCCTTTACAGTTTGAATGCCGTTAGCTTGTCAATTTCTACAAAGAAATCAGTTAAGATTTTGATAGGGATTCCACTGAATCTGTAGATCAATTTGGAAAGTATTGCCACTTTAACAGTATTAATACTTTAGTTGTGAACACAGGATGTCTTTCCATTTATTTAGGTCTTTAATTTTTTCAATGATGTTTTATAGTTTTCTGTGTATAAGTCTTATACTTCTTTTGTTAGATTTATTCCTAAGTATTTTATTTTTTTGGATGCTATTGTCAATGGAAATTTTTTTATTTCACTTTCAGATTATACATTGGTAATACATAAAATACAATTGATTTTTAAAATATGTATATTTTTAATTGTGATGAAATACATATGATGTAAAATTTGCCATCTTAACCACTAAGTATACAGTTCATTGGCATTAAGTACATTCACATTTTTGTGCAACCATCACCACCATCCATCTTCAGAACTCTTTTCGTCTTTCAAAACTGAAACCCTTTACCTATTAAACCATAACTGCCCATTTCCTCCTAAAACCCAGCCCCTGGCAACTACCATTCTATTTCTAGTAATAGAATGTTACTATTCTAGTTACCTCATGTAAGTGGAATCATGTGACTTTTTGTGACTGGCTTATTTCACTTAGTATAATATCCTCTTAGTTCAATCATGTTGTAGCGTGTGTCAGAATTTCCTTTTTAAGGCTGAATAATATTTCACTATATACATACCACATCTTGTTTATCCATTCATCAGTCAGAAGAAACTTGGTTTGCTTCCACCTTTCGGTTATTGTGAATAGTGCTGCTCTCCCTGGTCTCAGTTTTTTTGTGTATACATTCAGAAGTGGAATTGCTGATCATTTGGTAATTCTGGGTTTAATTATGAGGAACCATCATACTATTTTCCATTTTATAGCTGTATCATTTTACATTCCCATCAGCAATGTATGAGGGTTCCAGTTTCCCTACAACTTTGTCAGCACTTGTTATTTCTGGTTTTTTGATAGTAGCCATTTTAATGAGCGTGAGGTGAGAAATACAATTGATTGATGGTTATTGATCTTGTATCCTGTCACTTTGCTGTACTTGCTCATTTGCTATAATTTTTTTTTGTGTGTGGATTCTTAGAATTGTCTGTATACATGATTAGATCATTTGCAGATAGAAATAGTTTTACTTCTTTCTTTCCTATCTGGATGCCCTTTATTTGTTTTTCTTCCCTAATTGCCCTGGCCAGAACTTGCAGTACAATGTTATATGAAATATTGAGACATCCTTGTCTTGTTCTTGTTCTTGATCTTAGGGAGAAAGCTTTCAGTCTTTCACCATCGAATTTGTAATGTTTGCTGTGTGTTTTTCATAGATGTTCTTTTGAGTGTTTTTATTTTTGTTTAATACTGAAAGGATGCTGGATTTTGTAAAATGCTTGTCCTGTATCTATTGAGATGATCCTAGATCATGAGGCGCATTCCTCTATTAATATGGCTTATTACATTAGTTGAGTTTTATATGTTGGACTACTCTTGCATTTCTGGGTTAAATCCCATTTCATCTATAATCCCTTTAATATGCTACTGAATTTGGTTTACTAGGGTTTTTTTTTTTTTTTTTTTTGAGGATTTTTTAATCATAAGGGATGTTGGTGTGTAGTTTTCTAGTGATATCTTTGGCTTTGTTACTATTGTAATAACAGGCTTCACAGAATGAGTTAGCAAGTGTTTCCTTTACTTTGCTCTTTAATTTTTTTGGAAGAGTTTGATTATTGGTGTTGATTCTTTTTTAAATGTTTGGTAGGATTCACTAGTGAAGCCATCTGGTCCTGGGCTTTTCTTTTATGGTAGATTTTTGCTTATGGATTCAGTCTCTTATTATCAGTCTGTTGTGATTTCTATTTCTTGAGTCAGTTATTGGTAGTTGTATGTTACTAGTAATTTGTCCATTTTGTCTAATTTGTTTGCATGCAGTTGTTCATAGCATTCCTTTATAATCTTTTTACTTCTGCGATGTCGGCAGTAGTGTCCCTTCTTTTGTTCCTGATGTTAGTGATTTGAGTCTTCTCTTTTTTCTTTGTCTAGGCAAAGGATTGTGTCATATTTGTTGATCTTTCAAAGAAACAACTTTTGATTTTGTTCATTTTCTCTGTTTTCTCTCCTACTTAATATTTCACTTATCTCCACTCCAGTGTTTCCTTACCTCTGCTTACTTTAGGTTTAGTTTGTTACCTTTTTCTGGTTTCATAAGGTCAAAGGTTAGGTTATTGATTTGAGAATGTTCATCTTTTTAATATAGATGTTTACAACTATGAATTTTCCTCCAAGTAACTGCTTTCTCTTTATCCCATAAGCTTTGATATGTTGTGTTTTCATTTTTATTTACCTTAATTTATTTTGTGATTTCTCCTTTGATTTCTTCTTTGACTCATTGATGATATGGAGTGTTTAATTTTCACATATTTGTGAGTTTCTCAAATTGTCCTTTAATACTGATTTCTGATTTCATTCCACTATGTTTAGAGAACATTGATCACGTGATTTCACTCATTTTACATTTATTGAGACTTGTTTTGTGATTTAACATAAGGTTTGTCTTTAAGAATGTTCCATGTTTACTTGAGAAGAATGTGTAATCTGCTATTTTTGGCTGTAGTGTTCTATGGATATGTTAGGGCTAGTTGGTTTATATAGTGTTCTTCCTTGTTGACTTCTTGTGTAGTTCTGTGTATTAATTTAACATCTTAACCTAAATGGTCTAGTACAGATAGTACCAACTTAATTTCAGTAAAATATAAAAGTTTTGCTGCTTTCCCCCTCCTTTGGATGTTATCATGATACAAATGACATCTTTCCACATCATGTGCTTGTCAGTACAGATTTGTAATTGTTGGCCTTTGCAATTGTCCTTTAAATCAGATAGGAGGGAAAAAAACCCAAAATATATTTGTACCTTCTTTTATGTTTACCTATGTATTAATAGTTACCTTTACTGGTGCTGTTAATTTCTTCTTGTGGATTTGAGTTTCTGTCCAGTATCTTTCAGCCTACAGGACTCCTTTTAGTATTTCTTATAGGGCAGGTTTGCTAACAACAGATTCTTTTAGTCATTGTTTATATGGCAATGTCTTACTTCCTTATTTTCTAAGGATAGTTTGGTTAGATTTAGAATTTTTGGATGACAGTCTTTTTCTTTTAGCACTGGGGATATGTCATACCCCTCCCTGCCTTCTGGCTTTATGGTTTCTGATGAGAAATCAGCTGTTAATCTTAGGAGGGTTCTTTGTGCCTGATACCAGTCACTTCTCTCTTGCTGCTTTTTAAGATGTCTTTGTCCTTTGACAGTTTATGACATGTCTAGGTGTGGATCTCTTGGGCTGTATCCTAAAATTCACCGATTATCTCTTCTGCCTGCTCAGTCTACTGTTAGGCCCCTATGTTACTTTTTCATTTTGGTTATTGTATGTTTCAACTACAGAATTTCTATTTGGTTTCTTTTTCTCTTTGGTTTCTTTATAGACTCTATTTGTTGAGATATTACTCTGTTTATTCTTTTTAGTTCTTTGTCCCTGGTTTCCTTTAACTCTAAGCATATTTAACATAGTTGACTTAAGTCTGAATAAGTCCAGTGTCTGGGCCTCCTCAGAGGCAGTGTGTTGATTGCTTTTGTCCTTGTATATGGGCCATACTTTCTTGTTTCATTTCATGTTTTGTGAAACAGCTTTCTTGTTTCTTTGCATTATATTCTTGAAAATGGATATTTTCAACAATATAATGTGGCCACTCTGGAAAGTAGGTTCTGCCCGCTCCTGAGGATTTGTTATTGTTCCTTTGATAGTTATTGTTTCTTTAGAGACTTTTCTCTGCTAATTTTGTGAAATCTGTATTCTTGGTCATGTATGGCCACTGAAGTCTCTGCTCAGTTGGCTTAATGGGCAGCTAATACTTCGATAGATATTTTCTTAAACGCTTGGAACCAATAAGTCTCCCAGGCTTTGCCAAGGGGCTCTGTGTGCGCTTGTGGCCCACTCAGCACTCAGCAGTGTGACTGACGCTCTCTGCCTTGGCTTCCACTTCCAATGAGCCTCAGATCTGCTCAGAGCTAAGGGCTTTCTAGGTCTTTCCTGAGCCTGTGCATGGCTTTCTAGATTCCCAGTAATAAGCTGGAGCTTTTCAAAGCCTCTGTGTACATTTCATTACTCAGCTTTTTGTTTTTAGCTTTAGGTTAGCCTATTGCTCCCACCGTTACCCGCTGTCTCAGGAAGCCATGAAGTTAAACAACTACCTCTAAATATTTTTGACAAATGCCCCTGGGAAAAAGGCCTCCTGCACTGGTGAGCTCTGAGTCGGGTCAGTGAAAGGTACCTGGCAAACGAGGATCTTCCTGGGAACCGAGAGACAGGTCGAATGACGGCAGTCCTCTGAGAATGAGGCTTTGGAGACGCTCTTGCCCTGCTCTGCGTGCTCTGTGGCAGCCAGGCTGCCAGTTTGCACTGTGACTGCAGCTGCTGGTTTTCAGAGTTCCCTTGGAGCTAGAGGTGGGGGTGGGAATAGGGGATTTAAAGTGCCAAAAAGCTCACTCTTACTACAGTAAGTGCTTCCTGGATTGTTGCAAATCTTTGGTCAGTTTTCTCAGAAAACTGGCAAAAATGGTCAGAATCAAAAATTCTGGTGAACTCTGGAAATTGACCAACATCACCTTCTTTTCTTTGTGGAGTTACAACTTTCTAGGCTCTTGGGAAAAGAAAGTGTGTGAGCCATTCCCTTTCACTGTCAACGTATATGACAGATTTTTAAGAAATATTTTTTGCTGTGAAGCAATAGCTGCTCATGTAACTGGTAGAATATGACATTGTCTGAATTAGGTCACCTGCCTTCCCAGCTAGGTCATATTTTCAGTTTGTACATCTTTCTATCTAGACTTCTTCCTGTGACAACAAAAACATGCATATGATTTGGGTAAAAATGACATGGAGATGCCTTTCTCTCCAACGTTCTGATGTTTGCTTGCCTGTGTGTGCATGGACATACTCTTATAAGGCAAAAATGGGATTATGCTGTATGTACTTTGTCTGCTAATTGCTTTTCTTCACTTAAATAACCCTTGAGCATTGTATGTTGTATATCCTTTAAGGCCTTTTCAGTGCATATTTGGATGTGTGCATGTATGTTTGCACAGATACTTTTTTTGTTAAGCAAAAGTGACATCATACTACATGCATTGTTTTGCCATTTGTTTTTTTCCTTGAATAAATCTTGGTGGTTCTTAGTTCTGCCCCTTTCTGGTAGTGGCTCTATATCATGTATTCACTCCTTCACTCAGCAGGCCGCTTGCGGTGCTGGCCCCACTGAGTGGATGGGCTGAGATTGAGTGACCCTCAGTGGTGACTGTCTCTCTTGGCTCCAGGGTGTTGCTGTTATCATCATGACTGCAGTGGACATCTTGTCTCTGTACTTGTTTGCGTTGTGCTAGTTTTTCTAGATTCATTATAGATTTGCCAAGTTGGGGGCATGCACATTTTAAATTTTGATGTGTACCAGCAAGTTGCCTTTCAAAAGGTTATGCCAGTTTATCTTCCCACTGGCAACGTGAAATTATTTGTTAACCACATACTCCCTGTTACTGGATACTATAACTCTAAAGATTTGTTAATCTCATTACCCAAATCCAGCCGTGTAATGTTAAGGTAACTGCTGCTTTCTTCCTTGCTTGTGTGAAGGGCTGGGTCTCAGAGCCGGGGCCGAGGTTTCCTGGAGTGCCGGCCTGGTGGCCCCCTCCCCTACTTAGTGACGTGCATCTGCAACGGTGGTGGCGCCTTTTCCAGGGCAGGGCTGCAGCCCATCTTAACCGTCTTCCATCACTTACGCTGTTCTGTGTGTTCTCGTTGGCACAGTGCAGTCCCAACAGCCAGTCATTTGGTGCCCTCCTGTTGGTGTTTTCACAGGTAGCAACTGGGAAGTGGAAGCAGATAAGTAAATACTGTCCCCTCGATCTCTACTCAGGGTAAGGGAACACTTCTTCTTTGCCCCCTTGTGTCGCATTCCCTGGAGGTGGGGGTGGTGTCCTGCGGGAGGTGTCCTGTGAGGTGGGGTGGGGAAGCTATTTATGAGGTAGGGCTGGGGTGGGGAGTGCCTCTTCAGGGTCCCCTTTGCCATGAGCACCTGAATTCCCCAGGGCTTCGAGCTCACGGCTTGATGTGGTGGCTCACTTACTGGTTTTTCCCCCATCCAAATTGTGACCAGATTTGAAAACCCTCGACTCCCACCCATGTGGACCCTCACAGTTTATTGCTTAAGTCTTTGCTCACTTGCTACTCTGCAGATATTGAAAAGTGTGTGGCTCTGGTGGCTGCTTCTGCGAGGGCAAGGCCCGGCCAGCCATAAGGCTCTTGGGTCTCTGCTGCCCACCTGGGCCTGCGCCTCACTCTCTGCGGCCTGGCAGCTTGGCAGTGCGCCCTGTGCACTGCTTGCCTGGGCAGCCCAGGGCTCAGTCCCTGGCCCAGAGCCTTCATGGTCAGGGAGGCTGGTAGGGCTCCCGTCTCCCACTACCCCTGCCTCAGCCACAGTCCCTCATGTCTCTCTTGGGCCCAGGGTTCGGGCCCACCCCCTCCTCCTGCCTCCGGTGGGCATGTGCCTGGCTGTGGAGCCATGTCTGTGACCCACTGGGGCGGGTGGCAGCCGTGAGGGGCTGTAGTTGGGGGAGATGTCACTGGACCTAGGCAGGCTCTGGGTTTCCCAGTTCAGCCCCGGGAGCACTGGCATGTCCTCTGAGCCACAAGCAGGTGTGTGTGCAGGGACAGGTCAATTCCAGCTGCTTTTAAATCTTGTCAACCCTTTCCCCTTCTAGAAACAAACAGAGAATGCACTTTGCCTTGAAGAGTTTGCTGCAGGAGGCACAGAACAACTTAAAGATATTTAAGGTAAGCTGCTTCCATGTTATGGTGGTTTCGGGGTAGAGCTGCAGGTGAACCCGCGGCACTCTGTCTCTGATGACAGGATTTGGGGGACCACAAAGATGAGGGCGAGAGGCTGGGCTGCGTGAGGCACAATCCTGCATGTCTGACATCCCCTCTGGGGGTCCTCATGCCTCCATTGTCCACACAGTTGTCCACACGCCCCTATCGGCTTGCACTTTCCAGCCCCAGACCTTTGCCCGTCTTTTTTCTGAGACCGTCCATAAGCACAACATCTGTGTGACCCCAGGTTGTCTGTAGCCCTGGGGTACACCACGTCAAAGCCTTGGCCACTGCTGGATTGGTCTCAGTCTCCCCTTATGTGTAGATTGGACAAGGATGGCTCAGGTCAGTTGTTGTCCTGACCTGGGGGTCACTGAGGCCCCGGGGCTGCCTGGCCTGCCGCTGGGAGTGGGGCCAAAGGGGGCGGGAGGAGAAGGTGGAGCTGGGTAGGTTTGGGGCATCAGCGGAGGAGAGGCTGTGGGAGGAAGGGGACAAGGTTGGGGGCAGGGCTGGCCTAGGTGGCAGTTGGGGGATGTGCCTTTTGCCTGTGTTGGAGATGTGTTCCCTTGGGTCCCCCTTGTCATCGCCCCAGTCCTGGTCCTAGCCTCATGAACCGTTACACGTAAGTGGCAGCTGGGGACAGGATCCTGGGCTTCCTGCAGGAGCTGGGCCGCTGGCAGCCCTCACAGGTGTTGGATCCGAGTACGGAGGCAGAGTCACTGGGCACTGGCCTCTTGGCTCCCGGTGCCGTGGTCTGGAGGAGGGAACTGACGGATTGAAGCCCTGTCCTCCCTTGCTGCTCCGTGTGGCCCATGCCCTGCTGCCCACCAGACACCCCTCAGCAGTGTGCGGATGGGGCTGTTCTTGACCCGCCTGCCTGGATCTGGCTCAGAAATCCTGCTGTCCTGGCCACTGGCCAGAGTGAGTGACTTTATTCCCTGTCCGCCTCCACCTTCCCAAATCTAGGAAAGGAAGACATATTTCAAGGGCAGTTTTTAATTTTTAACTTTTTTTAAGGACTTAAGAAATAGATTCTCGTTCATCGGGGGATTTGTTTGAAGCTTGCAGTGAGGCTGGCATTTTGTCCCAAGTGGACCCTTTTCTGACCTTGTCAGACCCACACCTAAGGTCTCCAGGGCCCAGGACCCCGGCTGCCTGCTGCTTCTGTTAAAGTCAGCATGGAAAAATCTTGAGATTAATGAACACTTTCAAAAGAAATAGATTAAGAGAAGTGACACAGAATGGCTTTTTAAGATAACAGGACAGCACCACGACTGTTATCCATCCTGCGTTCCCGTCAGCTTTCCTGAGCAGCCCAGGCCGCCAACCATGTCCAACTTAGTGCTCAAACCCAGCAAGGCAGAAAACTCCCAAAGCTCTGCAGTTCCAGGTGTGGAGAAGGTGCCTGGTTGTGGTCGGTGACCCCACACTGGGCACTTGTGCTGAGGGGCACGGGGGGCTTGCAGGGTGTTTGGCACGGAGCTGCTGCTCTCTGCCCGAGGTCATGGATACCACATGAGGTCCCTGAGTGGCTGCATTTGTACATGTCAGATGCCACCCACCTGCCCCAGACCTCGGCCTGTGCCCCCAGCACACCTCCTGCCTGCCTCCCGTGCTGGCACACCTCCCAGCCCCTGCCAGCGTGGCCAGCAGCGGTCTCAGTTGTGTCCCTATCACACTGAGGGCTCAGATGGTGCCCAGAACAGCAGATTCCCAGGGAAGGTGCCGCAGGACCCAGTGAGGGAGGAGAGCCCGTCCACACCTCTTGAGAGCTGGGATTGTCCCCATCTGTGGCAGCTGATTAATGCAAAACTTAGCTTGAAACAACCACTTGTCCCCTCACGGTTTCTGGGGCTGGGAGTTGAGCAGCAGCTCAGCTCGTTCTTGCCTGGCGTCTCTGGAGGCTGGGGCTCACCTGAAGTCTTGCCTGGGGCCAGCAGTCTCAGTGCCCAGCCTTGTGGGACTCCATAGTGCTGCCCAGTGTGGCCTCTGTGATCCTAGGAGAGCCACCAAGACGGAGGCCATGGGATCTGTTATAACTGAATCTTGCAGGTGGTGTGCCATTGCTTCTACCCGTATTCTGTTGGTCACACTGATCAAACCCAGCGTGGAGAGGACTCCAGTGTGTGTGAGGAGGATGCAGGGGCTATGGGGGCCTGTCCTGGAAGTGCTGATCACGCCATCTTAGGGATGAAGGGATGAGGTTCAGACAGGTTCACCACTCTCCTGGAGTTGGCTGCTACTCCGGGGCCTTTTCCCCAGACACCACACGGACCCCCATAAAAGTTGGCTTTGGGCCTGCTGGCTATGACAGCAGATGTCCCTACCTCCACCCTGGGAACATCTGAATCTGAACATTAGTGCCGTAAAGAGTTTCTTTGCTGGGCATGATTTAAGAAGGCAGGATGTTCTCAAACATGAAGTTTCCACACTGGTGACACCAGCAGCTTCTCCCACCGCAGGCCCTGGCTCAGGCTGCACCGCCCAGCACCGGGGTCACCCGGGGCCGGGGCCTGGCCCTGAGCCCAGGTCATATTCTTCCGCGGTGCTGGTGCTGACCACAGACCACCGCCCTCACAATTGCCCGCTCCTGGCCCGAGCTGAGTCCCTTGACTTTGCAGTAGCTGAGCTGGTGTCTTTGGGAGTTTGTTGTTTTGTGCTGAGAGCATTTACTCATGGCTTCCAAATGAGCCGTGGCTCACCGAGGGTGCTTGTCCGGCAAAGGCACTGGTCTTCAGAGATTTTTTTGTTTGTTTTGTTTTCTTTTCTTTTTTTTTTTTTTCCTTTTTTTGAGACAGGATCTCACTCTGTCACTTGGGCTAGAGTGCGGTGGTGTCATCATAACTCACTGCAACCTCAACCTCCTGGGTTCAAGCCATCCTCCTGCCTCAGCCTCTGGGTAGCTGGGACTACAGACACGCATGCCACCATGCCCGGCTAATTTTTTTATTTTTTATAGAGACGGCTCTTGCTGTTGCCCAGCCAGGCTGGTCTTGAACTCTTGGCTTCAAGCGATCTTTTCACCTTGGCCTCCCAAAGTGCTAGGATTATAGGTGTGAGCCAGTGCACCCAGCCTGGTCTTCAGTTTTTGAAAACTTTTCCTCATTTTCATTCTCAATAGGCTATGCCTCTTGGTTGATGTCACAGCACGTGAAGGTGGGTTTCCCTGGAGGAGCTAGAGTGTGTGCTGACCCCAGGTGGGGCAGTCTACACAGTGGGGCTCTTTGCTCGCACCCTGCGCACACACCCTGCGCGTGGCGGGCACTAAGGGATTGTCCTACACATTTGTTGGATTGATGTTTCCCTCTCTCACTTCCCCACCTAAAGAATGGTGAGCTGATTTACGGCTGCAAAGATGCCCGGAGCCCCGTGGCTGACTGGAGTGAGCTCGCGCACCACCTGAAGCCGTTCTTCTTCCCTTCCAATGGCCTGGCCAGCGGGCCCCACTGCACAAGGGCCGTGATCCGGGAGCTGGTGCACGTCATCACGCGGGTACTGCTTAGCAGCTCAGACAAAGGCCGGGCGGGCGCCCTGAGACTGGGGCTGGGGCCCCGGGGCCCACGTGTCTGCGAAGCCAGCCCTTTCAGCAGGAACCTGCACTGCCAAGGTAGGGCCCAGCCTTCTGTGGGGCCTCAGGACTGTCCAGTCCCCGTGGGTGGCCAGGTAGAGTCAGCAAAGTGACCTGGCCTCATGGTGTGTCCGTAGGCGCCACCTGGGCTTCCCAGCGTGGGCTTTGCTGCCTCTCACACCTGGGTGGAGTCTTCCTCTCTTGCCTGTTATCTGGGTTCACACATTGCAGGGCACACTTGGGCTTTAGGGTTTTCCCAGCAGTATTGTCCATCTGTCTGTGCGTTCTCTCAGCTGCTTGCAGAATGTTTTCAACTGTGTTTGATCCTCATTGCAACCCTGGGAGCAGGTTTTCCTCAGCCTGTTTCTTCAACAAGGAGAACTGAGGCATGAAGTCCTTTGCGGGGAGGCCTGACCGCCATGGGTTGTCTTCACTAGCCTGACACGGGGGGTGAAGACACAGGCCCCTGGGGCCACAGACAGGCAAGAGCTGAGCCAGACCTGGCTGCTGCTGCGTGTCCTGCTGTCTCACGAGCTGAGGCCACTCGAGACTCTGAGTGGGAACCTAAGCACAGTTTGGAGACAGCCGCCCCGCGTACGGGCGACCGGAAGCTCACCTGGCCCTGGGCCCTGCCTTTCTCTCTGTCCCCCATGCCAATGTTTTCTTACCACAGGTGAATTCTGTGGGATTTTTTTGTTGTTACAGAAGTGATTCCTGATCATTTCAGAAAATTTTGGTAAAATTATGACCATAATCTGGGCCATGTAACTGCTTTACAGCGCCGGCCACTGAGGCGGTCTGGGGCACTAAGAGGAGGCAGCACAGCACCTGCACGTCCCAGGCCTTCCCAGACGCACACCCAGGAACCAGCACAGCCCGCGGGGATTTTAATTTTGAAAACAATAAGCTCATACTCCACGTTATTTGTAACTGGATTTTTTAACTTAATTAGCACAAATCTGTATCTATATCAGCAAATATATTTATTCAACGTTTATTGACCATGTGTCCATACTCTACCACGTGGACATCCTGTAACTTTAACACACCCCCTCCAATTGGGCCTGTGAGCTTTTATTGCTACTTCCCTTCGTGTCCGGTGTGGCTGGGACTGTCCTGCCGGCGTGGAGCCCGCGAGCGCACGCTGGTGCCTGAGTGTAGGGCCCTGGCGGGATCTGCAGGAGGCCATGGTGGTTCCCCTGCGTGGACTTGCTCCTCACCGCCTTCGCCTGTAGTCTGGTCTTCTCAGGAGATGGTTGCTCCCTTTAGAGGTAGGAGTTGGTTTGGGGTTTGGTGTCTCCCAAGCTCACTTGGCACCTTGTCTACAGCAGGTGTCAGAGAACTGTGAGTTTTGAGTGGAGTTTTGTTTCTGCATCTGTCCATATAGTAACAGGTCCCTGTCGGTGGCTTTGACTACTGCCCGCTGTGTGTGGCCAGCCCAGGCCTCACCTGCATCTCAGTGTGGGCTCGTGGCTTTGGACTCTGCAGACAGGGTCCCGAGGTTGTCCTCCCTTAGTGATCTTACAGATTTGGGAATGTCAGCATGATATTTTGAAATTTTGTGCCCTGTCTTACTTAGAATAAAGATTTACTTTCTAAACTTAAACCATAAAGTGACTTCTGTGACTGTGGTGCAATTTAAAGGATGTTCTGAGAAGGAGAGTTGTTTGGAGAGGCAAGGCACAGAGGCAGACACTGAGGTTTCTTGCCCTTCCTTTGTGCACGGCCTGGTGCGTCCAGCATGGTCCAAGCTAGTGCCAGCCCCGGCAGCTCTGTGACGGGCACGTCATCTGCCCTTAGTGCCAGGCCAGGGTCTAGTCCTTGCCCGTGGTGACGCCCATGTGGCTGAGCCCAGGGTGAGCCCTGTGGTCTGCGCCGGCCTATGTCTCCCCCCACATTCTTTGGTCTTTGATAATCAACCTGCTCTCGTTTTCCCCTGATGTTCTTGGTAGGAAAAAACACCCCAGAGCGCTCGGGGTTACCGAAGGGCTGTCTTCTGTACAAAACCCTCCAGGTGCAGATGTTGGACCTGCTGGACATCGAAGGCCTCTACCCTCTGTACAACCGGGTTGAGCGGTACCTGGAAGAGTTTCCCGAGGAGAGGTGAGGCCGGGCAGTCCCCACCCTGGGCAGCCCTGAAGGGAGACCATGGGGTTGGACAGGGTCAGAACAAAACTCCCAGGGCCTGGCTTCCCAGGAGGGCGACATAGGCCAGTCACACCCTGCCCCCAGGGGCCACGGCTCGGGAATTCAGTGCCTTGTGAGGTTAGTGGTCACTTACTGGTTTCTAGAAAAGAAAGCACACCTAGCAATTCCAAAATCCTGAGTCAGGGCTGAGCCTGTAGAGGGCAGTGTTGCTCCACCAGCCGGGCGGCTACTCGAGCTTCTGCGTCAGCCGAGCCCCAGACCCTGGGCTTGTGCTGGAGGTCACTGGGGTCCACGCCTGCAGTGTCTGGTGGGGCCTGGATCCTGTCCTTTCTCACTAGCCTTCACTTGCATCTCTGACCCAGGAAGCCACTTGTCAGGAACGGAAGAGGTCTCAGCTTCAGAGCTCCCTAGTTCTGGTCTTGCAAGGTTCTATTTAAGACCTTGGTGTTTCAGAACCAAGTTTAACATGAGGAAGCGATGGATCCGTTAGGTGCCTTTTAAAACAAAATGTGTGATTGTTAAATGGTGCTACAGGATGGTAGACCGTGTAAACACTTTAAGAAACAATCTCCAGGTGACTTTGTCATCCTGTTTTTATTGTGTTTTCTTCTTCAGAAAAACGTTGCAAATAGACGGGCCTTATGATGAAGCATTTTACCAGAAGCTGCTTGATCTTTCCACGGAGGATGACGGGACCGTGGCCTTTGCATTAACGAAGGTGGGCAGACCCATCTGGAAACTCGCAGTGTGCTCCTTAGGCTCTTAGCACTAACTTGGGGTTTTTCCACTACTTACCCCTGAGGGTTAAAGCACAAAAATTGAGGCTCTAAAAAAAAAGGTAGCTGATGTTTCCCCCAGATGGACCAGGGCAGGGGGTGGTACGTTTAGCTTTTAAGGAGGGTTTCCCTCGGCTCAGTTCTGCCCCTTCCAACCCTGTCCTGAGGAGGGTGTATTCCCTGGTGGGGCCAGGCCCCAGCGGCGGCCCATCTTCATTTCTTCTCAACAGCCTGGAACAGGCCATGGCAACCGCCCTTTCCTCAAGGTCCTCGCTAGGGGACCTGGGCCTCTCTTCCTCAGAACGCCGGCCAAGGAGCAGCTGGGAGAGTCTCCTAGGGAAGAGGCCGGGTCCTGTACTTTCTGGTGCTGTGAAATTCAGGGCTCTGTGAACGTGGATAGGAAAAATATTACATCTTTATTTTCGCCAACCTCTACCTGAAATTTAGCATTTCCTTCCACTGTGAATGTGGCAGGACCCAGGACTCTGCCACTAAGAGAAATCAGACCTCTCATCTCTCACACTGTAGTTGCAGACTCTTCCGGATGTCGTTAGATTCATCACTGCCTGAGATGTGATGTATTACTATGGAATACATTTGTCTTTAAAAATATTTTGGTATTTTACATTGTCACACTCTATATTTTATGCACTTAAAAATGTTATTCTGAAAGGGGTCCACAGGCTTTACTAGGCTGCCAAAGGTTTTATGAGACACCGAAACAGTGAAGAAACACCGTTCTCGAGGGAGTGAGGCGACATTCTTATGTGCGCGTGCTCAGCTGCGCTGGAACCGGGCCTCACCTGTCCTGTCCACATGTCTGTGGTTCCCACTTGGGAAAGACCCTTCAGTGCTTCTCTGGCCGAGTCTGCAGCTGTCGGTTTTTGAGGAGGCCTCAGGGTGTCTTGTAGAGCCTAAAGTGAGTCCCTGAAGCCAAGGGCCGTGGCGGAGTTAGTGAAGGCTAAGGGCAGAGCTGTCCTCCGTGGGAAAGGTTCCAGGTGGAGCCTCTGGGTCAGGATAAAGCGATGGAGTCTGCCATGTGCTGTCCCAGCCTGAGTACATTGATTTAGGAATAAACAGCAGCACTGGTTTTTTTATTTTCAAGAGAAAAAACAGGACTTTATTTCCTTTTTTATACATTTCTGTATTTTCAGTTTCCTACTAAATAAGCATGGGCTACTTTTTAATTTTATTTCAGTCTTTAAATGGCATATGTAAACGCAGTCTTGTAAACGGCTAGAGCAGGCATCACACACCGATCAGAATGGCTCAGATAAAGACAGTGGGACAACGTGAAATGCTGGTGCAGAGAAACGGGGTCTCTCATCCGTTGCTGATGGGGATGGAGATGGCACAGCCACCCTGGGAAGCACCTTGCCATGTTCTTATAAACTAAACGCGCAGCCACCGTGCCACGTAGTACTCGCGCTCCCGGGCATTCATCCGAGACATGAAGACTTAACACTCACCCAAAAACCTGTACAGGAATGTTCACAGCAGCTTTATGTGCAACAGCTAAAACTGGAAACACCCACACCTTTCCACGGGCGACCTGTAAGAGGTCAGACAGGCTGTGGCGCATGCACACCACAGAATCTGCTCAGCAACAAAGAGGAATGCTCTGCCGAGACACACAGTAGCCGGGGTGGGTCGCCAGGGGACTTTACTGAGGGACAAAAGCCAATCCCTAGAGGTCACACACTGTTATGATTCTGTTTATATGAAATTCTTGAAATGATGAAGATGAGTGGTTGCTGTGTCTTGAGGGGAGGAGAGAGGCAGGTAAGTGTGGTTATAAAAGGTCAAACTGAGGGATCCCTGTGGTGGTTGAACTGTGGTGATGGTTGCACGGACCTACATGTAATCACACACACACACACAGACACACACACTAGTGTGTGTAAAACCTGGGCAATCGGAATTAAGGGCATGGATTGTGTCAATGTCACCCACCTTGCTGTGATACTGTAGTGTAGTTTTGCAAGGTGTTACCATTGGGGGTATCTAGGTGGCTGACATGTGGCTTGAGGTCTTTCTGTGTTGGAATAGAAGGTCTGCTCTTTCTCTCTTTTAGGAAGTCAGGTTCTGCTAATTGCATGTGAAGAGGGTGGTTGTGAAGCTGAAGCTAGGGAGTGGGTTGAGAACATGCCTGCACAAAAGTTCTTCATGCATGTTGTTTATGTGGTTGAACCTTGAAGCTGTGAAGAGAGGAGGGAATTCTGTCTTTGTTTTAGTGCTCAGGAGACTGAGCCCACGACAACTCTTGCATTTGTCTGTTGTGTGGTGTCCATAGCAGGGGTTAGCAGACTTTCTGTAAAAGGCCAGAGAGTAAGGCATTGTGGGCCATCTGGTCCCTGTTGCAACTACTCACCTCTGCCTTTGTAGCTCAAAAGCAGGCACAGACAAAACGAAACAAGCAGGGCTGTGTCCCAGGAGAGCTTTGTGTACAAAAACAAGTGGTGGTGGGCTGGACTTGGCCCCTGGCCCGTAGTTGGCTGACCTCTGTGCACTGTTGCTTGTTATTTTTTTTATTCCATTCTTTGCTCTACTGGTTTGGAAGTTGTACTTTCTGTTTCTCCCCCTTCAGTGGTTTCTTGTCCAATTTGACCCTGCATATTTAAAGTCTAAAGTTAATCAGTTATTAAATACCCCAAACCCCACACAGTGTAAGAACTTGGGACACTTAATTCCAGTTGTCCCTCCCAGCTTATGTGCAGTTATTGTCTGGCATCCTGTTGGTCTTATTATTTTTTCAAAGTCCCAATTTAGAGTATTATTTTATACAGATGTTTGTTTAGATTTATCCATGAGTTCACACATATCATTGCCTAACGCTCTTGCACCTCAGGTCTTTCTCGTTTTTCTTTTTTTCTATAATAGCCTTATTGAGATATAATTTGCACACCATACAATTTACCTATTTAAAGTGTACAATGCAATGGTTTTTCCTGTATTCACAGATATGTGCAACCATCACCACAGTTAATTTTAGAAGATTTCCATCGCTTCAATAAAAACCCCACACCCTTTGCTATCATCCCATTGTCTCCCCATCCCCCCAGCCCTAAGCAACCACTTACTCACTTTCTATCTCTATAGACTTGTCTATACCGGATATTGCATATAAATGGAATCATTTAATGTGTAGTCCTTTGTGGTTGGCTTCCTTCACTTAGCATGTTTTCAAGGTAGGTTCATCCATGTTGTAGCATGTATCAGTACTTCATTCCTTTTCATGGCTCAATAATAGTCCTTTGTGTGGACATATCCATTCATCACTGAATGGACATTTGGTTGGTTCCACTTTTTGGCTAGTCTGATCAATGCTGCTATAAATATTTGTGTAAAAGTTTTTGCATGTTTTCACTTTTCTGGGTTATATACCTAGGAGTGGAATCGTTGGGTCCAATGGCAACTTTATGTTTAATTTTTGAGGACCTGCCAGACTGTTTTGCAAAACCACTGTACTTTTACCTTCCTACCAGCAGTGTATGAAGTTTCCTGTTTTTCCATGTCCTCACCAACACTTATTTATACCTGTCCTTTTGATTTTTGCTGTCCTAGAGGGTGTGCAGTGGCATATTGTTGTGATTTTAATTTGCATATCTCTGAAGACTAAGAACATCTTTTTGTGTGTTTGTTGCCCACTTATATATCTTCTTTGGAGAAATGTCAGGTCCTTTGCCCACTTTTTAATTGTCTTCACGTTGAGCTAAGAATTCTTTGTATATTCTGGGTACTGGCAAATATATGATTGGCAAATATTTTCTTCCATTCTGTCAATTGTCTTTTTATATTCTTGATAATGTCTTTGCACACTTTTAATTTTGATGAAGTCTAGTTTACCTATTTTTTCTTAAGTTGTTTATACTTTTGGTATCATACCTAAGAATTCATTGCCAACAAATCTAAGGTCATGAAGATTTTCCCCTATGTTTCTTTCTAAGAGTTTTATAGTGTTAGCTGTTACATTTAGGTCTTAGATCCAGTTTGAGTTAATTTGTATATGTGATTTGAGGTAGGGCATCCAATGTCATTTTTTTGTATATAGATATCCAGTTGTTCCAACACCAGTTGTTGTTCCATTGAATGGTCGTAACATCTTTGAAAATCAATTGACCGTAGATGTATGGGTTTATTTCTAGACACTCAATTATGTTTAAAGATCTATATGTCTATACTTATGCCAGTACCCTGTGTTGATTATTGTTGCTTTTTTAGTAGGTTTTGAATGGGAAAGTGTGAGTCCTCCAACTTTGTTGTTCTTTTTCAAGATTGTTTTGGCTATTTGGAGCTCTTTGTGATTCCCTATGAATTTTAGAATCAGCTTGCCAATTTCTACAAAGAAGCCAGCTAGATGATAATAGGGATTATGGGGAATCTAGATCACTTTGGGTAGTAATTCTTCTGATCTAGGAACTTGGGTATTTTTCCATTTATTTAGATCTTTGTTTTCTTTCAACATTGTTACTTAGTTTTCAAAGCATAAGCTAAAGTTTTGTGCTTCTTTTGTTAAATTTATTCCTATTAATAGTTTTTTCTTTTTTGAGACAGGGTCTTGCTCTGTCACCCAGGCTAGGGTGCAGTGGCATCATCATAGCTC
Source organism: Eulemur rufifrons (assembly GCF_041146395.1). Classification (NCBI taxonomy): domain Eukaryota; kingdom Metazoa; phylum Chordata; class Mammalia; order Primates; family Lemuridae; genus Eulemur; species Eulemur rufifrons. The sequence goes on along the minus strand of NC_090989.1, from coordinate 201,369,725 downwards.
ACTGCAACCTCAAACTCCTGGGCTCAAGCAATGCTCCTGCCTTAGCCTCCCAAGTAGCTGGGATTACAAATGCACATCACCATGCCTGGCAAATTTTTCTATTTTTTGTAGAGATGAGCTCTTGCTCTTGGTCAGACTGGTGTCAAACTCCTGGCCTCAAGTGGTCCTCCCAAAGTGCTAGGATTATAGGCATGAGCCACTGTGTCCAGCCTAAATATTTTATTCTTTTTCATGCTATTATAAATGGGATTGTTTTCTTAATTCTGTTTTCAGATTGCTCATTGCAAGTGTATAGAAATATAATTTGTTTTTGTATATTGATCTTATAACCTGCAACCTTGCTGAATTTATTTATTAGTTCTAATAGTTTTTTAGTCAGTTCCTTAGGATTCTCTCTATTTAAGATCATCTGTGAATAGAGATAGTTTTACTTCTTCCTTTCCAATTTAGATGTCTTTGGTTTATTTTTCTTGTGTGATTGCCCTGACTAGAACCTCCAGTACAGGGTTGAATAGAAGTGGACATCCCTCATTTGTTCTTGGCCTTATGGGAACATTATTTAGTCTTTTATCATCATGTGTGATGTCAGCGGTGGGCTTTTTGTAGATATCTTTTATCAGGTTGAAGAAGTTCCCTTCTCTTCCTGATTTGTTGAGTGTTTTTATTATGAAAGTGTGTTGGATTTTGTCAGATGCCTTTTCTCCATCACTCACTTGAGATTATCATGTGGTTTTTGTCCTTATTTTGTTAATGTGGTATATTATATAAATGTATGTTTAGATGTTAAAACCAACCTTGCATTCCTGGGATAAATCCCACTGGATAGTGGTGTATGATGCTTTTTGTATGTTGTGGAATTCACTTTGTGATTATTTTATTGAAGATTTTTGGGTAATGTTTATAAATTAATGGTCTGTAGTTTTATTTTCTTTATCTTTGTTTTTGATATCAGGGGAACACTGGCCTCATACAGTGAGTTGGGAAGTGTTCCAGCTTCTATTTTTGGGAAGAGTTTTCACAGGAATTGGTGTTAATTCTTTAAATATTTGATAGAATTCACTTGTGAAGCCATCTGGGTCTGGGCTTTTCCTTGTGGGTAGTTTTTTGAGTTTCGTATTCAGTCTCTTGTTACAGGTCTAATTATATTGTCTGTTTCTTTTCAAATTAGTTTTGGTAGTTTGTTTTAGGAAATCATTCATTTTATATAAGTTGTCTAATTTATTGGCTTACAGTTATTTATAGTTTTTTTCCTCTTCTTGAAGAATATCCTTTAGAAGATATATTAGAGAAGGATCTTTGGTAAATTCTATATTATGTATCTGGATGTTTCTATTTCATCCACAGTCTTGAAAAGTAATTTTTTCCAGGTACAAAGAAGGGGTTGATTTTTTTTTCTTATAACATTTAAACATTTCATTCAACATCTTCTGACTGTGGTTATTGCTGTTGATGTATCTTCTGTTAGTCCATCCTTCCTCCAGAGGCGATCTGTCTTTGTTTTCTGGCTAACTTTAGTCTTCTGTCCCTTTCTCTTGTTATTTGACATATAACAGGCTGGGATGTCCAAGATGGAGGAACTGGCAGATGTGGTATCTGGTGAGGACCTGTTTCCTCACAGATAGCCATCTTCTTACTGTAACCTCACACGGTGGAAGAGGATAGCTAGCTCTCTGGGATCTCTTATATAAGGGCATTAATCCCAATCATCAGGGTTCTGCTCTCATGACCTAATCACCTCCCAAAGGCCCCACTTTCTAATACTATCACCTTGGGAGTTAGGATTTCAACATACGAATTTGAGGAGACACAAACATTCAGACCATAGCAGAGACGGAGAAAGCAAATACCAGATGTCAGGAATAAGAGAGCATTCTTCATACCCTATAAAATATGAAAGATAATAGCATATCACCCCCAAAAAACATATGCCAAGTTTTTTTTTTTTTCCAGTAACCCTATTAACTGATTCTGCTGATTGATTGATTGATTGATTGAAACAGGGTCTCACTCCATTGCCCAGGCTGGAGTGCAGTGGTGCAATCGTAGCTCACTGCACCTTTGAACTAGGCTCCAGTGATCTCCTGCTTCAGTCTCCCAAGTAGCTGGGAATACAGGTGCACACTACCATGTCTGGCTAATTTTTAAATTTTTATAGGGACAGGGTCTCACTGTGTTGCCCAGGCTGGTCTTGAACCCCTAGCCTCAAGTAATCTTCCAACCTCGGCCTCTCAAAGTGCTGGGATTATACGTGTGAGCTCTGCACCCAGCCTTATTAAATTCTTAATATTGATTTTGTGTTTTTTAGTTCTAGAATTTCTACACGATTCATTTTTATGGTTTCCATTTCTCTCAAGTTCTGTTTTGTTCTTTTATTCTTTGAGCAGCGTAGCATATGTGTCTGGTACCTTGAATAACAGAGGTACCAGATGTGTCCATCTGGTACCAGAGTCCATATGTGTGCAACTCCTTCTATTGTGGGTTTCTTCTTTTTTCAGTTGCAGCTTTTTTTTTTTTTTTTTTAATAGCCTTTATATTTTAGAACAATTTTAGGTTCTCAGTAAAACTGAGTGGAAGGTGTAGAGATTCCCATATACTTCTCACCTACTGTGAGGTTTTTTTTGTTTGTTTTTGCTGGTTTTCATTCATGTCATTGTGTCTTCTTGTGTCTGAATAATTTTGCTTGTGTGCCAGAAATTGTATTTGTAAAATTATTTTAGAAATAACTTGAGGCCTGGGATCATATCTTCTAGGGAGAATTTTAGGTTTGCTTCTGTCCGAGGCCTGGGAAACATTAGCAGCTGGAGTCAGTTTAATCCAGTTCTGATGATTGATCTCTTTGAAGTAAAGCTGCAGCTCCTGCTAGAGCTTGTCAACTCTGGCTCACTTTTAATCTTAACAGTGCAGTGTTTTGAGTACTAACTCAAAGAAGGGTTCATCATGGTTACTGTCCTTATGGCCCTGGAGTTTTGTTAAAGGTGCCCCTTGGCCGGTCCTCCAGAAATGTCACATCTCTCTTTTGGATAAGCAGCCTTTGTCTTCCGCTGTTCCAGCAATTCTTCCCTGTCTTGTTATTTCTGCCTTCAAGCAGATATTTTTGATATTTTGTCCAGTCTTTTAGTTGGCCTCAGCAGTTGGGTTGGCCCCAGTTACTTTTTCCTGCATTACTTAAAGTGAAAGTCCTGTTCATGGTGTGTCTGATATACACACACATACACACAGCTGTCCATCGGTATCCTTGGGGGATTGGTTCCAGGATTCCCCGTCGTGGATACCAAAATCTGCGGATGCTTGAGTCCACCATGGGCCTCTGTGTCTGTGGGTTCTGCATCGGAATTTGTCAACATAGAGGGCCAACTCTGGGTCTGTGTGTATAGTTTTACCCATCTGATGAGTGGAAAATATTTCATTTTTATAATTTGCATTTCCTTGATTTATAGTAAGATTGAATGTATTTTCATATATATATATATTTTTTTCTTTTGTCAGTTTATTTGGTCTACTTTTTGGGGTACTGTTCTTTTTCTGTATTGATTTCTAGCACTTCATATATTTTTGATGTTGATAATCTGTTATATGTTATAAATACTTTCTCCCAGTCTTTCATTTGTCTTTTATCATTGAATTATGACTGTATCATATAAAAGCTTTTATTTTTTAAGTTCATTTTTATTTTTTAGAGATTGAGTCTTGCTCTGTTGCCCAGACTGGACTCAAACTGCTGGGCTCAAGCAATCCTCCCACCGCAGCCTCCTGAGTAGCCGGCACTATAGTGCGTGCCATGCACCCCGCTAAAGCTGTTTGATTTTTAGGTTTTCAAATCTATGAGTCTTTTATGGCTTCTAGGTTTTGTGTCTTGGTTAGAAAGGCTTGCAGTGCACTAAGGACATAACATTTTATACTTCTTTTTATATTTAGTTCTTTAATTCTTTTGGACTGGGTTTTTTGTGTGTGTATTATGTGAAATAACTGATTTCTTAGCTACGTGAATGGAGTGTAAGGATAGGAGCTGTGTGTTTCCTCCTGCTGACCTGCGGTAAAGCTGTGCTTTGAGGTTCTCCCTCCCGCCCGGGCCTGCCTTTTGGAAGGCACAACTTGTACGTTTTCTAAGGGCAGATCCTCCTGGTTGTTTGAAATCAAGGGGAATGGATAAAAGGGAGACAAGAGATTATGGTCTGTCATCAATATAAATGTTGAGGACAGTGATAATGTGGAAGGCTAAATTCCTTTTTTTTGTAACTAGTTTATTTTTGTAAAAGTTAGAGCTATTCAGTCTTAAAAAATTCAAACAATATATGAAGGTCCAAAGAAGGAAAGGGAAAAAAATGCCTCAAATTCTGCTCTGCAGAGGTGTCAACTGTGAACATTTTGGTGACTGTCCTATGTGTCCGACACACACATGGGCACAAGCACAGCTTTATGTGAGTCGGATCCTTCAAAGCATGCTGTGAGTTGAGTTGGTGGCCCTGCCAGCTGTTGTTCCAGGTCAGGATGTGCAGGCCCACGTGAGCTCGTAGCAGGGTGTCGGAGGGCACAGACTTCAGAGCCGAAGCACCCGCCTGAGTCCCAGCCCTGCCATTGACTAGCAGGGTATGGGGACAAGCTATTCTCTGTGTCTGTCTACTCATCTATAAAGTGGGACAGTATCAGGCTGCTATAAGGGTGAAGTAAGTTAACACACATACGGCCCATGGGATGGCAGCTGTCTATAGAGTCATCCATGGTGGCTGTCACTTTATGGTGTGTGGAATGTTGTCGTGAGCAGCGCCTTGCTGGACACCCGATGCTTGCGCAGTGCTGTTGCTGTGGCCAGTGTACTGGAGCTAAGGCATCTTATGCTTTTCCTACCCAAGGCAGACTGTGGGGACTTTGCTAAAAACAAGTCATAAATTTCAGGGTCTGGAATTAGGGTCCCCACACGCTGCTTGCAGTGAGAGGTTGGAGAGCAGAGGTGGCCTCTGAGCAGCCCTTTGGGTGCTCAGGGTGCTCTCATAGCAGGGACCTCCTGATTCCCTTACTTGATGTCACCCACACTCCTAACCCCGCCTCATGTTCTGTCACAGGAGCCAGTTCCCGTCCCTGGTGGGTGGGGAAGGTTGTGTTGGTGGCTGCGAGGCTTCCTGTGGGACCTGGAGCTGACCTCTCCCTCCCCGCAGGTGCAGCAGTACAGAGTGGCCATGACTGCCAAGGACTGCTCCATCATGATCGCCCTCTCCCCTTGTCTGCAGGATGCAAGGTGAGGCGTCGTGTCGCATGTCCTTGGTCTAACAGTGTTTTGTGGATGAACAGGACAGTGGGTTTCCCCACATTTACAGACTCCCTGACAGGACCAAGACCTCCTTGGCCTACTTGATATCATGGGGCTCATTAATTCTTGCTCTCCAGAAGCTTGTAATTCAGTCAAACATATTTGTGGAGAATAACTAAAAAATATTGTTCTATTACTTGAAATTACTACTAATTTTCTAAGAAAATACTCCAAGGGCTCAAAGGCAGTGTGGATGGTGCGTTGCACATTCCTTTCTCTCAAAGCCCACGCACCTGCCGAGGCTCCCGTGGGCCTTGCTCCCTGGCCTGCCACCACGTCAGCACGCCGCGCCAACTTTCCAACCCAGTCACTGCAAAGCCTTTAAAACAGCACATTCCTTGGTCTCCTTCCTCTTCCGAATACTCAGCGCGTTTGCAGCCTGTTTCCCCGAACGCCGTTATTTGTGTCCAGTCCCTCTCTCACCTGTATTAGAAATTCAGGGCGAACTTGCTAATCTTCTTGCAGTAATTAGCGGCCTCAGCATTGATCTTCAGGGGTGCCAAAGCCTACATACAGTATTTGTAGAATGTTCTGCATTCTTCTGCATGTGTTCCTGGGTCAAGATGACCTGGGGTGCTGGCTGCCAGCCATGCATTTTTCTGATGCTTTTGAACTAAACAGTTCCCAGGATTCCTATTCCCTGGCAGGCGCAGAATTGCCCACTTTTCAATATGAAATACTGAGGAACATTATCGGTGTAACTGAAGTACAAAAAAGGGTCGTTCTGCTGAAAATACTTTTATCCCCTGAGAAAGTATTGCCAGTGCTTAGTTATAAGGAATCCCTTAGCTGGATTAAGCTGGTGGTGTAAGATGAGAGGAAACCCATAAAGATACTATTATTCACCACCCTTTCTTACCAATGGTGCAGCTGGGAAGTGGAAATGTGCTTGAATGCAGGGTGCTCAGGTCAAGTTGCAAAAAGGGTTGGTTCATAGACTGACAGGTGGGATGTGAAGGGCCACTGAAGGACAGACATGTTTACTTCTTCCAGCACAGCACACAATGGTGTCAACATGGGAATGCCGCACGAGGGGAGGGCTGAGGGCCTGGGGTCCTTACTACACCCCTGATCAACTGCTCAGCAGAGACCGACACACTGGGAGGGGCAACAGGGTGTGTCCAGAAGGTTCTAAGCCTCTGGCATCTCAGACTTGGGGTGGAGGTGCAGGGATCATCATCTGCGAGGTGCTACATCTGGACCTTTCTTGACAGAGACAAGGGGACCATGTGTCAGGTTTCTTAAAAAAAAAAAATAAGGACAGACCGTTAGTGGCTTGAAAGTGACAGAAACAGTGAGACACACAGCAGCGCAGGATCTCAGGGATGTGAACAGCCAGGCATAGTGGAAGGGTCAACCTGGGCCAGCTCTCCCTTTCGCCTTTGTCTAGTTGGCAAAGACTGGAGGGAGAAAGGGACACCCACTGGGGAGAGGATGAAATAAAACAGACACTCCCCTTGTGCAGTGTGACTTTGAATGGAACTGTTGTATGAGATTTCACATCGGGGACTCATATCCGAGGAAGCCCTGGAGGTCCGGTACTGGTGGGCAGGTGCCCTGCAGTGTGATTTTGATTTGAAAATTTGAAACAGTCTTAATGTGCAAAGTGTGGAAATGATTGAATTATGGCACAGCCACCTGCTTATTAAACTTGTAATTTTGTGTCCGTTTTTTTTTTTTCTGTCTTTTAACATCCTGAGCACTTCCCCAGGTTCGGGAGCTTGTTTCATGATGCAGTGAGGACTGCACGGCTAGATGGGAACTGCAGGCCGGTGTGCAGCCCCTGCTGCTCGGGAGGCTGAGGCAGGAGGGCCACCTGGGCCCAGGCGTTGAGAGTTCCAGTGAGCTATGATCGCACCACTGCACTCCAGCCTGGGTGGCAGAGTGAGAGCCTGTCTCTAAAAATAAAAATGTGAATTACGTTTAAAGATGGGAGGCAAAATGAATTAAGGACAAAGGAAAGATGGATAATGGAAAGCATTCCCAGTCTTAAGTGTTGCATCAACACTGATTTAAGCTTAATCTTAAAATGTGAAATGCTTAAAAGGTGCACATGTAAGCTTCGTGTTTGAAAAACTTTGCCAATTAGACATGAACCTTAGACTTTGGGGAAATTAAACATATAGAGGCTTAGAATTCTGTGATCAAGTTGAAGAGGAATGAAGACCTTAAAATTCTGACGTGCATTTGTAGAGAATTCTGAAGAGGAAGAAAAGCGGGCCCTGCCTGTGGAGGTTGGCTCTCAAGGTGAGAGCCGGGGCCGTGGGCCACAGACGTGGCTTCAGGTAGCAGCAGGCAGAAGGTGGACAGGTGCTCGCAGGCATAGCCACTGTTGCACTTGCCCTGGAGAAGGGTCTTCAGAGGACGGTGGGCACCAGAGAGGGAGCTTCTCCCTGGAGAACGCCTGGGCGCGGAGGGGCGTCCTGGTACATGCCCGGTGGCTTGGCCTGCTTTGAGGAGTGTGTGGGTAGAGGCTGTACCTGTGACCTTCCAGTGAGTGGGGGGCCTTGGCCTGTGGTGTGGTGTGGTGCTCTAGAATCCCAGAGACAAACTAAGACTGGGATATGTCACTAGTCATCTTTGCATCTTTGAGATGCACAATGTACCTGAGACTAAATTGAGATTCGTAAACTTTCATTTACGGCTCATGGATAGGTCAACTGCATTTGAACTTCTCATACCACCTAAAGCAGAGGCTTCTCCAGCTCTGCTCTGCTGTGTCTGCCCTGTCATAAAAGAAAAAGTCTTAAGTTGGTTCCGCCTTCCTTTTGCTGCAAATGTTTGACCTTTTGGGATTTTGGAACCGCAGGGAAAGCTGCCCACGGCCTCCCGTCCCTAAACCCTGCTGCTCCTTTCGATTTCCTGTTCCAAATGCAGTGCGGGCAGCGGCTGCTGTCTTGGCTTCTCCATCCTGTTCCCCAGTGTCCATGGAGGCCACTGGTCCTCCTGGCCACCCTCCCAGCTGGTTGGCTGTCTAGGCGAGGGCAGCTCCTCTGCAGCCAGCAGCTTGTCCTGGCCCCGTTCTCCAAGGCTGCCAGAGAGCATGCTCGTGGCACGAGGGACAGTTGTGTCCTTGGGAGCCTCCCACCTGGTCTCAGCCTCAGGGCTGCTGAGGGGCGGAAAAGCATTTCAGCGTCAGGAGCCGGTGCCACTGGCTGCTGCCCAGGTAGTCGGACCTTCCCCAGGAGCTGCTTAAAAGACCCTTCCTGTCTCGATACGTGTCATCTTGTTGGGTGCTGCACTTCCGACACAAGAAATTTGAGATGTCATGGGCCAGAGGTGCAGGTTGTCCTGGCCTGGCTGCGCCGGGGTCAGGTTTCAGGCCCCAGAACTGAGCGGCGTCCTGGGCTTGAGTGGTTCTCAGTAAAATACGGCCAGTGAGGACGAGCTGCAGGCCCTTCCGGCTTCCAGAGCGAGGCTCAAGGCCTTAATTTGTAACAAGTTATTTGCTGTTGTCTACCATTCAGGAGAGAGTAGTTTATTACTCCAGAAACTGAGTCTGGATTCATTTTTCCGATAAATAGGATTTTGGAGCAGGAATTCAGTGAGTCTGGGCCTTGACAGCATCATCAGAACAGGAACATGTTTGTCGCCATTTCCTCTCCCATGTGGGGCGGCTTCTGAAATTGGTGTTTTGTTTATTGATTTCTAAATCTAGAACAGTAGTAAGCATGGAGAAACCAGCGCCCCAGAATACTTCTCCTGGGCTAACCTGGGCTATGTATGTAGTTCGTGGAGCCAGTCATTTGAATGCTCTGTGCTGAGTAGGTGGGGGACACAGCAATCCTAGTGCAAGATTCAGAGTTATTCTGAAAGTGTTTTAAGTACAATTGTTCATATTTTGTTGTAAGCACATGGACTACTCTGATGTTTATAGAAACCACAAAACTAAGCCCTGAGAAACAAAATACAAGGCACTGAAGATGCAATTTGGGAATAAAAACACAAAACTTGATCTCTCTCCAAATGTGAAGAGCATAAAGGAGCATGAGTTTCTCACCAGACACGGGAAAGGCACATAAAGAGAAGTCTGTTCTCAATACTTCATCCATTTGGCTGTTGAACGGCCAGATTGACTTTTCACTTTTTCTTAGGTTTTGTAATACTTGGCTCACGATAAAGTGGATTTTTCAGCGTCGTTTGTACCACTGGGATGGGGAAATATCACTCACATATTCTACATAATCGTTTTTCCATCTTTCAGTCCTTTAACCCTCTCTTGCCTGGTGTGGTGTGCCCTGGCCCGTGTCATAGCAGCCACGTCCCCGGCAGGAGCCTCACAGGCTAGCGCACACACAGGCACAGACGGGCGCTCTCGTGAGCTGGGAGGAGAGGATTTGGGAGGCTTGTGTATTCTGAAATGGCTTTTTTACTTGCAGTTCTGATCAAAGGCCTGTCGTCCCTTCGTCGAGGTCCAGATTTGCCTTCTCCGTGTCCGTGCTGGACCTCGACCTCAAGCCCTATGAGAGCATTCCTCATCAGTACAAACTGGACAGCAAGATAGTCAACTACTATTCAAAGACTGTACGTGCCAAAGACAACGCCGTGATGTCCACTCGGTTCAAGGAAAGTGAAGATTGCACATTAGTTCTCCACAAGGTCTAACTTTTTTCCTGCAGTGTCTTTCAAACTTGAACATAGAATGTGAAGGTTGAATGATAGAGCTATTTTCTGTTGTGTTGGATGACTTTTGGTTGTGAATGTTTTTGCTTTTAACCCCTGTTGAGGTGGGATTGCCTCTTGGAGACATGAATTGAAGAGCACTAGAAACATCTTCCAGGACAAGGAATGTAGGACGTGAGTGCCATGTCCCAGGAAGCTACTCGCGTTCTTAAAATGGAAGTGTCTGTTAAGCCCTGGAAAGACATTCTGGGGAGTTCTTCCTTCCCAACCAGGGTTCGTGTCTAATTCTCTAATACGAAAAGCCTTATTATAAGACCCAAGGTTTGGATCTGCCACCACCAGGCTCCTAACATAAAAAACTTGAATGTCACATACATTTTGCAGTTTGGACTTTTAAGAAAACATGGATACTACTGGAACTTTCCCCAGCTGAGTTACTTGGTCACTTTTTCAGTACAAGCCACACATCAACACAGGTTTTTAGATGGTTCCCTGCTGCAGAGCACGATCTCGTGCTTAGTGTGGATGTTGGTTCTGAGCGCTCTAGCCTCAGGGTCCCCATGCAGTGCCGAAACCCGTGGCTCTGTGAAGGGTCAGCAGGGAGCTCCCGCGAGACTCAGGTCAGGATGGACACCACTCATGCAAGCATTGACTTTTTTTTGCTTTATGATTTTATCTTTAACTAGGGGGAGATAGGGTGTTCTTTCCCACTTGAAATTGCTGCTGTAGGAGCTGGAAGTAGAGCTGTAACTTGCTGAGCTGCTCTGGCCGGGCTAGGGCGGGGGTGCCCCTGACAGCTCAGTGCTTTCCTGGCACTCTGGTGTTTCAGGTGGCCGAGGAACGAGTTCTCCCTTCTTCGCAGACTGAACTGCTCCCTCGGGTTTGCCTTGAGACCTGTTGGGTTTGAGGGCCCCATGGCCTTGCCTGTCCCCCTGTTGGGGACAAAGGCCCTGCTTCCAGAAGATGAACAACTCCTGGCTGGTGCTGAGAGGGTTCTTGTTGGGGTCACCAAAGTGTACCCGGCTGCTATGAAAACTGTTGGGAATTTTGGCTTCAGTTTTTTATTCTGTGGTAGGCTGTACAGACTGATTATTTATATCATCGTTTGGCGGGACTAATGAAGGCTTACTGTAGCATAATATTAGCAAAACCATGGAATTGTATAAAAATACTACATGAAAAATAAGGAAAATATTTTGCTGATTGTAAATTTTTGTGGGAAATTTTGTGATAACTCGATAATTATACTTGTTTGAATCAAGCCAACTCTTCTAGAATTTATTGTTCAATTCTGTCCTAATATTTACTTCTAATTTTATTCTACACTCAGAGGTGCAAAAAAGATACTTACGCATTTGGACACTTTTACTGTTCTCTTCTGATTTCAAATGAAATCTCATACATGTGTGTCGTGTGTGCTGGGATAGGGGGCTTTGAAGACTCCACTTAAGTGATGTGTGTGGAGTTCATGTGCTCGTGGACAAGCTGTAGGCTCTGGAAAGTGTGGAGGGAAGTGGCTGTATTGTTTTGACCCAAGGTAGTCTGTTGGGGCCGGGCCGGGGCAGTGTCACTCAGGATGATTTTGCTGGCAGTCATGGCATGTGGAGGACTTTGGGTCCTGAGTTCAACCGTACACAAGGGAGCGTCCCCTGTGGGAGGTGCTCCGGAACCTGGCCCCTCAGGGAGGTGGGCTGGGTGCTTGTGTCCTCCTGGGGTGCAAGAGTTGCTGCCCAGCATGGGACCCAAATCTGGCTGGACTAGACAGGATGAAAACAAAGTCTCTATTTAGGGGAGAAGAGAAAGCAGTTGGAGTACCCCGTTCTAGATAGTCTCCAGGAGCCCTTGAACCCAGCAGGTGCTGTGGATGTGTCTCTGGCCCCTGCCCGGAACCTGCTGCTGCTGCTTTGCTCAGGCTTCACGGTGGCCCTGGTTGGTCTGAAACGATATGCTTCCGCTGAGCTGAACATTATAATGGGTGACTCCTGTGTTCACCAAGGTCATGGTTTTCACAGTGTGTCTGAGACTGTCCATGCCGCACTCAAAGACTCGGTGGATCTTCAATGAAGGACTCCATTTCCTTTGTGCCATGGCTCCATGTGAAGGGAACAATGCTGTCTTTGCTGTCTTAACGGCATTTCTTTTTTTAAGCTAATGGCTCCACATTTTTGTGGCAGACCAAGAAGTGTCAGGACTTGCTGAGAGATGCTGTGATTGCCTCACAGTGCTACTTTGTAGACCCGGAGGAAAAGTGAGGCTCCACAGGCAACTGCCTTGGGAGCCCCCAGGTGGCAGGAGCCAGGAGATGGGAGGCTCCTCCCAGCCTGACCGAGCGCAGCCATCTCCGCAGCCATCTCCGCAGCAGACTCCCTGTGGGGACACAGCTGCTCCCCGCACACCCGAGGATGGACAACCACTCTTGGTACATTTTCTCAAATGTTAAGCTAATTTAAAAAAAACCACACTATACATGTTACTTTTATTTGGCATTTTATACTTAAATTGCTGTATTTATTTTTCATGTCATGAGAGTATATATAATGTGCCATAACTGCATAGACAGCATGTTTTAAGGGTGTGGTTTCTAAAAGTGGAAAACAGCAAATGTTTATATTCAATAAAATTGTGTGCTTTTAAGTGCAGCATTTTATTCCCACACGTTCACTGTTTTGGAACTAGCTGTCTTCCTCTGTGCAAAACAGTTTTATCAGGCTTTCTAGAGCAGCTTCTATGCCAAGCACTCCTAGCAGGGTTCGGAAGCTGAGAGGAGCAGTTTCTATGACTCTGTTCTTGTCCAGTTCTAGGGCTGCAAAGAAAACAAAACTGGGTAAGAAACTTCAAGCTGGTGGCTTCATGTTTACTCTTGGTGTTGGCTCCCTAAGACCCTTGGCTGCTCCTGACTGGCCACCTGGCACGGGCAGTGCTGGAGGCGGGACGGGAGGATGTGAGTGGAGCCTTCACCTGCAGCTGGAGGCAGAGAGGATGTTCCCTTGTGCATTTAGCCCGGAAGGCCTGGGGTGGGGGTAATCACCTCTCATATGGTTTTTGAGTAATTATTGATAAAAATATTTTTAAAACTGATGTACAAAATACACTACTAAGATTTTCAACTTTTGATTCTTGCTCTGTGAAACCAGATGAAATAAGTAGGTTGCCCTGTCAGGGACATTGAGAAGTCACCTAGAACACACACCCCCAGAGTCCCTACCTCGCCGTGGGACTTTGGTGAGAAGATCTAACTTTGGCGAAACCTTCCCTTCTTCATCTATTTTTATCTTCCAAATAATTAATAATTCAAACCTGAAAGACATGTAAAATACATCATTAAGAATTTTTTAAAATTTGATTTAAAAAATTAAACTGTTGGCCGGGCGTGGTGGCTCACGCCTGTAATCCTAGCACTCTGGGAGGCCGAGGCGGGTGGATCGCTCAAGGTCAGGAGTTCGAGACCAGCCTGAGCAAGAACGAGACCCCCTCTCTACTAAAAATAGAAAGAAATTATATGGACAACTAAAAATCTATATAGAAAAAATTAGCCGGGCATAGTGGCGCATGCCTGTAGTCCCAGCTACTCGGGAGGCTGAGGCAGTAGGATCGCTTAAGCCGAGGAGTCTGAGGTTGCTGTGAGCTAAGCTGACGCCACGGCACTCACTCTAGCCTGGGCAACAAAGTGAGACTCTGTCTCAAAAAAAAAAAAAAAAAAAAAAAAAAAAAATTAAACTATTACAAGCACCTAGTTTTGTATCTGTCTATGTTGGGTTCCCTTGCTCCTAAAGACATCTACGCACAGAGGAAGAAAAAGTGTAGTCAGTTACACAGGAAAATGGAAATTAGAACCACAGTAAGATACTGCTTTGTTTCCATTACGTTGACAAAAATCAGTACGACAATCCACGTGAAGTACAGCATGCAGAGCAACAGGAACTTATAAATTACCAGTGGGAATATAAATTGATAAACTACTTTGAAAATAATCTGGCGTTGATAGAAAGCTGAACGCACACCTGCCCTATGACCCAGGAATTTCATTTCCAGGCATATGAGTCCAAGAGGAGCTTATGTGCCGTGCCAGGGGGCATGGGCCGGCACGAAGAACCCAAATGCTCAAGACCTGAAGGATGCAGAGAGACATTTTGGTGTATTCATCCACTAGGAGATGAGCAGTGAAAACGAACTATAGCTACATGTGACACCAGAGGAGGCTGATGTTGACAAAGGCTAGTCCCAGAAGCCTGCTTAACAACCACACTATTTTAAGGCTCGAAAACCAAAGTTCTTAGGCATTCATACACGAGTCATAAAAGTACACTCTCATAGATGTATACACATGCACAAAGGCAACTGGATGACAAATAGTACACATGGATGGTGGCTCTGGGCAGAGCATGGGACAGGGAGGTGCCCGGGGCCAGCAAAGCCACCAGCTGTGAAGCTGGAGCCCTGAACCTGCTCTCCCCAGTTCTTCCGGTTGCTTGGCTTCTTGGGGACTCTCCACTCACCCCTGGCTTACTCCCTTCCATTTCTGAAATCACAGCGGGTTCACCCACATCTCCACCTTCTCCTGGCCACCCTTCCTTGGCTTGCTAAGGGTGCCATGTGAAACTGTCACCCGCTGGCCCTGGGACAGGTGAGCATTTTCTTCCTGCAGCCCAGCACTTTCTCCCACACTCCGTGCAGACGTTTCCTCTCCGAGGTAACGTTTACAGAACGTGGTCCACCCCCACTCTCTTCCAATGGGACATATCTGGTGTGACTCCACCGATTCCTCCAACTGACCATCTTTAGTTCTTGGTTGGTGGCTTACATTTATCTTCTATTTATACTCTTTAAGAGGAAATGTGGGTCCCATGGCGCCTGTGCAGACTCACCCCGGCCGGCTGGCACTCCGGATCCCCATGCATTGGGAGGAAGCCCCTTCCAAGAGGTGCACGGTATCTGGGTACTTCTCCTGTGTGGGGAGAAGAAATGGTTACAGATACATGGGGGAGGAGCAAGGGGCCATGGGATGGGTGCAGGGAACACTGTTCCAGGTGACTGCCTGAAAATTAGAGTCTGAGTGTCATACGCACCATCTGATGGCACCAACTGCTTCCTACCATTGCTGGACACACCCCATTCTAGGTCTTTCCATGGTCACACAGCCTCCAAGCTCCCACAGTTATCACCTCCTCCAACACTGACATTTTACACAAGCACCATACAACTTTATTCCAGTTTCACCAGTTTTTCCATGCTCCTCCCACCTGGGACAGTTCCTTGGTCTGTGGATGACTGGTCAGGTGACTCCCCAAGCTAAAGGACAGTTTTACTCAGAGAGTGTTAGCATCTGACCTTAAAAGCCTTTTGAACTGAGGCTCTGAAGGCTGTGGCCGGCCCCTGTCATGGTGGACACTCCTAGTCTGTCCATCCTTAGGACGCACGCAAATGGCCCCCAGCCCACGCATCCTTCCTGGCATGAGCAGGACCCTGCTCAGGTACACAGACTGTGCCTAGTCGAGGCATCTGGCTCCCACTGCAATAAGGGAAAGTGCATGTTTTGGTAAAACCTTTATGATGAGATCATATACCATTTTAGAATGAAAGACATTCATTCCCCGAAACGGAAATAATGCAGAATTTCACTAATTTCTAGGCTTGCAACTCTAAGGTTTGTTTTCCCCCCATATAATGTGATAATTCTGGGCATATTTGCTTGTTTCTGTGGCAGCCTCTGGCATACCAGAAGTGACACATTAATTTGGATCATTATAACAACAACAAACAAACAAACAACAAAGCTTGCTTTACGGGAACCCGAACAGAAGATACACATTCACAACTGGTAAGAGTAATAGTGGCCCATCTTCTCAGTTTTTAAAAACTGTCTTTTTGTCTGCTCTTGTGAGAACAGATTGCAGGGGTGATGTGACATACTTTTGCCATAGGCTCCACCATGAGATGTCGGGTTCCCAGGGCCAGTCTTTGAAAGACACTCTGTCCTTTCTGCCCTCTCAGGGCACCTGATGTAGGAATGGAAGCCTGAGGACGATACTTAGGCAGATGCAGTCCCACCATGACCAGAACTGCCGTGGCCTCCCCACGCCTCACGGAAAGAGAGTGAGGTGAGGTTTCACCTGAGAAATGTCGTCCTGACACCCTGTCAGAGAACACGAGACAAGGGAACATGGCTGAATTTGAGGGTGGCAGAGCCTCTTTGGGCTGCAGATACTTGCCAGATTGGACCAGATTAGCTCTGTCAAATGAGGTTGTATGGGGACAAAGATGTGTCACAGCTTTTAAATCAACCGGCCCCTGTGTCGTGAGCTGTTGCCAGTGTGGGAGGCCAGCGCCTCGCGCACGCAGACCCGACAAAGCGAGGACACATCTAGATGCCAAGCCAAGCCGAGCCAGCCGGAGGCCGGGGGCGGGGGGTGGGGGGCGGCGGTTTAAGCTTACAGACAATTACTAATTTCAGCAAAACAGTTTTGATGAGAAAATATATACCTAAGTGGAAAGTGCTGGTTGATCTTTAAACCACAGGCTCTTCTAAATGAATCACAACTGTATGAGGAACTTAAAGGAGAGCATGTGAACGTGGCAGTTTGGCTTCCAGGCCGTGCTCAGCGGCACACTTGGGACTCCCTGTGATGGCTGGGGCCTAGGCCAGCTCCAGCGTGGGGCCCGAGGCTCAGCTTCTGAGCGCGAGGGAGCAGATGGAGCAGATCTGAGCAGATCTCCGCCTCCAAGCCTCTCCTTGTGAAAACAGGAGAGTTTAAATTAGATGCTTTCACTAAAAAATTAAAGTGTACTTTACTCCCTTTAGTTTTTTAAATAAAGTCAAAAGTAGAAATGCTGACATTAGGAAGAGGTGAGGCATTCAGTATGTGTCTCTGGAGAGCTTTTTTGGGATTGTGTGCAAAGCCTCTTCATATAAGTTAATAATGTTGCTCCATTTATCCAGCTTCATTCACTTGTCTGGTAACCTCAACCATTCAGAGCACAACTGAGAAGGTGGCAATTAAAGGCTGATGAACAGCCCAGACAGACGACAGAAAGAATGGCAGCCTGGTTAACGATCACTGACAACTAGAAATACAAAGGGTGGGTCTCACTGACACAAGCGTACAGGCGGCTTTGAAAGAGAAGACAGAAAAGTTGTGAAAATGATGATATAACTAAACACAAAGTGGGCCTGAGGTCATTTGGCATGAGATCAGCACATTTCACAAAGATTCAACATTTCACATGTTACTGTAATTGACAGTGATAACAGATGACCAAATCAGCAAGAAAGATTTCAGCTGGACATACTCTGATAGGGCAGAGATATATACAGTATATTTTCAAAGACTTTACAAACACACACAATTAACTGGAAAATTATAAACATGATCCGGAAAGCAC
This sequence comes from Eulemur rufifrons, assembly GCF_041146395.1. Taxonomy (NCBI): domain Eukaryota; kingdom Metazoa; phylum Chordata; class Mammalia; order Primates; family Lemuridae; genus Eulemur; species Eulemur rufifrons. The sequence continues at coordinate 201,352,417 of NC_090989.1, read as the reverse complement.
TTTAGACATGTCACGTTTTGCGTTCAATATAACTAAGGCCCAGAGAAGGGAAGCATCTGGCCGGGCTCTTGTGGGATCAGTCTTGGACCCCGGGCTCTTCCTAGTGCACCCGAGTGGCCTCCATACTGCTGAGACTTCTGGTATGTAAAGGAAAATGAAGGGGAAGCCTGTGCTTTCAGGATGCCATCAGGAGGTTGGGACATGGGGGCAGATGTCGGGAGGGGAGCTCGCAGCGCACTAACTGCTGGAGCCCCCAGCCTCCCGCAGCAAAGCTGCCCCAGCGGCTGAGGAATGCCCAGGCTGGGATTCAGATGTGTTTGTTCAGCCGCTCGCCACATGCAGGGAGTCTGCATTCGAGAACCCTCCTGCAGTTCGTGATGAAGATGGTGGCTGAGAGAGTGCCGGCGGTTTGATATCCAGCCCGACTCTTACACCTGAGACCCAGTGTGCTGCTGCAGTGGCTGCTGGGTGCCAGGCCGAGGGGAGTACAATTTTTAATAAAGCTTTACAGAAAGTCATCTTGTGTTGTTTCAGCACAATGCCAAAGAGAAACGACTATGTCACTTGCCCCCTCCGCTGTTTCCCACTTAAACAAATGGAAAACCTTGCTTCCTCCCTGCCCTCTGTCACCACTCCAGGCCACTCCCAACTCCATCCTTGCCTTCTCCGGACTGCCACTTGCTGCTTTGTGGGAGTTGCAGCAGGGGGCGATGGGACTTGATGTATAATACATCTTGACAGAATCACTCACTGTTCCCAGTTTGGGGACTCTCATTAATAAACATTTACAAGTAATTTTTATGTGGACATATGGGAGGTGGGCAGGGCCAGGACACACAGGCTGGTCCCCAAAGCCTAGTCTGATGTCTGTTTGGAAAAGATCACACCGACAGGGAGACCCGTGGCCAGAGTGATGGTGGGGTGGCCTCAGTGTGCTCTGGGGGAGGGCAGCAGCGCTTGCTGGATGTGGGGGATGGAGAGCCCCTGACCTTGGGGCAAGGGTATGGATGAGGTGCTGTTTGCCTGGTGAGCAAGGTGGGTGAGCAGGGCAGGACAGGTGGGTTGGGATGATCAGGGCTGGGGGTGCAGCCAAGATGGGGTGGCACAGCCGTGGGGAAGCATGCAGAAATGACTGTAAAGGGGCAGGCAGCAAGGGCGGGTTCGGGAGCGGGTGGGCAAGGGCGTCTGCTGTTGTATGCTGAAATCATCAGAGACACGTCTGCTGGGTCTGGTGGACTTGGCAACGTAGGGTCTTGGTGGGTGGCTTCACACACAAGACTTCTGAGACAAGTGCACCAAACTTTAGAAAGGTTTAGAAATGCCTACAGCACGAGCACTTGGAAAAACAATGACTTGCCTCGTTTCAAAAAGAAAACTAACAGATGTGTAGTCTGTGCAGACACTGGTCCAGGTTCTTCACACACATTAGTATGCACATGTTCTCACACGTGTTACATAATCGTATTATTGCAAGTGAACAGGTATTGCTGGGGCTCTGGGGCCAGCGCAGCAGCTCAGCGGCAGCCCACTCAGTCTGGGTCCAACACCACGTGTCTAGGCCAAGGTGATGCTGGGTCAGGAGCTCCACGGAAATGACTCAGTGAGACGCAACCCCGCCACCGTGCTCTGAGGGGTGTCCTGAGACCACTGTCCGCCTCCCACCTGACCCCCCCACCATGACGGCTTGAGGCTGCACCAACCTTAGTGAGGGTCGCCAAAGGGGGTTCTCTGTTTCCATCATTCCTTCTGCATCTATGGTTGGCTTTCTAGCAGCAGAAAGATCTCTTCCTTATTTGTCTGTATCATTACTGACTCACAGTTACTCATGTATTCCACAGGCCGGAACCTGCGAAGATCACTGTTGATTGTGACCTGCAGCATGCGCAACCCCGCGCCCAGGTGCGAGCCCTTGCAGGCTGCTTCTGACACATCCGTCATTCTTTGAGGCCTTTCCATTCTTTGGCAGCACAAGCTGTTCTGGGCTCATTTTGTACTTGCCCGGTTCTGGATTCAAAGGAGCCAACAAAATTTATAAACCAGGGCCTGGGCTGGTTGCTCCTGGAGTTTCATTACTTCTAGAACCCATCAGTGGAAAGAGCCAGGAAAGACACACTGGTGTGCACACACACGAGCGCACCTACAGCCACTCCACACTCATGTTAAAAACAAACAAGCACGAGCTCCCCGACACCTAGGTCCACCTCCTTTCCATGTCTGGAAATCGCTTTGCCAACCGTGAGAGATCTGCCTCCCTCTGTCCTCAGTGTATTTACTTGTCTGATCAGTCAATTTACAATCTCTGGAGAGCGCCTGCCACCCCCTCACAGCCGCTTCCTCTGCGGGCGCATAGTCGCCTCTGCAGATGGCAGGAAAGGAAGAGGGCAGGAAAGAGCATTCTCTTAAAAATCTAAAAATACGTATGTCATAGAGCTGACACAATGCAGCCATCCATTTGACACTAAGAGATTTTTCTGGGCTGAATACCGGGCTAGGTACCTTGGTCCTTTTGGTCAGAGCGTGTGTGGCGGGTAAATGAGGGCCCGCGGCCCTGTGGGAGGGGAGACGGGGTTTTCAGATCGTCGCCAGCTGTAGCAAGGGAAGGAGTAGCTATTCTAAGGGCAGTTCTGGAGAAGAAACGCTTTGTATCATCACAATCATTAAGTAACAGAGCCAACCACCGCCAGCACCAGAAGCCCCCTTTGGAAATTTCCTGACTAGCACGACCACCAGAGGAGACAGTACACTCGCTGACACACCATCCAGGTGAAAGTTTAACAAAACCCACAGGCCACAAAGCTGGACAAAAGGGGCCTGACTTTTAATAATCTTTTGATTACACACAGGATGGAAAGACTGTAATCCCAAGTCTAATTGTGTGGACTTTTAACCAGTTATTCTAGACTATTTATGTTTTTGAAGGGAACATTTCCATTAAGTGATACAAACAGAACTGAATGAAGTCGCTATGTTGCCGAATTACCTCCTATAAACCGCATTACCCTAACTTTCCTGGACGTGGTCCTGAGGATCAGAGACACGCACACAGACCCGGCTACGTTCACGTCTGCACCAAGAGTCATTTGCTTGGTTAAAAAACAAGGGAGTGCGGCAGTTCTCTGGTCTGACCCTGTGTAGGGGGCAGAAGTCAGAGATCAGACGCCATCAGTGGATGAATGTGGGTGTCCAGGAAAGACTCCCCAGGGGACCAGCACTGTAGGAAGCATCTCAAAAATAACTGGGAACAGCTGAGGAGCTCTGTTAAAAATATTGTTTGTCTGGAGGGAGTTAAAAAATGTGTCCTGAATGTTGCTTAGTAAAACAAACAACCAGAAAAACCTCTATTCCAAGCCCATGGTGGGTCATAAACCTGGGCAAGTTGGAATGTCATCACAGCACTTTGCTACAGGAGCAAAAACACAAACCTTCCCAGAAGGGAGGGTGGCCTGGCCCAGTCCGGGTGTGACTTGTGGTCATCCCTCTGGTACTGACATCCCAGGGCCCTCCCAGGGGCTTGTGCCAAATGTTCTCCATGTACCCCAGCCCCTGTGGGGCAGCCCTGCCCTCAGCACTTAGCTCATCTCCGGATCTTTGCAGAACAGACCCAGCTGGGAGCTCTGCTTGGCTCTGTCCTCCCTTCCCCCAGCTTTCCTTGTTTGTATAGACTTGGGAAGAATCAGGGAACCTCAAGAGCTGCAAGAGACCCACTTTATTGGAAATACATTCCAACAGCATTCTTAAAACGAAGACTTGGGGAATTTTAATAAACAAACAGCAACGCAAGCATGAATAATGGGCTTGTATCACCAGAAAGAGAGAACCAGAGCAGGGGACAGCAAATGACAGGCTGTAGGCCAAATTCCACACCCCCTTCTTTTTGTGTGGAACCTCAAACTAAAAATGGTTGGAAAAAATTCAAAAGATTTCATGACATGAAAATTATATGAAATTCAAACTTCAGTGTCCATGATAAAGCTTGACTGGCACACAGCCACACTCATTCAATAGGTACCTACAGTCCATGGCTGCTTTTGTGCTATGACGCAGAGCTTGCGGTTGCACAGAGATGACACGACTGCAAAGCTTAAAATAGTTACTCTCTGGCCCTTTGCAGAAGTCATGGACCCTGACAGACTAGGGGAGGTGGGTCCCAGTAGGCCCCGGTGGGGGCGAGACTGTGGAGCTCCAGGCAGTTGGGATGTTCATGAGACACAGACAAACAAGAGAGAGGCTGGAGGTGGCCTCAGGCTTGGGGGGAAATCAGACCATGTTTTGTGCATGAAGAAAAGGCTGGTGGGAACACTTCATATTTGTAATAGTGTTTTCTCCTGGGAAGTGACCCTGGGAAACAGAAGTAGAGCAAATTAAAAAACAACCATGGAGACCACACAATCAGTCCCGGACGGCAAAGTGATAGTTTAGCCAGGGACTGTCTTTGGAGGGGGTGGTCTGTCCTATGTGCCTTAGCTCCCAAGCCTGGGATGGACTTTTTTTCTCCTCTTTTCACTCTTCTTGTTTCCGGGACTTCCTTCAGGGCCCAGTTCAGGTGCCGTTTCCGCACTTCTGGATAGTTACAAAATGGCTCTCAAACCTCTGGGGTTAAAATTCCAACAGAAATTTCCTTATTCTCATAACCATATTTCTTTCTACTTTTTTGTAGTTTTTGTTTTTTCATAGTTCATTTTAATTCCATTAACCTAGAAAAATTCCTCAAAAAAGCCCTCAGTTATTTTATAATTGAATATTTAAATGTCATTTAACGTTTGTTTGTAATCTTTGATCGTCAGAAGGATTTCTGTCTTGGCAGACAGGAAACAGTGTTCCGAGCTGCGTAGGGACAGGAGGATCGGATGCCCTGTCTCCTGGTCTTGTTCCAACTGAACCCTTGTGCACATAGTGGAGGGTGACACCCAGTACTGCCTTTTCCCATGTCATATGTCACGTCACACACTCAAAGAAAACCAAGACATTTCTGCACTTAATTTCTCCCTCATGGCACATCTTCTGCATTCCCAACCCACTCCAAGACACTCCAGAAATTGCTGTCCCTTTGCTAGAGTGATTATAGAAAGAAGCTCCAAGGAGCAGGGACACTGTGCTGGGGTGTGGGGACGAGGCCAACTCGCCCTTGCATGTCCACATTCTCCCGTTCTCAATCAGAGGGACCCATGGGGGTTGGGGGATGTTGGTGGTGTAAGAGTCAGCCCCTGCCCTCAGCCAGCCCAGACAGAAAGAAGCCCTGTGACTCCACAAAACCCACATACCCAAAGAGCTCCATCTCAAACCAGCTTGCAAACAACCCTTAGCACTTTTTAGGAAATCAAGGATGGAGAGATTATAATGTGAAAGTATGGCTATAAACACCTTGTCTAGAGAATGGAACTAAAAGAAGGAACAAAGGGATGTGGAAATCCTAAAAATGAATAATAAAAGTTATAAATATAATTCTTCACATTCCAATTTTAGGGAGGAATTATGCAAGCAAAATTAGTAATATATATATATATGGCCTAGAAACATTACCCTGGAATCAATCTAAAGGCAAATGTACCCTTAAAAAGCCAACTTCCCATTAAGATTACTGGAGAAAACAAATATCACTTCAGATGGGAATGAATATGAGTGCAGCAGTAGTTTTGTTTTTACGATTGTCATGTGAAACTAATCACATAGCAACTGTATGCTTTGAAAAGCAATTCAGTTTCTTCCTAGACCACTACTGTGAAAAGGTGAGCCAAGTGGGTTTATTTTTAAATAGTCAGAAATGATAATTAAGAAGCTAAATATATACATACATACAAATGTAATGATAAATACTAGAAACTCTTTAGAGATAATTTTATAATTTTCTCTATGTAATTATTAATATTTAATTATAACTGATAGTGAAAGTAATATTACAGATAGACACTGGAAATTTTATCATTACTAAGGTTTAAACTCTCTCATTATTTCATAAATCTCGAAGTGATGCTGTCCAAAAACATTGAAACTGGTTATAATTTAAAGTTATGGTCTGATTTAATTTTTTTCCCATGGAATAACAGATATTTTGAGATTGGTGAAGTCTTCAGGTTCTTTATCACAAGACAAATCACTTCTACTCCCATCCCACCCCCTTCACCTTTGCAGGCCCCAGGCACCTGACAAGCACCAGCTCAGTCAATCCCCACAACAGTCCTATGACATATTTGATTATAATGCTCATTTTAATGAAACTAAGGCTCAGAGAGATTAAGATGCTTGCTCAAGACTACACAACTAGTAAATTGATTCACATTTAAGGCCAACAGATTCCAAATCCTGAGCTCATAAACATTCTACTACATAACATCTCTAAGTTCAGATATAGTTGTAATGTTAAGGTCAAGTTTTATTACAATCAATTTGTAATAACATACTTCAGTGCTGGTGACTGACTATGGTGGTAGCAGCAAAAACATTTTTGTTGGGTAACAACTGCCACTGAAAAATTTGCTCATCCATTCCCAATCTAGTGCCAGGTATGAATAAGCCAAGTCTCAACCTTAAAGAGCCCTGATCTAGTAAAGGAAACCTCCTGGGCCTTATTTTTTTAATTAAAACTCCTTAGTTTTCTTTTTAGAGGAAGGGTATTAAAAAGCCATGGTGGGGCCCAGAGTCCAGAACCTCTCTGGCTCATTCTGTCTGTTTTCAGACAGCCTGCTGTCATGGGAGAACAGAAGTGGGGGTGGAGCAGAGCCTTTCTGTCTGTTGTGTAGATTTCCGATGAATTCTTCTCCATCCTCATCCCTACTTTCAGAGGTATTTGATGCCTCTCATTTTGGAGCAGATTGGAATTCTACAGAACAAATCAGCCTTCTTCAAGGCTTATTCTCTGGTCTTAATCAAATACCACACTCTCATCTGTTTCCTAGCTTCCAATATTTTATTGCCGACTTCTTCCCACCTATTCTTTATCTATACATTTAAATCCTTTAGAAACCTCTTTACTGCCATTTTAGAAAGGTTTTGGCAAGGTGTCTGATAAATGCTGCATGTTTCAATCTGCCATTTTTTAAGGACTTTCATGTTTAAAAATATTTTTAATTTTCTCTCATACTTGATGAATAGTTTGGGCATAGACTTTAAAGTTCATCATCTAATCTTTGACAAAACAGACAAAAACAACACTGGGGAAAAGAATCCTTATTAAATAAATGGTGCTGGGAAAATTGGATAGCCACATATAGAAGACTGAAACATGATCCACACCTCTCACCTCTCACAAAAATCAACTCATGGTGGATAACAGACTTAAACCTAAGGCATAAAACCATAAGACTTCTAGAAGAAAATGTTGGAAAACCTCTTTATAGACATTGGCCTAGGAAAGAATTTATGAAGAAGACCTCAAAGGCAATCACAGCAACAACAAAAATAAATAAATGAGACCTGATCAAATTTAAAAGCTTTTGCACAGCCAAGGAAACTATCACAAGAGCAAACAGACAACCTATAGAGGGGGAGAAAGTCTTCGCATGTTACACATCTGATAAAGGGCTGATAACTAGAATCTATATAGAACTCAGGAAAATCAGCAAGAAAAAAATCAACCCCATTAAAAAGTAGGCAAAGGATACGAACAGAAACTTTTCAAAAGAAGACAGACTAGTGGCCAAAAAACATATGAAAAAATGCTCAACAACTCTAATCATCAATGAAATGCAAATCAAAACCACAATGAAGTATCACTTAACTCCAGTGAGAATGGCTTTTATCAAAAAGTCCCAAAATAATAAATGTTGATGTGGATGTGGAGAGATAGGAACACTCATACACTGCTGGTAGGACTGCAAACTAGTACAACCTCTGTGGACAGTAATATGGAGATACCTCAAAGAGCTACAAGTAGAACTACCATTTGATCCAGAAATCCCATTACTGGGCAAAGGAAAAAAAGACATTCTATAAAAAAGACATCTGCACTAGAATGCTTATAGCAGCACAATTCACAATTGCAAAGATGTGGAAACAACCCAAGTGCCCATCAATACATGAGTGAATTAATAAAATGCGGTATATGTATACCATGGAGTTCTACTCAGCCACAAGAAACAATGGTGATCTAGTACCTCTTGTATTATCCTGGATAGAGCTGGAGCCCATTCTACTAAGTGAAGGATCCCAAGAATGGAAAAACAAGCATCACATGTACTCACCATCAAATTGGTATTAACTGATCAACACTTAAGTGCATATATAGTAATAACATTCATCGGGTGTTGGGCAGATGGGAGGCAGGAGAGGGGATAGGTATATTCACACCTAATGGGTATGGTGCGCACCGTCTGGGGGATGGACACACTTGAAGCTCTAAGCTCTGACTTGGGTGGGGCAAGGGCAATATACATAACCTAAACATTTGTACCCCTGTAACATGCTGAAATAAAAAAAAAAGAATTTAAGGTTCAAATAACATTTAAATTATATTTTATAAATAAAGCCAATGATGTATGTCCAAACTTGTACTTTAGAGTCCTATATTAAATGCTTTCAGTTTTTAAAAATGGGAGAAAATAAATGAACTATGAAGTCAACACGTCCTTAGGAAACGAGCAACCCCCCACTTCTAGGACAAAGAAAAACAGGGCATCAATAACTTACATAAATGAAAGTTTAAATGGTTGAAATTATGTATTATAGCAAGAGCTGATGGTTAAAGAAAAATAAAATGAATACTGGGCAAGAGAATTAAAACCTGAGGGGGGATGAAAAGCCACAAAGAAATAGTCTAAAGGACAATAAAAATTTATTCTATTTTCACAGTAGTTCTAGTTTTGAAAGATCTTTAAAATATTGAATCATAGAATACTTTTATGAGGCAGGAATAAAAAATTATGCCTGTTTTAAAAAATAAGAAAAACATGGCTCCAACGTCCCAGAGCCAGTAGTAGAAGGAGTTGAGCTGGGTCACCTGCTCACAATGTCTTTCTCGAGGCAGATTTTAGGTTACCTGTGATCCAGTTAAGGCTGATTAGAATGGAGATAGATCAGAGGTGACTTTACCCTGAAACTAATAAAGTTGAAGCTTCAGGGACCCTCCTTGCATGGGCTTCCTCCAAGGCCTTACCTCTTTTTTTCTTAAATAAACTTTATTTTTTAAAACAGTTTCAGATTGACAGAAAAATTGCAAAGGCGGAGTCCCTACATATCCCACACCTAGTTTCCCCTATTATTAACATATTAGTGTGGTACATTTGTTACAATTAATGAACCAATATTTCTGCATCATTATTATAACTGAAGTCCATACTTTATTCAGATTTCCTTAGTTTTTACTTAATGTCCTTTTTCTCTTCCAGGATTCCCATCCAGGATAGCACATTATATTTGAGATTAGTGAGAAACGTAGCAAAGTTTACCTACCTTTAGTATTATGCTTGGTTGTTTTAATAAGCGGCTCCGATTTAAAGAATTTTAAGAAAAAATGTGTAGTTTTATTTGGCTCCTAGAATAACACTCGCCTTATAGTCTGGCCACAGACCACATAATCCAGCTCCACCAAGCGCTAATCACTGTTCATCTTTATTGTTGGCCCAGGCAGGAGGAAGGAACCAGTTTATTATGGGCTTGACTTAAAAACTCAAAACAGATAACAGGAGACCAGTAAACACTGCTCTTTCCTTTATTCATTTCTCTACAGATCATCCATGAGTGGGCAAAACAGATCTTTTAACTATTTATATATCACCACAGAATAGCTCTTAAATGAGGGAAATGAGGGCAGAAGGAAAGAAAATCCTTTGCTGTCCTAAAATGGCTTTATTTTCCTAGATTGAGTAACCCTTAGAAAGAGTATTTCAGGTTCACCCTATCCATAGCCTGCACAACATGATAAGTTTGGACTGACTCATTCATTCATTCAAAACGATTTTATGGAAGGTCTCGTATGTGTGAAGCCATGGTGGACTGTCAGGGGCCTGTTTTCCTTTGCCCAATGAGTAAAGGAGATACCTCCCCTTTTCTGATGAAAAGTCCTGCTCACCTTTTCCCAGGACCCAGCTCACCACAACATAGCACTACCATACCTTACACACAGTGCGTGGCCCCCTTGGCCAGCCCTCTTGCTGCCTAGGATTGAGAAGTAGACACTGGGAGATGATGCGGGGGGGGGGGGGGGGGGGGGGCTGCTGAGAGGTTCACAGCAGGAGAGAGAAGCTACCATGCCAAGGGCCAGCAACTTTTGATTGTTTGAACTACTCCAGCCCTCCTACTGTCTACAGGAGCCACTACAGTTCCTTTTTTTTTGTTTAAGCCACTGTAAGTTGGGCTTCTGTCCCGTTCTTTATCACTTGTATTGAAAGAGCTCTAATAGAAAACACAGGCACAACATTAAACGCTGGCATATACTGATGAACAAAATAATCATTGTGCATTAGAGACATGCAAACTGAAATCACAACGGTATGTCATGACATTTAGACTCAAATGGCTAAAAGCGATTGACAAACCCAGTGTTGAAACAGGTGTGAGGAAGTGGAACCATACACTGCTGGTGAGAATGTAAACTGGCACAGTTACTTTGGAAAACTGTTGGCAACACATACCAAAGCTGAACATAGGCAAACCTGTGTTTCAGGAATTCCACCCAACAAAGCTGTACATGTGTTGACGTGCTCATAGTGTTACTGTTTATAATGCCAGAACCAAGAAATACCCAGGAATGGTATCATGGGTGAATACTTTGTGGTATCCATACAATGGAATACTGTTCACCAATGAGATGAATGATGCAAAGTTACACACAACATGGATGAACCTCACAAACACAATGTGCAGCAAAAAAAGGCCGACACAGGATGTCACATATGGTCCAATTCCATCCACGTCAGGTCATGTGGAGCTGGCTGGCGGACCCTAGAAGCCAGCAGAGTGCTTGCTCTTGGTAGGGGAATGAGTGGAAGGGAGCAAAGGGGTTTCTAGGGGCTGCTCATGCTCTGTTTCTTGATCCGGGTAGTGGTGTTGTAAGTATTTTTTGTGAAAAATTATCAAACTGTATATATATGATATAAGCCCTTTTCTGTATCTCTATTTCAACAAAAGGTTAAAGAATAAAGACTGCATCCCTGGCCCATGAAGCATAAAACTTGGAGGAAAAGATAGATAATAGGCCGGGCGCGGTGGCTCACGCCTGTAATCCTAGCACTCTGGGAGGCCGAGGCGGGTGGATCGCTCAAGGTCAGGAGTTCGAGACCAGCCTGAGCGAGACCCCGTCTCTACTAAAAATAGAAAGACATTATATGGACAACTAAAAATCTATATAGAAAAAATTAGCCGGGCATAGTGGCGCATGCCTGTAGTCCCAGCTACTCGGGAGGCTGAGGCAGGAGGATCGCTTAAGCCGAGGAGTCTGAGGTTGCTGTGAGCTAAGCAGACGCCACGGCACTCACTCTAGCCTGGGCAACAAAGTGAGACTCTGTCTCAACAAAAAAAAAAAAAAAAAAAAAAAAAAAAAAAGATAGATAATAAGTAAATAAACCAAATAAACTAAATTTTTCATTAAAAAGTTGTGATAAATGCCAAGATGCCTCTTCTTTGCTGTTACTGTTCCAGGTTCGAGAATGCTTTTTCTTTTTCTCATCAGGAAGCTCTGTAGCCATCCTGGTGACTTTACTTTTTGCCTCTGGATCTTTTCTAGCTCCGTCTTATCTATCCTAAAGGACAGTCGCCATAAATGCATGAAATATTGTACGCAGATTCTCCAGGATTTGGTACAAAGAACATGCTGTCTATTTCATTTCCCATGATCTTCCTGGATTAAGACTAGCAATCTGCAAACCTTTCTTAACGCTGTGGCACCTGGAATGCTGTCCTGGGGAGCACTCAGTATGTCTTTTCTTGGATCAGGATGGACATGCAAGGGTGTATCTTTTAATAAGTATGTTTTCTATTTTTTTCCTCTGGAGTTCTTATCTTACGCACAATGATTTTTGATTATTTTTCAGTGTGCTCCAAATAATGCTTTCAGTGTGTTCCCATTCTCTTGGTATTTCAGTGTGTGGAAATGCTTAATGTTATATGAAAATATGGAGATTCTGACTCTCTCTTGGCTCATTTCTTCAAAACTTCAATTGCTTAATACTTCTCTACCCTGAAATTGTGGTCCACATCATGATTTTGTTCAACTAGAGTTAGTTGTATCATGTTTGAAGAATATGAGCCAAAAGTTGCAGCTTAGAAATTTTTGTTACATGAAGATATTAGTTGTAGACATTTATTTTAATGTTTCTGAGCTTTTTACTTATCTTCCAAAATCTGCTTCTATTAATAATTCAACTAACTTGCAAGTGTAAATAACACTTGAAGAAACATATTAATTTCCAGAAGCCACGGCTGACCAAAGAAACGGAAAAGGATTGTACAGTTCTTAGATTTAGTTGGAAATAGAGAGATGTTGTGTTTAAGGAATGGCCAGGGAGGCTTGCATAACAACTGTCTAACTGTGATCCTGGGGCCCTGGCCAGCAGGAGGAAATGGAAACAGAGTGTGTGGGCCAAGACAGTCAAGCTGCCTGTTTTTTTTCTTAAAGACAAAACAGCTAAAGGACAGATTCCAGTTTCCTAAAAGTTATATTTTAGCCTCAGACAAATATAAATTCTATGCTATTTTTCAAATCAAGTATCTTTAAGCTTAGCATTTATTTACACATTTGTAACAGAAAGAGGATTCTTTATTTACAAGTGCCATAAGCCCTGAATACTAACCAGATGTATTTTATGGTGTCTTATAAAGCAAGAAAATGTACAGAGAAGAAACTAGTTTGAAAAAAATCTTAGAACAAGTAGTTAATTTATATTAACAGAACTAAAGGAGCTGAAAGCCCTTTGTTGAAATGTGCCTCACCACTGACACAACATTAGAGAATTTGTTCAACAAGTGCTTGCCCTTGCCTTCCAAGAGCATTTGCAAATATCTTTGAGTCTTTTATGTTCTACATATTTTGTATCTGAATGTGATAATCATGTTCTCATAAAATACTCCTAAATGACTGGCTTAAGCTGACATGTTATGGGCCTGTGAAATCATTTAACTAATTGGAGCTTACAGGGAGGAAGGTGCTTAACTGAAACATGCTCCTGAATAGCCAGTCCTCACATTCTTAGCGAGAAGAAATAATCAGACCTTTTTCTGGGAGGTGAGGAGGAGCAGGGATGATACCGTGTGTGTAGTTTGTGTTTATCAGATAAATACACTATTTTCAACATTTTAAAAATATCATAATTAAAAGTTAGATAAAAATCAATAAAGAGGAAATGTGAACATATGTTTATATTCAATTTAAATTACTAGACTTGGTGAGATAAGGTAGTTTAGAAAGGCATTTGACAACAATTTGAACTATCATAAAAAGCTCAAAATAAAATAGTTCTAAATAAAAAACAGATCTGTAGGATGCTTAGTTTGAAATCTTCCTTAAAAGCATAAAGAATCACTTCACATCCATTTGAATAACTATAATAAGGACAGACAACAATAAGTGCTGACGAGAACGTGGAGAAAGCGGAACAGCACTACTGGCAGAGCCAATACGTCTGAGAATGTCAATGTAATTTTAAGAATGTGAAATGGTACAGTCATTTTGTAAAGCAGTTTGGTAGTTTCCTTTTTTTTTTCTTTTTTAATATCCTTTATAAATTCTGAAATGGTACATTCACATATGAAGCAGAGTTATAATTGTTTCTTTAAATTTCTTACTAATGCAGGTATTTTATTTGTTCACAACCCACATATATTCACTTCCCATGAGAGCCTCAGACTAGATATTTACTTATTGATCTCTCCTCTTCCTATATTCCCAATGCTGGGGCTCAATACGGGAATTTCTTCCGGGAAAGCGTGGCTGGAGAGACACAACCTCTCCTAAGGTTACCCCATCCTTTTTTCAACCTAACCTAGTTCCCCTTTTCACACAGAATCCTGTCATTTGAATCTTTCTGGACTGGGACAAAGCAACTGAGAGTATGAGACAAGGTAACATTCTTCTTTCCTCAAAAAAATGGTTCCCTGAGCCCATATCCTGGGGGTTGTGGGATGGAGGAGAAGGTACAATGAAGAGTGACTTTTTAAAACCCAAAGCTGCTCTCTTTTTTAATTTTTATACTTAGGTGAAATTTACATAAACATAAAATTAACCATTTTTAAGTGATCAATTCAGTGACATTTAGTACATTCTCAGTGTTGTGCAACTATTACCAGTATCTACTTCCAAAACATTTTTGTCACTTCAAAATAAAAGTGGTACCCATTAAGCAGTTAATCCCAATTCCCGCTTCCCCTGGCCCCTGGCAAGCACCACCCATCAATTTGATTTCTGTTTCTATGGATTTATCTATTGTGGATATTTCATATAAATGGAATCATATAATATGTGACCTTTTGTGTCTGGCTCCTTTAATATAACACAAAGTTTTCAAGGTTCATCATTCCATTTTCAAGGTACTTCATTCCTTTTTATGCTTGAATAATATTCCATTGTATGCAAATACCACAATTTGTTTGGCTCCTTTTATAATTTCTGTTTCCTTACTGATATTTTCTTTTTGTTCATACATTGTCTTCTTGGTTTCCTTTAGCTCTTTAAGCATATTTAAGACAGTTCATTTAAAGTCTTTGTGTAGTAAGTCCAATGTCTGGGCTTCCTCCAAGATGGTTTCTGCATATTTATTTTTTCCCCATGAATAGGCCAGTCTTTTCTGTTTCTTTCTATGCACTATACTTTTGATGTTGAAAACTGGGCATTTTGAGTACTAGAATGTGGTGACTCTGGGAATCAAAATCTCCTCTATTCTCAGGGTTTGCTGTTATTGATTGCTGAGGACTGTAGTTGTCTATTTAGCAACGTTTCCAAACCATTTTTGCAAAGACTGTATTCCTGCTTGTGTGTGGTCACTGAAGTCTCTGTTCTGTTATCTCAGCCAGTGGCCTGACAGAGATTTCCTTAAATGCCTGGAGCCCAAAGGGAAAGAAAAAAAAAATTCTACTCTCCTGGTCTTTGAAGTTTGGCTCTCAGGTGGACATGCCTTCAATGCTAAGGCAGTCTGCCTATAATTCTGCCTTAGCTTTCACTCCCTACTTGCTCCACCAGAGGTGGAAGCATAGCTTCCTCTCAGGTCTTTTCTGAGCATGCATGTTGCACTCTCTGTTTTCCCTGGTATATGCAGTGGCCTTTCTAAGCCCTTTATTCCCCCAAGAAACTTCCCCCACAGCCTCTTCCTTCCAGGGTTTTTGGATCTATCTGCTGCTTGCTGTGTCCTCCATCCCTTGCCCCTGGCAGGCATGCATAGTATATAACTTTAAATCTTTCTACAAATGCTGTCACTTCCCAGAAATCTACACCAGCCCAAGGGGTGGTGGTGACAGACACAAGGTCAACTTCAGTACTGGTCCCTTCAGGAACCACCAGACAGGTCAGAATACACAACCATAGTCTTTTTTTTTTTTTTTGAGGCAGAGTCTCACTCTGTTGCCCGGGCTAGAGTGCCGTGGCGTCAGCCCAGCTCACAGCAACCTCAAACTCCTGGGCTCAAGTGATCCTTCTGTCTCAGCCTCCCAAGTAGCTGGGACTATAGGCATGTGCCACCATGCCCGGCTAATTTTTTCTATATATTTTTAGTTGTCCCAATAATTTCTTTCTATTTTTTTTAGTAGATACGCGGTCTCGCTCTTGCTCAGGCTGGTTTCGAACTCCTGAGCTCAAACGATCCACCTGCCTCGGCCTCCCAGAGTGCTAGGATTACAGGCATGAGCCACCACGCCCAGCCACAACCATAGTCTTTTAAGAAGGTTTGTATTCACTCCCTGGCAACAGCAAGCCGCAACAAGAACATGGGCTACTATTGTCATAGCTGCCACTGCCTCTCTGGGGAATGAGAGATGATAGGCAAGTGAAGACATCACAGTATTTTTCACTGGAAATCAGCTGTCTCTTCTTCACCAAGCACTCCCTCAGTTGTTTCAAGTATCTGATTGGATTACAGAGTTCCAATAATGTTTATTCTGTCAATTTTGGACAGTTTATGGTGGTTTCAGTGGTGGTACTGATTCTTTGAGTGCCCTACTCTGCCATTTTCTGTGACATCACCTTGGTTTGGCAGTTTCTTAAACTGTAAACACAAGCTTGCCATACAACTGGCAATCCCACTCCTAGGAATCTAACCGAGAGAAATGAAAACATGTCCATACAAAGACTTGCACATGAATGCTCACAGCAGGTTCATTCATTATAGACAAACAAGTTCATACAACCCAAATTCCCACCAACTGCTGAATGGATAGTCAACTATCAAAAATGGAGTCAGACTCTTGATTTTCTATCATTCATGAATCTCCAAAATTATCCTCCTAAAACATGAGTGATTTCATGTTACTATCCCCCTCAAAAATATAAAGTGATTTTATTAGAGCCTAGAATAAAGACTAAATTTCTAAAATGTGGAACTTGAGGTCCTCTGTGAAATTTCCCTAAACTTGCTTTCTAACCTGTGCTTCTAACTTTACTCCAGTCCCAGTGAACGGTCTTCCTTCCAGCACCTGTAAAAATTTTTGTCATTCTACTCAAATGCCCTCTATTCAGGAAATCTCTCTGCTTCTTCATATATGTCCCTATATAATTTGTGCATTATAGCAATCACTTGTAATTACAGTAGGTGCCTACATTTGTTGCTTCAACTAAATATTGATGCAACTATGTAACATCTAATTTGGTAAGAGTATCTTACTCACTTTGAACTGGTAGCATAGCCTAGGTATATAGTAGGTACTTGATAAACAATTGTTGACTTCATGAATGTGCACAAGCTACAAATAAAAAAGCTAAAGAATATTAGAAGAGATTTAGTAAAACTAGGAAGTATGGGAGAATCATCCAGAAATAAATTTAAACAAATTAAAAATAGGGAAATTTTATATAGATGTTTTATAATAATATAAAAGCTCTAGAGGTTTAGGACAGACACTTGGCCCAAAGCAGAAGCAACTACTGTAATTCCTCATACATAAGTGACTGCTGAATGAACAATATGACTAATTGGTAGAAACAAACAACGAAGAAAAGAAAACACTGAGCTCCTACACTGTGCCGACAATGTGTGAAACACATACTTAGGTGAAACCCTCATTGGACTTTGGGAAGCAAAGAGTAAATGGAACAAAGCCAACACATGCCCGGAGTCACTGCCAGGGGCTTGCTTGTGTGGAAAGAATTTGTATTGCTGCAGATGGGAGTCATTTGAATGGTGCCTCATGAAATGGGCCAGGCTGGGCCTGGGGGAAGGTAGTGGTGAAGTGAGGCCGGGTTCCTGAGAAAATATGAGGAAGTGGAACTAATCACAGCGGTTTGACTCAGTCTTTGATTCATATTTGACACAGAGCACAATGCCTGCATAAGGCTTGAGATGGTTCAAGAAACTGAACTGAGGAGAGCCATCAAATCATAGACAGAAAGCTTAGGTACCGCTATGTACAAAGCCATTGCTAACCCTCCCCTCCAAAGGCATAAATAAGCCATTTTCAGCATGTAAACATTCAGACTTCACTTTTGCTGTTCTGAATTACAGACACGAAATGGCATACCACTATAAACGGATGATGGCACAGCTCCTCCAGCTAGCATGCTGGTGATTTCATAGTCAAAATATTGTTTGTTTCACTAAAGCCTGGTTGAAATTAGTCAATTTAAAAGCAAAATAACTCTTAGCCACTGAGGACTTTAAGTATGTTAGGACTAATAGTTTTAAACTACCCTCCAAAAAAGAAGGAAACAATCCACCACTCTGTAATTTAAATATATATTCAGAAAAAATGTGAAGAATGAAATAAGGCACTACGGTCTTTGAACCCTGTATATAATTAGAGAACAATTCTCACAAGACAGAGCTAAAATTGTATAAGATTCCTGTAATCACTTATGCAAATATTTTGTAAATGAATCAAACGAAAAGAAAATAATAAATACTGACAGATAAAAGTTACAAGGCTTGCACTAGGTTACATAGCAAAGCATTCCAACAATATAAAGATGTTTTCTTCAGGAAGTAAAGATAAATATATGTTGATTGATGAAAGTTATATTAAACATTAATAACTTTTCTCTTTGATGCAATGGCTTTACATGAGATAGTCTATATATATATATATATATTTTGCTGAACTACCCTATATCATCACCACCCAGCCATGTTTGTACAAGCTGCACTTGATGAACCTATGGATCATAACTGATAGGACCAGGGTAGACACATGACTCAAGCTGACCCAGTATGTCTGTCTTGGAGAAACCTGAAATTGAGAGCCAGATCACCAATCTGGGAAGTTGCTTGAACTGAGAATATACAGATGGGTCGTTTGGCCATGTGATTGTCAAGACAGTGAAGGCTGTTCTGCAGAAGACAACATCGTTTGAGAGAGGAGAATGAAGCAGACTTAGAGAAAGTAAATGGGATAAGGCAACACAAGACCCCAGAAAAAGAAAGCAAGATAGAGAGCCTGAAGACTGCGTGGACCATGAGGGCATCCCCATTCCTGGTCCTAGGCCCTAAGGAGTCTTTCTATCCTTTGAGATGAGGATATTCTTCAGGTCCTTCTAATATATCCTCTTGTATAACTGGGCTTATTTGAAGTGGGTTTCTGTTATTTGCCACCAAAAAGCCTTAACAACCACAATGATCATTCAATTCCATTATGCAGTGACAATGAGGAATATTGAATGGGGATGGGAGATTTTTTTGCTCCAGAAAGACTGTCTAGGACATTATGATTGAATATAGATAATAAAAGAGAGGGCAGAATTTGGTTCCAAATTATTTGTTGTTTGCTTTTGGTCAATCTCCAGAGTGCTAAGCAGTTATTTTTTAAAGATAATTTTTCCAGTTTCATACTTGTTTTCTTGGAAAGAGGCTTACTGACCTCTTTATTCTGCCACAGATGGAAGTCCCATCACAACTGACTTTTGTAATTGTCTTTTAAATTTTTTTCTTCTTTGCCTTTATTAATTTTAAAAAAATTTGTTTTTCTCTATATTAGTCGAAAAGTTACATATACTATTTCTGTTCTTTAAGTGGTTACCTAAGATATTTTATCATGCATACTCATCAAAGTTTAAATAAGTCCATGTCTCAGTACTCCTCATGAACACAGGAATTTAGAACATTTTAATTTCAATCAACCTTGTATTGTGTATTTCAAAATTCTAACTTTAAAAAAATAACCCTCGTGACATTATTATGGTTTTATTATATAGTCACTGTTTGACATACTTACCACATTCTTTGTTTCCTCTTTATTCCTTGCATCTCAAAACTTCTTTCTTGGATCATTTTCCTTCTACCTGAACATTATACTTTCATTCTACAACGTGTGTCTCTTGGAAGTAAACTCTTTCCATTTCTGTTTATCTGACATTGAGACAGAGATTATTTGCTGGGTATAGGAAGTTTGGTATTATTTTCTCTGAGCATATTGAGGCTATCAGTTGATTGCTTCTGGTTTCCATTGCTGCTGTTGAAGGGTTGAAGAGTTTGCCAATATATTCAATCCATTTCCTCTCGCTGCTTTAAAGATCTTCTCATCTTTGGTAACTCCATTATAATGTGTTCAGGTATGAATTTCTTTATATTTTTGTTTGGCTTTATTTGGTTTCTTGAAACTAGATTTTTTAAAATGCATAAAATACATCTTACAGAATGCAGAAAAAAGCATAAAATGTAATATGGCTTAACAGAATTTTGCCAGCACCCTAGGAGCCCCCTGGCATTCCTCCTCCCCATCATGCACCTTTCATGTTCCCTTTTTTCCTCAAAAAGTAACAACTATCTTGATTTTTTATACAAATTCTTTCTTTGTTTTTCTTTTCTTTAGATTTTTTCCACTTAATCATGCAACCCTAAACATGATAGTTTAGTTTTTGCTTGTTTGTAAGCTTTATGTATATAGAATCATAAAACATAAATTTTGTTTGGCTTCTATTGTTTAGTATCTTGTTTGGGGGATTCATCCATAATGTTGTATGTAGCTCTATGTTGTTTGTGCCCTTCAGTTCTAAATGGTATTTCATAATAAGAATATATCACAATTTGGTATTTTTCTATTCTGGTAACAAACATTTGGGTTATTTCAAGTTTGGGGCTATTACAAATAATGCTGTGGTGGCATTCTTGTGCATGTTTCTTGATAGATATGTGTACATGTTTCTTTGAGATATACACCTAGGGATATGTGTATCTTCAAATTTTATAGATAATATCAAAGTGTTTGTATCAATTACTGTCCCACCAGCAATATATGAGAATATGTATTGTTCCATATCCTAATAATTGGTACAGTTAGTCTTTTTAATATTAGCCATTCTGGTGGGTATGCTGTAGAATCTCATAATGATTTAAAATTGCTTTTCCTTTATTTTACTAATGGACTTAACTTGTTTACTGGCCATTTAAATTTTGGGGTTTTCTTGGTGAATGGTCTAATCAAATTGCTTGCCCACTTTTCTAATGGATTTTCTGTCTTTACCTGCCAGACATACTACTTATGACTTTTGCCATTTAATGTATCTAGGATATATCCTGTATCAATAAATAAAACTTGAATTCGTTTTTCAAAGCAATAAGGTAAGCCATTGCATAGACATACAATATATTGTAATTTAAAACATTTTATTGTGGAAAAATACAGATAATATAAAATTAATCATCTTAACCACTTTTAAATGTATAGTTCAGTGGTATTAAATACATTTATAATGTTGTGCAACCATTCTCACCATCCATCTCCATGACTCTTTTCATCTTGTAAAATCGAAACTTTGTACCTATTAAACACTTACTCCCCACTTCTCCCTCCCTCCACCCCTGGTAACCATCCTTCTTTTCAATTTAGACTAGTTTTAATATCTCATATAAATGGACTCATACAGTATTTGTCTTTTTGTGATTTACTTATTTCACTTTGTATAATGTCCACAAGGTTCATCCATTTTATAGCATAGGTCAGAATGCCCTCCTTTTTAAGACTGAATAATATTTCATTGTATGGATATATCACATTTTGCTTATCCATTCATCCTTTGATGAATACTTGGATTGTTTAGAATACTAGCTATTGTCAATAATGCTGCTATTAACATGGATGTACTATCTCAAGACCCTGCTTTCAATTTTTCTGGGCATGTAGCCAGGAGTGAAATCACTGATCATATGGTAATTCTATTTTAATTTTTTGAAGAACCACCATACTCTTTTCCACGGTGGCTGTACCAGTTTACATTCCTACCAACAGTGCCCAAGGGTTCTAATTTTTCCACTTCTCACCAATGCTTGTTTTTTCTGTTTTTTGGACAGTAGCCATTCTAATGGGTGTGAGGTGGTATCTCATTGGTTTTTGTTTTTTGGTTTTTTTGAGACAAAGTCTTACTCTGTCTCCCAGGCTGCAGTGGCATGATCATATCACTGCAACCTTCAACTCTGGGGCAAGTGATCCTCCTGCCTCAGCCTCCCACTTAGCTGGGACTACAGGTGCATGCCACTATGTCTAGCTAATTTTTCTATTTTTAGTAGAGACGGGGGACTTGCTCTTGCTTAGGCTGGTCTCAAACTCCTGACCTCAAGCAATCCTCCCATCTCAGCCTCCTAGAGTGCTAGGATTACAGGTGTGAGCCACCACACCTGGCCTGTAGTAAATTTTAAAATCAAGAACTGTGAGTCCTCCAGTTTTGTTCTTTTTGCAAGATTGTTTTGGCTATTCAGGGTCCTGTAAGATTTCATATGAATTTTATTTATTTTTATTTTATTTTTTTTGAGACAGAGTCTCATTCTGCTGCCTTGGCTACAGTGCAGTGGTGTTGTTATAGCATACTGCAACCTCAAACTCCTGGCGCAAGAGATCCTCCTGCCTCAGCCTCCCGAGTAGCTGGGACTACAGGCGCGCGCCACCATGCCCCGCTAATTTTTCTATTTTTAGTAGAGACAGGGTCTTGCTCTTGCCTGACTTCAAGCAATCCTCCTGCCTTGGCTTCCCAGAGTGCTAGGATTACAGGCCTGAGCCACCACACCCGGCCTGAGATCTTTATTTCTTCACGTGGCTTTGAGTTGCTCTCTAGGGTCCTTTCATTTCATCCTGTAGGACTCTCATAAACATTTCTTGCAGGCAGATATAATGGTAACAGACTCCCTCAGCTTTTATTTATCTGAGAATGTCTTAATTTCTCCCTTACTTCTGAAGAACAGTTTTACCAGATATTGCATTCTTGTTTTTTTTTTTCTTTTAGTGATTTGAAAATGTCATCCCACTGCCTTCTGCCCTCTAAACTTTCTAATGAGAGATCTTATTAACGATTCCTTGTATGGGACAAGTTGCTTCTCTGTTGGTGCTTTCAAGTTTTTCTTTTTGTTTATGGCTTTCGAAAGTTTGATCATAAAGTGTTTCAGTGTGGGTCTCCGAATTCTCCTCATTTGGAGTTCATTGAGCTTCTTGGATGTTTATATTCATGCTTTTCATCAAATTTGGGAAGTTTTTAGCCATTAATTGCTCAGATATTCTTTTGCCCCTTTCTTCTGAGACTCCCTCAATGTATCAGTTGGTCTTTTTTATAGTCACACAGTTCTGTTATGCTCCATTCACTTTCCTTCAGTTTTTTTTTTCTTTCTGTTGCTAAGACTTGATAATTTCCATTGCCTTACCTTCAAGTTTGCTGATTATTTCTTCTGGCTGCTCAAATCTGTCTTTGAACCTCTCTAGTTAATTTTTCATTTTAATTATTGTAGTTTTCAGCTCCACAATTTCTTTTTGGTTTCTTTTTAGGTTTTCTATCTCTTTATTGATATTTCCATTGTGTGTATACATAGTTTACTTGACTTTCTCCACATCTTACTTTAGTTATCTTAGCATATTTAATACAGTTTTTAAAAATCTTTGTCTAGTAGATCTGCCATCAAGTTGTTTTCATGGACAATTTCTGGTGATTTTCTTTTTCCTTTGAGTAGGCCATACTTTCCTGTTTCTTTGTATGCTTTATAATTTTATTGTTGAAAACTGGATATTTGAATCTAATAACGTGGTAACATTGGGAATTTGGTTCTCTTCCATCCCTTGGGTTTGCTGTTTTTATATTTTAAAATTATTTTTGTTTTCCTAATTGTCGTAGACTGTCTCTGTGCCAAGGATCAGCCTGAGGTATACAAGGTCTGTCTGGAAAACATCCAGCCATTGTTAATATAATGAGAATGGTTTGTGCAACATTGATATAATCTGGCAGCCAAGTGGAGTGGACTTTAATGAGTAGGCGTGAACAATGATGACTTTACCATACTAGTCAGGGGGGTGCTAGACACCATTGAGTGAGCGTGTGTACTGTGTGGCCGTCACATGCAAAATGACTGAGCAGCACAACAAATCTGCATCAAATTTTGCATTAAGCTTGAACAATCCTCCACAGAAGCTATTCAGATGATTCAGAAGGCTTTCAGGGACAATGCAATGAGTGCAGCACAAATAAAAGTGTGGCACAAATGCTTCAAAGATGGTGGAGAATCTGTTGAAAGTGATCTATGTTCTGGAAGGCCTTCAACGAGCAGAACACCTGAGAATGTTGAATGTGTATGGCTGAGGTTAAGAGACACTGGGAGAACTGTGTGAGGTACCAAGGTGCCTACTTTGAAGGGGACTGAGGCGTCATTGTCCTACGTACAATGTTTCTTATATCTTGCATCTTCTTCAATAAATGTCTCTATTTTTCCTATTACATAGCTGGATACTTTCCAGACAGACCTCGTAAACTTAAAGTATTCTCCAATCTATTCAAAATCAGCATCTTTCCCATGGCATGTTGGTCATTTTCTAATTTTCTATGTGTATGTAATTGCTTTTTTTTTTTTTTTGAGACAGATTCTTGCTCTGTTGTCTAGGCTACAG
This sequence comes from Eulemur rufifrons, assembly GCF_041146395.1. Classification (NCBI taxonomy): domain Eukaryota; kingdom Metazoa; phylum Chordata; class Mammalia; order Primates; family Lemuridae; genus Eulemur; species Eulemur rufifrons. Next base: position 201,328,498 of record NC_090989.1, on the reverse strand, counting down.
TGCAGTGGCATCATCATAGTTCACTGCAGTCTCAAACTTGTATGCTTAAGTGATTCTCCTGCCTCACCCTCTGAGTGGCTGGGACTACAGGTGCGCATGCCAGCACACCAGATAATTTTTCTATTTTTTTGTAGAGATGCTAGGATGACAGGTGTGAGCCACTACGCCTGGCCTACAATTGCTTTTGAATGCCTAGCGCTTAATGTCTGGCTCCCAAAAGGGGAAAGAGAAAAAAATTAATAGGGGGCCTGCTGACCCTTTAAATTCCCTGAAAGGTGCTTCAGTTGGAGGTGCAACAATGGCCACCTGCCTTTTCACACCTCTGTGGTCAGAAGCAACAATCAGAGCACCAATCGCTGATATTCGGCAGCAGGTGCTAGCCCCCACAACTGTGCAGGTTACTCCAGGAACATGTGCACAGCTGCCTACCACGGGGCTGGGGCTAGGGGATGGGTAGCTGCTACTCTACTAAGAGCTAAAATTAACCACAATTTACTGTTCTAGTCTTCTCCTGAAAGTTGCAAGCCTTTAATAGACTCCAGAGTTCCAAAATATTAATAGTTACCTCAGACAGATTCTGCCAATGCAATTGTTATCATGGTGGGGAGACAGATTCCTGGTTCTTTCCACTTGGTCATCTCCCCAGTATCCTCTAATATAGTGTAATTTAACCAATCTTCTATTGATAATCATTTGGGTTATTTGTAATTTTTTGCTATTTTATATACTACAATGAATATCCATATAAGAGATTTTTGTACATTTGTACAAAAATTTTTGTAGGACAGATTCCAAGCAGCAGAATGGCTCAACATTTAGTAAAGCCTGATAAAATGACCTATATAAAGAGTTTATCAATTCACATTTCTACCAACAATGTGTCAAAGTGCTTATTTTGGAGAGAGTTTTCAAATTCTTTTAGTTCCTATAATTTTTGTAAATCATGCCAGATGACCTGGTTATATACCATGGTCCATGATCTCATTCAATTTTGTGGCTTCAGTCCTATTCATACACATTTTGAGGGACATTATATTTCTAGCTTAGGTTTCTCTTTTCATCTGCAGAACTGATTACATTATCTTTTTCCATAAACCTGTGTTTACCCAGGAAATGGCTATCCTACAATGCATTTGCTTTTGCCAAATACCTGGGCTTCATGTCTTTGATTCCACTTCCTCCTCTTTCCTCACACCCAACTAAATAAATCTTAACTCCTGTTGATTTTACCTCCTAATTATATCTTGAATTTCCCCTACTCTGGTAAAGAAATCTTCTCCCCCTCTTGGATTACTGCAGTAGCCTTTAAATGGAGCCCTGCCTCTAGACTTGATCCTTCTATTCACTTTGTAAGTTACACTACAATCAGAGTGATCTTTCCAAAATGCAGACCTGGTTATGTTCCTCCTGTGTAGCCTTTGCAGAAAGTACTAAATCTTCACTGTTATTTCCAAAGCCTGTTGTGATCTGGCTACTTCCTTCCTGCACTTGACCCTCCAGCCTCACAATCATATTCACTCCCTTTGAGGAGGAGGAGGAGGAAGAACCAGCAAAGGTGATTAAGAAGTGAGACACAAGAGAGTGGGGCCGTAAAATCCAGAAGAATTGAGTGTTTGAAGGAGGATCATCTATGCTGAATGTTGCTAAATCTTTCTCTCACTCTTGAATAATATACCCTTTAATAATATGTACCATCCTGTATGTTTCCAAAATAGCCCACATTCTCCCCATAGAAGTGATCACACTGTTTAACACAGAGGCAGTAATTTGTCTGATTCCTTAGTATTGACTCTAATCTACTATAAAAATGAACTATATTTTACTGTTACAAATTTCAGCAATGAGCTTAAGATGTACTCAATAAAAAATGTGTTGAATGACTTAATCACTGAGACACATTTGTGTAAGTCTTCAAGGAACTTATGTATTGTTTGGGGAAAATATAATAGATGGAAAGTGCCATTCATAACATCAAGCAGGGTGAAATGAGTACTGGTGGAGTAGTCTAACCAGTGTGCTATGGGAGCACTATGGAGTTGGAGAATGCTTTGTGGAAGAGATGATATTTAAGTTAGGGACTGAAGAAAAGAGCAGGCTATCAAAAAGTGGAGGCTTGAATTTTTAAAAGGATAATCCCAGCCTAGGCAACACAGTGACATCCCATCTTGAAGAAAAATTAGCCAGACACAGCGGCACATGCCTGTAGTCCTAGCTACTTGGGAAGCTGAGGCAGGAGGATCACTTGAGCCCAGGAGTTTGGGAGTTCAAGGCTGCAATAAGCTATGATTGTGCCACTGCACTTCAGCCTGGGTGACAGAGAAAGATGCCATCTCCACAAAAAAAAAAAAAAAAAAAGAAAAAGAAGAAGAATCCTTGTACATGTACAAAAAAGTCAGTAATTTCCACAATTCTTATGAAAATGTCATAAATAAATCCTTGGGGTACAGTTTGAAAACCCCACTCACATATCTGGCAGAATTAAAACAAAAATTCTCTCTAAAAATAAAAATACAGCATAATAAACACATTTAACATTAATTTTTCCTTCTCCTGGACACTAAAAAATTCTAATGGAAATGAAAATGATGATGTCATCTACCAGTAATGGGGAAAAAATGAGGCTGTGGACAAACACACTATGTTTTGATTTATTAAACCTCAAGTGAATGTCTCTTTATCCCCCCCATGAGTGATGGGTTACATTAGTAGCCAAAGTCTTCTTTTTCATTAAATACTTTTATAAATATTGTGGTCACTGTGGTTTCCAGCCATCTTCTTCAGACAGTATATCAGTGGAAAAGAATCCCCATTCCCAGCAAATGTTAAAACTACCATATGTATAATCTTCTCACAAACCTCACACTAAGCATGGGTTTTAGGGTTTTCAGGAGGAAAATTACAGGGAAAAGAACAGTTCTGGAGGCAGTGGCTACGGCTGCCTGCTTCCCAAAGCCAGAACACCACACCCTAAATTCCGAGAGATAAACAACGTAAGAAATCTCTAATGTTCTCACTGTAAAGATAAGAAAACAGACTCATGCAATCCTAGCTGTGAAGCAAGCAGCTTAGCCAAGATCTGAACTCTGGTTTTGACCCTTTCGCAGTGATCTGTCACCAAATCTGCTCTCTAGGCACTCAAGTAATCTGGTTTTCATCTCAAAGGCATCTGAATCCTACGGCTTTATGGAAGTGTGGACCCATCATGGTGATGAGAGTAGGTCTCTGTTGATGTGGGCTGCAGGACATAGTTCTATGTGTCCTTCAGTGTCTGTTGGGGGAAAGAAGTGATGACTAGTGATTCCAGCTTGATTGCTGTAGGAAAAGGGAAGCATAACAACTTGGATTCTTTTCAGTTCTCCCATTTATCAGCATGTTAGGCAAATTATTTAACTCCATGAAGCTTTCGTTTCCTCATTTAGCCCTCTGCGATACCTCAGTTTTCCTTCTTTGTAAACTGGAGGATCGTAACACACACCCTTGGGTTGTACATAGCAAGGAACCAGGTACCTGGCACTCAGGAGGTACTCTTTCATGCTGGCTCCCTTGGTTTCCCTCCATCTGGCTTCCCTTGTCATCTGTCATGTATAGTATGTGCAGGAATAGGTAAGTACCCGGTTCTGCCAAAGAGCATACCAAAACTGTCTATTTCTAGGTTGCTTTAAAATTCTATAAAACTATTTAAATGCTGAATAACAAATAACATTTTTTGTTATTTGTGTGCTTTGAATGCACACTCCTATGGCAATAAATGATAATGTAGTTTTTAAGGAAGGAAATTAAACTATAAATACCAAATGTGATTTTCTTTGTACAGAATTTTTCCTGTAACTTTAATTCTTCCTGAACTCCTGTCAGAATATTACAAGTGGTTAGTTCTGACACGTGTGATGTAAAAAGGAAAGAAAAAAAAAAGAATACTACAAGAGTTAAAATAGGTTGATTTAGATAAGCAAAACAATTTCCTATATTCTGTAAGGACAGAATATAAACTTACTGTATCTATCCAAGCCTCAACTTAAATAACAGCTATAAAAAACAACATGAAGCTAAATTTTAAAATCCTTCCAATCAATAAAATCAGTGGTTAGGTTAAATCCTGCATTTTTTGCAGTTCCATGAATTATCTACAATAAAGAATATAGGAGGAATAACAAGTTCTGGCGGGGTGGGGGAGGAACAGGTAAGATAGTACGTCCTGCTCTTCTGGATATGCTGATACAGTGCCTGGGAGAAATGAAAGTCAAGGTGACCAAATAAAAGCTGGCAATTTGAGTATGAAGCTTAGGAATATTTAGAGCTTAAAACAGATATGTAACTCATTAGCAGATGTTAAAGCAATGGGATTAATGGAGGTGCTCTTTTATGTTTATTTAATGAATGAAGCAGACCATGAGGGAGAGCCAGAATGGGAAGAGAAGAGGGCCAACAGGGATCTGGGGAGCATCAACATTTAAGATATGGATAGGGTGGGGGGCAGTACAAGATATTGAGGAAAAAAGGCAGAAAAATAGTGAGCAGAATGACTTCCAAGAATAGGGCAAACAGTAAGAAAATGACAAGAAAAGAGCTGGGCATGGTGGCTTATGCCTGTAATCCCAGCACTTTGGGAGGCTGAGGCAGGAGGATCCCTTGAGGCCAGAAGCTCAAGACCAGCCTGGACAACATAATGGGAAACAGGCTCAAAAATAGGCCGGGCGCGGTGGCTCACGCCTGTAATCCTAGCACTCTGGGAGGTCGAGGCGGGTGGATCGCTCGAGGTCAGGAGTTCGAGACCAGCCTGAGCAAGAGCGAGACCCCCTCTCTACTAAAAATAGAAAGACATTATATGGACAACTAAAAATCTATATAGAAAAAATTAGCCGGGCATAGTGGCGCATGCCTGTAGTCCCAGCTACTGGGGAGGCTGAGGCAGTAGGATCGCTTAAGCCGAGGAGTCTGAGGTTGCTGTGAGCTAAGCTGATGACACGGCACTCACTCTAGCCTGGGCAACAAAGTGAGACTGTCTCAACAACAACAAAAAAATAAATAAAAAAAATAAATAAATGAAAGCAAAAAGGAAAGAAAAAAAAAAAGAGAAGTAGAGGGGAGGGGAGGGGAGGAGAGGGGAGGGGAGGGGAGGGGAGGAGAGGGGAGGGGAGGGGACGAAGAAAGGAAAGAAAGAAAGAAAATAAAGAAATTGACAAGAAAAAAGAAGGCTGATTAGATGGGTTTGGAGCCACTAGGACTTTTGAGAGGGCAGTTTTACTAGAGCCATAAATGCAGAAGCAGAATTGCAGAATAAGGCATAAATGGGACGTGAACATTTCTCATAGATTACTTTTTTTTTTTTTTTTTGAGACAGAGTCTCACTCTGTTGCCCAGGCTAGAGTGAGTGCCGTGGCGTCAGCCTAGCTCACAGCAACCTCAAACTCCTGAGCTCAAGCGATCCTCCTGTCTCAGCCTCCCGAGTAGCTGGGACTACAGGCATGCGCCACCATGCCCGGCTAATTTTTTTTTTCTATATATATTTTTAGCTGTCCATATAATTTCTTTCTATTTTTAGTAGAGGTGGGGTCTCGCTCTCGCTCAGGCTGGTCTCGAACTCCTGAGCTCAAACGATCTGCCCACCTCGGCCTCCCAGAGTGCTAGGATTACAGGCGTGAGCCACCGCGCCCGGCCTCATAGATTACTTTTTAAAAGAAATTGAGTGGAGAACGCAATGAAGGAATAGATGGCAGTTTGAGGACAAACAGGATGTAGGAAGATTCTTTTTAGCTGGCAGAAGCTTAAGTATATTAGCAGAATAAGAACAAATTAAGATAAAGCATACTGCCTTGCTCCTGAATCAAGTATGCAGTCCGACAGGCTCCATTTGTGACCCCACCTGGGCACAGTCACTGCTCATCACTGTCCACATGAGCTCTAATGTCATGCTCTCTAGATAGTTTAGTCTACTTAAGAATTTGCATTCTGGTTTATGTCATGAGTCCAAAAGGATGGACACTGGGGAGGTATGAATTCACACCCAAAACTGGACCAGCAAACCTCCTGACCCAACACCAAGGGATTTATGACCAAGTTACCCAACTTTTAACATTCATATGTTATCTTTTGCTGTCATGGACAAGTTCATGATGATACTCTCTTCAGTTATGATATATGAACCTACTGGCTGCTCACATGTTTATCTGTTTTATTTTTTGTCTCTTCCACACTAGACTATGTCAGACTGGTATCTTTGATTTGTTTTACATTTATGGTAGAACTTCCCTTATCTCACAAGCAAAGTATATTTAAAAACATAGGACATCATTTTTGGGAACTATGCTATATAACAATAAGACCATTATACCTAACTCCTTACCATATAACAGTATTATATATATCTCACCCAGAATATTTTCCTGCCTGAAAACTGTGGCTTCTATTCACGATAATTCTGATTCAGATGCATCAACTCTAAGATCATCTTAAGGAGAAATGATACCTTTGCAACACTGAATGTTCATTCCCCAAGTGTGGTCTCTGTCCCACTTTATATTTAAATCTTCTTTAATTTTATAATTTTCTCTGAGGAAAATTATAATTTTACAATATTCTCTGAGGATATCTTACTCATTTTTTGCTATATTCTTAAGCACTTGATATATTTTTTGAAATATACTTGATATTTAAATCACTTCTTTTCCTTAATTTCATTATCTCACTGTATAAAGATATAATTTATTTATTTTATTTTTTGGCAGTCTAACTCGTTTTTATTAAAATATATTTCCAATCTGACAGTTGAGTTGTGGAAAAGCTTTGCCCAACATCAATGATCACATGCAGTAATAAAAGATTTTATACCCTGGCAAGTATGGGGTGGGCAGGCCCCTAATTAGGACTCTCACATTTCAGATATCCTTTTGTTCCCTTTGCCAAGTTGGAATAAAGGATTTATCTTAATCCTAATGGATCTGACAGGCATCAATTTTCACATTAGTTTACAGTCTGATGTTCTGTGACATGGGACGTCCTTGAATTTTGAGCAGAGAGAGCACCTTTCTAGCAAGAGAGCTTTTGTGATGTCAAAGTAAAAAAGGACCCTCTAAAGTAGAACCATCAGCATGGTGGATCATGCAAGAGCACGGCAGAACCATGAGCCTTCCTAGCGACACACATGCAGCATTCTGGGCCTCTCTGGGAGGCCTAAATACAATTCATTTTCATATATTCACTGTGTATCTGGAAAACTCTAAGGATGATTTTAATAATTTATCTGAAAATTCTTTCAGATTTTCTATATATACAATCATATGATCAGGGGATCATAACAGTTTTTCCTTCCTTTACTTCTTTCTTAATACCCTTATACCTTTCTTCTTCCTTTTCTTGCTTTACTGCTCTGGCCAGGACCTTCTGTAGGCCTTATGGTCTTGTTCCCAGGAAGGGAAAACTTTTAATATTTGACCATTGAGTATTTTTTAATAACAGCTTTAGTGAAATATAATTTATGTACATAAAAGGCACACTTCATATAATTCAGTGATTTTTAGTATATTCATAGTTGGGAGCCATCACTACTATCTATTTTTAGAACATTTTGTTCATCCCATAAAGATAAACATACCCTGTATCTGTTAACAGTCGTTCGCCACCCTCTCACCCCCTCACTTTAGGCAACCACTAATGTGCATGTGCTTTCTCCCTATGGATTTGCCTATTATAGACATTTTATATAAATAGAATTATTCAATATTTGGTCTTTTGTGTCTGGCTTCTTTCCCTGAGCATAATGTTTTGGGGTTCATCCCTGTTGTAGCATGTGTCAGTATGTCATTCTTTTTTACTGCCAACTAATATTCCATTGTCTGGATATGCAACATTTTATTTATCCATTCATCAGTTGATAAACATTTACATTGTTTCTACATTATGGCTGTCATGAATAGAGCAACTATGAACATTTGTATGCAAGTTTTCACGTCACATACACGTTTTCAATTCTCTTGGGTATAGCGCTAGGAGTGGAAGTACATTGCTTTCTGTAGATATTCTGTCAGACTATAGAAGTTCCCTTCTATTCCTACTATCGTAAACATTTGCTTTCTTTCTTCTTCTTCTTTAACCATTAATGGACGTTGAATTTTATCAAAACCTTTTCTGCATCTATTAAGATGATCACAGTGTTTGGATTTTTATCCTTAAATTAACTTTTGATGTCTTCAATAATTCCAGTATAGTCATGATATATTATCCTATTTATATATTGTTGGATTTGGTTTGCTAATATATACATATTTTTTAATCTATGTTCATTACTTTGAGATTGACCTATAAAATTTTCCTTTCTTGTAATGATCTTGGCAGTTTGTAGTATAGTTATACTGGTCTTAAAAAAAATTATTTGGTAGAATTCACTGATGAACAATATAGGCCTGAGGTATTCTTTGTGGGAATATTTGAAATAATGGATTCAATGTCCTTAATGGTTGCACACAATTCAGATTTTCTGTTTTTTCTTGTAAGAACTTTGTTAAGTTGTATCCGTGGTGATAGCAATTTTTCTAGTCATCTGTGCTTTTTCTCTTTTTTCATGCATCAGTCTTATTATAGCTTTTATTAGACTTGCTTTTAAAAAAACAATTTTTTTTTTTTTTTTTTTTTTTTTGAGACAGAGTCTCGCTTTGTTGCCCGGGCTAGAGTGAGTGCCGTGGCGTCAGTCTAGCTCACAGCAACCTCAAACTCCTGGGCTTAAGCGATCCTACTGCCTCAGCCTCCCGAGTAGCTGGGACTACAGGCATGCGCCACCATGCCCGGCTAATTTTTTCTATATATATATTTTAGTTGTCCATATAATTTCTTTCTATTTTTAGTAGAGACGGGGTCTCGCTCTTGCTCAGGCTGGTCTCGAACTCCTGACCTCGAGCAATCCACCCGCCTCGGCCTCCCAGAGTGCTAGGATTACAGGCGTGAGCCACCGCGCCCGGCCTAAAAAAACAATTTTTGAGATGCAGAAAAAGTATTTGACAAAATTCAACATCCTTTAAAGATAAAAATCCTTGAGGGCCACGCCTATAATCCTAGCACTCTGAGAGGCCAAGGCAGGAGGATCGCTTGAGGTCAGCACTTAGAGACCAACCTGAGCAAGAGCAAGACCCCATCTCTACTAAAAATAGAAAAGCTGGTGTGGTGGTGTGTGCCTATAGTCCCAGCTGCTGAGGAGGCTGAGGCAGGAGGATTGTTGAGCCCAGCAGTTTGAGGTTGCTGTGAGCTAGGCTCACTCTAGCCCCAGGCAACAGAGGAAGACTCTGTCTAAAAAAAAAAAGAAAAGAAAAGAAAAAGAAAAGATAAAAATCCGCAAAAAATTAGCTATAGAAAGAATGTACCTTAACACAATAAAGGCCATTTATGACAAGCCCATAATTAACATCATACTCAATGGTGAAAAGTTGAAAGCTTTTCCTCTAAGATTGGGAATAAGACAAAGATGCCCACTCTCACCCCTTCTATTCAACAGAGTATCGGAATTCCTAGCCAGAGCAATTAGGCAAGAGAAAGAAATAAAAGGCATCCAAATTGGAAAGGATAAAGTTAAATTTTCCCTCTTTGCAGATGACATAATCTTACATATAGAAAATCCTAAAGATGACACCAGAAACTATTAGAACTGATAAACAAATTCAGCAACGTTGCAGGATATAAAATCAACTTACAAAAATCAGTAGTGTTTCTATATACTAACAACAAACTATCTGAAAAAGATATCAAGAAAGCAAACCCATTTATAAGAGCTACAAAAAAAAAAAAAACAAAACCTTAGGAGTATACAAGGAAGTGAAAGAACTCTACACTGAAACCTATTGATGAAACTGAAAAAGTCACCAATAAATGGAAAGGTAACCCTTGTTAATGGATTAGAAGAATTATTATTATTAAAATGCCCATACTACCCAAAGTGATCTACAGATTTAATGTAATCCCTATCAGAATTCCAATGACATTCTTTTTTTTTTTTTTGAGACAGAGTCTCCCTCTGTTGCCCCAGCCAGGGCGCAGTGGCATCATTCTAGCTCACTGCAACCTCAAACTGCTAGGCTCAAGTGATCCTCCCACCTCAGCCTCCCAGAGTGTTAGGATTACAGGCATGAGCCACCTCGCTGGCCCCAATGACATTCTTAATGGAAATAGAAACAAACAATCCTAAAATCTGTATGGAACCAGGAAAGACCCTGAAGAGCTAATGCAATCTTGATCAAAAAATGCAAAGCTAAAAGCATCACACTACCTGATGTCAAAATATACTACAAAGCTTTAGTAACCAAAACAACACGGTATTGGCATAAAAATGGACTCAGAAACCAATGAAACAGAATAGAGAGCCCAGAAATAAATCCATGCATTTATAGTCAACTGTTTTTGGACAAAGCTGCCAAGAGCACATAATAGGGAAAGTACAGTTTCTTCAATAAATGGTGCTGGGAAAACTAGATATCTACATGCAAAATTAAATTAGACCCTATGTCACACCATAAACAAAAATTGACTCAAACGGAATTAAAGAATTAAATGTAAGACCCAAAACTATGAAACCACTAGAAGAAAACATAGAGGAAAAGCTCCATGGCATTGGTCTGAGCAATGATTTTTTTGGTTATGACCTGAAAAGCACAGGTAACAAAAGCAAAAATAGACAAATAGGACTATGTCAAACTAAAAAGGTTATGCACAGGAAAGGAAACAACAACTGAGTGAAAAGACAACCTACAGAATAGAAGAAAACATTTGCAAACTATACATCTGATAAATGGTTAATATCTAAAATATATAAATAACTCAATAGCAAGAAAAGAAATAATCCAATTAAAACTGGGCAATGGGGCTGGGCGCGGTGGCTCACGCCTGTAATCCTAGCACTCTGGGAGGCCGAGGTGGGCAGATCGTTTGAGCTCAGGAGTTTGAGACCAGCCTGAGCAAGAGCGAGACCCCACCTCTACTAAAAAATAGAAAGAAATTATATGGACAGCTAAAAATATATATAGAAAAAATTAGCCGGGCATGGTGGCGCATGCCTGTAGTCCCAGCTACTCGGGAGGCTGAGACAGGAGGATCGCTTGAGCTCAGGAGTTTGAGGTTGCTGTGAGCTAGGCTGACGCCACGGCACTCACTCTAGCCTGGGCAACAGAGTGAGACTCTGTCTCAAAAAAAAAAAAAAAAAAAACAAAAACTGGGCAATGGGCTGGGTGCGGTGGCTCACACCTGTAATCCTAGCACGCTGGGAGGCTGAGGCTGGCAGATTGTTTGAGCTCGGGAGTTCAAGACCAGCCTGAGCAAGAGTGAGACCCTGTCTCTACTAAAAAAAATAGAAAGAAAAATTAGCTGGACAACTAAAAAATATATAGAAAAATTAGCCGGGCATGGTGGCGCATGCCTGTAGTCCCAGCTACTCGGGAGGCTGAGGCAGAAGGATCGCTTGAGCCCAGGAGTTTGAGGTTGCTGTGAGCGAGGCTGATGCCACGGCACTCTAGCCTGGGCAACAGAGTGAGACTCTATCTCAAAAAAACAAAAACAAACAAACAAACAAAAAAAAAAACAAAGGGCAACAGACCTGAAAAGACATTTCTCAAAAGAAGACATACCAATGGCCAATAGGTATATGAAAAATGTTCAGCATCTCTAATCATCAGGAAAATACAAATTAAAACCACAATGAGCTATCACCTCACACCTCTTAGAATGCGCATTATCAAAAACACAAAAGATAACAAGTGTTGGTGAGGATGAAAGTGTTGGTGAGAAGAAAAGCTTGTACACTGTGGGAATGTAAATTAATACAGCCATTATGGAAAACTGTATGGAGATTTCTAAAAAAATCACATAGAACTAACATATGATCTAGCAATCCCACTACTGGGTATTACCAAAGGAAAAGAAACTAGTAAATCAAAGGGATACCTGCACCCCCATGTTTATTGCAGCACTATTCACAAGAGGCAAGATATGAAAACAACCTAAGTGTCTATCAGTGAATGCATGGATAAAGAAAATGTAGTATTTATACACAATAGAATACTATACAGTCATAAAAAAGAAAGAAATTCTGTCACTTGCAGGATAAACCTGGAGGACATTATGCTAATAAGCCAGGCAGAGACAGACAAATACTGCACCATGTCACTGATATGTGGAATCTAAAAAAAAAAAAAAAAAAATCTTAACTCCCAGAAGCAGAGAGTAGAATACTGATTACTAGAGGCTGAAGTGTGGGGAATGGAAAGATGTTGTGGCAAAGGGTGCAATGTTTCAGTTAGACAGGAGGAATGAATAGGAATGAATGATAAGTATTTGATGTGATGGATTAAAAGAAAAAAGCCCCAACTTTTGGCATTGTTGATCTTCTATATACATGTTTTTTATTTCACTGGTATTTTTACTCTTTAATATTTCTGACAAACAATCTCAGGACAAAACGTTGCTCATAGTAATTTCCCAGATCTGGGCCCCATGATTCCACACTATCTTCTCACTTCATTGATGATTTTCAGATGTTTCTATATGTAATCTAGCTTTTTTAGTTACCTCAATGGGAAGGTTAGTAGAATAATCCAATGTGTCAGTACTGGATATAGAAAACTGAAATTTTTAACTGTGTAAATGAAGCAACTGTCACACTTCAATGTGAATTAGTTTAAAAGACATTTGAACTATGGCCTGAGAAAGGGAGGTTTAGTTCTAGAATAGGCCTAAAGCAAGATAAGACTTCTATTTCTGAGTATGGCCCTATTTAAAAATTTCCAAAATTTAGCTTTATTTGGTTATGAATATCTGCAAGGTTGTCATATGGTAAGCAATTGCACCCTTAAAGGAAAAACTCACTGGTACTCTAGACCACAAGGGGAAAATAGTGAAAAGGTGACATTACTTAAAACAAATGGCATCTGAAGGAAATGTTCTGGAGTCTAAATCCTCACAGGCAAATAATCTTGTGGCATGGGTAATGCTTGCTCTGTTTATGTCCTTTTGGTGACCAATACCACACTTCCACAGAGTATTGTCAGAGCCAAGTTTCAGGACATAACCATGTCTGCAATAATAAAAGGGGTAGGAGAAAACATAATACCAGAATTTTCCATGTGCTAGTGTGGTTAAAATAGTTTCTGCAAAAGGACTCATGTAACAGTCCATTAAACCACAAAATTGTAGAGCAGGGACCTCAGAAATGATAAAATTTGGTTTTTTGCAACCATGTCAATATTAGCATGGCAGTTATTGGTACTCCTCAATGCTGTTACTTTAAGAGTTACTTCTTTTTATGATTGCTTATTTTCTTTTTAAAAACTATTCTTTTCTGATCTGGTTATATAAAGCTCAAAACATTAGAAAATATAGAATTACATAGTAAAAGTCTCCCCATAATTCCATCACCCAGAGATAACTACTGTTAACAAATAGTTTGTTGTTTATTCCTTCCAATTTGCTCTCTAGTAATATACTAAATTACATACATCAAAAGAAGATAAGACCATAATACATGTATGGTTTGAAAATCTCTTTTTTCCTCTTGGTATACTCTGGACAACTATGCATGCTGGTATTAGAGTTACTTCAGTCTCTCCAAATTTCTTTATGGTAAGCCCATCATTCTCTACCAATACACAACATTTTTTTTTTTTTTTTTAAATCCATGGTTACAGTGCTTCAAAGAACTTCCCTGGAGGCACACTTTTGCACCAAAATATGTGTTTCTATAATGGATTACTAAAATGAAATGCTGGGACAAACAGTATAGCTGCTGTTAAACTGTTCTCAAAAGAACATGAGCGTTTCTGTTTGCTCTACACACTGGCCAACACAGCATGTCAACAACATTTTTTTCCCCAAAAACCAATGTATGTGTTTCAAATTAGGCCATGATTTTTGATTAGCAGTGATCCTCAAGCCCCACTACATGTTGGAATTATTTGGATAATTTTCAAAAATACTTATGTATAAGCTCAACTCCCAAATTTTTGTCATCAACATTTCACTGATAGTGAAAAAATAATCTTACTGTTTTAATGTATGTTTCTTGGCTATTACTGAGGCTGAGAAATTATTTTCTTCTGTTTATTGACATTTCCTATTCTGTGAACTGTCCATTTAAAGGCTTTTGCCCATTTGTGTACTCATCTTTGTCTTTTTGTCTTGTCATGACTTTTTTGTTTTTGAGACCGAGTTTTGCTCTGTCACCCTGGCTAGAATTCTGTGGCATCAACACAGCTCACGGCAACCTCAAACTCCTGGGCTCAAGTGATCCTCTTGCCTCAGCCTCCTGAGTAGCTGGAACTACAGGCACATGCCACCTCACCTGGCTAATTTTTCTATTTTTAGTAGAGATGGGGTCTTTCTCTTGCTCAGGCTGGTCTCGAACTCCTGACCTCAAGTGATCCTCCCTTGTCAGCCTCCCAGAGTCCTAGGATTACAGGCGTGAGCCACTGCGCCCAGCTGGCTTGTAATGATTCTTGAATTGAGAAAAAAAATTTCTTTCAGAGTTTTAGAAGTATTTATCCATTATCTTCTTGTTTCTAGAGTTGCTGTTCAGCAGTCTGAAGTCATTCTAATCCAGATCCTCTGATTTACTTTTGTCTCTGCAAGTATGCAGGATCTTCTCTTTGTCTCAGTATTCTTAAGTTGCATAATTATGTGCCATGGATATCCGTCTAATTTCATCTATAACACTGAACACTCAGTGGGCCCTTTCATACTGGAAATCTGTGTCCTTTAATTCTGGGACATTTTCTTAAATTGTTTCTTCATTGATTTACACAATTTTCTCTGTTTTCTTTTTCTGGAACTCCTAACTAGACACTAAACTTCCTTGTCTGGTCCTTAACTGTATCTTTTCTCTTCTGTTTTCTAGCTACTTCTTTGCCTTTCAAGCCCTATTATTTAGGAGGCTTCCTTAGCTTTATCTCCTAACATGACTATTGAGTTTCTCATGTGTGTTATCAAGCTTTCAATCTCCAAAGTTTTCTTTTCTGATGTGCATATGTATGGTGGGGGGAAGTTCTCAACACTAACATTAGAATCTTCCCAAATGTTTAGTAATCCTGAACTATTTGCTCATGATTAAGAATACAGGATTAAAACACTGACTAAAAGCTCTGAAGATATGGGTGGAACTTGTCAAGTTTGTGCTTGCAGCTGGGCTGTATTAGTAGCTAGTTTGGATTCTGAACATGGGGGCTCCCTGCTCCACCAGCCACCCACCTCAACATCCAGCTGCTCTAGGCCAAGTAGATGAGCACAAGGGTTCTAAAGTGGGGGCAAATGTCTAATATTTAGAACAAATCATGGAGACATCAACAGGATTGGGGTCATCTTCCCTGCTACTTTGAGAGCAGTTTTTGAACCTACCTTACTGTTTCTAGGATCTCTAACTTCCAAACCTGGAATATCCCCAGGGCTGTCCTCCACCATAGGTTTTGGGATGTGGTATCTTCTTTCAGAAGGACCTTGTCTGCCTTTAGTCTTTAAGGAATTTCTCAACATTACTTGTCTTCTATTATCTTTGCAGTATGTTTTACATTTTTAAAACGAATATAGTTTTCATTATTTTAGGCATTTGGGTGGCCCAAATTTTAATTCAGTCCCTCGTCTTGATTCAGTCTATCCAGGTTATTTTACAAAACCTTGATTTGGTCTATCCAGGTAATTTAAATAAGGATTTAGCTCCTCTTTGTCAAATAATTTGGACCTCTGAAATAAGGATATGAAAATTTTTGAAATAATTCTTCTGTAATTACCTAGTCTAGGACAAGCACTGAGTTAGGCCTTTTATATATATTATTACTTTTCTTTTCAGAAAAATTTGAAAGGTACATATTATCATCCCAGTTTTACAGAAGAATGAACTTTAGCCAGAAACATTCAGTAACTTGACTCAAGTTCCCCCATAAAGCAGCGGGGTTGGGCTTGGAATCCTGACTTGTCTCTAACTTGCTCATTTGCAGATGAAGAAAATAAGGCCAAAGTAGACAACTAATTGCCAGAGTAACAGATTATAATTAGGAGCCTCGCAGCTCCTTTGCACATTGCTTTTTTATTATTTCATACTTAGATACTTAGATTTCCAATGACATTAATATGTAATT
Organism: Eulemur rufifrons; assembly: GCF_041146395.1. Classification (NCBI taxonomy): domain Eukaryota; kingdom Metazoa; phylum Chordata; class Mammalia; order Primates; family Lemuridae; genus Eulemur; species Eulemur rufifrons. Next base: position 201,312,404 of record NC_090989.1, on the reverse strand, counting down.
GCTTTTTGTTTTAATAATATTGTGGGGGAGACTGGGGTGGGCGAGTAGAGAGATGAGAGAGTTAAATAACATTAACCCGATTAAAAAGAAACTCTAGATATATATAGCCTTTAGCTGAACAAGAGTATCATTCCCATAGTCTGATAAGGCTCAAATGATATACTGGCAAGCATGAACAATGAACAGTAAGATTTTTTTAAAGCAAATAGTCTGTGAAAACCACAGATTTCTTTTCTTAATCAAGCTCATTTTTGTGCGTCCAACTGTGCCTTTTGAGGCTACAAGCGAAATGCTACTTCCCCTCCCCATCCCTGTTTTCCACTTTTCCTATGATTAAAAAAAAATTTCCCTTGGTAACCATTTTTCCTGGTTACTTTCTTGGCTGATTTTCTGCACAAAGCACTGGAAGGCATTTATCCCCAAGGGAGGCAGTTATTTTAGATTTTACTAAGAAGTCAGCTAGCATTTTTCAACATTCCCTTCTGTTCTTTGTTTTTAAAGAAAAAGCTCTGATTTTGTTTCATTTTCAGCTGGAGACTTAAATGACACCAAGCAAAGCCTACTTAGTTTAGATTTCCAGGTAAAAAAGTTTTAAATTTTAAGTTTCTACTAAAGCATGTGGAATGGTTTTAATATTTGGGTATATTATGTTGCAAATATGTTTAAGCCTTCAGTAAATTGGCTCTTTACTAATAGATTTTAAAAGTTCAAAGTATCTATTATTCTGTTTACTTGTGTTTTTCAGGATGTACTTCCCAAGTATTTAAAACTTTATAGCATTAAGATTAAATTATTTTTATATGTTTAGATACAATTATGTGCTGAATAGAAGTATAAATTGGTTTGAAAATTTCATTTTTTCTCTATTTTTAAGTCCTAAAAGAACATAAATGATTAATTTAAAATGTTTTTCATTTTAAACATATTAAATGAAGTGAAAAGAGATAACAGACATCTCATGGATTCCTGTAGAAGTTTAAACTTCTAAATTAATATTTTTAAAGTTTACTTAAGACAACTGATGAAAAACTTTAAATGGAGAAAATAAGTTAATCAGCGTTTTTAGATGATACTTAATGTTGGGATAAACACAGTAAGTGCCAGAAGGAAACAATATACTTGATACAAATGATACTGTGACTAGAGTGCCAGAAAATTTACCTCTAGAAACATAAGCACTCAATTATGAAGTTGTTTATTAAAGCAAATATTAAATACAAAGGAAAATTACATAAATGACTGAAAATAACAAAGGCTTAAACATCAATCATAAAATTAGTATGGAGGGGCCCTTTCATAAAATTTATTTAAACATTTCAATGAGACAATTTAGATACTGATTTTTGTCAAAATTAAGATAGCTCTGTAAATTTATTTCTGTACATATTTATTTAGATTTCTGGATAAATAAAAGTGGGTCAGTTTGGGGGGAAAAAGACAGGGTAAGAGAGGTGGTTTCCAGGATGAGGATACTGGGAGGGAGGGGTGTGCTTGGCTTGGCCACAGTTGGCACGTTCTTTCCTAAGCACTCCCTCAGGCAATGCCCCATAAGTGAGTGCTTATAGGGGGCCCAGGGACAGCAGGCCGCCTGAGACCCTCATGAGAGTTTAACTCCAGAGCCCTCACATCCAGAGCCTGACTCCTCACAACAGGATGGAGGGTCTGCACATATGCTCGTCAAAGCAAGGAAATTTCAATGTACATACTTTATGCAATTACAGAGCATTTATGATGTCCATCAGAAGCCACCTGCCCTGTCACTCAGCAAATTCTAGTTCTATCCTGTCTTTCAGTTCAGTTTTTCATTTGCTTTTCCCTGCTGCTGTTGCTATTTCTTTCCAACATACTATACATTGCTCTCTGAATTGATTTTTCATGATTTCAGGTGCCAATCAGCTAATGGATTTGCTCCTTCTTTATGTTCTGTATGTTTGTTTTTCTAAAACTAAAATACACTACAAATAGTTTTTCAGATATACGTACATTTCAATGACCTACAGTAATAGTTTTGAAATGACTACAGTAATTAATGTACATATATACTGAAAAAAACCTCTGTATGCTGAGGTCAGCTGACATCAAGATATCTTAGAGGCTGCCATTTTTGTTCAGCTAAGGTGATGAGGTGGCAAGTTGGAATATGAAACAAGTGAAACCTGACTAGAGGAGGATGATTCTGGCAGATGAAGTTATAAAAAGGACTACTAATGGGAGGGGAGGGGGGAAAAAAAGACTGCTAAGATTCAAGAGGACAAACTGAGCAGACATTGTGCCCTCTTCTCCTCTTATCAAATCCCTAGAAATAACAGAAGATATATCACAAACAAATAAATACACGAATATATAGCTGCACTAGGAAATAAAAAGGGGAGCTTCTGGTGGGACAGAAACCATGAGAAGTCCTTCACAGAAGAAGAGAAGATGGGAATGAATTTAAAGAGGGAAATGTAGCCTTGAATAGGCATGGGAAAAACTGAGTAAGGAGAGTTTGTATGGGAAAGAAAGAAGTTTTTATTTTAAAAGATCCCAAGAAGGATAAATAAACAACTACCATCACCTATACTAAGGCACACTGTAGTAAAACTTCTGAATATCAAAGATATGTTGAAAATTTGAAAAAACTTTGGAAAAAAAGTAGTTTTCTTATAAAGGGATGAGAATCAGATTCAAGCCAAACTTCTTAATAGCAACACTAAATATAAGAAAATAACATCTAAAGTATTAAAGGAAAATGATTGAAATGATTTTGAAACCATAATTCCATTTCCAACTAAACAGAATGATATTTTAAGATATATACGAACCATGAAATTTTACAACCTACAATATTCCCTGAGAGAAAGATATATTTTTGAAAGAAATAAGATGAATCTGAGGGGGCTTCTACTTCTGATAATAGCAGACAAGGAAGTCAAACCATTAGACCTGCTGAGAATAACGAGAAAAACAACAGGGCCAATATTTGGGATAGGACTGAAACTCAGAGAGGTCTGGAAGAGCTTTTCTTTTGGAAGCATCTGTGGATTCCAGAAGAGGTGGTTGAGAAAATTAGCAGAGCTTTAAAATAGCCTCATGAGGTTAGAGAGAAACAAAGAAATAGGGCCAAGCAAGTAGGGGGTGGGTGGTTGATGGTGAGGAAAGGTAATGCTAGTGAAATCAGCAGGCTTTGGGATGGACGCAAAATGCAATTATTAATTGGATATGGTGAAGCCTAGCTTCAAATCATTCAATAAATGACTGGTAGTGTCCTTAATCTTATGCCCAAAGCAGATGTATATCCTCTTTGGATAGAGAATACATAATCCTAGTCCTCAAAGTATTTTCCTAATTTTTCATATACAATGGCTGGCACCCAATCAAAGGTCATGAGGCATATGAAGAGAGAATAACATGGCTAAAAACCTAAAGAAACAACAGACAATAGAAATAGGCACAAAGATCCAGAAAACCTGGTCTTCAGACACAGACTTTAAAACAAATGTGATCAATATATTCACAAAAGTGAAAGATGAGCATAATAATTTCAATAGAGACTTGAAAACCAAAAGAATACAATAAAAGAAACAAGGAAGTCAATTGATAGATTTAATACCAGATAAACCACAGCTGAAGACAGTGTTAATGAACCAGAAGATAAGTACAGAGAATAACCAGGATGAATCATGGAGTGACAGAAGGACAAAGGAGGGGAAAGTGACATTAAAGGCACAATGAGAGGGCTACTATGTATGTAACTGTAGTTCTAGAAAGAAAGAGGAGAGGGAAAGGTGAAGTACTATTTGAAGAGATTAGGGCTGAGAAGTTTCCAAATTTTATGAACAACATCAGGCCTATAAATTCAGGAAGTACTATGAATCCCAAACAGAATAAAAACAAGAAAATCATACGTTTATACAGAGCAAAATAGCCAAAACCTAAAGGCAATGAGAACATCTTAAAAGCAGCCAGGAAAAAAGTTAATTTTAAAGGAGAAATACTTAGATTGAGAGATCACTTCTCAGTAGAATCAATGGAAAAAAGAAGACACAAAAATTGTATCTTCAAGCTGGGCATGGTGGCTCATACCTGTAGTCCCAGCTATTCAGGAGACTGGGGCAGAAGGATTGCCTAAGGCCAGGAGTTTAAGATCAGCCTGGGCAACACAGTGAGACCCCATCTCTAAAAAGTATTTTAAAAAAAGAAAACTCAGCTGGGTGTGGTACCACATGCCCGTAGTCCCAGCTACTCGTGAGGCTGAAGTGGGAGGATTGCTTGAGGCCAGGAGTTTGAGACCAGCCTGGGAAACATAGCAAGACCTTGTCTCTAGGAAAAGCAAAAGAGAAAAAGAAAAAAAAAAAAAAAGAAAAAAAAAAAAAGGGAAAAGAAAAGAAATCATATTTTTAAAATGCTGAAAGAAGACATTTGTCAGTCCAGAATTCTATCCAGCAAATATATCCTTTCAGAATGAAAGTTATATATAAACATTTTCAGATAAAAAAGAATTAATCATCAACAGACCTGCATAAAAGGAATTAGTAAGAAGTGTTCTTCAATCAGAAAGAAAATAATCCTGATAGAAGACTGGAGATACAGGAAGGAATGAGAAAAACAAAAAGGATAAATGTTTAGGTAAATCTAAATAAGTGGTTCTCAACAGAGGGGCATGCTACATTTGGTAACATTTAGAAACATTTGCGGTTGTCACAACTGGGGGAAAGGTGCTATTGGCATCTAGTTGTTAGAAGCCAGGGATGCTGTTAAATATCCTCTAATACACAGGCCAGCTCCCTACAAAAAATAATTATCTAGCCCAAAATGTTAATAGTGCTGAGGTTAAAAAAGCCTGATCTAAATGAACTTTGACAAAATAATGATATCAATCCCTTGAGGGTTTAATATACAGAGAGAGAGAGAGAGAGAGAGAGAATATCAAAATAAATGAGAAAAACAGAATATGTGCTGGGATAGGATAACTGGAAAGTTCATCCTGGTTCTTGCGTTATTTGGGAAGAGGTAAAGGTACTTATTTATATTAGACTTTGCTAAGTCAAGGATATATGTGGTAATCTCTACAAAGAACAGAATGGAAAGAATGGAAAATAACTTACAACCCTGACTCAAGCATTATAAATGCAACCCATATAACCAAAAACATTTGTAATATTTTAAAATTAGAAAAAATAAATATTTAAAAGTAAAAAAAAAGAAAGAATGGAAAATAATTACAAAGGATATAATAAAAACTAAGCAATCAATTAAAAACAAAGCAAACAGGCAGTAGAGGAGCAAAACCTTATTTGATTTTCTATTTATTTTTGTGTCAGTATTATTATTTGTATCTTTCCAGAAATGTGTTCATTTCATCTAAATTGACAAATTAAATTGCATAACATTGTTCACAATTAAAAAAAGAAATCAGAAAAAGAAACAGAACAGGTAGGATAAATAAAAAAAAAAGAAAGTAGACTTAAACATATCAAGTATTACATTAAATATGAATAGACTAAATGTACCAATTAAAAGACAGACTGTCAGATGGCATTAAAAAACCCCACGATATGCTACCAATAGAAAGTATATTGAAAATATTAAAATAAAGAAAGGTTGATAGTGAAGTGATGCAAAAAACATATCAGGCAGACATTAACTAAAAGAAAGCACCTATGTTAATATTAGACAAAGTAGATCTTACGGCAAAAGCACTACTAGAGACACTGAAATTATCTACCTAATGATGAAAGCACCAGAAAGATATAACAATTCTAAATTTGTACATACCTATAATTATCAGGACAAATAGGACAAATTATTAGGACAATTAGAACAAATAGGGTAATAGTGTTAAAATCTTCTAAATCCTTATTGTTATTCTGCCTACAATTTTTTTTTTTTTTTTTTTTTTTTTTTTTTTTTGAGACAGAGTCTCACTCTGTTGCCCAGGCTAGAGTGAGTGCCGTGGCGTCAGCCTAGCTCACAGCAACCTCAGACTCCTCGGCTTAAGCGATCCTACTGCCTCAGCCTCCCGAGTAGCTGGGACTACAGGCATGCACCACCATGCCCGGCTAATTTTTTCTATATATATTTTTAGCTGTCCATATAATTTCTTTCTATTTTTAGTAGAGATGGGGTCTCGCTCTTGCTCAGGCTGGTCTCGAACTCCTGAGCTCAAACGATCCGCCCACCTCGGCCTCCCAGAGTGCTAGGATTACAGGCGTGAGCCACCGCGCCCGGCCCTGCCTATAATTTTTAAAATAGACTTTATTTTTTAGAGCAGTTTTAGGTTAACAGCAAAACTGAGTGGAAATTGTAGAACTCCCATATACCTTTTCCTGGACAATCAACACCTCACACCACTGATGAACCTATACTGACATATCATTATCACCAAAGTCCATAGTTTACATTAAGTTTCACTCTTGGTATTGTATGTTACATGAGATTTGACAAATGTTTAATGACATGTATCCACCTTTATAGTACAATGTCCCTTGGTATCTATGGGGGATTGGTTCCAGGACCCCTCCTCAAGGATACCAAAATCTGAGGATGCTCAAGTCCCTTATGTAAAATGGTGTAGTATCTGCATATAACCTACACATGTGTTCCTGTATACTTTAAATCATCTCTAGATAACTTATACCAAATACAATGTAAAGCCTACGCAAACAGTTGTTATATTGCACTGGCTAATGAATAATGACAAAGAAACAAAAGTCTGTATATGTTTAATACAGATGCAACCATAGTAGGCCTAAGTATATTTTCGACTCGTGGCTGGCTGAATGCGCAGATGCGGAATTCATGATATAAAGGATTGGCTGTAGGGTATCAGAATAGTTTCACTGCCCTAAAAATCTTCTGTGCTCCACCTATTCTATTCATCCCTCCCCATACCAAGTCCTGGCAACCACTGGTGTTTTACTGCCTGAATAGTTTTACACTTTCCAGAATGTCATAGAGTTGGAATCATACAATATATACCTGTTTCAGATTTCAGATTTCTTTTACTTAGTATCATGCATTTGAGGCTTCTCTACGTCTTTTTGTGGCTTGATTCCTCATTTCTTTTTAGAGATGAATAATATTCCATTATCTGGATGTACCATATTTGTTTATCCATTCACCTATTGAAAAACATCTTGGTTGCTTCCAAGTTTTGGTAATTATGAATAAAGCACCTATAAACATCTGTGTGCAGAGTTTTGTGTAGACATAGATTTTCAACTCATCTGTGTAAATACCAAGGCACATGAATGTTGGATTGTATGTCAAGAGTAAGTTTAGTTTTGTAAGAAACTGCCAAACTGTCTTCCAAAGTGACTGTACTATTTTGTACTCCCACATGCACTGAATGAGAGTTCCTACTGCTCCACATGCTGATCAGCACTGGCTGTTGTGTTTTGATTTTAGACATTCTAATAGATGTGTAGTAGTATCTCATTTTAATTTGCAATCTGTCTACTATTTCTAAAATTAATATTTGAGACAAGAGTGTTGAAATTTTAGATGGTAATTGTGGATTTGTCTATTTCTTCTTGTAGCTCTTGAAAACAAGTTCACTGATTTTTTTTTTTTTTGCAATGTCTAATGTGCTATTCATTCTTTGTAGTATATATTTTTCCTCTCTCACATTCTAGTTTTCATCCTTAAAAGTTGGAGGCTTGGCTTGGGGCTCACACCTGTAATCCTAGCACTCTGGGAGGCTGAGATGGGAGAATTGACTGAGGCCAGGAGTTTGAGACCAGCCTGAGCAAGAGCAAGACCCCATCTTACTAAAAATAGAAAAAATTAGCTGGGCGTAGTGGTGTGTGCCTGTAGACCCAGTACTTGGGAAGCTGAGGCAGGAAAATTGCTTGGTCCTAGGAGTTTGAGGTTGCAGTGAGCTGTGATGATGCCACTGTACTCTAGCCAGGGCGACAGAGTGAGAGTCTGTCTTGGAAAAAAAAAAAAAAAAAAAGAAAGTTTGGTTTGGATTTTTAAAAATATCTCTTCCATGTTTCCGTTTAGCACGGTTAATCTTTCCTCTACCTCTTGAACATATGGAATATAGGTATAATAACTTTTAAAGACTTCCTTAATAATTCTATCAGCAATGTCATTTCTGGATTGGTTTCAATAGATTGATTTTTCTCATCATTATAGGTCAACTTTTCCTGTTTATTTGTGTGCCTGGTAAATTTACAATGGATTCCAAAATACGTGTTGGGTGCTCTGGGACATGGTTAAGTTATTGTTTGATTCTTTTAGAAAGGTTTGCTTTTATGGTTTGTTAAATGGGATCAGAGCAGACTTTAAGCCTATAGCTAATTATTTTCCTCCACTGAGGTAATGCCTTTCTGAAGACTCTACCAGATGCCCCACGAATTATAAGGTTTTCCACTCCGACTAGTGGAACACAAACTCTTCCTGGTTTTTTAAGCTCCAGGGATTTTTTTCCTTTGTCCTTTAGGGTAGTTCTTTCTCTGGTCTTGAGTAGTTTATTCACCCACATGTGCTATTCAGTACTCAGTTGAAGACTTGAGAGCCCTGAAAGACTTTCTCTGGGCTAGCTCTCTCCTCTCCATACTCTGCCCTGTGAACACTAGTCTCTTTGGTATCCTCAGATTCCCAGCTCTTTCTTTTCAACTCAGGGAGACTATTGGGCTCTGCCTGGGTTCCCTTCCTGTGCCTGGAAATTCCCTCTAGGCAGTAAGCAGGTCAATCATAGGGCTGTCAGGGATTTTGATGTGCCTTCCTTTCAGGGATCACTGTCCTGATCTTCTCTATGTTTAATGTTTGGAAAACGTTTCATATATTTTGTCCTATTTTTAAGTTCTTTCAAGTATAATCCATCTTGGCTAGAAGTGAAGTTAGATTTGATAAGTTTTGTCACAATAGTGGTGCAATGGCTGACAAGTTCTCTAAGAAGTGACCATGATGTAACTTCATAGCCTCTACAAGAATTGTCTTCGTGGAGCTGCTCTGGTTACTAGTCCAACCGGCAGGAATGTTGTTATGGCAATGCAGGGATGGCAACCTCCACAAAACAGTGCCCATATTCTTGACATTCAGTGATATATCATATGCCAGAATATTTTTTTTTCTCCTTTGCCACAGACCACGAGTGTTGGAAAATACGGCAGAATATTAAAAATAAGTCAGTTAGTGACATCTGTATCTAGGCCAAGGACCCAGGGTAGCAACCTTGTGTTTGCTACAATCATTATAGTTTTCTGCTGAGAGAAGATCACAATATTTGGCCAGACTTAAAACTGATCAGCCTGCATTTCCTAAACATTTGGGTGGTAGACACTGTGGCTTGAGGAATGCACACATTAGCCCCAGCACATGGTTTTCCATTTAGATGCCCTTGAAATTTCCCACAGCTTGCTTAGGTTATGAAGCAGACCTCTAAGACAGTAGCATCTGGACATTAACAGATTATAGCCATGTGTCCCTTAAGGATGGGTATACATTTTGAGAAATGTGTTGTTAGGCAATTTTGTCATGTGAACATCACAGAGTGTACTTACACAAACCTAGATGGTATAGCCTACTACACACCTAGGCTTTCTGGTATAACCTGTTGCTCCTAGGCTACAAACTCACACAGCATGTTATTATACTGAATGCTATAGGCAATTACAACATGTTGATAAGTATTTGTATATTTAAACATATCTAAATATAGAAAAGGTACAGTAAGAATATTGTATAAAAGATAAAAAATGGTACATCTGTATAGGTTACTTATAAATGGAGCTTGCAGAACTGGAAGTTGCTCTGGGTGAGTGAGTCAGTGCTGAGTGAATGGGAAGGCCTAGGACATTACTGTATACTACTGTGCATTCTATAATAAACACTTATACACTTAGGCTACACTAAATTTATAAAAAAATTTTTTCTTTCCTCCATAATAAATTAACCTTAGCTTACAGTAAATTTTTCACTTCATAAACTTTTAATTTTTTTTAACTTTTTGGCTCTTTCGTAATAAAATTTTTCTTAAAACACATATTGTTCAGTTGTACAAAAAATATTTTCTTTCTTCATATCGTAATTCTGTAAGATTTTTTCTATTAATCATTTTTTTCTTTTTACTTTTCAAACTTTTTGGCTAAAAACTAAGACACAACACACACATTAGCCTAAGTCTACATAGGGTCAGGACCATCAATATCACTGTCTTCCATCTCTACATCTTGTCCTATTGGAAGGTCTTCAGGGGCAATAACACATAGGGAGCTGACATCTCCTGTGATAACAATGCCTTCTTCTGGGAAGGGCTGGGAAAATGGGTTGTGGATGACATAAGTCACAGAATGCCTTGGCAGACAGGTGGAAAGAAATCTCCTAAGAATTGTTGAAAACCTACAGAACAGTGGGGCCCATAGAGGGGTTAGCTAACTATGGTCCAGGGGCCAAGTCCAACCACTGCCTTTTTTTATAATGAGTTTTAATGGAACATGGCCACACTCATTTGTTTACATACAGTCTATGGTCATTTTTGTTCTGCAATGGTAGAACAAAATAATTATGACAAACAATGTATAACCTCAAATATTTACTATCTGGCCCATTATATAAAAAGTTTGGCTGGGAGTGGTGGCTCACACCTATGATCCCAGCACTTTGGGGAGCCGAGGTGGGAGGATCGTTGGAGGCCAGGAGTTCAAGACCAGTCTGGGCAACAAAGCGAGACCTGGTCTTTACAAAAAAGAAAAAAAATAGCCAGGTGTGGTGGCTCATGACTATAGTCCTAGCTACTCAGGAGGTTGAGGTGGGAGGATTGCTTGAGCCCAGCAGTTCAAGGCTGCAGTAAGCTCTGATGGGGCCAGTGTACTCAGCCTGGGCAACAGAGCAAGACCCAGTCTCTAAAAAGAGAAAAAAAAAAAGTTTGCTCATGCCTGGTCTAGAGATAAAGGAAAAATATAAAAAGTTCTTTGATTCTGATAGAATTTCAAATTCTGATTTGGCAATAATACTACAGCACATAGTCCATATAAGTGTTATTTCTCAAAGACTTGCCCACTGAGACATACAATTATAAGCCAATTTTCGAAGTAAAAATTTAGTAGTCACCACTAACTTTGAAATTTTGTTTTATTCTAGAAATTGACTTGTGAAAAGTCAAACATGAAGTTTGCAGCTTTGTTTTGTTTTGTTCTGCTTATCATTTTTCAAATTGACTTTGGGCAAAATGAAGAAGCTCCTAGGAAGCAAAGGAGGAAGATATATCACAGAAGATTGAGGAAAAGTTCAACCTCATCCAAGCATAGATCAAACAGACAGCTTGGAATTCCCCAAACAATTGTGACACCAGTAGCAAGAGTTCCCATTGTTAATTTTGATTATGGAGTGGAGGAAAAGTTTGAATCTTTTTTAAATTTTCTTGGAGAAGAATCAAGCTATAATGTGTTACCAGGTAAGAGGACAGTATGAGGGAGGGAAGGAGGAGGAGGGAGAGGAGGGGGGGAGGGGGGGAGAGAGAGAGAGAGAGAGAGAGAGAGAAATATGAGAGGGAAGAGAAAGAAATGGGGGAGGGGACAGGGAGAAAGAGAACCTCCATGAAGATAATTTTTGAAAGAAAAAATCCAAGTTATATTACTTTTTGTTTTCATCTACAAAGATAAATTTTTAAATAATTTAAGGAACATACTTATAATACAAAATTATTGGAAAAAAAATTACCTATCCTATTGCTATATTTTTTTTTTTTTTTTTTGAGATAGTCTTGTTCTGTTGCCCTAGCTAGAGTACAGTGGTGTCATCATGGCTCACTGCAACCTCAAACTCCTGGGCTCAGGCCATCCTCTTGCCTCAGCCTCCCAAGTAGCTGCGACTACAGGTGCATGCCATGACACCCCGTTAATTTTTCTAATTTTTGTAGAGATGGGGTCTCACTCTTGCTCAGGCTAGTCTTGAACTCCTGACCTCAAGTGATCCTCCTGCCTCAGGCTCCCAGAGTGCTAGGATTACAGGTGTGAGCCACCATGCCCAGCCCCTATCACTACACTTATAAAATCATAGTTATCATTTTGGTTTCTTTCCAGTATGTTTACTACACACATATATTAATTATAATCATAATATAGATAATATGCATATAAATTTGTAAACTGTCTTTTCATTTATAACAATAGATCACCTAGAATATAGAAATAAATTATTCAGATGAATCTATGAACACACACATAGCTATTAAATATTTTCCAAAATTTTCAAACACAAATGTAGTTAAAGCCTCTGAATTTATTTTACATAGACTAAACCACTGACTTTTTAAAGGTTTAAAAGACTGAAAATTCTGCCAAAGATTTTAACTAGGCATTCTTAAAAACAGTATTTAATGGTCCACATTTTCCCAAGTTTGGGAGAAAAAAGTAATTATATTATAGATATGTTACCATTAAATAAAACTTAAAAGAAAATATCACTATATAATTTTCTGCGGGTAATATTCATATATTGTCTCAATAAAGCTATATATTTCCATATTATTATTTCCATGAAGTTAACAGAAATAACATACAACTATCATAAAAATAGGCAATTTAGGCCACATTTACAAGATGAGTCAGAAAAGAGAGGCTAAGAAATCAAATAAAAAAATACTGTAATAATAGTGTACTCATAACTACTAAAGAAGGATGAGATCAATATCCTTAGTTAAGTGGAAAGATATCTAAGCTATACTAATGGAAAATACAAGACCAAAAAGTAGTATGCATAATCTCAAACCTATTTAAAAAAATTTTAAATATGTACTATAGGTGGTACTATAGGGTGGTATGTATAAAAAATTATAGAAGATGTATATTAAATATTTCCAAATTGTCCAAAAATGTTTTCCTGAGGTCCTAAGGTGCTTCTTTTTTATTGTATTACCACACATACCATAAAATGTATCATTTTAACCATTTTAAAGTATATAATTCAGTGACAGTATGTTCACAATACTGTATAAATATCACCACTATCTAGTTTCTGAACATTATCATCACCCCAAAAGGAAACCCTGTACATAAACTCCTCATTCCTCCCTACCATCAGCCCCTGGCAACCGTTCATCTGCTCTGTATCTATGAATTTACCTATACTGGAAATTTCATATAAATGGAATCACATAATACGTGGCCTTGTGTATCTGACTTCTTCACTTAGCATAGTGTTTTCAAGGTTCATTCATGTTTAGCTTGTATCAGAACTTCATTCTTTTCTATGGCTGAGTAATATTCCACTGTATGGATATACCACATTTGTTTATCCATACATCAGTTCATGGACATTTGGGTTGTTTCTACCTTTTGGCTATTGTAAGTAGCACAGCTGTGGACATTAATGTACAAGTTTTATTTCAACACTTGTTTTCAATTCTTTGGGATATATACCTAGGAGTGGAACTGCTAGGCTATATGGTAATTATATATTTAATTAATTGATGAAAAGACAAATGTTTTCAAAGCAGCTACACTATTTTATATACCCACCACTAATGTGCGCGGATCCCAGTTTCTCCACATTCTTGCCAACATCTGTTACTTAATTATTTTTTATTATAGCCATTCTTATGTGCTTTTGATTTGCATTTCCCTAATAACTGATGATGTTGAGCATCTTTTTATGTGTTGCTGTCCATTTGTGTATCTTCTTTGGAGAAATGTCTATTCAAGTCCTTTGCCTATTTTTAACTGGGTTGTCTTTCTGTTGTTGAGTTGTAAGAGTTATTTACTCACATTCTGGATATTATACCCTTATCAGATATATGACTTGTAAATATTTTTTCCGACTGTGTACACTATTCTTTCACTTTCTTGACAATGTCCTTTGATGCACCAAATTTTTAGTTTTAATGAAGTCCAATTTATCTTTTTCTTTTGTTGTTTGTGCTTTTGATGTCATATCTAAGACTTTATTGCCAAATACAAGGTCATGAAGATTTGCCCCTTTTTCTGAGTTTTTTGGTCTTAGCACTTATATTTAGGCCTTTGATCCATTTTGAGTTAATTTCTGCATTTGGTGTAAGGTAGGGATTCAACTTCATTATTTTGCATATGGATATCCAGTTGTCCTAGCATCATTTGAAGAGACTATTCTTTCTCCCATTGAATGGTCTTGCCACCCTTCTTGAAAATCAGTTGGCCATAGATGTATGACTGACTTTCAGTATTCCATTGGTCTATATGTCTGTCCTTATTACCACATCACACTGGCATAAACTGATTATTGTAGCTTTGCAGTAAGCTTTTTGTAGGTTTTTGAAATCTGGAAGTGTGAGACCTCCAACTTTGTTTTTTTCCCTGAGGATTGTTTTGGCTATTTGGGATTCCTTGTATTTCCATGTGAATTTGAAGATCAACTTTTCTATTTCTGCAAAAAAAGCCATTGAAATTTTGATAGGGTATAGTGTTTTTATAACCAGGAAAAAACTTGGAAAAAACTTTTTTGTTTTTTCTTAGAGGAAGAATTGGGTGGGTGGGATTAGTCTATTGCAAGTATCCAAATGAGAGATGTGTAGGGCCTGAATTGGGCTGAGATAGTGGTGGGGGAAAGGAGAGGACCAATGTGAGAGGCTAATTTGGGGATGGAATTTGAGGACAGTGGCTCAGATGGAGGAGAAGTATCTGGTATGACACCAGGGTTGGAAGGAAAACATCCCTTCTAATATTCTCCTTGGCTTTCTTTTCTTTCCCGGCCCCCACACACATATTCAAGTCCCAACTCCTTGGCTTTCTAATTGCCTGCTCAGCTGATATACTTAAATATCTACAACCTTATGTGTAGAGAAATGTTAAAAATCATTGCTTTGTGCACTTGAAAAGAGTGAATATCATGTTATGTGAATTATATTTCAGTAGCATAATAGCTCATGTAATGTTTCATTGAGACTTGCCATAGAAGCACATCGTCTGGTTTTACGTTTCCCCATCTGCACATCAACAAAGGTGGGCTATGAGCTGGGTCATTAGTGCTGTTTTAACTCTCTGGGCACGTGATGGAACTGCACTGCCTGGACCCTTCCAAAGTTAGGTGGGGCCATACAATTTCCTTTGGCTAATATAATTAGACACTTTCAGAGCACATGTGTGATTTGCAACCTTGTGTTCCCACTGCTATGGCAGTCAGGACAGCCTGCTTGTAGGTGAAGCGTGAGTGACTATAATGAGCTGAGCCCCTGTGTGCCCACATTAGACACAGCATAAATGAAAAATACCTGCCGGGCGCGGTGGCTCACGCCTGTAATCCTAGCACTCTGGGAGGCCGAGGTGGGCGGATCGTTTGAGCTCAGGAGTTCAAGACCAGCCTGAGCAAGAGCGAGACCCCATCTCTACTAAAAAAAAAAAAAAAAATAGAAAGAAATTATATGGACAGCTAAAAAATATATATATATAGAAAAAATTAGCCGGGCATGGTGGTGCATGCCTGTAGTCCCAGCTACTCGGGAGGCTGAGACAGGAGGATCGCTTGAGCCTAGGAGTTTGAGGTTGCTGTGAGCTAGGCTGACGCCACGGCACTCACTCTAGCCTGGGCAACAGAGTGAGACTCTGTCTCAAAAAAAAAAAAAAAAAAAAAAATACCTGACATTTGGGAGTTGTTTGTTGCTGTTGTATAACTTAGCCTATCTTGATAGATACAGAATGAAAGTGCACTTCAGGGTCAAGTTACCATGAAGAGGTCACAGAGCCTAAGTGAGGGGACTGAGAGGAGAGCCAGTGAAGAGCATTTCAGAGGGTTCTATCTATAAGACATTTTTGCCCTCAGCATGAATGTACATAGAATTCTATTCTGGTGTGATTATATCAGTTTGACATCACATGTATTCACTTCCATTCATAGTTACTGGTAACCACATGAGAAATTCAAATGTGTGTTATTGTTTTCTTCTAGGAAAGAAGGGACACTGCTTGGTAAAGGGCATAACCATGTACAACAAAGCTGTATGGTCTCCTGAGCCCTGCACTACCTGCCTCTGCTCAGATGGAAGAGTGCTTTGTGATGAAACCATGTGCCACCCCCAGACATGCCCGCAAACAGTCATACCAGAAGGGGAATGCTGCCCAGTCTGCTCTGACACTGGTATAGAGATTTAGCTAAGACAAAATATCACATGTGATATAATCTTTAACTTCCATTTGTTTTTATTTTGTTACTAACTTAAGCTTAAAATTATGATAAACTAGTCATCCAGGTATTTAAAATATTGGTACAATGGCTGATAAACATAGAAAATATCTGGGAAAGTGTATGGTAGGGAATAGAAATAATAGATGGTGGCTTTATAGTTCTAGGACTATCAGACTGAGTAAACTTGAACCAGATTACATTCCATGTTTGTCTCTCAGCTTTAGAGATATGGTAATAGAATTTCTACAACTAACAGATTCTGAGTTCTTATAAGTTAAGGGCTCTACTTTGGTCTCTCTATATATTATCTCACTTAATCCAACTCAACATGGGTATAGCTATCATCTCAAAGTCAGGGTGAACAAAGCAGTAGTGATTTGCATCTAGAAAAACAAAATCCCAACCCTCCTGGCTGTTCCCAACCACTCAAAGGCAGCACAGGAACCTACATCCTTGCTTGGGTAATCCCAGGGAAATACAGGAGCCTGGCCTGGAGTGTGATTTTCTCCTGTGGCCCTTCTATGCACAGGAGGTCACAACATGGGTTTTATTGGCTGCTCACTGACCCCTTTTCCAATGAGGCTCATATCTGACTGAGTGGAGGACCCTTGGGAAGGAGGCCTGTGTCTCTTCCAAGAAAAGCCTAACCATTGCCTTATGAAAATAACGAATACTTGTTAAAATAATTTGGTGGGAAGGGTAAGGGACATTTTCTCTTGTCTATAACCAAGGTAGAATGCTCCCATGCACACAGATGATTACAGGGTAGGTGTCTACAAGTTTCCTGCCAGGAAAAAATTTAGAATATTTAGAAATTGTATTTTGCTTTACACTGCCAATTATTTCACTAAAGCATTATGCTTATTAAAAAATGTTAGAAAATAAAAATATTTAATGAAAGTGATTTCTTGGAGTGAAATACAAGGTTTATAAGGCAAGATTTAGAAATTCTCATTTTTCAAATGACTTGGAATATTCTTGAAATGTTGTAGTTATTTTGGAAGAATAAACTTGGAAATACAGGAAGGATTTTAAATGTTTCAATATGATTGCTTTAGTTTCCTTCTATTAATTTTTTCCTATTCTCCTTCTGCATGCTTTGCTGGAGATGTGAAAAAAATAACCCACAGACTTTATAATATATACTGAACTGATATCTCAAGTAATTTCTTCAAATAATTATATTTTCTGAGTTCTTTTTGGGGGTAGTTATATATAGTATTAAATATTATACAGTATTAAATATATATAGTATTAAATGAAAGTAGAGATATGATTATATAAATTTATAAATTTTGATGGCAGAAAATCTATGCACGTGCACTCATTTCTCCCTAGAACTCTTTACTCAGAGGGTGAATCTGAATCTAATGTTTGTCATGTCTTCCCCACTTTCTGCCAAAGATATAACAGCTAAATATAAATGTAGATTAACATTTTACTATTATCTATTGTACTCTCACCATCATGGAAGGATAAACAGCACTCCTGTGCATATGTCTAAGTTAAAGCAATATCACTTAAGTCCAGAACATCATCTGTAAGTCTTAGGCAGTAAAAATGATTTAAGTAGAGAGTGTGAAGGAAAAAGGAAAAGAAATTTCTCTCTATAATTCTGAATTTCAGAGAATACTGTTAGGCCATGGAGCTGAAAGAAAACCAGACAAAAATAATAATAAATTTATTAACAAAAGGAGGTTTCACTACAATTAGCAAGTAAAATATTTATCTGTTATACTTTTTCTTATGTCTGATGACAGTTTATAAGCTCTTACATTATCCATAGCTTCAATTAACAGAACAGTATCTATTATAAAGGTATCACATCTGATTACATCACAATCTCACAACAGGATTGCTTACCATTTTGCATTATATGGCAATATTATTCCCTCTTTAGTCACCAGGTAGCATGATATTTTAGCAAAATAAGTATAGAGTTATTTAACAGAAAAATTAATATTAAGACTCATAGGCAAAAAGAAATTGTCTAAAACAGATCTTACAAAATAGAAATAAAGTTACTACCAAAACTTTTCGAGGACAGGCATGGTGGCTCATGCCTGTAATCCCAGCTACTCAGGAGGCTGAGGTGGGAGGACAGTTGAGCCTAGGAGTTCAAGGTTACCGTGAGCTATGAATGAGCCACTGCCCTGCAGCCTGGACAGTAGAGTGAGACCCTGTCTCTAAAAACAAAAAAACAAACAAACCAAACCTTTATAAGCAAAAATGTAAAGATGCATTTCATCTTTAAATTGAACTCAAATACTTGGAGGGAATAATATTTACTAATCTCATTTTCATTGATTTTTCCTTTTATTAATATCATCAACTTGTCTCTGCTACCTTCTGCTTGTGTGGTCTTAAGTCTCCTATTCTCTACTCAGTGGTATAACATTAAATGACAGAACTGAATTTTCTGGTGATTCTTCAGAACAAAGAGAACCTACCAATTTACTTCATAAGCAGCTGCCACCTCGTCAGGTGGAAATGGACCAAGTATTAAGAAAAGAAGCACTTCAATCTGAGGAGGATGAAGAAGAAATTAAAGAAGATACAGAGCAAAAGAAAGATTCCCCTGGACCTAGAGATCGGGGGAAACTTCACAATGAGGGGGATAGCCAAGGAGGAAAGAGAAGGCAGAGGCCTGGAGAGGAGGAGAGGCTGGTGTATCAACGACGACACAAAGGAAGGGAAGAGGAAGAGGAGGATGAGAAGGAACAGGAGGAAGACGAGGAGGAAGGAGAGGAGGAGGAGGAGGAGGAGGAGGAGGACCCTGTAAGAGGAGATGTGTTTCGAGTGCCCTCTCCATTCCCAGTTCCTGTTCCCCCCAGGTGCACACTTCGCCTGCCAAGTGGTTGCTCTCTGTCCTACAGGACCATCAGCTGCATCAATGTTGTCTTCACCCAGATACCACCACTGACAGCTCCAGAGATAACAAGTCTGGAGCTCGTTGGTAAGAAATGTTGAATTCTGCTTTACTTTGTGCTTTAAAAGTAAATGACTCTTGGCTGAGCGGGGGAGGATTGCTTGAACTTAGGAATTCGAGACCAGCCTGAGCAAGAGTGAGACTCTGTCTCTACTAAAAACAGAAAAAATTAGCCAGGCATAGTGGCGCACACCTGTAGTCCCAGCTACTCGGGAGGCTGAGGCAGGAGGATCACTTGAGCCCAGGAGTTTGAGGTTCCAGTGAGCTATGATGACGCCACAGTACTGTAGCCAGGGTGACAGAGCAACACTCTGTCTCGAAAAAGGAAAAAAAAAAAAAAGGTAAATGATTCTCATTGCTCTAGGAATATTGTATTTTAATTTCATAATGAAAACTGACCCTGAATAGACTAATTTCATAATCTTCAAACATATAAACTTTGCAGAAGAGATAGGTGTTTACTGCAGAAGCATAGTTAAGTATAAAGCAAACTTCTCCACATCAAATGATTTCCCACTGACTTCTTTTAAAGTCAACTTTAATGAGGTATAACATATATAGTAAAACTTATCTTTAGTGTATAGTTCTATGAGTTTTAACAAATGCTTTCAGTCATGTAACCACCACCACAATCAAGATGTAGAACATTTCCATTACCCCTCAAAATTCCTTACATCTCTCCCTCCTCCTGGCCCTGGCTCACCACAGAAAACTGATCTGTTTTCTGTTCCTATAACTTGGCCCTTTCCAGAATGTCATGTAAATGGAATCATACAGATTATAAACTTTTCAAACAGGCTTCTAATGCTTTTAGCAGCCATTCATTTTGTTTTGCAGTTCATCCCTCTTTATCACTGAGTAGTGTTCCATTGTGTGGATGGGCCACAGTTACTAACGGAAGGTCATCTGGCTTGTTTATAGTTTGGGGCCATCATGTATAAAGTTTCTATAACAACCACATACAGATGTTTGCATAAACCTAAGTCTTTTTTATTTTTTTGAGACAGAGTCTCAGTCTGTTGCCTGGGCTAGAGTGAGTGCCGCGGTGTCAGCCTAGCTCACAGCAACCTCAAACTCCTGGGCTCAAGCGATCCTTCTGCCTCAGCCTTCCTAGTAGCTGGGACTACAGGCATGCACCACCATGCCCAGCTAATTTTCTTTTTCTATATATATTTTTAGTTGTCCATATAATTTCTTTCTATTTTTAGTAGAGACAGGGTCTCGCTCTTGCTCAGGCTAGTCTCAAACTCCTGACCTGGAGCGATTCTCCCGCCTCGGCCTCCCAGAGTGCTAGGATTACAGGCGAAACCTAAGTCTTTGTTTCTCTAGGGTAATGCCCAGCAGTGGGGACTGCTAAGTGATATAATAAACACATGGTTAACTTTATATGAAACTGTCTAACAGTTCTCTAAGGTGGCACCTTTCCCACTAGCAATGTCAGAGACTTCCTGCCACTCTACAGCCTGCCAGTGCTTGGTACTGTCGGTTGTTTTTCCACCTCATTTTAGGCACTCTAGTAGGAACGTGGTAGTCCAGACCTTTTGCCCATGTTTCTATAGGGCCACTTGAGAGTGTTCTGAGTGGAGGAATAGTAGGAGCAGGTGTGAGAGAGGCTGGCCGGTGGGGACATGCCTGAGTGCTGGGAGCAGGAGGGGCATTCTTATGAGTGATGAGGCCCATGCCAGAGGTGGCCCTGGAGATGCAGGGGTGAGAGGACCTGAAACGGTCAGCACATTTATGCAGGGATGGCCATTTGCAACAGAACATTGCCAGTGTCAACTATACTAGAAGCTTCCATGGCCTCCCTGATGTAGGATTTCATCCCACTTTCACATGATCATCTAAGGAATTCCCCTCATGCCCAGCAAGGACCCCTCCTCCCGTGGCCTGCATGCAGCTATGCTCTACCCTAAGAAAAACCAATCTGTTAAAGTTTAAAGTCTTGGAAAGGATGAACAACCCGTGCTGAGCTACAGTGTCTTGGTATTACCAAAGGGTCACCACGTGGCTTTTATAGTACATACAACTTCTGGTAAGCTCGCTTCCTGGGTTTAAAATTATCAACTACTGTACTTAATTAAATGTCAAAATAAAAACTCATAAAATTAAAGCATGTAGGAACCTTTGTAGATTGAAGTAGAGGTATAACATTAGATTTTGGGGAGTCTAGAAGACGATCTCCCCAAGCTTCTTATACAGAGATGGAAACATACTCAGAGGAGGTGTGAGATTTGCTTGAGATTTCCTGGATAAAAATAGCATCATATTTCTAGTCCAGGGAAATGGCTATGAGAAAATATGAAGAATAAAAATCAGTTTCTGTATAACCTTCCATACCTTTGTTATAAATGCATAATGCTACTAGTACTGTCCAACAGACCACATTCTGGTTGTTTTAAGCAGTTTCATCTAAAACATGATATACTAGAGCATGATGAATCCTTAGAAAATTTTGACTATGTTAAACTGCCTAGTCCCAGTCTTATTATCTTTCTGAACATGCATTTGTTACATGACATATATTCTGTCCTTGTTTTGAGTATTGCTTTCTCCTCCAGATAAAGCTCTCTTGATATCTATGCACACATATACATGCACACAAATGCCCGTACCTGTGTGTACGTGTATGTATATGCACATGTGCCTAAAACACAACCGCTGCATGTCCTAGGAAATTCTATCGCCTCCATCCCGGATGAAGCATTTAATGGACTTCCGAATTTGGAAAGGCTTGATCTGAGCAAAAATAATATCACTTCTTCAGGCATAGGTCCAAAAGCATTCAAGGTAAATACATGCTCTGATTTGTACATAACAATCCATTTGGACAGCTTGACTATGACTTACACTGGATGTGGTTGGAGGTGGGGAAGAGAGGAAAAGCAAAATGTTTTTAACTGGTAGTTTTCTTCTAAGAAAGTTTCTTTTCTGATGTCCCTAAACTGCATTCAAGTTGTCTGTTGAATATCATTTACTCTTTTACGTTTTATCTTTGTCCTAAGGGCATCAACAACAGCGTAAGTGACAAAACTGATGTTTTGACTTTATGGAGTAATTTCTCCCCAAGTAACTGAAAACATTTTGAAATCTGGTCTCTTCACACATGAAGCATTTTCTGGAAATAAAGTAGATCTTATCTGGAAGCTCTATTAACATTTTCAGGCCAGCAAGACACTGCCTCCTTATTTTCGTGCAATAGGCAAAATCTGATGGAGGATACTTTGGCAGAAGGGGATCTGGAAAGACAAATAAGCTCAGATGAAAATTAGGGATAGGTTGGGAAATAAGAGGGAAAGAAAGACAGAACAGGAAACAGTGTAGAATAAACTTTTGAAAGATATAGATTTGACTAAAATGTTTTTTTAAAAAGGAGAAGAGAAGGGAGGATTCAAGGAATTTCAGAGAAACAAAGATAGAGGCAAGAGAGGAGGGGTATGTGTGTAAATAAAAACTCATAAATGTGTGCATTTTAAAAGCCATAAATACAACACATAACAATCCCATTTGGTCAAATTGTTATTTCCTCAGACAGTCTTCTGGGTCTTTGGTCCACTCTTCAAACAAATCACTGGCCTCTTATATTCTCAGTTCCTGGTTCTCAAGCGAAGTCTAGGCTGGCAGATAAGAGGGTTAGCATGCACATCATAGACACGGAGTGCTGGCTTCATGCTAGCTATCTTGATAAACAACAGCTAGTATTAGGGAGTACATTTCCTATGTTTGATCAAGAGAAAAACGCTGTAGGAAATTACTTCCTTTTCTTGCTTTAGAATTCCCTGTCCTATTACAAAACCATTGAAATTTGAATATAACTGGAGAAGTGAATCATTCCATGTGCCTTCACAAAAACCTGCCCAACCCCAATTCTGCACTTTTGGTGGTATAGGCATGGTTTGGCCAACAAACATGCAACTACAAATGTGAAAACTCACTTTTCCAGAAAGTCAACTGTTTGGGTACCGTATAGGAATAGCTTGTGATATTTGTAGTTCTTTGTTCTGAAAAATTTACACAATAATTAGTGCTATTTTATGACCTGCTTTCTGGTGTAGATATTAGTGTAGATAAGAAACAGAGGCATAAAAATATGTTAAAAGGATTAAAACTGCTGTCTTGTTAGCATCCATGACAGAGTCAAATTACTGCATGATGTCATGAAATTCCTGTCTATTTCTGTGAAGGTGAAAACCTAAGATCTAGCAAAATACGACTGACCCAGTGGTAGCTTTCTCTCACGTTCTAAAGTTGCAATATAAATACGGGTGAACGGGGATACAAAATCATGAAATGTAGTTCACTGAAAATGCCTGGGAATCAATGCTACTATGAGAATCAATATCTACCTGGCATAGGGAACGTGGGGATTGCCATGTGGCATGGACATTACTGCGTAAGCCTAAGGAAGTGTAGGTTTGTGAGGCTTTTAGTCACTACTTCAAACTGACCATTATATGACATACGTGACTGCACAGTAATTTTAAGACTTGCTTTTTAAGCTTCTGAAGAAGTTAATGCGTCTGAATATGGATGGAAATAATCTGACACAGATTCCATCAGGATTACCATCTATGTTAGAAGAACTTAAAATCAATGATAACAATCTTCAGGCTATGGATGAAGAAAGTTTATCAGGTATCAAATATTTGTGGTCTTTTTATGATATGTGTCCTTATAATTTTTCTTCTGTAGTCATGTGGAAATTTTATTTACAGTATCACCAAATGAACAGTAAAACTTTTTTGGTCATTTTACCTCTTAAGTTGATAAAACTTACTTTAATTATTGACTAGTAAAACCTAAAATGAATTTTATACTGCCTGTTGTCTTATAAAAGTACTTTAACCATAAATAAAACTTTCTTTCAATGATCCCAGGTTCTCATAACAAAACAACACTACTATAAGTCCATAACAGCTAAAGACTTACACTAAATATTCCCCACACTGCCGTGTGTTTGGTGCTCTATAGTGATGTTTTTGTTGGTTCTTAGTCTCCTTTATCACTCTGATGGTCAGTATGCCTCAACCACAATTCTTGCTGCCTCCACACATTTTGCTGTTTTAATTTGTCATATGTTGTAACCTAAAACTAAAACCAAGCATGCGAGAATTATGTATAAAACGTGAATAAATGGGCACTGTTTATAAGGCTGAGATGTTATCTTACAATGAAAGGATATGCAGTTCATGGTTAACTTTGGCTTTCGCAGTTTTGTTCCTGAGAAGACTTGGGCTGATAACTTCTGGTACTTATGTGTCACCAAGCTCCTGCTATATCCACACCCTATGGCATGTGGATGTGAGGCTGCCACTGTGACCTGGCTTTCCAACAGACAGACTTTAGTGATGGTGCTCCATGTCCTGTGCATTTGTTATTGCTGGAATTGGTTCCTCTTATGCTTATTTCTGAACCATGCTAGATAGCTGAGTTTGTCATGTCGTGACACTGTATAGAAGAGGCTTTATCATATTTCACTTTACAGAAATTCTAGCTAATGTCTTTGATTAGATTGTGTGCTCCTTTAAGACAAAGACTACCTAATTTTTCTTTTTACCTTCCCAATAGTCTAGCATAGCTCTTGAGGTATAGTACTCAATATTTCTGTTTACTTGATTTGAAACATATTTATTATGTAAACGTTGATAAATCCAGCCTTTAGAGGAATAAAACAATCCAGTGATTTCTTTTAGTTCCCAAAAAGCTTCATAGGAATGAAACACTTTTGGTGATGAGAAAAGAAAAATAGTGAGAATTGCCAAATCTGAGGATTACATAGTTATGGGAATATTTTCCAGATGGATTGGAAAACACACAGAAAAACATTAACAAACACAAATTTTGATGGGGTTTGCCATATGGAAAAGACATTAGAAAATTCAATTTCTAACTGCTGGGTTCAACAGAGACCAAAGGGAACACTTAATTTAGAATAAGTTATTAACAGGCTATGTATGAACTATAAGTAAGTCACATTTCTAGCTGTGTTATCAAAATGATACATTATAAAACATAAACTCCTAATTGTGAAGGTTCTCTCACATATCCCTGAAACTGCTTCTTGGCACACTCTTCTCCCTCGTGCACAAATCCTTCTATATTCCCAGAGTGTTGACGTATAGTCTAGGGTGAACTGGCTGCCTGCCCTCCAGTCTGCATGGTCTGAGCACTGGCCCCAGGCAGGTAGCCAGTGAAAAGGCTTTCTGTTCTCCAGCCTAGAAAGCCCCCTGCACTCCCTCAGGTGCTGAGTTCTTAGTGCTGCTGTAGTGCTGGCCGCCGCAGGTGCTAGATTCTTAGTGCTGCTACGGTGCTGACCCCTGGGGTGCTGGGTTCCTCCCTGTCTGGGGCAGCTCCTGGGAGTCCTGGTGCTGTGGGTGGTCAGGCTGGCAGTGAGCAGTGCCATGAGGCCGCCTTCCTTCAGTGTGGAAGCCCCCGGCTTGACCATCAGTGGCCTGCTGCTCTCCTGTTATCTCTCTTGGGGCTGCTTTTCACTCATGACCTTTCAGATTACAGTTCCAGAGAAGAAGGAGGGCACTCCAGGAAGAGAAAACAGCACAAAAATGTAAAGAAATGAGATAATTTTGGATGTTGTGGCAGCTGCAGGCAGGCATGGTGAAGGGTGAAGGGCACATGAGGGGCTGCATAGGCACGCCACACTGAGGTGTGGGGAGTTTACCTAGAGGAGGTACAGAGTCTACTTTAGATGTGCACATGTGCTACGGAGAAAGGGAAGGTCTTACAATTGAAGGGACAGATGTGAAAAGTAGAGGGAGGGATAGTAGGAGAAAACTGGACATGTTTCCAAAGCATTCCTGTCGTCACTAATGACTGAAGCAACCAAACCCAGGAGCACTGCAGCCACTCTGGCAGTGACTATGTGTTGCTACCTGTTAGGAACACAGAGGCACCTGCCACATCCATTACCTGTCATCATGCATACCCAGCATTCAAGACTTCCTGTTTTCTGCTCATGAATCCTTTCAACATCTATCTCAAGTATCACCTACAAGAAATGTTCTCCAGCTCCATCCTATTTCCTACACCAGAGAATATCTGAAAGGAATACATGAATGCCTTGAAATTGTACTGTTTCTCTCTCTCTCCCTCTTGGTCATGTAATGACCATTAGCCCACCTCTGTTACCTCTTTTTCAATGGAAAACTTCTACTACATTTCAAAACCTTACCTACGTACTAGAGAAGTATGCTGGATTCTCAGTACCTTTAGTTTTGGAAATGAAAGAGAATATGAGGAAATTTAACCACTTATCATGGTTTACTGGCTGACCTTGTTACTTCCTGTTGCGCAGGCCTTCCACCGATCCTAAACACCACCACCAGATTAATCTTTCTAAATTGTGGCTCTTGTCCTGCCATCCCCTGCCCTATTCCTCGCCCTATAGAGAATGAGAGCTAGACCTTGTTGTCCAGAGCACAAACACTCTCCTGGTGTACTTTTCCTGGTCACCAACTTTCACTCCAGGCCTAGTCTCCTCACCTGCTGAGCACACCCACATGGGTCCTTTACCTATGTGTGCTTACCTGGCTGGTTCAGTCTGGAAGTAACTCCTATTTCATTTGAACCTTTCTATTCTTAGGAGCCCAGCACTTTCATACTACTCAAGTCTACACTGCTTTTTCTTCTTTTAATCTTCCAGCATTTATTGTCTCTACTCCTGATGCAACTGTCTTTGCTATTGCCTAAGAGCAGGACTGAGTCCCACCATGGCATTTGGTGCAATACCCATGAAGGGAGTTGAATAGAAAAACATCCCCTAATCTGGGAATCTTGGCCACACCCTGAACCTCTGACTCAAGATGCCTCTGGGTATTATCATTGCTGAGCTGTCCATTTTCCAGCACTGAGCTTCCATTTGACCTGGATCATACCACTCCTGAGGCCAGTAGAAACAAAGCAGAAAAATTGTTTTGTACAAAGGCCTTTCTTGGTAGCTCAATTTGAACACATGGAGAATTTCTGATCATCTTTCTTTCAAAGCTTCCATTTGGCTGCACTCTGTGCCAATAAGTGAATAACTATGATGAGAATTCACTGCTCTGCTTTATTTCTGACTCCCTTGTTCAGAGATTGAAGGCCTGCCAGGGAAAGAGTGTTCCTTTCTGTGTCCTGGAAAAAGAAATTACTCGTTGCATTAAACTTCCACTCAACCCATTGCCTATTGTGCTGCCACTTCATATATACATGTCTTTGCAATGCTTCCAATGACCTTCCACAACTTTCTACTTCTTGTCCACCTGAATTCCAAATCCCTGCACATTCATCATGGCCTCTGTGGGGACTTCCCTGACTCTTTTCCCTATCTTCCCCCTCCTCCCCCTCCTCTCCCTTGCTTTTGTTCCTTACACATATTTTTTGCCATGTAGCATTTCAATGATTTCTTTTGGGGTCTGCCTCTTCACTGTTCCATGCAAGTCCTAGATAAATTGAGCATCTGGGATGTGCAAAATATTTGGGAAAAAGTTCTACAGGGAGATACGAAGATAAAGAAACTATAACATCTGCCCTCCAAATAAATAGGACATTTCACATGACACTTTGAAAGGCTACAGAAATTGCATGGTTTTTCAATTATCTTAATATTCTGGTAATTTTATTTTTTATAGACTTAAATCAATTGGTCACCTTAGAATTGGAAGGAAACAATCTCAGTGAAGTCAATGTCAATCCTTTAGCTTTCAAACCTTTGAAGAACCTATCCTACTTGCGTCTGGGAAAAAATAAATTTAGAATTATACCACAGGGTCTTCCTGCTTCTATTGAGGTAACAATATCTTTTTTTAAATGTTTTAAATGTATTATATTTTAAATATAATATACTATAACAAAACAAACAATATATCTTAAAAGACTATTATGATGTATTAAACTCAGCAAAATTTTGGTGAGGTATACAGAATTTACTATAATCTACAAAATTATGAATCAAAATTATAATTACTAGTAGAGATCCCTGATAAAATGAAAAAAGGTACTGCTGACAGCTCTTGTGGGGAATGGGGGAGAGGAACTGGGAATTTAAACAGAAACCACAACTTCCACAAGGTACTCTGACTTGCAAGACAGTTTAAAACTGTCCCAAACCAGAACTGTAAAGCTCATCACAGACTAAGCTCAAATTCTATTAATACCAGTGTGTCCACAGTCACAAATTCCTGGTAAAACCACAGACACTGTGACCTAATAGTAAGTCTGCATGGACGCAAGTGTTGTACAGAGAAGGCCTCAGACCGAGTAACTGCAGCTTACAAATTTTGACCAATTCCTACAAAAATTGTTCTGTGACAAACTCCACACTCAAAGTCCCACCCTTATTTCATTTTCCTCTAGAGATAACCCATGGTCCCCCAGGTGTGTGGTCTCCTTGCTACAGGGTATGGTCCTGGGGGTCTTTATCAATACCCCTCAGTTCCTGCATTAAGAATACTGAGGTCCAGAGAGTCTATAATTACTGGCAGACCCAGCTGTTTTCCTAATCTGAGCTCTGTTTAGCCTATACCACACGATCAGCCAGCCAGAAGTCAGGATGGAGCCTCCCCTTGCTGTGGCCCCAGTGAGCCAGAAAAGAGGGTTATCTATCATGATCTTATGCTGCTGTCCTGGCAACCACCCTCCCTCTTATTTCCAGATTAAGAAACAGCTACATAACATTTGCATTTATCAGTACCTGGCTTTACATCATAATCACCTGGGTTCTTAGGAAATACAGACTCCAGGGCCTATCCCAGACATGCTAAGTCAGATTCCTTAGAGGGCAAGGCCAGAAATTTATAATTTTTAAAAAAAAAATAAAAAATTTTGTAGATAATGAACATACATGGTAAAACACATATGGACACAACTTGGATAATACAGAAGAGCAATGTGCACCAGCCCATGCCTAAACTTCCCATCCTGGCTTCTTTCCCTCCAAAAGAACCTGCTCCCACCACTGTGGGAAGCACTGGGCACACAGTGCACAGCACATGCTGTAAATCCTTCTCAAGTCCCTGCTGCACCCCTGACTCACTTAACCACACATCTTCAAGACTGTTTCACGTCATTCTTTCCTACAGCTGCAGAGTTTTCAATGTATGGACAGGTGTGCCAGGATTTATTTAACTAGTCTCTTACTGGGGTACATTTAGGTTGGAATTTATACTTTAAAAAAAGCTTTTGAGGTGATTCTAATATACAACCTAGTTTGGGATCACTGATCTCGCTCACTTCCTAAATATATATTAATGTAAAAGCAAAAAACTGAAAATTGCTTTACCCATTTCTAACAAAATTAAGTGACAAAGAGGGGGAAATTATAAGTGGATAGAAAGTTGCACTAAAGATACATGCAAATTCTAGTTCTGAATTCCAGGAAAAGAACAAGGAGAGTATTATGATTCAGATGCTTCAGTGAAAAACTCCTTCTAATGGCAACTAAATTCAACTCAAAGGAGGCTAGCTGTTAAAAGCTTATGAACAGTTCCAGCAAACTTCGCCCTGGTCTTAAATTAAGGCTATTCATTTTAACCAAATTAATTATAATACAAGCAAGTCTAAAAACGTGAGCCTAAAAAAACTTAGACCACATGGAATAGTGGAAAGTAGGCTGCCCTGGAGCTGGAGGCTTGGCTAGGATGAGCCCCTCTCAGCATCAGCCACGTAACCTCGGGTGAGCCTCCCCGTCTCTCCAGGCCTGGGTTCCTCCGCTGGTAAGTGGGGATAATAATTTCTACCTACTTTCCAGAATTTTGAAGCCCAAATGAGATAATTTATGTGAATAAGTTTTGTAAATTAGAAGCCTTTCTACAATGATGGTATGCTATATCTTGCAACACATTAAGGCTAAAAAAAAATAAGTAAAATTCATTTAATTCCATAACCATGACAGATATTACATTTTATTAATTGGTTATAAAATTGACAACCTAGAAGTATGAACTCACTTGAAAGAGCATTAAAAGACTTTAGATAGTACTAATGAGAATAGTCTATGTTGTTACACCATTTGTCTCTATGAAACTGAATATATTAGTATTTATCAACTAACACAAAAGAAAGAAAAATAATAGTCTTTTCTCTTATTATAGGAATTATACCTAGAAAATAACCAAATTGAAGAAATAACTGAAATCTGTTTCAATCATACCAGAAAGATCAATGTCATTGTACTACGTTATAATAAAATTGAAGAAAACAGGATTGCTCCTTTAGCCTGGATAAATCAAGAGTAAGTATATGCTACAATTTAACTTCATTGGACTATTCTTCCTTTTGCTATTATTAAAGAAAATGTGGAAAATGGGGGTGGGACAAGTCAGCGAGGTGATGACACCAAAAGGCTGGGAGATAGCATCCTTTCTCAGTGAACCCTAGCCCCACCCCCAAACTCAACTACTCCATGCAGTTACCAAACTGTTTATTACATGAATGGTGTTAGAATTACTTCAGTTACTATAGCTGCTACCACCATACCCCACCCCACCATGTGCCAGGTGTTAGAATTACTTCAGTTACTATAGCTGCTACCACCATACCCCGCCCCACCATGTGCCAAGTGCTGAGCTAGCTAGAACTGAGCCCCGCCCACCTGACCCTGAGATCTGATCGCAACAGTCAAGTGCCACTCTAGCTCTGTCTACCCCACAGGCTGTCAGGAGGTTTAAACGAGATAATGCCCTGCACACAGTGCGGAAGAAATTGGCCATACTCCTCCTCATCATCATCATTAGGTAGAAACACAAGGCTCTAAAGCCCAGGCCTGTGCTCCTACCCCACACTACCACATTTTCCCCAAACTATTTTACTTCAAGTCTTACCAAGTAGACTAAAGAATGCTCGATCTGATAGTGAAGGCAGAAAGTAGACTCCATCTTCCTGGATAGGCATCAGTAGCCTCTGGCTGCAGCCCACAGTGAAGAGGGAGGAGGTCAGAGACGAGCCCTAGTGGCAAGTCCAGCAGCCAACCTGGATCTGGGGTTGTGTGTCCTGGGAACTATGTTCCTTAGAAGAAGGGCAGAGAGACCAAATGGGCTAAGCAGCATATGGGACTGAAAGTGGGACTGAGTCCCCTGTGGGTAGAGGAGAGTCTTCATCAGGCTAAAGGAGGGGGTGGGGCAGAAGCCCTAGGAGATTCAACCGAGGCTGCTGAAACAAGCCAGGGAGTTTATCATGTTTGCCAGATCTTCTGGCCAATTAACAATATTTTCTAGATCCTTCAGGCTCACCCCAAGCCCCAGAGATCATAGAATCAAATGTGCAATGAAAATGTGGGGGTGGGGGAACCAAAACAAGCGTAAAAAAAAAAAAAGCCAAACTTCCTTGATGCAATCAGAGACAACTTTAGGGACAGGCGGTTTGATGTAGGTTGGGACTCCTAGATTTCATTTCTGATTCAACACATCTGCCTTAGAGATATATTAGTCTTTGGTGCATCCCTCTAATGGACTCATGTAGCTGGGAGGCAGTATGGTATACTGGTAAGAACATGAGTGTCGGAGCCAGACAGACTCAGGCCAGTTACACCTGAAAAAACTTGGATTTAGAATCCTCACTACAAACCGGGTACTTGTAGGACAATGAACCAGCATCAAAACTGGCCTTGTCAAAATTTAGAGCTGACAGTCACTATCCTGATGATCCTTACCCTGCTCATTTTCTTCTTCACTGCAGAAATCTAGAATCCATCGACCTCTCCTACAATAAGCTGTATCATGTCCCCTCCTATCTACCCAAGTCCTTGCTGCATCTCGTGCTCATTGGGAACCAGATCGATAGGATCCCTGGCTATGTGTTTGGCCATATGAAGCCAGGCCTGGAATACCTGTACCTATCATTTAACAAACTTGCTGATGATGGTGTTGACTGTGTCTCATTCTATGGGGCCTATCATTCTCTGAGAGAATTATTTCTGGATCACAATGACTTAAAATCTATACCACCTGGAATACAAGAAATGAAAGCACTACATTTTCTGAGGCTGAACAACAACAAGATACGGTAAATTTTGGCTTTTTCAAGCATCAATTTAAATTGTGGTTGGCAAAATACGTGATTAAACAACTATGACATGATCTCTAGGATTTACTTTAAGGGAAAAAAAGTGCTATTAAACAAGATTGGCCCATGTTAATAATTATTGAAGGTGGGTGACAGGAACATGAGGATTCATTATCATCTTTTTCCTACTCGTATAAATGTTTATAAATGTTTCATGATAAAAAAATTAAATTAGAGTATTATTACATAATACTTAGAACTTTAGAGAGAGGTTCAAATAAGCCTTTGAAGCAATAAAAAGATTATGCTACTACTACTACTTCCATATGTAATTAAAAACAACCTAATCTGGCCGGGCACGGTGGCTTATGCCTGTAATCCTAGCACTCTGGGAGGCCAAGGCGGGAGGATCGCTCAAGGTCAGGAGTTCGAGACCCCGTCTCTACTAAAAATAGAAAGAAATTATCTGGACAACTAAAAATATATATAGAAAAAATTAGCTGGGCATGGTGGCGCATGCCTGTAGTCCCAGCTACTCGGGAGGCTGAGGCAGGAGGATTGCTTAAGCCCAGGAATTTGAGGTTGCTGTGAGCTAGGCTGATGCCACGGCACTCTAGCCAGGGCAACAGAGTGAGACTCTGTCTCAAAAAATAAATAAATAAATAAATAAATAAAATAAAATAAAACAACCTAATCTATGGAGCACAAAATTTAAATATTTGCTAAAATTAAAATTAGATTTTTCTGAAGGCAAAATTCTGAATAAATTTATTGAGACTCAACTTTTCTCATTTTGGGGGATACATTTTTCTGTGTGTGTTCAGTCTACCTACTGAGTCACCACTTCTACCCAGATAGATAGTATGTGTATCTCGAGAATTAATCCATAATACTTTGTTATTACAGTCTTTATCACTGACAATGAGGGAGACAGGAATCTTGTTGTTCTATTCCTGAGGGTCTTTCACCATCTCTAAAATTCCAAACAAACTAAAAGCCTAAAACACAAAACAGAGAAAAGTTTGAGTTTTTAAAAGCTTTGGGGAAGAGGTGGGTGTGGGGAAGGCTTTGTAAGATTCAGTTTCAAAATTCTTGGCAAAAATACTTCATAAGTCATGCTATATGCTTCATATTACATTGCATGAGGAGGCACATAGTTGTCCCACTTTCAGTGATTCTAAAATTTTGATCAGTGGGTTTAGGTGGCTATAGCCCGGTATCTCCCATTACAAACTTACCCCTCGATCATTGAACCAATAGCTTCATACACAGATAATTGTTGTTTGAATCTATTATTTCAATAGCGGTAACAAAATGATGAATTTCTATTTTTGTCATTCTTTCTATACTCATTAGCTGGAATTCCTCTGTAACAAATTTTTGCTCAACAACTAGAGCTGCTTTGTTACTCAGAAAGGCAAGGAAGAAAGCTCAGTTCTTTCCTTTAAACCAGCAATCCCCAACCTTTTTGGCACCAGGGACCGGTTTCATGGAAGACAATTTTTCCAAGGATGGGGTAGGGAGGGTGGGGGTGATGGTTTCCGGATAATTCAAGTGCATTACATTTATTGTACAGTCAAACCTCTCTGCTAATGAAAATCTGTATTTGCAGTCATTTCCCAGTTCTAGCATCACCTCCTTAGCTCCACCTCAGATCAGGGATTAGATTCTCATAAGGAACAGGCAACCTAGATCCCTCCCATTCACAGTTTACACTAGGGTTCCCACTCCTATGAGAATATAATGCTGCTGCTGATCTGACAGGAGGCAGAGTTTATGCAGTGATGCAAGCGGATGGTGAGTGGCTGTAAATACAGATCAAGCTTTGCTTGCTGCTGACGTCTTACCTACTGCTGTGTGGCCTGGTTCCTAACTGGCCACAAACCAGCCTGAGGTTGGGGACCCCAGCTTTAAACCATCAATCAGAGTAAAAAGTTGGAGCCTAAGTGTTTCTGCTTCATTATTTTGTCTGGGTTTCTCTCTTTTTCTAGAGAATCAGTATACACTTATGCTTTTATATGAGCAGTTTCAATGAATTGCAGTCATTATTCTTAAACTGCCCTGTCTTTGGCCAATGACAAAGACATTTGAGCTGGCTCCTGTGTCTGCTGACTTGCTTTTGGGCACACATAGGCCTCAAACTAACTTTCTGCATTCGCAACTGCATGCCTTCCTCCAAAGAGCCTGGCTCCTTTCTTTGGGGAAGAGTATTTAGAAGCCCCAGTCTAGCACAAGACAAGCTCCTTTCAATTATGTTGCTATTGTTTTGAGGCCTTTCAGTGAACTGCCAGGAAATTCTGTATTTTAAAAAGAAAAAAAATGAGTTCTTATTGACATTCCCAATTCAAATTTAATGTCACTGAATATTAATTCCTTTTGTTTTAAACTTGTTTCTCTTACACTGAAAATCTAGGTTCCCAACAATATTAACCCCACTTTAATTATCTTATAATATGTAAATAATAGTTTTAAAATGATAATATGATTACTAACAAAAGCTTTGAATTAAGTTTAGGACTTTTTTGGGTAGCTCTATTTGACTTTAGAATATGTTCCACTGAGAATGTATAGCTGAAATACAGTGGTTTTCTCTGTAACAATATGTTAACAACTTAATATTCAGATAATAAGGTCTTTAGTTTGTTTAGAGGTTTTATGAATTGCTTTTTTATTTTTGAACTAATATTATTTTTGACCGTGTTAAACATTTATATGATTCCAAAGTTAAAACTATGTAACAAAATATATTGAGAAATCTTGCTTTTATGTTTTCCCTTGTACTCAATTCAATCCTTCCAGATAGGTTAAGTTTTTTATTAATATCTAGTTTATCCTTCTAGTATTTTTGCAAATGTAAGCATATATACATATACATATTACCCCATCCCTACCCACAATTATTACACAAAAGGAGGATTCTCTTTCTTCATATACCTTAGTCCATTTGTGTTGTGCTAAAGGAATACCTGAGGTTGGGTGATTTATAAGGAAAAGAGGTTTATTTGGTTCATGGTTCTGCAGGCACCAGGATCTGTTTCTGGTGAAGGCCTCAGGCTGCTTTTACTCATGGTAGAAGGTGAAGGGTGGGGGTGCGTGGTGGTGTTGGGGGAGAGAAAGTGCCAGGCTCTTTTGGAACAACCAGCTCTCCCTGGAACTAATAGAGTGAGAATTTACTCACTGTCCCTCACCCCACCAAGTGAGAGCCCCCATGACCCAAACCCCCATGACCTAAACAAGACTTCCTATTAGGCTCCACCTTCAACATCAGGGATCACATTTCAACATGAGATTTGGAAGGGTCAAACAAACCAAACTATAGAACTAAATATGTACGTATGTGTGTATGTATGTACGTATGTGTATAGAGTGTGTATTTTTTCTGCTCTTTGCTTTGTAAAATTATCAGTATATCCTGTATATCACTCCATATCAGTATGTAGAAAATTTCCCCATTCCTTTTTACAGTTGAATATTATATGGATATACCGTATTCAATCAGTTCCTTATTGATAGACATTTGATTGTTTCCATTCTTTTACTAAAATGTATAATTTTGTATAAATGTTTTTTGAGTTTCCAGTTTAACTCTGAGATAGATTCCTAGAAGTGGGATTGCTGAATGAAGGGTAAAATGCATATGTAATTTTGCTAGATATTGCCAAACTCCTCTCAATAGGCATTACATCATTTTTCATTCTCTTTACTGATGTTTGATCCTCTCAGTCTCATCATCAGAACATGTTAATAAGCCTTTGGATTTTGGGTTTTTTTGGCAAATCTAATAAGTGAGAAGTGGTGTGCCAGTAAAGTTTCAATTTGCATTTTTCTTATTATGAATGAAATTGAACATCTTTTCATGCTTACATATCATTTTCATTTATTCTTATGTGAACTAGTTACCAAGATATTTTTATCATTTTTTGCTCTTTTCCCTTTTCTTCTTAGATTTTTGGTAGAACTTTGTATGTTAGCCTTTTATCTGTGATATAAGTTGCAAATACTTTCTCCTTGTTTGTCATTTGTCTTCTAAGTTTACATTTCTTTAAAACCTATAGTCAATTTATAAATCTTTTATTGTTTCTGGTTTTCAAATCACAAATAGGAAGACTTTCCCCACTTGCAGGGTATGACCACACTCCATTCTAGTGGTGTCATTTTTCATATTTAGATCTTTGATGTAGTTGCAATTTATTTTGGTGTAGAATATGATAAAAAGGATCCAACTTTATTTTAAAAACAAAAGAATTTTTTCTTTAACAAATGTACAACTTAACTCCTAAATGAAGGCACATTATTACTTGGACCATGTATGACTTGCATGTCTATTTTTCCCTAGGAATATTCTTCCAGAACAAATTTGCAATGCTGAAGAGGATGGTGAGTCAACTTTGGAACATCTTCATCTTGAAAACAATTATATTAAAACTAGAGAAATACCATCCTACGCATTTTCATGCATAAGATCATATTCAAGTATTGTTCTCAAACCACAAAACATCAAGTAATTCCAAGTTTTCCTTTGTCATTTATAAATTTTAGTCATATATTTGTAGTAGTTACATTTGTCATTAATAAGAGAAACATAATCCTCACGTCATACTCAGTATCATTACACTAGTCAACTTGATTAACCAATCTACAGAACAACCAAAAATATACCTGCAAGGTGTAGTCTTCTAGGATTTTTAGTAAAGGTAAAAAACACTCAGTTTCCCACCTCTAGAAAGAAGCCATCTCATTAGAATAGGATGTTATGCATGCTGAGCTAGACCAGCAGAATCTGGAGCAAAATAAACATGTCCTTTACAATCAACCTGAGTACTGCTATTAGCTGAGAACTCCCTAAGAACCTTTAAAAATTATGTATGTACGGTTCAAGACCAAGAAGCATATGCCAAAAAAAAAAAAAAAAGGTAAACTTTATGAATTAGTGTGGTTTAATTATGTTAAAATAATAATTTATTAATTTTCTGTAAGACTTTATGCTATAATTACTGGTATAAATATACCTAAGTATTGAATTAGCTTTAGTTCCATCTAATAATTACATGTGTAAAAGTAGAACACTATTGTAATGTTAATTTCCTGGTTTTGATAACTGTATTATGATTATGTACATTGTTAACATTAAGGGAAGATGGCAGAAGGGTATACATGAATTCTATACTATTTTTGAAAGTTTTCTGTAATTCTAACTTTTTTAAATATAAAAAACAGTATTTTAAAATCACCTTCATTATTAAGATCAAACATTTTTATGGAAAGCAGTAGAGTTTGCTTAAAATATAAATTCAAACCAGGCACAGTGGCTCACACCTATAATCCTGGCACTTTGAGAGGTCAAGGCAGGAGGATCCTTTGAAGCAAGGAGTTCAAGACCAGCCTGAGCAACACTGAGCAACATAGTGAGACCCTATCTCTATAAAAAATTTAAAAAATTAGCTGGGTGTGGTGGCATACACCTGTAGTCCCAGCTACTCAGGAAGCTGAGGTGGGAGGATCACTTGAATGCAGGAGTTTGAGGCTGCAGTGAGCTAGGATGATGCCACTACACTCCAGCCTGGGTAACAGAGCAAAGCTTTGTTTCTTAAACAAACAAACAAACAAACAAAAAACCCAAAAGTGATTAGTCTTGAAGATAACCTTGTAAAGGTAAATCTAACGCATGAATTTTTGAAAAATTTTGCTCCGTTGGTCATAGTTAGCATCTATCTCCTTTCCCCTAATTTGCTGAAATGTATCTTTTTATTCAGTTTAATTGAACAGAAAGCTTTTAGTGTTTACTATGTATTAGGCCCTATCAAAACTATATATTAAAAATTTTTATAACATGATAATCTTTTATCTTTGTATTGCTAAAATAATTTATAAGACACATATATAAACTATGTTGACTTCTTTGGTTATTCTCAGTTTTAGTGTCTTGAAAAAATACTAGGGTAGGAAACTGGCCCCCTTGGGCAGGTTACTTGCCTTTTTGAGCTTTAGTTATTTAACCTTTTAATAGTTCTCTTACCACCCTAAGAACGTTCTAGCCCCACTTCCTAGGGCTGTTAAGAAAACCAGACAAGAATGTAAAGAATTTTGGAAGGTCTATATGATGAGTGTAGTTATTACTACGACCATTTCGTATAGAGAGGAACAAGCATATTCAACCACAACTGATAATTTCATGGGTGACTTTCAATTTCATGGTTGTGAAAGTTCGGTTTATTCCATTTGAGCTAACGTATTTCTAAGCCCTTGTTTCTAAGCCCCCTTTCTTAATATCTAGGATTCTGAGATTACAACATGAACAAGAATAATAATATGAAGCTAACTGTTAGACTCAAGGGTTAAAGCCTTACAGCAGGTTGTTAAGAACAGAAATAGGAGTTCATGGAATGAAAAGTTGGGATTCATAATCAGTTCAGGAATGTAGGAGCATTACTAATTCAAGTTGGCCAAGGTGAATTTAAGAGACAGGTTGAAAATAAGAAGATGAGGTTATACATCCATTTAACAAGAACTCTGTGCAATACATCTTGCTGTATGGATATAAATGCATTGACATAAATGGTTTAAGGCAATCTAAGCCATAAACAAATTAAGTGTCAAAGGGGACTCAAATTGAAGATGCTTGAGTCAACAGGATTAGCATCTTGGGGTGAAACATAGATGAATACCGAACCATCCCTTCATTCATTTCTTATTCTGACTTTATTCAGTTGCATTTCAGATGCTATTCTAGAGAGAGAGTGAGAGTGACAAATCAGACAAGCTCTCTCCCCTCTAGTAGAGGCAATAAGCAGACAATCAAGTGCTATGCAATCAGGAAAACAGGTAGCAACTCCATGAGCACACTGGGGCTCAAGGGCCACTGGGGAGAATGTGGCCACCCTCAACAGAATGGCATGACAGCAGACCCAGGTCCGTGTGTGTGGAGCAGGCACACTGTGGGCCTGCTGTGCATGTCTCTTCCCAACTATGCATTGGTAGCAGAATCCCTAAGAAGGCTGAAAATCAGAATGACTGATTGAAGCTTTGGTCTTCAGTTGGAAGATGAATTTAATTCAATGGATTTTATAATTTAAAAAATATGTCTAGCATGGACCTTGTTCAGCCTTGAAATTTCATCATGTTCTGGATGGGAAGTTTTAATTCCATTAAAAAAAGTGATAAATATCCTTATAGCAAACTTTCTTCACTATATAACGTACAAAGAGATGTTCTGTTTGGCTTCATAAATATGCTATAATTACTAACACATATGTACAATAAGGCTTAGCCATGGTCTGAAAATATTAATGATGTGTCTAATCTTTGCAAATACACACACACACACACACACACACACAAGGAATGCTAACTATATTTTTAATTTTGAGATTTGTATTATTATAGATAAGAATATTTTTATAAGTACCAAAGAAGTGATTTAGTGAAAGACATATATCACTTGGTAGTATAAGGAAATAATTAAACCAACAACCAAGAAATCTGGAAGCCCATCTTGCTCTTCAATGATTAATTATGCAGTCATTTTACTTCTCTGGGATTCATTTGATTCAACTATAAAATAACAAGTTTGGAACAGATCAGAGGTTTTCAAACATAGCTCATTAGGGGTTTCTTGTCACTGAAGAGGAAGTGAATAGACCTCTCCCTTTAAACAGAGCAGGTTTGCTCTCATCAGAAAGAATTGGCTGCCCCTCCCTTCTTCTTACAACCAGTGGTCTAGGTAATATCTAACTGACATACCAGGTTTTAAAATCCATACAGAACATGCAGCTTTCCCTCCCCATTCCTAGCTCTACCTACACTCCAGAGCACCCAGGCTGGAGAGGCTTGGCCTTAGGAAGAGGCTGCCTGTTTTTCCTTCTGAGCTCTAGTACAATGGGGTGGGATGAGCCCTGGAGCAGACTGCTGACCCTCTGACTGGATCCGCCTTAAACGGCCAGTCAGTGAGCTTCTGTAGGAAGGGGCTCACCAACCTCCCTACAGAGCAGGTGATGACGCTGGGGCTTAGCGAGGGCAGGTGGTACGAGAGAAAGACAAGGAATACATGGCTAAGTCTAGACTTACCCTCCATCTTCTAACTCTGAAGTTGGTGCTCCTCCTGTTGGACCAAGCTGCCTCCCTTAGAGTTTGGATGGAAAACCTGGGGAACCCAACAGTAGTGTGCTGCCCAATAAAAGGTCCAAACCTGGGCAGCTCATGCTCAACATAGGGCATGTGGTGTGGCAGGTGCTGCCAACAGGGGGAAAGAGACACTCAAAACCATTTCTCCTTGAGCTGCCATTGTCAAATGGTTCCATGTACATCTCCTTAGGAGCTATCCTCATTAAGTCAAAGTTAGTGGCTCCTTAAGATGATTGCTTTCATGACAACAAAACGAAACAAAAAAGCCCACCCACATTGTTGCACAGCTGAAAAACTGCAAGTGCAGTGTCCTCTGGTTGGCATGGACACTTCTAGGGGTCATCAGGACAGGATGATTATTCCTATTCACACATAATTATTCCAATAATTGTTTAATAATATGTAGTATAAACCTTTAAATTGACTTGGAAGTGTTAACAAATTATGATAATGCTTGTTTTAAGATTACTTTAGATTTACGACAAATTATAGGTAAATAGCTAAAGGATAAAATCCTTTGTAGCTGGTAGCACACTGTGTTAAGCATAGTGCCGTAGGCTAAAATGGTTTCTCTGAATCGCCAAATTTAGATAAGGAATAACAAAGGATGCCTGTGATATAATTATAGGATAAAATTAACACTACATCATACAACATATAAATATAGTTGAGGAGAAAAGATCGGCAGGTCTGAGCTAGGCCTTGAGAGAGGATGCGAATCAGTTGAGGGAAGAAAATGAAGCAGGCCTGAGGAAAGTAGAGCTTAGGTGTGGACTCACTGGTCGGGAAGAGTCTGGCCTGATTATGGCAGGAAACGAGGCAAGGGGAGGCCCTCTAAAGCCAGGAAGAAGAGACCAGATTTAAAGCAACGAGAAATGCAGTATGCCACTGAAAAACTCTGAAAGGGGTGGGGGGTGTCCCGTGAAAGCAGTGGTTTAAGGATGGAAAAAGAACTACCCATTGCAAAAATCTAGAAACAAAGTGGGAACTTACACAGCACAGATACGACAGACTCCAGCAGGAATTTAGTGAATAGTTGTCTGGCCAGACAAGGAATATGCAGAACAGAAGTGACCAAAGAGGGAATCTTGTGATGCTGCTGAGAAGTTGAGAGAAAGGGCCCATCTGCGAGGAGAATTTGGGGCATCACCATGGGGTTCAGGCAAGATGATGGAGGGGACAGTAAAGATGGGAAGGTTCAGGGGTCAGAGCTGAATGCACAGACAAAGACACATACCTGAGGGGTCCAAGAAGAGAAGGGCATTTGAACCAATCCCTAATGGGGACTGACCCCCAATTTCCAGGGAGGGGTGAAGAAGCCAAGTTCACTGTAATCTATATCTCACTTGAGCCTATGACCTCTCAAGCCAGCTTCCAGGCACAGGATGAGCTGCACCTAACAGCCCAGTTCTTCAGAAAGCTTCCCTCCCAGCACTTGGTGTCTGTGCCACTGTCCTGGGACATATCTGGTATTATTAATTAGGTCTGCATTGATTATCTATCTGGTATTACTAGTTAG
The DNA here is from genome assembly GCF_041146395.1 of Eulemur rufifrons. Taxonomy (NCBI): domain Eukaryota; kingdom Metazoa; phylum Chordata; class Mammalia; order Primates; family Lemuridae; genus Eulemur; species Eulemur rufifrons. The sequence goes on along the minus strand of NC_090989.1, from coordinate 201,270,762 downwards.
GTCCATACTGACTATCTGAAATCATTAGGTATTGATTATGTCTTTGTATATGTGGATGTTACACAGTAGCTGGGTAGAGGGGTGTATCTTGTTTCTCCAAAAAGACTGTAAAACGTAGGAGAACAGAGACAACTAATTTCTTGAGCTCTGTACAAAGTAGGTATTAAAACGGCTCTTGAATAAAGAAAGAGTTCCATCTCATAGATTCCCCAGTCTAAACTGGATTAGCTCATTAGTTATCCAAAGTCGATATTAACACTACTCCTAGATAAAATAGAAAGGTATCTGCAAAATTTAAGGATTTTCAAAGGAAAAATGAGAAATTGAATGGAAAAAGATTTCTATAGGGTCATAAAATTAATAAGGAATCATTTCTGTTATTAATATTTCCTGACATGAACATAAGAAAATACAGAATATATTTTTTAAACGATTAAGTCATGCTTTGACAACTGGTAATACTTAGTAATCAATCTGATTGTTCTGCATACTAACAACATCGACTACGCCTTCAAAGGCCATCATTTAAACATACCATAAATTACTATGTTTCTAAGATGCTGACTTAAAAGAATAAAATACTCAAATTCTGCTGTTTAAGTGAAACCTCAAAGGAAGGGATAAAACCCTTTATGACATCAATTCCACCTCTTTCCCTTTTTAGAAAAAGGACAGAAAGTTTCCTCATAGCAGAAGTATTAACAGACTGACAGATGACTGAACTATTTATCTGTCCAAAGTTGAATGTGAATTCAGGTCCTTCCCAACTTGAAATTCAAAAATATTAAAAGTACCCATGAAAAGAAGTTTCTGGCCAGCTCTAACCTAAAACCAGATGACCCTTGGGGGCCTTAAGCCCTAAAAGTCTGTGAAACATGGAGATTCCTCTCTTGTAGTTAAAAAAAAAAAAAAAAAAAAAAAAAAAAGATATCATGGCTCTGAACTTGAACAGTACTAGCTATGGACCTGACCAAGTTACTTAGACTCTGAGTTCCAGTTTCCCTGTCCACAAAAATCAAGAAACAACATTTGTCTCCCAGGGCAGATGGGAAGATGAAATGAGGTGATGTCCCGTGGAAACGCTGGGCACAGGGTAGACATTCAATAAAGGTGGGTGTCAATGTTTTCATCAATAGACTTCAGGAAACTGGCACACAGGAAGTTATATGACTTGCTCAAGGCTGCCAGGCTTCCTAGTAGGGTGGATATTAATTATTTAAAACTGATTCCTAAGATTGGTATGAAATCCAGTGGAAAAAGGAATGAGACTAGTACATTAGGACAGGGCTGAGCACACATGCTCTGTAAAGTGCCAAAGAGTAAATACTTTGGACTTAGCAGCCAGGGGGGCTCTAGTGGGGACACTGCAGCCATGTCAGCAACTTGGCAAACCAAGGCTCTCCTGAGGAAAGGCGGGGGATTAACAACAAAACCCAAGTTTGACTGCCTTTCTAAGTTGTCACTGTATGCTTATAACCATGGCACAAAAGAGAGTGAACCACAGCGTAGAACTTCCTCGAGCAGGATCTCCAGGCTGAGGGGGTCCAAGAGGGCAAGGAAACTCAGGAACTCAAAAGAAGTCTAAACTACTTCTCATCGTAGTGTTAAAAAAAAATCCTGACCATAGGAGAGAAAATTAAGTTTCATCTGTGTGATTCCTTATAACACCTAAAAAGGGGGGAACCGTATTTAAAACAGCAAGCCAAGCTAGAAAAGTATTTGATCAATAAGCCTGTCCTGTAAATGAATTCCTACTTCAGAAATAACCCCTGAATGAGTCTCCAATGGTAGAGCAAGACAGTCTACACTGGCAAACTCAGGCCTTTCCATTTGTAGTTCACATAGCAAACTTCAGGAAGAGGGTTCCCCTGACAAGTTTGTTCCTTTCCTATAATATTTCATTTCTGGCCCTATCACTATCAGCTCAACTGAACCTAATCCAACAGACCCAGAGGCATCTGCAAAAGATGTTCAGAGAAATGAAAATCTACTACAAACTGTGTAGTCTCGTATTAGTACATGTTTAATTTTATATGTCTTAAGGCTGTAGTCCCCAACCCCTGGGCCACAAACCGGTACCAGTCCACGGCCTGTTAGGAACCGGGCTGCACAGCAGGAGGTGAACAGCAGGTGAGCAAATAAAGCTTCATCTGTATTTACAGATACTCCCCATCCTTCACATCACTGCCTGAGCTTCGCCTCCTGTCATATCCGCAGCAGCATTAGATTCTCATAGAAGTGTGAACCCTACTGTAAACTGCGCATGGGAAGGATCTAGGTTGCACAGTCCTTAAGAGAATCTAATGCCTGATGATCTGAGATGTGGCTGAGGTGGCAATGCGGAGTGGCTGCAAATACAGATTATCATGAGCAGAGAGGTTTGGCTGCACAATAAATGTGCTTGGATCGTCCCGAAACCACCCCTGCCCTGGGGAAAAATTGTCTTCCATGAAACTGGTCCCTGGTGCCAAAAAGGTTGGAGAATGCTGTCTTAAGGCTTCAGCATATTACTTACATGTCTTTGCTTTGACATGCTGAACAGGAACATTCGAGACTAAGCTCTACCGGAATTCAGTCTGTCATATACTGTCATTTGGAAAGGAATGAATGTTTCTAACTCAGTAAGTAGACTTTTATGATTATACAACTAAAAAATAAATACATGACTATTTCTTCTGTGAAGTTATGTTTCCTTTTCTACATGAAAATGGATTAAAATCAAAACTTACAGTCTAGGATATTTTTTGTATAAAATGTGAAGAATGTGAATCCACACAAGGGAAAGCAGGACTGTATTAAAAATAACATGTGATTATACTAAATACGTATTAGTTTGGAAAAGAAAAGGAATACATCATGATATTAAAATGTCCTGGTGTGTTTCTAAGTAACAGAATCTCTGTGGTCAAATAAACTTACACTAAACTATCAGCTGATTTAAGCAAATCTTTTTATAAGTTGGACTCTGCTGAAAGTATATTTGTTTTGCTTAAATTGAGAATTACCAAATTTATACATGAACCATTTGAAAAACTAATTTAACCAGTATTATGACATTCAGCATAAAGCATACATTATAAATTGTAAACCTATTCTAGGGCAGTAGTTCTGCCCTAGAACTCTCAAAGGACGGATCCCTTTGAGAATATGATGAAACTTATAATGGACCCTGTCTGCAGAAAAATACACATATAAAAACACTTTGCATGTATTAAAATATTCATAAAATCTTTCCACAAATCCTCTAGATATTCATGTATCCAGGTGAAGAATTCCTGTCTAGGGTAACAGCTTAATTAACTTAAACCATAAATATTTCACTAGAGTGAAGGATAAATAAAAGGGTTAAAATTAATGTAAGGCAAATTGTAGGCAAAAAAATTTTTTTTTTTATTGAGGCAGAGTCTCACTCTGTTGCCCTGGCTAGAGTGCCATGGCGTCAGCCCAGCTCACAGCAACCTCAAACTCCTGGGCTCAAGCGTTCCTACTGCCTCAGCCTCCCGAGTAGCTGGGACTACAGGTATACGCCACCATGCCTGGTTAATTTTTTCTATATATTTTTAGTTGTCCAGTTAATTTCTATTTTTTAGTAGAGACGGGGTCTCGCTCTTGCTCAGGCTGGTCTTGAACTCCTGACCTCGAGCGATCCTCCCGCCTCGGCCTCCCAGAGTGCTAGGATTACAGGCATGAGCCACCGTAAACCTGGCCTAGTAGGCAAAGAATTTATGACTAAGATCCCAAAGGCAATTATAGCAACAACAAACAAATAAACAGATGGGGCTTGATTAAATTAAAAAAAACTGCACAGCAAAGGAAATAATCAACAGAGTAAATAGACAACCTACAGAATGGGAGAAAATATTCATGAACTATATATCTAACAAAGCGCTTAATATCCAGAATCTACAAAGAACTCAGACAAATCAGCAAGACAAAAACCAAACAACTCCATTAACAAGTGGGCAAAGGACACAAACAGAAGTTTTCAAAGGAAGATAGATAAATGGCCAGCAAACATGGGAAAAAATGCTTACTGTCACTAATCATCAGGGAAATGCAAATTGAAACCACAACGAGCTATCACCTCACCCCTGTCAGAATGGCTTTTATTAAAAAGTCCAAAAATAATAGATGGTGGCATGGATGCAGAGTCAAACACTTATACACTGTTGCTGGAACTGCAAATTAATACAATCTCTATGGAAAACAGTATTGAGATTTCTTAAAGAACTAAAAGTAGACCTACCATTCAATCCAGCAATCCCACTACTGGGTATCTACCCAAAGGAAAATAAGTCATTTTATTAAAAAGATACCTGTACTCAAATGTTTATTACAGTACAATTCACAATTGCAAAGATGTGGCATCAACCCAAGTGCCCATCAATTCATGAGTAGATTAATAAAATGTGGTATATACATACTAGGGAGTACTACTCAGAAAAAAAAGAAACGAATGACTGTCTTTTGCAGCAATTTGGACGGAACTGGAAAACATTATGCTAAGTAAAGTATCTCGAGAATGAAAAAACAAACACCATATGCATGCTCTAATAATTTGGAACTACTTGATGGGCACACATGGGCACAGAAAGAAGTAAAAATTGTTGGAAAACAAGATGGGGAAGGAGGTGGAGGGGAGAGGTGAAAACTGGTTTAACAGGTATAATTAACACTATTTGGGTGATGGGCACACTTATAGCCCTGACTAAAGCATTATAAAAGCTATCCATGTACCAGAAACATTCGTATCCCCTTAATATACTGAAACAAAAAGAAAAAAATTAAGGAAAATTACCTTATTTGTCCCAATTACTTAGCATTTGTTCCCCCATTATTAGGTAATATTTTCAAGATCCAGAAAAGTTGAAAGACCAATACAATGAGCATCTACATACCCTTCACCTACAATCACCAATTAGTAATACAGATGCTCCTCAACTTTTGATGGGTTACAGCCAATGGGTTAAGCCCATTGTAAGTTGACAATATCTTAAGTCAAAATGCATTTAATACACCTAACCTACCAAACAGCACAGCTTAGTCTAGACTACCATAAATGTGCTCATAATATTTACATTAACCCACAGTTGGGCAAAATCATCTAACACAAAGCATTGAATATCTCATGTAATTTATTTAGTACTATACTGAAAGTGAAAAACAGAATAATTGTATGGGTACACAAAGTATAGTTTCTATGGAATGTGTATGACTCCGCACCATTGTAAAGTCAAAAAATTATTAAGTTGAACCACTGTAACTGTCTGTACTTGATCAATTCGTTCATCTCTATTTCTCCTTCTATATCCATATCTATCTGTCTGTCTCTCTATCTATCCATCCATCCATATGTGTACCCATCCATCCATCCATCTATCCATCTGTATACTTGCATTTCTATCTGTCTACCCAACCATCCATCCATCTATCCATTCATTTATCCATTTGTTGGCAGTGGATAGAATCTGGACTATTTGAATGTACATTGCAGACATCCCAACACTTCACCCTAACACTTCAGTATGAAACTCCTAAGAACAAAGAAATTTTCTTAATAACCATAGACAATTATCACATTCTCTCCCATTACCAAACCCAAGAAATTTAACATTGATTCAGTATCACCTAACATAAGATCTCCTCAATTATCCTAATAATGTCCTATGTGGCTGTGTGTGAGGTTCAAGGCCTAATCAAGATTCAAGTACTAACCCATTATTCTCCCTTAATCTAGAGTAGTGACTTCCTGCCTAAGTCTGCCTCTCACACCTTGACTCTTTTGAAGGGTCCAAACCGGCTGTCTTGTAGAATGTCCCATAATCTGCATTTGTTTGATTGTTTCCCTCATGATTCAATTTAGATAGAACATTTTTTGAAAAACCCTACATAGATGATGTCATATACGTCTTTTTGCATAATATCAGGAGGCACAAAATATCAGTTTGTCCCGTTACTGGTTATGCTGAGGCGTTTGTTAAGGTGGTATCTTCTTCCCTTTGTGAATATCCTGCCATCCAGTAAACTTTCACTTAATGGTTTTGGCTTCCATTCATTATCTTTGCCTAATCGATTATTACATTGGAAGTTTCACAGTGGTGATTTTCTATTATTTCTTCTGCATTCATCAGCTGGCATTCTTCTATAAGGAGAGGCTCTGACCTTTTTTTTTTCCTTTTTATTTTTTATTTTTATTTTTTCAAGATGGGGCCTCACTCTGTCACCCTGGCTGGAGTGCAGTGGCACAATGATAGCTCACCACAACCTCCAATTCTTTGGTTCAAACAATCCTCCTGCCTAAGTCTCCTAAGTGGCAGGGATTACTGGCTCTGAACTTTTAAACTCTCTTTTCTGTCATAAAAAGAATTTTGTACTTGACATGTTATAATCCATTACCATCTTATTCTTTTTGAGATGCTCAAACTGCTCCTTCATAGTGGCTTCTATGTTCCTTTACTGAGTCCTTGGTAAACTCTGCTCACCTGTGTACTTCTTGGTACAATAAACTGTTGCAGGCACACCTTATACTTTCCCTGGCCCAGACCTGTTAATTGGTAATTTCTCCAAGGAGCCCGGGTTCCTTCTAGTGAGAATAGTATTTGGAAACACAGATCTGGAAGCCCGATGTGCTCACTGCTCTCAGGTCATCTCCATGGAAAGAGGTGGGAAACCATTACCTATACAGATTCCTTAAAGCAAAGTGACTTTTAGGCCGGGCGTGGTGGCTCACCCTGTAATCCTAGCACTCTGGGAGGCCGAGGCGGGTAGATCGCTTGAGGTCAGGAGTTCAAGATCAGCCTGAGCAAGAGCGAGACCTCGTCTCTACTAAAAATAGAAAGAAATTATCTGGCAAACTAAAATATATATAGAAAAAATTAGCCGGGCATGGTGGCACATGCCTGTAGTCCCAGCTACTCAGGAGGCTGAGGCAGTAGGATCGCTTAAGCCCAGGAGTTTGAGGTTGCTGTGAGCTAGGCTGATGCCACGGCACTCACTCTAGCCCGGGCAACAGACCGAGACTCTGTCTCAAAAAAAAAAAAAAAAAAAAGCAAAGTGACTTTTGAAACATTCCTTAAAAATATTTGACATCCTCACAATATAATAAACCAAATTGTATAAGCTCATTTTTCATAAATTCAACTGAATTCACTTTAAATGACAATTTATGACATTAATTCATTTTTCAGAACCAGAAACCTCGAGTAGGATGACAAGAGCAAGCTCAGCCCTGTAACACTGCAAAAGTCAGTCCCTGCAAGGACAGGGCTTGTGAGGAAGATGCTGCAAGGTCAGGGCAGCAGAGAACCAGGGAGGCACCCGCTATGAGCTCAGTGAATCATAGCCATGCAAGGCATCAGAGTCAGATCATATTTTTCAAGATATGCTGTAAATTTAGACTTTGATGTAAAATTTCCTGGTCTTTAAAAATACGATATCCTCCAATCTGTAGGCTGAATACTGCTGATAGGTCACAATCTATATACAGTATTAAGCAAATTCATTATAAACCAAAGTGCCTAGTCTACCATGAGGGACACCTGAATATTAAAATAGTCTGTGAAATCTTAATCATCCATTCCTTCACATAAGTTTTTGTGAGCATCTACTATATGCAAAACTCTATGTTATATATATTTATATCCTAGGATCCAATGGTCTAGCGCATTCCTAAATTGGGTATTTGCATGGCATACTCCCTTATAGCCTTCAGGTCTTTGTGACTCTGTCATCAGACAGTGAGGGCACCCCTGATGCCCATACCCCCATCTGCTCGTCTCCTTAGCACTTACACCATTTGTTGAATGAACAGATGGGTGGATGGCTTTCCTTATAGATACTACTATAAGAGAACATTAAATAATCCATTCCAATTCACTCAGAAGGTCAGAGGACACCAGATATTTGCAAATTAACACCAGAAAATTCAAAACATCTATGCTCTGGCAGGTGTTGTGTGTACCCAACAGAGTACCTCTGACACATGCGGCTCCTAACACTCCTGCCTCACCCATCAAACTTTTATTTGTATGAGATGATTTCTAAGGTCCTTCCCTATTCTTATTTACAGTTGAATTTTGACCACTGCTGCCCATGTCTAGACCAGAAGAAGTTCTGGAAAGGGTCTGAGAAATCACATGAGAGGTTGGCTTAAGGAAGTATTTTTATTTTTACAAAGGTTAGAATATATAGGGCCAAAGAAAAAGAAACCTGGATTAAAGTTTCTTTTATAGCAATCAATATTTCTGTTCATAAACTGTCAGTAGAGAGAATATTACTTTCTCATTTTGTAATTTATCTTAATTACAATATAATATGCAGAAAACTCATGATTCCTAAAGATATTGTTATAATACAGCCAGATCAATATTTAGACCAAAGCCCAATGAAGCAAAAAATCAAATAACAAACAATAAACATGTAGAAAATAACTAGGCCTCCTCGATAAGACACCCTTAGGAACCAAAAATAGAAGATTTTCTCCTCCCAATGCCTTAGGGAAGAGTAGGTACACTGTTGTGTTTGAAATGACAACTTGGAAAGGGGTGGGAAAAACTCTAGTTTCTTCCCAGATGGCATGTTCACACCTGCTGCACCATCTCTGGCAGATGTGAGGTGAAGCTTTCCATGCCACAGCCCAAGACTGTGGAGAGCTGGGCCCGGGGCCCATACCTCTAACACATTGTCTGCAGAATAGAGTGAATAAGCCAAATACACCACCCCCCACCCCAGCATTATACTCCAGGCCCTATTTCTTTCCCCAAGCCCTCTGACCAAAGATCAAAGCAAGATGTTAGAAGACTACCTTAAGGCTCACAGAGCAGATAACAGAAAGTGGCTGTAACATACCTTTAGAAACACAATCTTATAGGAACTGCCTCCCATCTCCCGAGGTATGGGTGGCAAAACTGCACCCAGAAGGGCCATACAGACAACTCAACTGAGGAAAGTGGCTTGGGTGGGTGACATAGACATTTTCTGGAGCAGAGAAATGAAAAACATACATCCCACAGACCACTGATGCCATGCAAAAATAGGAATCATGCATTGGCAAAACTTGATTTTTTTAAGAGAAGTTGAAATCTTGTAATTTTTAAGTATAGCAATTCCACCTATATAACCTCCAAATGATAGATTAAAGAATATTCATAGCAGCTCTCCAAAAGGGTGAATATATAAATAATCTGTGGCTTATTCATATAATAGAATACTATACAGTAATGAGAATGAACTACCACTAACCTCAATGACATGGGTGGATCTCAAAAGCATAACACTGAATGAAAAAAGCCAGATGCAAAAGAGAATGCACAACATGATTTCATTTATATAAAGTTCTGGAAATAACCTACGGAGCTGAAGTCCAGCAGCGACTTCTTTGAGAAGCATGGGGATGGATTCACGAATGCTGGGATTTCTTGATCAGGGACCAGTTTGTAAAAATTAATTAAACTGTACCATTATGATGTGCTTATTTTTTGGTAATATACACTTCAATAAAAAGTTGAAAACAAAACAAAACATTGTGCAGGACAAACTGAATTTTACCCAAGGGCTTCCTGTTTATGACTGTGCTCTGATGGAATGTAGGCAAACACTAGATGCTCTGGATACAAAGATTAATAAAATCCAGTTCATACTTTCATGATGCTCCTGATTCATCTAGTTAACAGATACATTTGTAACTACAATGTACATGAATAAATGAGGATATGAGCATTCTAAACAAAAAGGAGAGTTGTCATCCCCTCAGGTGCTGTAGGGCTGGAACAGGGCCTGAGCTACACTGAGAGTCATGCATAGGACTGTTGAGCTAACTGTGACTGTCAGATCCGAGGTCCAAGGTGGATATTTTAAATGAGAGGAGGATGAACATGGGGCTAGCTGCCTTGCACATCTGAGGCACAAGTACTCTCGGTGTGGCTGTAGCTGCCTTGCTTTAACAATTTGGGTAATTTCTCTAGAGAGAGGTAAGAAACGTTGGTCAGAATCTTTAGGACAGCAGAGAACAGATTCTGCTAACCCACTGGAAACAGGCTGGTCTCCAAATCTGCACAACAATCAGGAAGATCCACTGGGGTCACCTACACCAGTGAGTATGTCACTAGAGTTAGAAAACTGTCCTCTTTTGAAGGATTATGTCTTAGTTGATGTGGGAACTGGGCAATCTCTCAGGGTGAGTGGAAAAGAGGGTACAAATAATGATTTTCTTCTCAGAGAATAGCATCTTCCCTGCTCTTAAGTCTCCCTAAATGCCAGTGAGATCACAGCCAATATTCTCGTGGAAAGGAAAAGCTGTATGGATCTCAAGACGGTGTCACCTGGACATACATGTCTGTCTATATACTATGTATGTTGGGGCCCAGAAGCAGCTCATAAAGCCTGATCTGCAGTTCTCCTGACATGTCTATATTAGGGCTAATGGCTTTTTAAAGCTAAAAGCTTTTTTAAAAAGTCTTGAGAAATATGCTTAATGTAATAGTTTCAGTCATTAGAAGAAAACAAAAGCATGGCTTCTTTCTCTAGGTACATCTGGAGTCAGCGTTTATACTTCAATAATGTTAGTATTCTTTACTCAGATGGATAAATATTTTATTAGTCTATACAGGATGAGTGATTTTTGAAATTTAAATTTATAAATACTCCTTCACTTGAGAATCTCATATTTTTTCAAATCAGGTATTTCTTGAATGACTCTGACTGCACTTTCAATGGCCAGCTGCCATGCATTATTAAACTCCCCCTTTTTTTTCTTCAGAATCTTCCAGTAGACGTCTAGAGTTTAGCTAGAAGTCTTGGCTACGATACAAACAGTGATGGAAAACACATGAGCAGTAACAAGTTTTAATCTTGCTCCTCAGTACTAACATGGACTAATCTGTGGAAGCAGTTTATTCCAGTATCACCCAGGGTGCAGCTACACCAGGGGCTGTACTGAAGGGTGTTTTTTCTTTTAAATGTAATACCTCCTCATCTTTTCTGCTTAAACAGTGCCTGGGAACATTTACATTATAGATAAGTAGTACATGGTGGATAAATTCTACTTTCAAGAGGACTACTCTCTTCTGACAGGTATGTTTCATGTATCACTGTACAAATTACTTTATAGTCAATACTAAGGAGGCATTAATATTATCAATAAATGTTTGTAAATAATATAATTAAGTTCAAACCCTATCTCTATAATTTCTTTAAAATCAGCATTAAAATATAAACCTAATTATGTACCTAAAATTATTGTAGTTTTATGTCTAATGTATGAATTTATTTTAAATATAATTATGTGACTTTTTTTAACAGCTAAGTGAAAACCTGTCATTATACTTTACCATAAATGTTAACATGATTGATTTTAAAAAATATTTAAGTAAGCATCTTATATGTTCTTTTAGAAAAATGATATTACTGCAATAATTAATGATAATGAAGTTTGGGGATATCAGATATATTACATGGAACAATAAATATTTTTTTCAATATGTAAAACTATGATATTTTCTAATGTATTTTTAAAATTTGTGAATTATTCGAATGTCATTTTTACTTATACACTGGAATAACCATACTTTTCCTTGATAAATGCCTTCCCTATTCTTATGTAAGGAAATGGCACTGAACAGTTAAAATGGAAATCCATACAATTTCAAGAAAGAATAGTTACCAGCAATAGTTTAACCAGCTCTATATTCAATATGAAAGTTAAAAGCTTCTTTTCATAGCATCCTTACAGTCAGAATTCAAAACACTCAAAGGTTTCCTTTGTCCCCTCCCAAAGTAAATTTTTGATTAAGTCTTAGATTAAAAAAATCAGTGTATTCGATACTCTACTCCCTAGTTATCTAAAGAGAGTATAGCATTCTTTCATATTAATCTATTCAGAGGCGTGGCAGCCAAGAAACAGTGGCCACATGGTATAGGGACTGAGTCATAAAGAACCTGAGGGGTTTATATTTCTCTAAAAATAAAGTGTTTTTTTTTCATCCCACCGAGATTCATTGAGTTGTTTAAAAAAAAAAAGAGAGAGAAAGCGAAAGAAAGAAAGATAGATCACAAGCCCACAAACATAAAAGTATCCTGATGTTTTTAGTTTGTTTTTGGCCTTAAGCAATATAGTGTAGTAGTGGAAAGGAGAGGATATGCAGTCTCGTGTTACAACTAATTACTATATTAAAAATGAATATTCTGATACTTGATCTGAGGTTTGAAACAAAACACATTAACTTTACAAGCACAAGTCTTGAGGCACTGTAGGAAACAACAGAAAAAAATTGAGAAAGAAGAGTTTTTGGTTTTTTTAAAGACAATAGCTAGGTTGCTAGACATATGGAAAAACTGATGAAAGGTAAAATTAGTATAAAAGGAGGGGCAGCCAGAAGTTCTTTAATCAGAATGCTATTTATACTTCTAAGGTAAAATTAATTATTTCTTTAAGGAAAGTGTTGCCTTTAAAAGTTTTCATGAACAAATGGTACTGTAAGTTTCCAAATGTATGCTTGAACGTTTTTGTTGACTTACAAGGCTGTGCCTTGATTAAACCTGAACTTAGTTTGGATTCCTTCTGTGAAATATATGCAGCATGTTATACCATATTTATATACTTAAATCTATTACTGGTATCGGTGAACTGATAGACATATTTAAGCCAAAGGGAAAAGTTGCCAACCAGACCTTTAAACATGAAATTTAAAAGCACAGTGACTTATTTACCTAATAATAGTGTCTGAGAGGAAATACCATTTTACTTAGACAAACTTTCCATTCTAAGTTTGTGGACCAGTTAAGTGGAAAAAGTGAAGCTTATATACTGCTTAGCTATATTTCCAGTCCTGCTATGAACTCTTTTGAGAACCCAGCCAAACCTTCTCACCTAGTCTTTTACAGGGGAAATTCTGTTTATTGTCTAGAAGTAACTATGAGATTAAAGTCCATTTAGAGGAGGACGTGCAGATTGGTAAAAACCACAATCAATGAGAGTGAGGAGGCCCTCAGCTCTACCACCTCCCGTGAGTTTTGGATACCCCACATCTCAGCTTCACCCTCTGTAAAAAGAAGGCCCTGGGGGGAAAGTCCCCAAGGTCTCTCTTAGTTCTAAACTGCTATGATTTATTAGTAACAGCAGTAGCACTGGAATAACACTCCGAATATTATTCTTATTAAGAGAAACTTGAAACCAAAATCCAAAGCTTTCCATGTAGAAAACACTGACAAAACTGGTCTAAATCAGGGAAATACTGAGTCTTCCTGAGAACAAGATATAAATATTTTTAAAGGTTTTAAAAATAGCACAACCTAAATGCTGCCAAAACTAATAAAATGGAGCTTGAACCATACTAATAAAATCAAACAACTAAAAGTCACATCATTTTAAATGAGAAATAATAATCTCTATATTCCTTCTGAATAATAGGAAAAAATACTCTTATACAGTGTTCCTTCCTAGGCATTCCAATAATTTTCTATTGGTGAACAGTTGCACAGCTGGAATAGGGAGAGGTTTAGGACCTATAATCACTTGCACTTATCAAGGTTGTGGAAGAGAACCAGCAACATCAGATGAAGAGCATAAATGAATTCCTCATGGAATCAAGGTTGGCCTGACTCTTATTTTTGCAAGCAACTAGGATAAGAGAATATAAAAAGATTAAATTAATTTTATATGGCTAACAAAAGACAGAACTAGCACAGAGAAATGAATTTGCCAGAAGGCCTTTTTGGTCTCAATATAAAGACTTTTCTAAGTCATAGATGAACAACAATGGAAGATGATGCCTCTAAGTGGTACGCCTCCTATGAGTCCTTTCACTGGAACTATTCAAGCAGAGTGGATATGCTCCCTGGTCCCAAATGTTTTGGAATCTCCACCACCAGGAGTAAATTTCAACTAGATGACATTCCTGCTTCCAGAAGCCTCCATCCTCCGCAGGAAAGAGCCCAACTACTTTATACAGGTGGCTGCCTCTATGCTCAGCAACTAGAATGCTTCTAACTATTACAGATAATGCTATTGCCTAAAACTGGCAGGTGGAAGTCTCAATTTCATATTTTCATCTTACCTCCGTTTTGACTAAAGGCGGGGGGGGGGTGGTCTCAGAGACAGTCTAAGAAAGAAGACAGAGAAAAGGAGGCGCTCTGGTTGATGCTTCTCCTGATACCACAGGTGGGCAGGTCAGCACCCCTGAGGTGAGGATGTGGAAAAAGAAGCAAGCCCACCACCCTTCTGCTTCCCCGCTTCTCTGCCCTGTGTGCCTTCTCCTTATCCTCTCAGCTCCCAATTTCTGCTCCTCACACCTGATCCTGTTCCATCTCCCAAAACTTGACCCAGCACAGGTAGCGATAGAGAGGCTAGGGGTGGGGATGGGGTTCTCCTGATTGTGACATTAGACTGAAGGAATCTGGTTAACCAGCATGTGGTGTGCAAAGGAGCCGAAGCCAGTCCTCAGCCTTGCTGCCAGGCCACAAGGAACACCAAGATGTGTTCTTGGCACCCTACTTTGGATCTCTAACACATTCCTGATGTTTTACGTATTTTTTTAAGTTCCATAGTTTTCTTAGTATTTCAAGTATATTAAGAGTTAATTTTCTATCTAGACTGGGAACCTAAAGCCCATATTAACTCAAAGTTTCTATGAGAAAAGACAAATGAAACAACCAACTTTAAAAATAACTTCATCAAAATCTTCATTTCCTATAGATCAGAGTGAATGGGGTTAAGCCTCAAGAAATTGTGAACCCCAAAACAATTTCCCAGGTAGGTGTTCTGTTTGACTTTTGGGTGGAGATAGATTGGAACTGTGTGTATGGGAAATCTTTAATTCTATCCATTGTGATATCACTTTAATACTACAGAAGTGGTAGGAAAAGAAAAGTATACATAGGACCAAAGCAAAAAAAATTCTATTGGTATGCTGATACTTAAAATATTTTTAAAGCAACCTAATTAAAAAAAAACATGCATGACAAGAAAAAAATGCTTCACTCATAATCCCACTATCCCTCTTACTAGGTTTGTATATTCAGTTTTAATCTTTTTTTCATATGCATGTATGTTTTTATAGATGTCTTTAGTTCTAGTCTCAAACAGTAAACTGAGGGTTATGAGTAGACAGACATATGGTAAAGAATTTTATTTTCAAAGCCCTGGGGACCACACATCTAGTGTTGAAGCCCCACACTCTCATCCCTATTCCGTAAGTCACAGTGTACACAGTTGATGTCTATTTACTGTTCTATTTATTAATATTAGCATTTTATTTTTTAGTTTTTCTGTTAATGCACCTGATATTGAAGTGTTAACTTTAATAATAATCCCATATTTACCTGACAGTAGTTGATTAGGAGTTGTGGATTTTTGTTTTTTGAGTAGGGAGGTGTAGGAGAAAAGAGGATAGGGAGGGAGATGTGCTTGCACCCAACTGATTCAGCATCTTGACACCTGACACCATGCCTAGCGTAGAGTGAGTGCTTGGAAAATGTCTACTGAATAGTTTCAGCAACCTCAAAGTAAGCCAGAGACAGGACCTCAGATGACAGTGTAATTCTATAGCTTTTCATAGACAAGGTCAAGAGCAGCAGTGCACCTAGAAGACAGAGCTGTAATGTAAGAACATGAAAGAATAAACTGGAATCAGGGACCAGCTTTGACTTAGCTAAGAACCAAGAGCTGAATTTTCTAGGGAATGAGTATTTTGGAGGTGGAGGCAAAGCTGAGAACCAAGCATCAAGGAGCCAGGAACCATACAGATGGCTGAGGTCAAAAACCATAACAGGTCAAAGTTAGACAGGCAGCCAAGAAACAGAAACATTGTGCCAGGGACAACGTGATGTTGAAAACGAAGCCCTGGCAATCTTTACCAGGACTCCATGCCAGGATTCCTGAGATGACCAGAATATGAAATATCAACCTGCCTGCCAGTGGGGATGCCCTGTGGCTGCTACGGCACAGTAGTCAGCCTCAGCTGCGATTTTCACTGAGGGCTGTCCAACAGAAGCCACTGGGCCTTTTGTTGCCAGCACAATCTCTCACTGTACACTGCACAAATCT
This sequence comes from Eulemur rufifrons, assembly GCF_041146395.1. NCBI lineage: Eukaryota > Metazoa > Chordata > Mammalia > Primates > Lemuridae > Eulemur > Eulemur rufifrons. The sequence continues at coordinate 201,254,723 of NC_090989.1, read as the reverse complement.
GACTATACAATCATTCTATTCTCTGCCTTCTGAATCTGAGCTGTATGGGTGCCCCTTTTTGTACAGATGTACACAGGACAGCAGTTTGTAGACTGGTTGGATAGGAAGAGATGACAGAGTGCCTGTGAAGGCACTACATTTCTGGATAGAAGAACTGAGTTCCCCCTGCATGGGTTGTAGCAAAGGTGGCACAGAACAGGGTACTGGGACTGATGAGTCCCAGTGGCTCCGTTTATATTTGAAAGGGAATGTTGGAGACATCACTTAAGCTCTTTGTACCTCATCTCCTCTTATTTAATGTGAGGGATGAGTCTAGAATAAGCTTGAGTTGACATTTCCGTAAAGTAGTGTAGAGATGGGGCGCCAGGGCCAGTTTTGAAATTCAGAATAGGATTATTAAAATATAAAAAGCTTTTGCCATTCTCATATCTGTTCTGTAATCTCCTTCCTAGCATAACTGAGTGTGGATTATCACAGGAATCTCCCACATTACCTGACTGGTCCTATCCAGCTACCTTGTGGGCAAATGTTCATGTCACCATTTAGATTTTTGGAGCATATAAGGAATTAAATAATGTAATTATCATGTTAATAATGAATGGCAATAGGACATTCTAACCCTCCTCGTGATTAAAAAGGACATAATATATATAAATGGTATTTTAATTAAGTTAATGAATTTATTTCTGATTCCTAAGTACAGGAAAAAGCAAGCCTATGGAGAGATGTTAAAGCTGATTTCTGGATTCTGGGAAATTGTAACCAGCTGTAACCCTGACTGACTTTGGAAGTCTTTTGCAGCTCAGTGGCTGTCTGGCAGTCAGGCAACGGCAGGCTTGGTGGGCCATTAGGTGACTGTGGCTGAGGGATGTTTTGTGCAGCCCTCTGTTGTGGCGGGGAGTGGATGCCCTCCTGCCAGGACTCGGGCTCACCAATGGGCATCTCTAATGATACATCTGTTTTGGATGATTTCATAATGTTTTTAATTTTTGAAATTTTCTAAGAATGTACAAATTTTTCAGAGGTAATAGTTATGAAACTATGATATGTAAATACTACTGAAGGAATATCAGCCAACAGGTAGCAACGCATCTATGCTCTGGGGGTTCTCATTCATACATTCTAGCTTTGTGTGAGTTTTAAAAAATACAACTGAACACAACCCGGCCTCACCAAAAACAAACAAACAAATGGAACTCAATGGAAAGATGAATAAGAAAGAATAGTCTGGATATCAGATGGTTTGGATCGGGTATTAGACAATGGAACAGATTAGAAGAAAAAAAGATCCCAATGACATTGTGGAAAAAGTGACCAACTATAAGAGTTAGGTTGGGGAGGGTAATGAGAAATCAGTTAGGGAAAACTTCCAGATGTCGTCTAAGGGGACGCTGAGGACATTCCTTTGAAAGGAACAACGATATTAAGGCAATGGAAAGATTTTGAGAAGAGAGAGCCAGATTTGATGATCTGTTTTTGTTTGTTTGTTTGTTTTTGAGACAGGGTCTTGCTCTGTTGCCCTGGCTAGAGTGCAGGGGCATCATCATAGCTCACAGCAACCTCAAACTCCTGGGCTCAAGTGATCCTCTTGCCTCAGTCTCCCAAGCAGCTGGGACTATAGGCGCATGTCACCACGCCTGTCAAATTTTTCTATTTTTACTAGAGACCGGGTCTCGCTCTTGCTCAGGCTGGTCTCCAACTCCTAAACTCAAGCAATCCTCCTGCCTTGGCCCCCTAGAGTGCTAGGATTACAGGCATGAGCCACTGTACCCGGCCAATAATCTTTTTTTCTTTTAAAAAACACTTATTAGTTTTCTAATTATAGTAGTAATACTTATTGCTCATTATAAAAATTACAGAAGAAAAAGAAAAAAAAGAAGACACAGTCATCTATGGTTCTACCACCCAGAGTTTATCATCAGTCAGGTATATTCCTGCCATATTTTGTTGGTTTGTGAGTGTAAGTATACTATGTATAGATATTTTATATTTGCTTTTTTTATTTCACAAAATAATATATTTTTAAATGGTTTTGGAAACATTTTATGGATTCCAAAATATTTCATGATATAAATATACCCTATTTTATTTTACTGCTCTCCTTTAACCATTAGAATTATCTTGCATATTTTTGCTATTACAAATAATTCTGTGATGAGCATCTCTCTGCAATTTAGAAGTATTTACCAAGACTACATTCCAAAAAGTAGTATTATGGGATGAGAAAGAGATATTTTTAAAGTTCCTAATGCATACTGCTGAACTGGTTTCCAAAGAATTTTTACAAATATATTCTCAATTAGCTAGCAATGGTTAAGGATGCCATTTCACTGTATGTTTTCCAGCACTGAGAAATATATAGATGTAGGAATTATATCTGTTTAAATTAACTTAATAGTCAATGTCTATTTAGTTCTAGATTGGTCCTCTACACTAAGACAATATGAAGGAATATATACTCCTACTGCTCCTGGCTTTGTGCTCTGCCAAACCCTTCCTTAGCCCTTCACATATAACACTGAAGAATATGATGCTGAAGGATATGGAAGACATAGATGACAATGACGATGATGATGAAGACAACTCTCTTTTTCCAACAAGAGAGCCAAGGAGCCCCTTTTTCCCATTTGATCTATTTCCAACATGTCCGTTTGGATGTCAGTGCTACTCACGAGTTGTACATTGTTCTGATCTGGGTAAGAACATAAATCAACTTTGTTTTGAAGAATAATGCTATTCTAACAAAATTAAAAGGATGAGAAAAGTCCTTACCAACATTTCAAAAATCATCTCATTGATTATAAAAGATATTTTCATTTAAATTTTTAGGGGGTAAGTATAGCAAACCCCAAAGTATGTCCAAACTTATTTTAAAAGTTCAGAAAGTCAGAATCATAGTGGAAATTTTATACATAGAACACTTTCTTCTCTTCCCCAATTAAATCAAAGCACTTCATTTTAATTACCTTCAGAGAGAATGGAGGACATCACTGCAGTTTCATTTCAGGGTGTTAGCAGGTAGAGACTGTACTTTTCAGTAAAGTTCTATGATAACAAAATAAGTTGTGTGTCCACAACAATGAAATGGGTTATAGAAAGTTTGTGAAAACTCTAATCTAGACACTTCAAAGATAATGCTTTATTTGTTTTGAATGATTTGGGTTTAGAATTGCCTAGAAAAGAAGTGGCTGAACTAAGTATCATTAAAATTTATAATTCTCTGCTGAGTATTTTATTTTTTTAGTACTTCTAATGAAGGATTACTCAAGAGAACACTCATGCCCTGTTCAGGGAGGGAATGTGATAGGAATGTATCAAGAGTTGTTGTCCTCAGCTATTTCCAAAAGAAGGGACAGTTGAGACCTGCCCTACTATGGAGGCCAGGGTCTGGCATACAACTCCCATTCTGGGGCTGATGGCCCATCAGGGCCACTTCATGATTCTGTATGAGGACAAGTTGTCTCTAAAAGCTTTAGACTTGTTTCCTGCTGCCACAGCATTCACATCAAGAGTCAAAGCTTATTATAATTGACTCTAGAGACTTTAACAAAGTTGTCATTACATGACAAAAAGAGAGGTAACAAAAAGCATTCAGAAAAGGGGGAGATTAATATGAACTGGAGTTACTGGGAAGGTCTAATGGAATAGATAGGCTAGGAAAAAAAATGGGTCTTAAGCTTTACCTTTGGCATTCTCATGAGAAAAAGATAACAAGCTGCAAGTTATCATTTGAGAAAACTAGTTTGGAAGCACATGCAGAATGACTGTGGAAAAAGCGGCAGAAATGAGAAATGTAGACGCAGAGACAGATCCTGAGTATGAAAAGAGATTAGCTCCTTAGTAACGTACTATCATCACTAAGCTGCATGCAAACAGCTATTGTTCGCATCACACAGTCTCTTGAACATTTAGCTTTGAAAAAGTTCTAGTAAACAAAATCTACCTAAGGATATCTTTGACAGTTAGACGTGCTATCAGCAGTTGCACACACCCCACCTCCCCACAACATGACTATAAAAAGGTAAAATTAATCTAATCTAACAAACAAAACTGCCCCTCGAACTTGCTGACTCATCAAGTTACCCTCCTTTTCCTCTCGCTATATATGGTTAAATTTCTTAAAAGAGTTATCAATTTTAAAGTATGGAGGGGAAAAGTACATAGAACTGTAGACTAGAATGTTGATATTCAAATATTTAGAAATTTAATCCTTCAATTTGTAGCCATTAGATATAGTATTACTCTTCAGGGGTAAGGACGGTTCTATCAAAAGTGTACTAATATCTGCAACTCACTTTAAAATGCATTAAAAAATGAATTGATGGATGGATAGTAAGTAGAGTACAGGAAAATGCTGATGGTAGAAAGCAGATAGTGAGAATATAGGTTTTTACTGTAAAATTCTTTCAATTTTTGAACATTTTCATAATGAAATGTTAGGAAAACACAAGGAGGCCCCATGCTCATCCAGTAGAACTGTGGCATGGTATGTCCAACAGTAAGCAGATGGTGGGCATATTCCACCTAAAGACTCAGGTTGACCATCTAGGGAAAGCAGAAAAGTAAGAAAGAAATACATTGCATACAGCTCCTGATAATTTTCTGCTCGTTTGTTCAATCCAAGGGGGGGGAAATGTTTGTCATTTAATTAGTATTACTAAATATCTACAAAAAGAGGAAGTATGCACCTGAGACAATATAAAAGTAAAGTATTATTATACCTGCAAAGAGGAATTGTGACTAAAAATATAACTTCAAAGTATGACACATGGCTGGAAAAGAGTCATTAGCCAAATCACTTTGCACTTGAACTAATGCTGTGGGTGATGAATTAAGTGAAGGAATATCCCACACTTAGATGCTAATGAAAAGTTTAATATGAAAAAGTAATTGTATCTCAAAGAATTTACAATTAATTAGAGGAATTAATTAAAGGAATGGGTAGCAAAGTTTTTGACAATATACCTAAAATAATGTTTTATCTATTTTCTAAGTATAACTCTCTACATCTTAAGGCTTCTTAAAATTGTCAAAACCCACATACTCCAATTTAGTACAACTACAGCCTGAAAATTTGCAAAGAAGTTAATATCCCTCAGTCAAAAGTGCATCACCAGAAGCTGCTCATCAGCTGTTGGTCACGTCCTCACAGTGTCGTAAGGGCAGCCCTAACTTACCTCCATTTATTTTACTTTGAAGCAGATTAGTGATGACAGCTAAATACTGCTAGATACCTTGAAAAAAAATTAAGTTACCTGAAAAGGTCTTATTATTCCCAAATAACAATGTTTTTATTATCTATTACAACTGTTAAGTTATCTGTTACTTAATGATAATTATGGATTTTTAAAAATGTACATTTCTACCAAATTAGTAGTCTCATCTTCAGCATGATTCCCTACTGTATAACATGTTTGTTTCTTTCTCAGGTTTGACCTCAGTCCCAAGCAACATTCCATTTGATACTCGAATGGTTGACCTTCAAAACAATAAAATTAAGGAAATCAAAGAAAATGATTTTAAAGGACTCACTTCACTTTATGTAAGAATAAATGCTCATATTTTCAAATATTTAAGTGAAAATCTGTACCACTGCTAAAATGATTAATTATACTGTGTTAGTATAAATAAGTCTTACTTTTCTGTGTGTGAAGAATGACAAAAATCCCTGTATTCAGCATGGCTCTAGTCAATTAAAAATTATAGATTTAACTCAATCAATGATTTAATTCAACTGACATTTATTAAATAATAGGCAGGTAAAGGGCAGTGGGCTAAGAGTTTAACGGTCATCTCCAGGTAAGGTATACTAAGAAGAGAAGGTAGAAAATATTTCTTTTAGTGCTATAAATACCATAGCCATACTAGCCCTTAGCTGCCATGCAGGCCTGGCTCTGGTCCTGTATCTGAGAGATGGGGGGGGGGGGACCTTGCCTCCCTGTCACTCGGGAGTCAGTGCAATTGACCCTGTTAGCCGATCCCTGTCTCCCTGTCATCCTGGGATTGAGGACATGCATGCTCGTCATGTTGGAGGAAGACTGAGGGATGCTGAATCCTCACATTATGTCTATATGGCAAGGAGTTATCCCCAGAGGAGCCTGGGTCAGCTTCCCAGCAAAACCCAGCTTTCACATTGCACTACCAGGTAGCCAAGGCCTTGACTGTTCCTTTCTCTTTCAAACTGTGCAGACAGTTCAGATTTGGTAAGGCTCCATGAAAAAAAAAAAAAAAAAAAAAAAAATATATATATATATATATATATGTGCAACTGGAAGAGCATACATTTATTTTATAACTAAGGCCACACTTATATATTAAGGCAATCAGAATAACACAATGGATTCCACCAAGGAGCCACCCAGTCCACCCCACTAACTTCAGGTCACAGAAATTTTTGGAGAAAAACAAGAACATTATTCTATCATCAGAAGTTGGAAATATAACCTAAGAATGCTTCTACCACTTCTCCAACCAATATTCAGAGTAGATATCCACAAGAATAACTTAATGGCATATTTAATACTGGAGCCATAAAAAGTTTTTAATTTGTCATATCATCATTTTATTACATTTTAGGAGTACTCCAGAGACTAAGTACACATGTGCTCCTGTTATTCATTGGGAAACACAATATACAAGGTATCAGGAGCTTTTTTAGGCCTCCTGCATTTTCTTTTAGTCAACTTTTATATGCACTGTGTTTAAGAGTGAGTGTTCTGGAGTCAGGTAGACCTGAGCTCCAATCTTGGCTCTACCAGGTATATAACACTGAGAAAGTAGCCTCACTTTCCTTGGCTGTAAGAGGGGTATGACAGTGGCATGGAATTCATAGAGTGGTTACTAAGATTAAGTAAGCAAATACATGCAAGGTATACAGCAGTAACAGGGAAGCCCCCAATTGTTTTTTTTATTATTTTATATCATCTTATTGTTATGGGGGATACAGAATTGCAGGTTACATACGTTGCCCATGTACCGCCTTTCCCCCCAAGTCAGAGCTCCAGGTGTGTCTGTTCCCCAGATAGTGCGCGTTGCACCCATCATGTAGGTATATATCCCTCCCTTCCCCACCCCCCCCTTCCCGAGTCAGCACCTTCAAGCGTGACCATTCCCCAAACGGTGCGCAATGCACTCATTATGTAGGCATACCCCCATCCCCTCCCCCACCCTCCACCTCAGTCTGATATCCAATTGGTGTCATTCCCAGATGTGTATTTAGGTGATGTTCAGGGAAACCAATTTTCTGGTGAGTACATGTGATGCTTGTTTTTCCATTCTTGGGATACTTCACTTAATATAATGGGTTCCAACTCTCTCCAGGAGAACCATAGAGATATCGTATCTTCATTATTCCTTATAGCTGAGTAATATTCCATGGTATACATATACCACAGCTTACTAGTCCAATCATGTATTGATGGGCATTTGGGTTGTTTCCATATCTTTGCTATTGTGAATTGTGCTGCTATAAACATTCGGGTACATGTGTCTTTGTTACAGAATGACCTTTTTTCCTTTGGGTATATGCCCAGTAATGGGATTGCTGGGTCAAATGGCAGGTCTACTTGAATCTGTTTAAGGTACCTCCATAATGCTTTCCACAGGGGTTGCACTAGTTTGCAGTCCCACCAGCAGTGTATGAGTGTTCCTGTCTCTCCACACCCACGCCAACATGTGTTGTTTTGGGTTTTTTTGATAAAGGCCATTCTCATTGGGGTTAAGTGATATCTCATTGTGGTTTTGATTTGCATTTCTCTGATGATTAGGGATGTTGAGCATTTTTTCATATGTTTGTTAGCCATTCTTATATCTTCTTTCGAGAAGTTTCTATTCATGTCATTTGCCCACTTTTTGATAGGGTTGCTTGATTTTTTCTTGCTGATTTTCCTGAGTTCTAAATAGATTCTTGTTATCAGTCCTTTATCTGATGTGTAGTATGCAAAAATTTTTTCCCATTCTGTAGGTGGTCTGTTTATTCTCGTGACTGTTTCTTTGGCTGTGCAGAAGCTTTTTAATTTAATCATGTCCCATTCATTTATTTTTGTTGCTGCTGTGATTGCCTTGGGGGTCTTCTTCATAAATTCTTTGCCTAGGCCAATGTCTGTAAGAGTCTTTCCTACATTTTCTTCTAGAATTCTGATTGTATCAGGCCTAAGGTTTAAGTCTGTTACCCACCGTGATTTGATTTTTGTGAGAGGTGAAAGCTGTGGGTCCTGTTTCAGTCTTCTACAAGTGGCTAACCAATTCTCCCAGCACCATTTATTAAATAGGGATTCTTGTCCCCAGAGTATATTCTTTCCTGCTTTGTCAAAAATTAGGTGACTATATGAGGATAGTTCTATATTTGAATTTTCTGTTGTGTTCCACTGGTCTGTGTCCCTGAACTTGTGCCAATACCAGGCTGTTTTAAGAACCATGAAGCCCCCAATTGTTAACTTATACTGCCAGGGTAGTATTAGCAGACTGACCCAATAAACTAATGTAAAGCCCTTTTTAAAGTACATGCTTTATACCTGAATTGTGGGTATAATATATAATTACAAAACATTTATATAACTGTAATATCATCTTACATTGTCCCTTGATTCTGTTTCAAATCAAATTGTTTCTTACATATTCTATAAATTCTCTATGTTACATTTTAGCTGCTTGTTTGGTGTTTGGATTCTTACATAAAGGACGATACAGTCAGAGAATGGGCAAGGTCACTGAACACATTCTCAGACTTCCCAGCTCACTTACAGCCATTATCACAAACACATTTGTCATGAATTACTATTATTTTTTTTTAAAGAGGTTTATTCTGAGCCAAATTTAAGAACCATGACCCAGGGCTATGCCAAAGATTCCTTGAGCAAGTAGACTCCTTGGCATGAATTATTGTCCTACTTCTGAAAGGCTATGCTTTTCTCATCTTTTGTCCTTAGATTGTCAGTGATGAACTGGAAGTTCTGTGACAGACAAGCCAGCACTGAGAGTACAGTTCAACTGGATCTGCCAGCTCACCACGCTGGGGCAGCCCACAGAACTGGGCAGCACTTAATAGTGCTGCATAAAAACTCTTAAGCTGTTCTGTGTTACTTATCCTTCGTTTTATGCAGCTCTAACAACTGCATATTTTAACCAGAAAAAAAAAAAAGAACCAAGAAAACAAAATCCCTATGCACTATAGTTGGATCTTACTAAGGTACATGTTCACTTTGGGGCAGGGCTGCTCTGACCCTTACTTGTTGGGTGACCTTAGGCAAGTGACTTTTCTTCACTGTGCCCATTTCCTCATCACTAAAAGGAGGGTAATAATTTCTGTTCAATGTACCTCAAGAAGTCAAGCAAGGGTTCACAAACCATCTTTGTGATCCACCAAATTGTTAAATATCCCCCACCTCATTTTTCAGTGTAACCAAAAGAGAACACACTTTTAATTGCCATCATACACTCAGAAAGGAGTATATTTTACCAGTTGGTAAAATGTAGTTTCACCTCTTCTCCCAGGCTTGACCTTTCTCAAGTAAAACTTTTATTTTTTTTATTTTACCATATTATGGGGGTACACAAGTTTAGGTTACGTATATTGCCCTTGCCCCCTCTCCACCCCCTGAATCAGAGCTTCAAGTGTGTCCACCCCCTAGATGGTGCGCACTGCACTCATTATGTATGTATACACCCATCCCCTCCCCACCCCATCTGCCCGACACCCGATTAATGTTATTCCTAAATGTGCTCTTAGGTGATGATCAGTGAAATCTCAGGTAAAACTTTTAACAGTAATGACATGTCTGGAAAGAGAATAAGAAGAAGGAGACACAAAGGGCTGAGAGTGAAACAAGTAAACATGAGGATAAAGGTAGTTTACTGAGTGGGCAAAGAATGTGTATTTCTGCCATAAAAAAAACAACAATGTGAATAATACCAGTAAGACATATTAAACCAGCCTGGAAGCAATGGGAGGTTGCTGTAAAATGAAGCTGGGGACAAAATTCATATAAAGAATGAGTCTAGAGCTGCTTCTTGAGAGGGTTAGATGATCTGGATTTATAGAGAGGGACAAAAATGTCCTGAAGATGCTTAGTGACCTGTCATCAATTCTGGTAAACATTGAAAATTCTGTAGTCTGGCGATGAGAAAAGAACTGAGCTATGTCCATTTTATAGGCCTCTAGTCTGGGAGAAATACTAAACATTGGTAAACATGAAAGAAGTGAAGAATTTAAAGTAGACAACATCATGTAAAAATATATTTGGTGTGCACTAAACATAATTTTGTAGAGCAAACAGATTTTAAGATAAGATAAAGATAGTATCATTGGTGAAGGGAAACAGGAGGTTGGGTAGAGGTTGAAGCCTCAACCATGTGAATGTATTACCTATTCAAAGATATAATAAAAAAAGATAAGCTTGTATCTAAACCAAAGGCACAACATCAAACATTAAAGCTGTTCACTGGCCAGGCTTGCTGGCTTACACTAGTAATCCTAGCACTTTGGGAAGCTGAGCCATGAGGATTGCTTGAGCCCAGCAGCTCAAAACCAGCCTGAGCAAGAGCAAGACACAGTCTCTACAAAATATAGAAAAATTAGTCAGGCGTGGTGGTGTGTGCCTGTAGTCCCAGCTACTCGGGAGGCTGAGGCAGTAGGATCGCTTAAGCCCAGGAGTTTGAGGTTGCTGTGAGCTAGGCTGACACCACAGCACTCTAGCCTAGGCAACAGAGTGAGATTCTGTCTCAAACCACCATCACCATAACAGCAACAATGACAACAACAGCTTTTCACTTTTCTAAGTCAGTAGTAATTATTTTAAAAGCTTCAATTGGGTTGGGAAATTTTTTATGTGGTTGATCTAGTACACCAATGACATAAATTATATTGATTTTCATGACTGAGTAAACATTGTGGAATATCAGTAAATCAAATCCACTTCCTAATATTGTATAATTTTCTATGCCTTATCCAGGCTCTGATTCTGAACAACAACAAGCTAACAAAGATTCACCCAAAAACCTTTCTAACGACAAAGAAGTTGCGCAGGCTATATTTGTCCCACAATCAACTAAGTGAAATACCACTTAATCTTCCCAAATCATTAGCAGAACTCAGAATTCATGATAATAAAGTCAAGAAAATACAAAAGGACACATTCAAAGGAATGAATGCTTTACATGTTTTGGGTAAGTTTTTCAAATGAATTGGACATCTTAAAATTATAATTAACAAGCAGATACAGAACACTTTATCATTATTAGCTTTCAAGAATGACAATTTCCAAAATTCATTTTTTAATCTATTTAATAATAATCTTTACCTACACAAGCCATTTATAAACCATTTAAAATGCCAAACAAAATTTATAGTAAAGAAAATATGGCTTTTGTAATACTCTCTTTCCCTCTCAAGACTCTCCTTTGAAACACTTAGTATGGTGTCTGTTTTCTGACTAAACCCTAATTAGTAAGATTTATGTTATTCTTACTTAATTTAAATGTAGTATTTTTAATGTATTATATAAACTACTCAAATATAATGTACAAAATGAATTCAGATATTATTTGGAATGGACACTTACTTTTCTAATTCACATAATAAAGTTTAGGAAACAAAATGTACATGGGAAAATACAAACATTTTGAATTATATGAAGGATAATCTTTTTTTTCTGATGTAATATTACTACAACAAAACTTTTATCATGTTCATTGTTGGAGGAGTATGATAACATCACTGATTAGAAATTCAAAGCAAAATACTGAATTCATTATATATTCCAGTTTACGTAATACAAAGCAGTATTTTTCTGAGGCTGACAGAAGGGAAAATAGAAACAGATATATTGAGTGAAAATGAGTCTGAAAGACGAAGTTCACACTTCTTGAATATTCTTGAGATGTGTCTCTCTGCATGGTGAATTTCCTTCGGATACAACCTATGTGTACTAAATCATGTCATTTTCCCCACAGAAATGAGTGCAAACCCTCTTGATAATGATGGGATAGAGCCAGGGGCATTTGAAGGGGTGACAGTGTTCCATATCAGAATTGCAGAAGCAAAACTAACCTCAGTTCCTAAAGGTTTGTATTTACTTTATTAAAGACATAGTATTTTTTAAACTGTCATGTTTCAATGACCATTAAATGTAACATTGTAAACTGTACAATATACGATGTGCAGTATACACTGCAACTAGAAATCCCTGTACTAGTATATCTGGTCAGTATAGTATGAAATTTAGCATTTACTTACACACACATAAAGTACCACATGTAGTGCTTTTTTTCTGACAGAATTAAACCATAATCTTTTTTCCCCCAGAGAGAATAAACACTAAGAAGCAATGAACTTTTTATTTTTCTCCTCTTTCCTGATATTAACTGATCTTTACCTGTCATTCTGTGAAGTACCTGTTAGAAATAGAGAATTCTATAGAGAAGAAAGCAGAAAAAGATGGATGGGGCCAGAGACCCTGTCCCCAGCCATACAGCCACAGTTGGAAGTGGAGCCTGCGAGGCCAGACTGGGAATCCCCTGACTCAAGCAGGAACAGAAGTTCCACTCTGGGCAAAGCACTCTGAACCCAGCTTCCTTCCAAGGGATGCTATGAAGATCAATGTTCCAATATACAGAAAGGTTTGAAGACAGTGTCTGGCACATACGAAGTGCCCTCTCATGACATAATCATTACCAGGATAAGCATTGAGCTTTCTATCATGGCTTCATGTAATCTGAGGCTGGGACCTCAAAGTAAAATGTTCTTTAAGTTTGCTAGAAGACCCATTTTCTAACCAGTTATTTCTAAGCTCCCTGTCTGATGATTAGCTAGGTAGGACTGCCTTTCTTGGAACTCATGCTCAAAGTCTTGCTTTCCTTGTCCCTGACAAGGAGGCACAAAGTCTCTCTCTGCTTTGATGGCTAACTGGGTCAGAAATAACCCCTATGATTAACAACATATTTTCACTTTCAAACAGCTCTTTCAGTATCCACCAGTAAAAGCAGCAACTACATCATAACCCTCCTATCTACTACTCATTTGATCCAGAAGATTAACAAAACAAACATAAGCAGATAATTTAAAAGACATCAAATCTATTATTATTAATCAAGTGGTGACTTTTCACTTAGGTGAAAGATCATCTAAGGTAAAATTGGGCAGGCAATTTTACTATCCAGGAAAAAAAATTAGTTTAATTCAGAACCACACAAATAAAAAACCACCTCAATTTATCTTTGAAGGAGGTGGCTGTTTTTCTACAAGAAACCTATTGACCTTACCATTTTCAAAAAATACAAACTTTACCCAATAAATTAAACACATAAAATCCCTTTCATATTGTAGAAGATGACATCTGGTAAAGGAGAATTAGGACAAGGAAAGGAATGAAGGCAGTGGGAGGAGAGGAGGTGAGACCTAAAGGACAGGACGTGGGAACTGCCGGTCCAGGCTGCCTCTCCCACAGCATGGGCATTCTTCATATTCACGCTAGCAGTCTTTCTTATACTGCAAAACATCCTCATTGCAATTCTCTTCAAATTTCAAAGTATGTCTTAAAAATGAAGGTTTAACTTCTCATGAAGTTCTTGAGATTCTTCCAAAGCCTAAAGGAATATTAGGTCTTTAGTAATACAAATTGGAATCAAATCTCTCAACTTGCATAACTACTCCTTCAAGATCTCTTTGACATTCAGAAGCCAGTTAAGTTTTTTTGTTTTTACAATTTATTCACTGAAATATAAAGGCTGACTGCTTACATGTCATAATTCAATTTTGCCCCTTGTGGCAGGATGAAATCACACAGATGTCCTGAGGGTCCTTATCAGACCCAACAAGTTGACAGGAAGAGAGTAAGAAAATGTCTTCCTTCCTGTTCATCTGGGAAATGCTACTGCATAATGGTATTGTGTAAAGGAGAGGGGAGACCTGTTTGAAGACAGTGGGAATAGAAATACCTGTACAAAAGCATGCTAACATTTGCTGGCAGTTACCGAGCTTCTGCCAAATTCACGCCTCTGCTTATTTATCCTAGAGGCTGTACTTCACTCTTCTGATTACCCACCTTCCTCATGTCCTAAGGGACACAACACTCCCCTCAAGTTCTACAAACCCTTTCCCAGAGATTTCTCTCTTCTCTGACTTTCTACAACCTACTTTTTAATAGGCTGGCACACTGCCCATCTATTTTTCTAGTGATTTTTGTATGTACAATGGATCTGCTCAATTAGAATGTAAGGCCTTAGAAGACAGACCTTTGTCTTACATACTGGTGGGACCATATAGTCATTCCACAAATATCATTACACTCAATTAATCAGAATTCAAGAAATTAGAACCGTCTCAGTTTAGAAGAATTATTTACTAGTTTATTTACATTTAAAATGCAAAGCTGATTCTGTTATCAAAATAAATTCAGCCATGAAGACTGTTGCTATTCATAAGGATGTTTCAATTACATTCATCAGTCTTCACCACTAATATAAGAAGGAAATGTTTCACCAAGAGTTGACAAAAACAAAGCTTTTTCCCAGCTAGCTAACCAGAACCTTTTGGTTGACATATAATACTTCATATATAAGAGTAACAAAATGAAGTTTGACCGAATCTTCTGGTCAATCCCTTTCATTCCAGCTTGAGATTATCTGAGGAGAGCTGGGGTCAGGATATGCCTATGTGAGAAGAGAAAGAATAAACATTTCACTCTCTGAGAGCCTGCCATGTGCCAGGGCACTTCAGATGGGCTTCATAATTTATTAAAAAACTACTACTAATTGAAAAAATAAATATTGCAATGGATTGAACATATCGAATAGAGTAAAAGTCCACTTGTTTATAATGATGTTAAAAAAAAAATACCCTAAACTGGTCACCTCTGAGCATTGAACCAATTCATTACTTGACAGAATCAAGTTTTGCTGCCTTTTCTATAAAAACCATCTTACAAAGTAACTAAATAATTGATGAGGGAAAATTCTGAAGAATTATAGCTAATAAATCCATAAAGAATGACAAAATCAGAAAGTCACCATTTTTCAATTTCGAATGAGATAATGGCTCTAGGTAGCAATCGTGGATGAATGGCAAGACCACCAGGTGAAAGGCTGATCTATCTATATCTGATTATACATCTGGATCTGACTACCAGGCCATAAGAAATAAGGGGTTAGAGGATCTTGATAAAGGACATCATATGGAAGCTGTCAGCCAAATGCACAAAATGAATATCTCAAATAAATCAATATAGAAACAAATCAATAGAAGTGGGAGAAAAAAGGAGGAAATATATTATACAAGAGAGATTTCAAAAGACATAAGAACCAAATGTATTCTGTAAACTTTATTTGGATCCTGACATGAAAAAAATCAACTATAAAATGATATATTTGAGACAACTGGGTGAACTGATTAGATGAGAGCAAAGAATCGTTGTTAATTTTGTTAGATGTGATCTTAACAGTGTGATTATATAAAAAAAGATTATCTTATCAGTTAGAGACATCTAGTGAAGAATTTATAGGTGAAACAATATTATATATGGGATTTGATTTCAAATACTCCAGCAAAAAAAAAGTGACAAAGCAAATAGAAACAAATAGATAAATAGGCCAATAAATAACTAGTAGAGTAGATGAAACAAGATTGGAAAAATGGAGATAATTGTTGAAGCTGGGCAACAGCGTGGTGGTTCATAATAATACTTTCTATATTTTTATGTATGACTGAAAATTTTCCATAACAAATGGTTAATAAAAAAGTAGGTATCAAAAAAATTAACTAAATCTGAAACTTGAAAAATAAATAGTCAGTGAGGTTTGGTTTTATTTGATTTAATATACATCTTTCTTTTCTTATTAGGTTTACCATCAACTTTACTGGAGCTTCATTTAGATTTTAATAAAATTTCGACTGTGGAACAAGAGGATTTTAAACGATACAAAGAACTGCAAAGGTAAAAGTTCCCAAAATCTTAATTTAGAAGTGGTAGTCTATATGATTAAGATATTAATGAAACTTCTTGAAGAATAAGTATAGGTACCCTAGTCGAGATCATCATTGTTGCAACTGGAGAGTTTGAAGGGAAAACTAGAGAGAACCGCCATTATTACTGCCTATGCTAATAGAAGAGGCAAATAAAGTAGAAAGAAGAAAATGATACTTTTCAAATTTCCCTTTTGTTGAATTTAGGTTAAAGAATTTTCTGACAGTGGGGAGGAGAGGTTTGTTACATATGGAAATAGGTTATTAAATAAAGCCATGAAATACCTTTGAACATAAATAAAAATAGGACAAGCTTAATTCTAACTAGGTTGTGACATTTTCAGCTAACTCTATTACACCTACCATCTGCATAAGAGTTGATGCATTTTATATTATTTTTAGGCTGGGACTAGGAAACAACAGAATCACAGATATCGAAAATGGAAGTCTTGCTAACATCCCACGTGTGAGAGAAATACATTTGGAAAACAATAAACTCAAAAAAATCCCTTCAGGATTACCAGAGTTGAAATACCTCCAGGTAAAGCATCCTGCTTGTGTTTGGTAGATATTAGCCCTTTTCTATAGTTTTTATAAAACACTTTAATATGTCTCAAGCAAGACCAAGCAAGCGCAAGGGGTAATTCAAATATAATGACTCTCCAGTTTGCATGAGGTGTTTTATGAAGTAGATAGAGTAGATTGGTTTCTACATAGATGTCACCCAAAAACTCAGGATCCATTTCTGTTTTCTGGTTTCTCCTTTTGAAATGGCCGAGGCCACTATGGCAAAACTGCTGCCACAGCTAATTTCAGATTTCTGGGGTGGGGGTAGCCACATGGCGGCAAGAATAGTCAGGACACTGAGCAGGATAGTATGTCCTTTTATTCTTGAAACATTTTACAAGGCAGAGCAAGAGGATTAGGCTCCAGGTATTTTCTCTATTAGTGTGTCACTAGAAGTGTATATGATTTTTAAAATATTCCAGCCAGAATACAGTGTATAACTAACCAAAGTCACTATTTAGAACATCATGAGTTCACATTTTGTCATTTGTTGTTCTTCAATTATTAGAAACATTTTCCTTCTAATCTGGCAACTCTTAGGCTGGGAGGGATCACAAATTCCTTGGAGAATCTGATAAGGCTTTAGATCCTCCCAAAAACAAAAGTCCTCTTCTCCCAAGAAGCAAAAGACACTGAGAACAAAACTGGGCATTGAGCCACGGTGCTGCTTCTAGATTTTTTCTGATCTATCTTTAAACAAGTTTTGTTCACTGTACTCCTTTGAGACACAAGCCATCACAATGAACGTGCTATATTAGAAAGAGCCAATCTCAAGGTAACAACTTTTGCTTTGACTTTTCCAAATGCTGCATTTGGATGTCTGTTTAGCCAGTGAGCACGACCTGAATCTGTCCTCTCTAAAGCTGTCCATCTCTGATCTCATTTCTGCTTACTTTGCTCCATAATACTGATTCCAACTTCTAATCTCTCTTAAATCTACCTATAGTCTTGCTAGCATTTTTTTAAATGAACAGAATTATAGCACATACAGAGAAGAACACAAGTCATAAGTGTACAATTCAATGAATGACATACTTTAACACAGTGATGTCCAGCACATGTTTTGATTCCCAGTGAGGTCAGTACTACGGTAAACTATACCTTACACGGATATTGAGCAGCTGGGGGATTAAACAGCAAATTTAAATATTCTAGCAATGCCTAGAGTTTTTGTGATTGGGCTGATATAAATCTTAGTAAGATGTAAAGGCAGAATCTAGAGGTAGCAATAGCCAGAAAGGATATCTCAACTTTACCAGCAAAAGGCTCCTACTTTTCAGTATGCCAAAATACTGTCAGTTAAGTAGATTTCCCAGAAATTTCACTGTTGCCCAAAAAGGACAAAGACGGAATTAGGATTGTTAAAGGGAATGAAGGAACCTTCCTACATTCACCATTCTTTCTAAATAATAATTTAATTTAAAAAGACATGTTCACAGCCTATAAAATTGTAACTTGTCCATTAGTATAAATGAAATTAAGTGATTTCAACTATTGATGCTGTATTACAAATATGCATTTAAGATGTTGATAGATCTTTTGACTAAACAACTTACAAAAATGCAGTTCTACACTTCTGTCACCGAAAATGATAGCTAATAATTCTTCATATTCATATTGTAAGCCTAATTCTTAAAGCATTAGGTTTCATTCTTCTAATCATTTCTAATACATTTTAAATGCATTATTGTAAATATGGCACTGAAGTAACCATACATATGTACACATATTTATATGTGTTTATGTGTATGTATATATATATATACATATATATATGGAAATATAGAGAGAAAGAGAGAAGGAAAGTGACCGAACTGACCACAGTATGCTTGCTCTAGGCCTTGGCACAAGTTCTATGCTACTCCTCTCCCCCACCCCCACCCCAAAACGCTTTTGTGTATCATATATAAGCTTGAATTGTTATAATAGGTATTTAACATGCATAAGCCAGTATATCTGCTTTAAGTGATAATACATTCAAGCCAATGTAAAATAAACAGATGAATAAACCCACAAACAAATGCTGACTATAAACAGAATATTTTCCTTTTACATTTACTGGGTATTTTTAATCTGTTCCTTTTTCCTACCACAACAGATAATCTTCCTTCATTCTAACTCAATTACAAAAGTGGGAGTGAATGACTTCTGTCCAACAGTGCCAAAGATGAAGAAATCTTTATACAGTGCAATAAGTTTATTCAACAACCCAGTGAAGTACTGGGAAATGCAACCTGCAGCATTTCGTTGTGTTTTGAGCAGAATGAGCGTTCAGCTTGCGAACTTCAGAAAGTAATAATTAGTAAAAAGTAATGTCCACTTAATATAAAATTCAAAAATTCTTACATTTGGAATACTTGAACTCTATTAATAACAGTGGTATTATTTACACAAGCAAAAACCTATTCCAACGTGGTAAGTCCACTGGCTTATTTTATGACAAAAAATTTCCACAGAATTTTGCCATTGATACATAAGGATTAGGAGAAATAAGCATCTATTGTTTCTTTTTGCATAAAAATTATTTTGCATAAATCTCATGCTTGAACATTCCTTTCTCAGTAACAAAAAAATAAGACATTCAGTATTTAACACTTCATCAATCACATTTTCAGAAGAACTGTACTGTAAATGGAATGCTTGACTTAGCAAAATTTGTGCTCTTTCATTTGCTGTTGGAAAACAAAATTGACAAGGACGGTTATATAAAGAGTACATTATACCATGCTTATTCTTTAATAACTTGGGTAGTACTGTAATATTTCTAATCATATTTTAGTATGGACTGACATAATCATACTGAAGTTCTCATGTCTTAGAGCCTGTCTTTTATGTTTAAAACTAACGTTTGGCTGGGTATGGTGGCTCATACCTGTAATCCCAGCACTTTGGGAGGCCGAGGTGGGAGGATCACTGGAGGCCAGGAGTTTGAGACCAGCCTGGGTAACACAGTGAGACCCCATCTCTATAAAAAAGTTAAAAAAAAAAATAGCCGGGTGTGGTGGTGCACATCTGTAGTCCCAGCTACTCAGGAGGCTAAGGCAGGAGGATCACTTGAGCCTAGGAGTTCAAGGGTACTGTGAGCTATGATCATGCCACTGTACTCCATCTTGGGCAACAGAGTGAGACCCTGTCTCAAAAAAATAAAATAAAAAATAAAATAAAATAACTTCTTAAAATAAAGCCTTCAGTAAGTGTTCATTCATTACCAACTCAACGTGCTATTCAGAAGAGCTGGTTTGGGGGTTATCGCATACGCTTTTCTTTTTTAATTAGTATTCTCTGATTACAAAACCTCTTTAAAAATGTATAGTGTTTGTTTATATAAAATCTGTAACTCACATTTTTTATTATCAGTTATTATAAGCTTTTAATAGCATGGCAATTGTTAGGTTATTAACACTGTCACCTCAACGCTAAGGAACATTTTTGAGATGTCCCTTTGGAAGACCTTGCTTGGAAGACCCTGGACACTATCAGTTCTACATCAAATTGCCTCCCAAATATGTACAAACTGGATAACTCTGAGAAATACACTTAGTATAATGGGATACGCAGAGCATGAAATTAAACAGACAAAAACTGAAAGCTCTGTATAAAAGAGTACTTTATGTATTTTTATTGGCATTCAACATAAGTAAAATTAGATAATAAAAAATATTAAAAATATTGGCTTGAAATAAAATATTTGTGCTTCGATGTAATTTTTCTTCTCCCACCCAGGAACATAAACTATTCTTCAGAAAACTCTCTATATAACATTTTTAGAGCAATTTTAATGTAAATTTTTAACAACGATACTAAAATACACCATATAGTTCATATGCTATGAAACATAATCATCTTTATGATAAACTACCTCAAAAACTAGATTTTAAATAATTTGGGGAGGTAAGGGAGAGAACAATATTACAGATATACAAGAAGAGAGGGAGGGTTTGGATATTAAGTTTAAGAATGGGTAAATAAGGTCTTATTCTTCATAGCACGGTTAGTCAACGTTGGCACTACTGACATTTTGGGCCAGATCATTCTTTGTGGTGAGGGCTGTGCTATACACTGTTTAACAGCTCCCTGGTCTCTACACACTAGATGCCAGTAACACTTTCCTGCCCCCTACTCCAAGTTTTGACACTCAACAATTTCTCCAGGCATTGCCAAATGTCCCTAAGGGGGAGGAATGGGAGGTGGGTCAAAATTTCAGCTGGTTGAGAACAATTGCTTTACAGTAAATTTATGTAATTTCTAAAATGACATAAGTTTGGGAATCTAGAACAAAACTGCTACTTTTCTGAAAATTGTAGAGGGAAGATCAAAGTAAAGGTTAACCCCAGTAGTGACAGAATGGAAAGAGCCCCGGGAGGCAGGGCTTTGAGATGGAAATCCAGTTCCATTTATAGCCTTAGGTAAGTCACCACCTCTCTAAGCCTGCTTCCTCACCTACAAAGGATAGGGGTGATAATTCCAATCACTAAGGTTGCTATGAGGATTAAATGATAAAAATATATGTGAAATGCTTTGTAAAACATAGAGATTCATAAAACATGAGTAATTATTATACTGGACCAATTACTGACAAGAAAAATTAAAGATTATGAAGTCCTCAGAGATAAAAGAAAACAACACTACAATGATAAACATTCTAAAATTAAAATATCCTAAAGTTCCGTTGTTTTAACAAAATAAATTTTTCT
The DNA here is from genome assembly GCF_041146395.1 of Eulemur rufifrons. NCBI lineage: Eukaryota > Metazoa > Chordata > Mammalia > Primates > Lemuridae > Eulemur > Eulemur rufifrons. Next base: position 201,233,507 of record NC_090989.1, on the reverse strand, counting down.
ACGGTATATCAAAAATAAAATAAAATAATGATACCATGGCCCCTTTAAGAACGTATGTAAAAGTCAAAAATGTCCGTCAACTTTGGAAAAATCCAATGTCTTAAAATTAATAATTAAAATTATAAGGTAAATGCTAAGGTTAGAATCATTTAAACAAACAGATTAGTCTATGATCTGAATAGCAGAGCTTAAAGTAGTTAAGTAAATCTTTTTCTAAAAAGAAAAGACAATTTTCCCAGCACCATTTATTGAATAAAGATTCTTTTCCCCAGTGTATGTTTTTGTCTGCTTTGTCAAAGATTAGATGGCTATATGAGGATGGTTTTATATCTGGGTTCTCAGTTCTGTTCCCTTGGTCTATGGCTCTGTTTTTGTGCCAGTACCATGCGGTTTTAGTTACTATATCCTTGTAGTATAGCTTGAAGGCTGGTAAACTGATGCCTCCCAATTTGTTCTTTTTGCTTAAGATTGCTTTTGCTATACGAGGTCTTCTCTGGTTCCATATGAAGTGTAGAATTATTTTTTCTAGATCTGCAAAAAATGATGTTGGTATTTTAATAGGGATTGCATTGAATCTGTAGATCACTTTGGGTAGTACAGACATTTTAACAATGTTGATTCTGCCGACCATGAGCATGGTATATAGTTTTCTACCTGTTTACATCCTCTGCTATTTCCTTCCTCAGTGTTTCGTAGTTCTTCCTATAGAGGTCTTTTACATCCTTATTTAAATATATTCCCAGGTATTTTATTTTCTTTGTTGCTATTGTGAAGGGTATTGAGTCTTTGATTTGATTCTCAGTTTAACTGCTGTTGGTGTATAGGAATGCTACTGATTTCTGCACATTGATTTTGTAACCTGAGACTTTGCTGAATTTGTTTATCAATTTCAGTAGTCTCATGGCAGAATCTTTGGGGTTTTCTAGATATAAGATCATATCATCAGCAAAGAGCGATAGTTTGACCTCTTCTGCTCCCGAACAGAAGCCACATCTTTTACTGCTCACAAAAATCAACTCATGGTAGATAACAGACTTAAACCTGAGGCTGAAACTGTAAAAATTCTAGAAGAAAATGTTGGTAAAACTCTTAGAGACATAGGCAAAGAATTTATGAAGAAGATCCCAAAGGCAATCACAGCAACAACAAAAATAAATAAATGGGAACTGATCAAATTTAAAAGCTTCTGCACAGCCAAGGAAACTATCATGAAAGCAAACAGACAGCCTACAGAATGGGAGAAAATATTCTCATGCTACACATCCAATAAAGGGCTGATAACTAGAATCTATATAGAATTCAGGAAAATCAGCAAGAAAAAAATCAAAACCCTATCAAAAAGTGGGCAAAGGACATGAATAGAAACTTTTCTAAAGAAGATAGACTAATGGCCAAGAAACATATAATAAAAATGCTCAACATCTCTAATCATCAGGGAAATGCAAATCAAAACCACAATGAAATATCACTTAACTCTAGTGAGAATGGCCTTTAGCAAAAATCCCAAAACAATAAATGTTGGCATGGATGTGGAGAGAAAGGAACACTTATACATTGCTGGTGGGACTGCAAACTAGTACAACCTCTATGAAAAGTAATATGGAGATACCTCAAAGAGCTACAAGTAGAAGTACCATTTCATCCAGCAATCCCATTACCGGGTATCTACTCAAAGGAACAAAAGACATTCTATAAAAGAGACATCTGCACAATTCATAATTTCAAAGATGTGGAATCAATAAAAAAAAAAAAAAGATGTGGAATCAATCCTAGTGCCCGCCCATCAATACATTAGTGGATTAACAAAATGTGGTATATGTATACCATGGAGTTCTTACTCAGCCACAAAAAACAATGATGATCTAGGACCTCTTGTATACCCTGGATAGAGCTGGAGCCTATTCTATAAAGTGAAGTAACATAAGAATGGAGAAACAAGCACCACATGTACTCATCATCAAATTGGTATTAACTGATCAACACTTAAGTGCACATATAGTAATAACATTCATCGGGTGTCAGGCAGATGGGGGGGTGGTATATACAAACCTAATGGGTGCGGTGCACACCGTCTGGGGGATGGACCCACACTTGAAGCTCTGACTCAGGTGGAACAAAGGCAATATATGTAACCTAAACATTTTTATCCCCATAATATGCTGAAATAAAAATAAAAAATAAAAAAAATAAAGTTTAGAAGAAGAAAAAAAAGGACAAAACAAAAATTTTTTAATGCTTGAAATGATTCCTGAAATCCCTGAACAATTTATTCCCTGCAGTTAATGTTTATGTTTTCCATCCCACAGCTGTTAGCCATTTTTCATTCTTAGATTGCAAAAAACAAATCACTAATAAAAATCATAAACAACCAAAACTGTATTAATGGTTACTGCCACAAATACATTTTATGGTAAATACAAAATATTACCCACTTGAAAAGTCCATTAAGGATTGAAACAAATGAGTCACTGTAACTTACTGCATTTATTAAGGACTTCAAGGCAGCAAAGACTCCCAATGACTATCTATCTTTATTTCCTCCCAATTACTGTAACAAAAAAATGATCATCAGAATTCATGAAACAAGCATAATACTTTAAGAAAATCACTTACTGAAGTCACTAAAACTAAAGCTTTTTTTTTCTTTTAAAATTTTTTTGTAGAGACCCAGTCTCACTATGTTGCTAAGGTTGGTCTCAAACTCCTGGTCCCAAGCTATCCTTAATCTATTGCAGCTGAACTAACAATTCTGAATCTATTTTCCCAAAATCATCTTAAATGAATAACATTAAAAAATAATAGCTGATGTTTAAAGAACACTTTCAGACATTTTTCCAAATGTCTTACTTGTATTTATAAATTTAATCCTCACAATAACCCTGTAAATTATCTTTATTTAACACCTGTATTTTCAGGTGTGGGAACTGAGGAACAAAGAATTAAATCACTCGTGGTAGATTTGGGATTTGAACCCAGAAGTCTAGCTGTACACTTTTTAACCGTGATGGTATTTTTTTCTTAGTGTTCATTCTCATAAAATCTGTGTACCATGTATGCTTCTTGAAATTCTTTGCTCACTTGGCTAACATACACCATGCCTTTCTAGTTGCCCTTTAGTGGCTAATGTTTCCCAATATTCTTCTTTTGGCCTCTTTTCTCCATCCCCTAATAATTTCATCCATTTCTATTCATTCAGCTACTACCTCAATGCTGAGGCCTCCAAAATCCACATCTCAAATGCTGACCTCACTCATAAGTAACAAACTTTCAAAAGCAAACTCAAGCATTTAGTGCCATAGAACTCAATCAAAATCAACATCATAAACAAATTCCTTCAAACCCACACAATCCCTCTTGCCTCTGTCTTTCCTCCCAGCTGTTCAGGTTCTAAATGTTTAAGAGCCCCTCATTTCTGACCTTCATAAACCTCCTCTATGGCCAACCTGGTACCAAGTCCTGCCCTACGTTTCCATGCTTTTTGCATCCACTCTTTCCTTTTTATTGTCAGTCACTATACCACAATCACATTATTTCCTAGTTGGAATATCAAAATAGGTTCCTGGCCTTATCTTGCCTATCCAACTCTAACATGACCAATCAAATTGATCTGTGTGCCATCTACAATGATCATGTCACTCCCTTCATCAAAAGCCTATAACAGTTCCCATTGACTACTGAATTAAAAAACTTAACCTACCTTTTAGATTATGATCTACATTCAAAAAGTAATTTTTGAGCTTTTCATTTCATGTCTCAGCTAAAGATTATTTGCTGTTTCTCAAACACACTTTGCATTTTCTGTATTCTGTGTCTTTGTTCATGCCATCCTTTCTATCTATCAAACCCTTATTCAACCTCAAATGTCATACATTTCAGCTCATCTTCCTGATTCTCCCATAAACATATGTGGACTCTTCCCCTCAGAATCTTCCCAGTATTTTGACTGTGCTGCTCTTTTGCACTCATCATGATCTAAATTATTCAAGCTATTTGTATATTGGTCTTTTTTTTTTTTTTTTTTCTTCACATTCTCCAGGGGATTTGGGACATCTTGGTTGCAAGGAGGACAGTGTTTGCATTCTTTCTCCCTTTGCATTCTTTGCATTCTTTCTCCCTGCTACCAAATCTAGCATCCTGCCTTGGCTCAATATATGTTTCTGAATGAAATCACTGAAAGATATTTATTAGTGAAGGGAAAGAAAAAATTTTTACCCTCATCCTAAGAACACAATGTGTTTTATCCTACATACCTTCTTTCATTCTAGTACCTCACCTTACCCTATAGTTCTACCACAAACTACACCTACTATATGAAGATGCACTGCTATATTCCACATTAATCAGAGGTTAAGGGCAAACAATTTTTTCCCAATGCACTTTTAGTGAGTATTACTGAAGACACTTATTACAGTTTCTATCACAGGCTCTGAGGAGCTCTCTCACCCAGTCACCTCTGATCAGTGCTATAACACAGAAAGCATTTCCAGGAATAATATCTCCCTTGCAGAAATAATAAAATGGAAATTAAAAGAATGCATTCATTTAGAGGCAGGGTCTTGTTCTGTCACCCAGGCTGGAGTGCAGTGAGACAATCATAACTCACTGCACCTTTGAACTCCTGAGTGCAAGCGATCCTCCTGCCTCAACCTCCCAAGTAGCTAGGATTATAGGCATGTACCAACACATCCGGCTAATTTTTATTGGTCACAGTCTCCAGAACTCAAGTGATCTTCCTGCCTCGGCTTCCCACAGTGCTGGGATTATAGGTGTGAGCCACCATACATGGTCCAAGAGTTGCTTTAAAATGAATGCATATATAGACAGAGAAGAGACTGCAGATGGCCAGAAACACTGGGACAATTATAATTCAGGCCAACGCACAAAAGCATGCTTCTTAGGTAGGGCACAATCAGTTGTATAAAGTCCCGATATTAAGACTTGCAGTGATGGAAACTTTTTTTTCCTTTACCTGTAGAATGCTGGAGACTTTTTTTGTTTTTTAACTTTTTACCAAGGAGAATTTAGAACAGAAGCAAAGGTAGACAAAACAATATAATGAACTTTCATACTGTCACTCAACTTCAAAAATTAATTTATAACCCATATTTTATTTATACTCCCATCCTATTATTTTCAGTAATAGCTTTATTGAGATATAATTTACATACTATAAAATTCAAACATTTAAAATATACAATTCAATGTTTTTTAGTATACTCAGTGTTATGTCACCATCACTACAATCAATTTTAGAACATTTTCATCACCCCAAAAAGAAATTGTGTACTCACTCAAAGTCACTTCCCATTTACTTCCTGCAAATCTACTTTCTCTCTGGATTTGCCTATTCTGAACATTTCTTATAAACGGAATCATACAATACATGGTCTTTTCTAACTGGCTTCTATTCAGCCTAATGTTTTCAAAGTTCATCAATTTGTAGCATGTATAAGCACTTCATTTCTTTTTATGGCCAAATAATATTCAATTGAGAAGATATATTGCATTATTTCTCCATTCATCCATTGATGGACATTTGGGTTGTCTCCACTTTTAGGCTGTTATGAATAAATAATGCTGCTAGGAATAATTGTGTACAAATTTCTGAGTGGACTTATGTTTTCATTTCTCTTGGGTATATATACCTAATAGTGGAATTGTTGGGTCATGTGGTATTTTATGTCTTTTTGAGGAACTGCCAGATCACTTTCCAAAGTGGCTACACCATTTTACATTCCCACCAGCCACATATGCAGGTTGCAATTTCTCCACATTCTTGCCAACACCCGTTATTGTCCATTTTTTCTATGGTAGCCATCCTAGAGAGCATGAAATAAAGAACTGCATTGTGGTTTTGATTTCCATTTCCCTGATGATTAGTGATGCTATCTTTTCATGTTTATTTGGCCATTTCTTTGGAGAAATGTCAATTTAGATCTTTGGACTCACTTTTAAATTGGGGTTTTCAAAAATTACTAAGTTGTAGGAATTCTAATCTAGACAAAACTCTTTATCAGGAATCTTCTCCCATTCTGTGGGTAGTGTTTTCACTTTCTCATTAGTATCCTTTGACATACAAAAGGTTTTAATTTTGGTGATGTCCAATTTATCTATTTCTTTTTTTGCTTGTGCTTTCGTGTCATATATAAGAAGTTGTTGCCTAATCCAAGCTCATGACTATTTATGTCTATATTTTCTTTTAAGAGTTTATTAGCTTTAACTCTTACACTTAGGTTTTTGTTCCATTTTGAGTTAAGTTTTGCATATGGTGTGATGTGGATATCTAGTTGTCCCAGGATTATTTGTCCAAAGCAGATCAAGATTAAGATATAAAACCAGATGAAGATAGAAAACATTTCTATCACCCCAAAAAGGTTCTTCCATGCCCATACCCAGTCCATACTCTACTTATCTCAGTCCTAAGGCAACTAATTTTTTTTTTTTTTTTTGAGACAGAGTCTCGCTTTGTTGCCCTGGCTAGAGTGAGTGCCATGGCATCAGCCTAGCTCACAGCAACCTCAAACTCCTGGGCTTAAGCGATCCTCCTGCCTCAGCCTCCCGAGTAGCTGGGACTACAGGCATGCGCCACCATGCCCGGCTAATTTTTTCTATATATATTTTAGTTGGCCAGATAATTTCTTTCTATTTTTAGTAGAGACGAGGTCTCGCTCTTGCTCAGGCTGGTCTTGAACTCCTGACCTCAAGAGATCCACCCGCCTCGGCCTCCCAGAGTGCTAGGATTACAGGTGTGAGCCACTGCGCCCAGCCTCTAAGGCAACTAATTTTTATAACTTCTATTGCTATCAACTAATTTTGCCTTTTCTTAAATTTCAAATACATTTTTTTTATGTGAAGGGGGAGGAGGAATGTTCAATTCCCCCCCCCCTTTTTTTTTGAGACACAGTCTCTCTGTCACCTTGGGTAGAGTACAGTGGCGTCAGCTTCGCTCACTGCAACCTCAAACTTCTGGGTTCAAGTGATCCTTCTGCCTCAGCCTCCCGAGTAGCTGGGACTACAGGTGTGCCCACGATGCCCAGCTAATTTTTCTATTTTTAGTAGAGATGGGGTCTCACTCTTGCTCAGGCTGGTCTTGAACTCCTGAGCTCAAGCAATCTTCCCACCTTGGCCTCCTAGAGTGCTAGGGTTACAGGCATGAGCCACCAAGCCCAACCAAACTTCAAATAAATAAACTATACATATGAGCTTTCCATTACTAGCTTCTTTTGCTGAACACATCGCCTGTGAGATTCTTCCGTATTACTGCATATATCAATAGCCGATTTCCTTTTTATTGCTGAGGAGTATTCCACTGCACATATCACATGTATTAATCCATTCCAATTAATCCATTGGAGGTCATTTGAGTTGTTTCTAGTTTTTGGTTATTATGAATAAACTGCTACAAACATGTTTGTGCAAGTCTTTTTAAGGGCATATGCATTCATTTCCATAGGGTATGTACCTAGGAATAGAATAACTGGATCATTGAATAGGTCTATGGTTAGCTGTAGTAGACATTGCCAATAGTTTTCCACAATTGTACAAATTTACATTCTCACCAGCAATGTATAAGAGCTCCTTTTGTCCACAACCTTAACCACAATTGGTACTGTTAGTCCTTTTAATTGCTGTAGAACTTCACTGTGGGTTTTTGGTTTTTTCTTTTAAGACAGAGTCCCACTCTGTTACCCGGGCTAGAGTGCCATGGCATCAGCCTAGCTTACAGCAACCTCAAACTCCTGGGCTCAAGTGATCCTCCTGCCTCAGCCTCCCGAGTAGCTGGGGCTACTTACAGGCATGCGCCACCACACCCAGCTAATTTTTTGGTAGAGATGGGGTCTTGCCAACTCCTGAGCTCTAGAGATCTTCCTGCCTCTGGTCTCCCAGAGTGCTAGGATTATGGGTGTGAGCCACCCTGGCCTGGATTTTTGCATTTAATTTGCATTTCTCCAAGGACTAAGTACATTAAGCATATTTTCATATGCATACTGGCCACAGCTTCTTTTGTAAAGGCCTGTTCAAGTCTTTTGCCCACTTTAGTGTCATTTGTTTTTTTAAAAATTGATTTGTAGGAGTTAATTATACATTCCTGATATGGGTCTTTGTTGGATATATGTATCGTGAGTATCAATCCCCAGGTTGTAGTTTGCCTTGGTACTATTTGAATAGTGTTTTTTGATAAAGAAGTTCTCAATTTTAATGATGTCCAATTTATCAAGTTTTAATTTCATAATTGGTATTTTTTATGCCTTACTTAAGAAAACTTTGCTTACCCCAAGTGCAAGCAGCAAGATGTGTTGTTTTATCTTTCATATTTAAGGTCTATGACCCATCCTGAATTAATTTTTATATTTGGTATAAGATAAGCATCAAGATTCCCTTTTGTGCCCTTATATACACCCAATTGCTCTATATAATTTATTGAAAAGATCATCTGACTTGCAGTGGTGTCTTTATCATAAATCAAGTGATCATATATGTCTAGTTTATTTCTGAGTTCTACATCTATTTCTAGCTCTGACTTTTTGTTGCATGGGTCTATGGCTTAAAATTTAGTAATATAATAATTCCTCCAAAACTTTGTTGTTCTTTCTCAGGATTGCCTTGGTTATTCCAGGTCCTTTGCATTTCCATATTCAGGAGAACAGAAACAACTACTCAGCATGACTCAAATGTTCCACCTTCTCTTGATGTAGATCACATTTATACCTGTTGCTTCATAGCAAACCATCCCAATAACAATTGTTTCTTTTGCTCACAAATATGCAATTTAGTCAGGACTCACTGGGGACTGCTCATCTCCTGCTCCATGTGGTGTCATTGGGGTAGTTTGGTGGGGACTAGAGAATCTACTTCTAAGATGGCCCATTCAGTGCCTGTCCATCAGCTTCCTTACAGCATGGCAACTAGGCTCTAGGAGCATACTTCTAATGAGAGCAAGCTCCCACTATCCCACCCAGGGGGAATTTTAAGCATTGACTACACTTTCTGAGAATCATTTAAAATACTGATAAACCTGAGCAAAATGTAATAACTCTGAGTTTATTTGTACTAGGAAAGAAAAAATGAAGATGATATTCTTGTCTTCTATAGGAGGTCAAGGCAACCCTATACAGCTATCAGTGCTCGAATTCTACCTTAGTGAACTGTACAACTACAAAGGTTTTTTAGTTTTTCAAACATTTCTTGAAATAGTAGGAATTGTGTTGGTTTACTTAACCAGGATTGAAAACCAAATTCAAAATTATTCAAAAATAAACACAGATTAATTTTTCTTCCTTATGGCTTAAGAGGACTAGTATCCTATAATTCAAACTCTGAGCCCAAACTAGTTGAAGAAATTATATCTGAAAATTTATCTTCCTGCCTCACAGTATCTAATGCCGCCTTCTCCATCCCATTTTCCCTTGCTCACCCGACCCCAGCAATTCTCACAAACATTCGCTTACTCACTCACTCCACCAATCAGACATACTCACCCCAGAACTTTGCCATCAGCAATATCACCCTCTCCTCAAAATTTCCTTTTAATAAATTTTTCTTAACAGAGGGGGTCCTCAAATAATATCATTTCGTACATCATTTTGTTATAATGTTGATGGGGGGAAAGTATTCTAGGAAGGGGCAGTGTGGAGTTTGCACATTCTTCCCAAGTCTGTGTGAATTTTTTTCTGGGGACTAGGAATTTTGGTGATGCATTTGTGACCAGAAATATGGCATAAGAACTTCACATTTGTTTATATCAATATGGGAAAACTAGTTTTGTTATACATCATATCACTTAAAAGCTGCAGTTTCTAAGAACCTAGTGACGATGTTAAGTGGGGACTTACTGTACAGCAGTCCCCTCTTAACCATGGGAGATATGTTTCAAGACCCCTGTGGAGGCCTGAGTATATTACAGAACCTAACAGCTGTCAATCAGAACACATTTCTATTCATGACTTCCATCCACCAATTTAATGCACTGTGGCCATAACTTTTGCAGTCTGAGATATGACAGAAAAGTAGCACAAACTTCTTTTTCTTTCTTCACAATTTCACAGATCGAAGATTTGTTCTTACCACAGGTTTCAGCAATCTCAGCATGCCATTTCTTTCCTTTGCTTATGTTGAGGACTTTCACTTTTTCACTTAAGGGAAGCACTTTGTGGTTCCTCTTTGGCATAAGGATTACTAGAACATAAGCACTGAGATACCGCAATAGTTACTCTGATAATTCAGATGGCTACTAAGTGACTAATAGGCGGGTAGCATATACAACATGGATATGCCAAACAAAGGGATGATTCATGTCTTGGGTGACTTTATCACACTACTCAGGATGGTGCATAATTTAAAACTTACAAATTATTTATTTCTGGAATTTTCAACTTAATACTTTCAGACCATGGTTGATCATGGGTAACTGAAATGGGGGAAGGCAAAATCGCAGATAAGGGGGAACTAGTGTAACTATTAACTTGAATAAACATAAGTAATAGAAATTCTGGTTCCTGGGTCCCTAATCATTTCAATACTTTGAAGAAACCAAAGAGTTCCTTTCACCTAAAGAATACTTGTAGCAATATTATGTAATTCCACAGAAATTACATAATATTGCTACAAGTATTGGACCAATAAGTGTCAAGGGTGACTCCAAGAATTTTAACATGGGATTGAGGAAGAGGATTAGATATAAAATGCTATCTCCTGAAATAATAGGAAGGCAAAGGAGCCACACAACTTTAGATCTGGAGCAGCCTCATTTAAACCTCTGTATTTTAAGATGAGAAAAGTGACTCCCCAGAGAGACAGATGACTTCAGACCACGGACTTACAAAAAGCTGTGGAGCCGGGTCCTCTCATGCTGGCTGGCCACTGTGACCCTATTAACTAGGGGGGGTTCTACCATCTCTGTCTATTTTGAAACCACAAAATAGCGTATCTTTTTTTTCCTCACATATTTTTAAAAAGATGTACACTTGAAAGCATTTTTTTCTAAAAATGAACCGATTAAATTTACTGGACAAATTACCTAATTTTCACCATGGGAGGGCAGTCTTATTCTAGTACGCTGTAGAAGTCTGAAAATAAAGACAACAAAGCCAGATATACTTTAAAATAATCTTCACACACTATTATCATACTTTTAAAATTTAGACAATGACATCTAACTAGAAGCAAAAATTGTAACACATAGTCTAATAAAAACTACTTAGGAAAACACAGGGATGAAATGTTTGAAAATTGGGACAACTAGAATTATGCTTCATATACTTATAAAGTATCTAAGTTACTTCACAATACTAGTAAATCTTAATAAGAAAAAATGAAGAGCACTAGCATTTACTAAGCCCATACCATGTGCCAACAACAAAGTAAGCAGTTTAAATGCAATGTTTACATATCAAGCATTCAATCATCAAATGCTGGCAAGGACGTAGAGAAAAAACTGAATCACTCATAAACTGTTGGTGCGAATGTAAAAATGGTACAGCTGCTCTGGAAAATAGTTTGGCAGGTTTTTAAAATCTAAACATGCATTTACCATAAGACCCAGCCATTATACTCCTGGGCACTTATCCCAGAGAAAATGAAGACTTATGTTGACACAAAAATGTGTGTATAAATGTTTACAACTTTATTAGAATTAGCCCCAAACTGGAAGCAACTCAGATGTTTCTCATTAGATGAACAGTTAAACCAACTGTGGTACATCCAATCCATGGGATATCTCTCAGTAATGTAAAGGAACAAAACACTGATACACTCAACGACCTAGATAAATCTCCAGAGAATTACATTGAGTGACAAAAGACATTTCTAAAAGGTTACATACTATATGATTCCATTTCTATAACATTCTTGAAATGACAAATTTATAGAAACTGAAAACAGATTAGTGGTTGCCAAAGGCCAGGGAGGGAGAAAGGCAAGGGATTTGTATGGCTGAAACCCTTGTAGGGATGGAAATGTATTTTAACTATATCAACCTTGATATTCTGGTTATGATATAGTACTATAGTTTTGTAACATGTTATCATTAGGGGAAACTGGGTAAAGGATATACAGGATCTTATTTATTCCTGTAAACTGCATGTGACTCTATAATGATCTCAAAATAATTTTTTTAATTTAAAAATCAATTGTAGATTGCAGTAGAATCTAAGGTATAGGAAAAAT